>NC_140590.1:279417365-280088615 GCF_964204655.1 Triturus cristatus
CTTACAGCCAATCAGATCTCAGGATGAGATGTGTGGTTAGGCTCCGCCCACATATATATATTGATTTAAATGCTATTTTCTCAGGAACTACTGAACAGATTTACACCAGACCTACAAAAGGCACTTCCTTGACCTGAGGACTACCTCTCTGCCAAATTTCAAGTAACTCTGTTCAGCCGTTCGGGCTGTAGCTGTGTCTAAAGGTCCTATGGAAAAATGCATGGGAAAAATGCGTTTTGGGACCCCCCTTTTTTCTCAGCCCCCGCTTGACGAATCCCCCCGAGACTTTCAGGGTAGGAGCGGAGCGTAGCGCCCCACCTATTTTGAAAATTTCGCGAGGATTCATCGACCGGCGCCAAAGTTATTCCAAATAGAATGTTGCGGATTTCCTATGGAAACAGGGTCCTAACTATAACTATCTACTGGCGACCGCCAGTAGATAATATATATATATATATATATATATTCACTGAAAAAACCATAGGTTTCACACATGTTATAGTTAGCGGAAATTTTACTGATAAAAAACCAATGAAATTCCCCCGTTATAGTTAGTGCAGGCAACTATAACTCACGCGACCGCAATCCTCTGCTGATGCTAATACTGTATTTAGACACTTATTTGGCCATGTCTTCTTCCATACATTTTTAGCTATACATATATTACAAATATTTTTTTTTCATAAAGACACATATGTCATCAGCAGAAGATTGCGGTCGCGTGAGTTATAGTTGCCTGCACTAACTATAACGGGGGAATTTCATTGGTTTTTTATCAGTAAAATTTCCGCTAACTATAACATGTGTGAAACCTATGGTTTTTTCAGTGAATTTGCAAGGTTTTTTAAATGCTAATTCCTAACTATAACCTGTGTGAAACCTATGGTTTTTTCAGTGAATTTGTACGGTTTTTTAAATGCTAAGTTACTTTACGCCATTCGTGGCGTGCGCGCCCACTTAACGCAGTTCGTTCCGTGCGCGCACGGTGCGCTTCGCGCACCGTGCGCGCACAGTGCGCTTCGCGCACCGCGCGCCCACCCCACTTTACGCAGTTAGTGCCGTGCACGCACGGTGGGCACGCGGTGCGATGACAAAGCAAGAAAGCACGTCAACAAATCTGTTTCTGCTTTCCTCCGTGACTATGGTATGGGTGCCATTTACCACAACAACTTGCGTTATGACATGCAAGACATTTATAGAGGAGATGGTGTGCACTTCAATGATGAAGGGAACAGAGTCTTCCTCTTGAACCTTAGACTCTGCATCGGTACTTACTTGTAGGTACCACTAAAAAATCATTTCATAAACACAACGGCTCTTTTTAGAGCCCCCTAATATCTAAACACTTAAATCTGATTTTCATTTTTTTTTTTTTTTTCTACCGTACGCTTACCGTAAGCTTACCGTACGCGTACCCCGTGATTTTTTTTAAAATCAATAAATGTTTTCTTTGTACTTTACAGTCCTTCTTTGACCCCCTCACAAATGTAAGGGGGTCTGCAACTCTCCTCATTGCCCCCTTTTCTTGTTTTCACTCTTTTTTTTCTGAGTGAAATACACAAAATGGCGGCCGCCGCTTCCTGGTTTCGGCCGATTCGAATGTTTACTAAGATCTAAGAGCCAATCAGAATCGCGCTCGCGCACGCCACCGTACGCTTACGGTAAGCGTACGGTAAGCGTACCGTAAGCGGGCTCAGATATATATATTGATTTAAAGGCTATTTTCTCAGAATCTACTGAACAGATTTACACCAAACCTACAAAAGGCACTTCCTTGACCTAGGGACTACCTCTCTGCCAAATTTCGAGTAATTCTGTTCAGCCGTTCGGGCTGTAGCTCGTTCTAAAGGTCCTATGGAAAAATGCATGGGGAAAACGCATTTTGGGACCCCCCTTTTATCTCAGCCCCCGCTTGACGGATCCCCCCGAGACTTTCAGGGTAGGAGCGGAGCGGAGCGCCCCACCTATTTTGAGAAATTCGCGAGGATTTATCGACCGGCGCCAAAGTTATTCAAAATAGAATGTTGAGGTTTTCCTATGGAAAAGGGGTCCTAACTATAACTACCTACTGGCGACCGCCAGTAGGTAATATATATATATATATATATATTGCCACATTCTAGCCCTGGAGGTTTGACTCAGTACATGGCATTTATTATTTTGTGGCATGGCATGTGTTTGCATGATAGATTATTTATTTCATCATGTATCGCTACTGTCATACCAGGCTTTGTTTGTTCATTATTAAATGACACATGAAGTGTTCACGCATCAGGTTATTTGCATACACCTTGGTTGATTAATTGAACACAGGCCATTTTGAACTATGCAGAAACGGTTGTTTGACGCAATACACGCCAATCATTGATTTGCGGCAGAACGTGTGTCTACTTGACAGGTTATTCACACTATTGTGCATTTCGAGCTTTATATTCATTTATCAAATGTTTTGATATCACACATATTGGCATGTTCATACATCAGGACAATTGTATATATATGATTTGTGATTCTAATTTATTGATTATGTTTACAAGGTTATGTTTGGCTCAACATGACACTTCAAGATGTCCGCTGCCTTTTCCTAATGCCTTTTCCTAATGAAATTGTCTTTCTTTATCGTATGTCCTTTGTCCATGTTGCCTAACTAACTTTATCATTCATTCCTTTTGACACAATTATTCACGTGAACAATGTTTTCGAGCTGAAACGCGTAGTGAATAAACACCCTTGATGACAGATCCATGCGTGGTCCGTTTTTCTGAGAGCGTACGGCAATTGGCATTGTGTTATTTGGATTTTACATACCGGCACGCTCCGCCGGAGTGTACGCCACCTCCCTTGGGTCGCAGGTAGCCAGAAGGAGCAAATTGGACAGAGTTTATATATATATATATATGTATGTATATATATATATATATATATATATATATATATATATATATATATATATATATATATATTACCTACTGGCGGTCGCAATCTTCTGCTGATGCTAATACTGTATTTAGACACTTATTTGCCCATGTCTTCTTCCATTAAATTTTAGCTATACATATATTACAAATATATTTTTTTCATAAAGACACATATGTCATCAGCAGAGGATTGCGGTCGCGTGAGTTATATTTGCCTGCACTAAGTATAACGGGGGAATTTCATTGGTTTTTTATCAGTAAAATTTCCAGCTAACTATAACATGTGTGAAACCTATGTTTTTTTCACTGAATTTGTAAGGTTTTTTAAATGCTAATTCCTAACTATAACGTGTGTGAAACCTATGGTTTTTTCAGTGAATATATATATATATATATCCACCAAGCGATTCCTCCGTCAAGAAACCCAGGGGACACAGCGGGGAACTTACAGGAGCTCTTTAATAACGTTGCTGAA
This sequence comes from Triturus cristatus, assembly GCF_964204655.1. Classification (NCBI taxonomy): domain Eukaryota; kingdom Metazoa; phylum Chordata; class Amphibia; order Caudata; family Salamandridae; genus Triturus; species Triturus cristatus. The sequence goes on from NC_140590.1 coordinate 279,420,759, forward strand.
AGGCACAATGCATTTTGGCGTAATGCCTTCATCAGGTGCCGCCAGCCAAGATGAAGTCAATTCTCCACCATCCTTTGTACTGCTAGGTTCCTCCCAAATTGTGGGCGGTCAACAGGCTCCACTGCTACAGTCCGATGTCCGGGACTACAGCTCCCAGCATCCTGTGTTGCGGTGAGTGCTAGGTGAGGTAAATGTTCCTTTGCTCGATTAGCATTGTAATACCAGTCAAAGTGGGGTGGTTGCTTTTCAGAAACGGTTTCATAAATAACTGTTCAGAGCCCCCTCGGGTCCCCAACGCTCTGCCTTAAGACACAGTACAAACTGGGCCATGGAGAAGGATGTAATAATATATATATATACATTCTCTCTCTTTTTGACATCTATGATCTAGTCATACATTCATACATCGTAAATGGAACCCTCTTTTCTCCCATTTCCCTAGAATTTAAATCCTTCTGTTGACTTAAGGTAAGGTAAATAGTTTATTGTATAGTTAGTTAAAACCATAACAATTTTATATAAGACACCATCCTTCACTCGAGAATGTAAAAATAATTCAACATTTTACAGGATAAAAATTGTCATGGCATGTATAAAAAACAACGGGTATAAAAAGTCAATGCGTAACATGTCAAATTTTGCTCTTGCGTCCTTATTTTACTAGCCGAGCATGCTGAAATACAAATAAAGTGCATTTGTGATAAAACTAGACATTTGCTGTGTTAGTCTCATTATTTGCTTCCTATATGGCTATGAGTTATGTCTGTAATTCTCGTAGTCCCTTAACTAACAAAATTGTACTGGCAATACTACTGGAGGGGGTCCAATTTGTGAATTCAGGCAACTGGTGATTACCGACTATATCGTCTCCTTCTCTTTACAGTAGCGTTTTTGCACGAGGGAGTGGAAATAGATTTTTCTCCCCCGTTAAGGTTGCCATCAATAAAGTGCTTCTGCCTTCACTGCTTGGTCATGAGCAAGTAGAAACTTTATCAATCTCCAATTCATTTGGGGGTCAGATGGACCCAATCCTCGAATGACAGCAGTTCTACAGGTGCTTATTCCTCTAACCAAGAAAGCTCTCCTTAAAAAAGTGACTTGCGCTCGTTGCAATTTCTTACAGTGACATATGAGGTGAATAAAGTCTTCTTTTTGACTGCCGCAAAGTCGGCATTCCTTTGAATCAATTTGCTTCCAGTGCGGTGCATCTGCCAATGTAGGGAACTTTCTGAACCGCAGTGTCATTAGTAGTGTTTTTATGTGGATAGAGAATTTGGAATCTGGGTAGGCTGCCAGTTTAAGGACTTTGTAGGTGTTAATCACTGTCCACAAGTGAGATCTTTGGGAGAAAATGTTTTTATCCATTATTAGAGAATTACATTTTGCTGCTTTATTTATTGCTAGCTTGAAAGTTGGAAAAGGCATTTTTTTACTCCAGAGATTATTGATACAAGTTGCTGTAAGTGCGTTGTCCAGAAATTGGTTGGCCAGAAATTTTTTGTCCTTTTTCAGCTCTAACCATAATAATACTTTGAGGCTGTTTTCCTCCGGGTTTTTTAAATCCGGTACCAGACCTTTATATATGTGTAAAGTCTACGCAATGATTTGTCCATTAACCCGAATTCTAGGCGCATTTGCGCTGGTGAGGCAGTTGTAGGAAGTTTAAAAACCTTTTTGTAAATGCTCGTTATTAGGTTATTAAGAATCACTGAATCTTTCCCATGCATAGCAGCGCTAGTGTAAGTTAAAGTGGGCAGTGTTTTAGCAGCTATAACCAAGAACAGCAGCCTTAGTGATGGTCGCTCCAGTTTCTTTGCCAACGGCCTGAAGGCAAACGTTAAGGCCCCCGCTCGCTGTGTCATGTAGTTTTTCTGGTCACGATGGGATAACTTGTTATCTATAAAGTGTCCCAAGTATTTGTAGCTGGATACATGCTCCAATAGTTTGCCTTCTAGCCCGATGTTGTATTGTGGGGCTAACCGGTTGGTAATAAACATTGTTTTTGTTTTGGATATATTGATTTCCAGCTTCTTTGCGGACAGAAACTCAGAGAGTTCGACTAACAGTCTGGTCAGACTAACCTTAGTTAGAATTAAGAGTACGACATGATCTGCATAGGCAAGGTGCGAGAGCTATAACTTACATAAGTGCTGTGAATGGGAATTAATTCTGTCAAGCTTTCCAGATAGGTCTGATATGAATAAGTTAAACAGGTGTGGGGCAAACACACACCACTTTTTCAGGCCCATGGTCATATACACTTTCCTTGAGATTCTAGCACCATCTCCAAGTTTCACTCTGACCCAAGTATCTGTATAAAATAACAATAAACCCCTTAGGATTCTCTCAGGTATGTCCCATGATTTTAATTTTGCCCACAATAGTCCACACTGTCAAATGCAGCTTTTAAGTCTATGAAACAGATCCTGTTTCTTGTTCTTGCATCTTTCTGCTATTAGAGAGACTGACAGAATGTCAGAGATAGTGTCAAGAATTCCTGTCATGCGAGGGGAGGAAAACGGTAACCAGGGAAAACGGACTACATCTCCCAGGATGCTTAGCGGTTGAGAGGTTATGTAAACAGGAGAGCTGTTACATAACTCAAGGAAAACACGCCCTTATGTAAACAGGAGAGCTGTTACATAACTCAAGGAAAACACGCCCTTATGTAAACAGGAGAGCTGTTACATAACTCAAGGAAAACACGCCCTATAAAGGGAGGAACCGGGAGGTACAACGCTGTCGGATATTGTGTTTACACCGACGTACCTGCTTAGTGAAGAGCAGTGTTCCGGAGTGGTGCTCCAGTAAGGCAAGAACGGAGGTAGGTCGAGTCGTTACTCCCTGGGCCGTGTCTTGCCCCATCGTCACCTGTGAAGGACCCGGAAGCTCTACCGGATAACCATTGAGCTTCGCTTTTTGACTCGGCTGAGTCAAAGCGCAGTGGCGCTTTTGCTGGTTGGAGTCGTAACTCCCAGCCCGACCAGAGATACAGGGACTGCCAGCTGTAACGCACACCAGGAGGTGTTTGCCGCGTTACAGACTCGGAAGTCCACGGGATCGATCGAGCGGCTGCTCTCGGTTCAGTCTTCTTTGCTTGTGATTGGGGTATCGGTGACGCATCACCAGGAGGTGACTCCGCGTCCCGGTGCAGTCTGAGGAAGAGGTTGAGCGGCTGCTCCCTTCAGGTAGAGACCCCGGCTGGGTGTTTCCCTGACTCCTCGATTCTCCCCAACACTCTTCGTGCCCCTCACAGCCTACCGATTGGCATTGTCGGCCATTTCATTTCTGCCCTCTGTTGGCATACGCCGGGATCGGCGTATATGCAGAGGACGGTTAGGACCATCCGTGCTGTGGGCTGGTAACGCACTTAGCCTGGAGGATTCCAGTGACTATAACCTTTGTTTATTCCTTGTATTATTTTTGCCTTCATTAAAATAACTAAACCTTCACAAGTGGTTGCGTTCTTATTATCGTGTCTGTTAAACGATCCTGAGACGTTCAGGGCGTTACAAAATATCCGACCTTAATAACACTAACTGTCTCCCGGTCGATAACAGACATGGCAACACTTGATGATGTGCTGGCTGCTTTAGCGACCGTGCAAATTGAATTGGCTGCCTCCAGGCAAGAAACAGCCGATGTAAAAGCCAGACTGGATGCTATCCAATTGGACCCGCTCACGCCCAGCACCTCCCTCACGAACCAGACCCCTGCGGTAGTAGTGGAAATGCCGGTAGCCGTCCCCTTGGCAACACCAGAGAGGTACAGTGGGGATCCTAACACAGTGCAGGTATTCCTCACACAAGTGGCGCTACATTTATCGTGCAAACCAAGGGCGTTCCCCACGAGTCAGGCTCGTGTGGCTTTCCTTATATCCTATTTGGCTGGAAACGCGGCACAATGGGCCGTACCTCTGGTGAGCAGGGACGACCCCATCTTATGTGATTGGGGTGCTTTTCGCGTGGAATTCCTGAAGGTCTTCGACAGAAGGGCTGACTCGTACACGGCGGACCGTGAAATGCTTGAGTTGAGACAGGGATCCAACGACCTGGTGCAGTATCTCAACGCGTTCCGAAGGCTGGTTGCGGAAACCAAGTGGCCTGTTGCTAAACAGACGGCGCTCTTCCATCACGGGCTGTGCGATGAGCTCAAGGACGCCGTGGCTCATATTGACCCACAACCCAAGACATGTGAGGGCCTTATCAACCTGGTATTACGGCTGGAACATAGGCTAAGTGAAAGAAAGGGGGATCATGGGAGAAAAGGAAAATCCCTTCCATCCTATGTGACAGTGGGAAGTCCTGAAACTGCCACCGCATCCAAGGGAGAACCCATGCACATCAGCGCAATACGAGCGAGCCTCACAGCCACGGAGAAAGAGTCACGCCGTAAACAAGGATTGTGCCTATATTGTGGCAAAAAAGGCCACTACGTACGTGAATGCCCTGCCAAACCGAAGACGTCACGTTATCGGGCCAACCGGTCGGTAACAGCCGTGGTGGACATACCGGCGGAAAACTAGAGGACTCCCAGACCAAAGAAGGGGCATCTCGGAGTCACTCATCCATCCCTTCACTTTCCAACTCGGTCACTAAGGGACAACGACACCTGTTTCTCACGGTGCACGTGGGAGTGCATGACCAGTGGATACCCGTAGTGGCCATGGTGGATTCAGGGGCCACTGGCATGTTTATGGACCACAACGAGGCATGCAGGCTAGGGCTAGTGCTTCTTCCCAAAGCTGTACCCGAAGACGTCTATGCTGTAGACGGAAGGCGATTGGTGACGGGGCCCATCGGGCAGCACACGGGGGTCCTTCCGATGAGATGTGGGAGGAACCATTTGGAACAAATCGATTTTAACATCATCCGAGCGCCCCAATATGGTGTCATATTGGGATTGCCGTGGCTACAGAAACACAACCCCTCTGTGGATTGGCCAACACATCGCATCGAACTGACGTCACCGTATTGCATCCTGCATTGTGGAATAAGAACGGAATCCCTTGACGCAGATGAGAGCGGGAGTCAGACGGTGGCTACAGCGGCAGAAAAAGATGTGGCTCTCCCCCAGGCTTATCACAGTTTTGAGGATGTATTTGATGAGGTGAAGGCGGAAGTGCTACCACCACATAGACAGTTTGACTGCCAGATCGACCTGGTGCCAGGGGCCAGCGTTCCCAGCGGCAGGCTGTATGCCCTGACGGAGCCTGAAAACGTGCATCTCCGGGGGTACCTGGATAAACTCCTCAAGCTAGGATTCATCCGCCCGTCCAAGTCTCCGGCCGCCTCGCCACTCTTCTTCATCCCGAAGGCTAATGGGGAGCTGAGAGCCTGTGTGGACTTTAGGGCATTGAATGCGATAACCGTAAAGAATCGGTACCCCTTGCCTCTCATCAGTGTACTTCTGGAACAGGTCAAGAAAGCTCGTATCTACACCAAGTTGGATTTGAAAGGGGCATACCATCTGGTGCGCATGAGGGACGGAGACGAGTGGAAGACCGCCTTTAAGACCAGGTTCGGCCTTTTTGAGTACCTCGTCATGCCGTTCGGTCTGTGCAACGCCCCGGCAGCCTTTCAGTACTTTTTGAATGAGGTATTCAGAGAGGAGTTGGATATCTACGTGGTCGTATATATCGACGACATCCTCATCTATTCGTCCAGTGTGGAGGAGCACGTACACCACGTCAAAGCTGTGCTCCAAAAGCTGAGGGAAAACATGCTGTTTTGTAAACTCAGCAAGTGTGACTTCCACGTCACATCCGTGGAATTCCTCGGAGTGATGCTGAGTCCAGAGGGACAGGAGATGGCAGAACGAAAGATCAAGGCGGTGAAAGAATGGCCGGTGCCCCAAAGCGTGAAGGACGTCCAAAGTTTCATTGGCTTCGCCAACTTTTACAGGCGGTTTATAGATGGATTTTCAGGATTGGTGGCCCCAATCACACAGCTACTGAGGAAGTCCAAGGAGTTTGTCTGGTCCCCTGAAGCGAACACAGCCTTTGAGGCCCTGAAAAGCGCCTTTGGTAAGGCGCCGGTGTTGGCTCACCCCGATCCGGATCTCCCCTACGTGGTGGAAGCGGACGCATCGGATGTGGCGCTGGGGGCTATCTTGTCCCAACGCAACCACGACACAGGGGTGCTTCATCCCGTTGCGTACATGTCCCGCAAACTCAACGACGCCGAACGCAACTACCATATTGCGGAGAAGGAGCTTCTCGCAATCAAGGACGCCTTCACCGAATGGAGGCATTGGTTGATGGGGGCAAGACATGTGGTATCGGTGTACACGGACCATCGGAACCTACAGTTCATGACGGCCACAAGACACCTTTCTCCCAGACAGCTGCGGTGGATGATCTTCTTTGCGGGGTTCAACTTCCGCATCACATATCGGCCGGGGACGGAAAACCGGAAGGCGGACGCCCTGTCCCGTCAATCTGCAGTTAAGGAACCATTGCCTGCGACCGAGCATTCCATCATTTACCCGAGGATGGTATTGGGGGTTATCCAACCGGATACTTTCCTGAGGGGAATAAAGAGAGGGATCAGGTCATTCGCATGGCGGAGGTGGCTCCTCAGTCACAGAGAATGGCAGCTGAAGGACGGGATACCCCTGAAGGGCAGGTGCCTATTGATACCCACGCCTAGGCTAAGGAAACAAGCATTCATCTGGTGCCATGACTCTCCATGCGCAGGTCATTTGGGCTTTGAAAAAACGGTGGCTAGCATGGGACGGCATTTCTGGTGGCCAACCATGAGAGTGGATGTCAGGAGGTGGGGACAGGAGTGTCCTACGTGTGCTACCATGAAGGTCGACCATGGCCGAACCCAAGGGCTCTTACATCCACTTCCGACCCCGGATAGACCATGGGATAGCATATCACTGGACTTCGTGGTGGGCCTACCGGTAGACCAGGGGATGACGGCAATACTGGTGGTGGTGGATTACTTGACGAAAATGGGGCACTTCATCCCCTGCAAGAGAGTCCCTACGGCCGGGGAATTGGCGTCACTACTCCTAAAGAATGTGGTACGACTGCATGGATTACCTGGGGTGATCGTGTCGGACCGGGGGTCGCAGTTTACTGCGCAATTCTGGAAGACTTGGTGCACTGCGCTGCATGTTAAGACCGCCCTGTCCACCAGCTACCACCCTCAAACGGACGGCCAAACCGAGCGCCTGAACCAAACGCTCAAACAGTACCTGCGATGTTTTGTGGACCAGGGCAGGGAAGAATGGGTCGACTTGCTATGGGTTGCAGAGATAGCCTATAACAACGCCACTCACAGCTCCACACAGTCATCTCCGTTCTATAGCAACTATGGCCAACATCCCAGGTTCTTGCCATTTCTACATCCGTTCAGAGAGGACAGGATTCCCGCCACAGCGGACAGGGTGGCACACATAAAAGACACGTTGATGCGCTCAAGGGCTGTCCTAATAGAGGCCAAGAGAAGATACAAGGCTGCGGCAGACAGGAAGAGAAGGCCCGGGCCACTGTACCGCACTGGAGACTACGTCTGGATATCCACAAGAAACATGAGGTTTCGAAAGAACAGTGTGTTCCATCCCAAGTACATGGGCCCCTATCGAATTACCAAGTGTATGGGTCCCGTGAACGTGAAGGTGTGCTTGCCCCAGTCATTGCGGATACACCCTGTCTTTCATGTATCATTGCTCAAACCAGCACCCTCCAAGCCGTCTGGGACACCTAGGCCGGTATGCGTGGAGTCGGAGGTGGAGTATGAAGTGTCGGGCATACGGGCGTCCAAATGGCGCAGGGGGAAGCTGTGGTACCTGGTTGCGTGGAAAGGCTATGGCCCGGAGGAGCAGTCATGGGAACCGGCTGAAGGGGTTCATGCTCCGCGCTTGGTCTCCTTGTTCCATCGGCGTTTTCCTGCCAGCGCTGGACCCGTGGGGAGCCGCTGAGAGGGAGGATGTACTGTCAAGAATTCCTGTCATGCGAGGGGAGGAAAACGGTAACCAGCGAAAATGGACTACATCTCCCAGGATGCTTAGCGGTTGAGAGGTTATGTAAACAGGAGAGCTGTTACATAACTCAAGGAAAACACGCCCTTATGTAAACAGGAGAGCTGTTACATAACTCAAGGAAAACACGCCCTTATGTAAACAGGAGAGCTGTTACATAACTCAAGGAAAACACGCCCTATAAAGGGAGGAACCGGGAGGTACAACACTGTCGGATATTGTGTTTACACCGACGTACCTGCTTAGTGAAGAGCAGTGTTCCGGAGTGGTGCTCCAGTAAGGCAAGAACGGAGGTAGGTCGAGTCGTTACTCCCTGGGCCGTGTCTTGCCCCATCGTCACCTGTGAAGGACCCGGAAGCTCTACCGGATAACCATTGAGCTTCGCTTTTTGACTCGGCTGAGTCAAAGCGCAGTGGCGCTTTTGCTGGTTGGAGTCGTAACTCCCAGCCCGACCAGAGATACAGGGACTGCCAGCTGTAACGCACACCAGGAGGTGTTTGCCGCGTTACAGACTCGGAAGTCCACTGGATCGATCGAGCGGCTGCTCTCGGTTCAGTCTTCTTTGCTTGTGATTGGGGTATCGGTGACGCATCACCAGGAGGTGACTCCGCGTCCCGGTGCAGTCTGAGGAAGAGGTTGAGAGGCTGCTCCCTTCAGGTAGAGACCCCGGCTGGGTGTTTCCCTGACTCCTCGATTCTCCCCAACACTCTTCGTGCCCCTCACAGCCTACCGATTGGCATTGTCGGCCATTTCATTTCTGCCCTCTGTTGGCATACGCCGGGATCGGCGTATATGCAGAGGACGGTTAGGACCATCCGTGCTGTGGGCTGGTAACGTACTTAGCCTGGAGGATTCCAGTGACTATAACCTTTGTTTATTCCTTGTATTATTTTTGCCTTCATTAAAATAACTAAACCTTCACAAGTGGTTGCGTTCTCATTATCGTGTCTGTTAAACGATCCTGAGACGTTCAGGGCGTTACAGATAGTTCAAATCCCCTTTCTGAAGCCTGTTTGTTTTTTTGGGATCAAGTTGAGTTCCCCTGACCAGTTGACCAGATCTTCAAGAATTAATGAGGCAGCTCCTTAACAGGGCAGCATTCCCGAGGATCGACCCCTGGCATTTGCGAGATCCGGCACTCTAGGACCAAGTTCGGAGAGAGCTCGGAACTGTACTTTCAGTAAAATAAGGGAACTGTGGGCTCACACATAACTCTATGGAAGGTTTACAAAACAGTGCTGAGGGGGTAGGCACAGGCGCTGATTGAGGCCAAAAAGAAGGAAGAGGCACTCCAAATTGGGTCTTTGGAGCTCAAGATAACCAAGATGGAGGGGGAAGTGGTAGTTGACACCTCTAGCGACTTGCGTCACAGACTGGCACTACGGCAGCGAGACGTACGAGCTCTGGCAGAGAGTAAAGAAAGAGCATATGCTCTGGCGACTCAGCATCGTCTATATGATGTAGGTCTTAGGAGGCAGAGCGTTGAGACTCCTAGCGTGGCTGGAGAAGCGGAATAGGGAACGCTAATTGGTGACGGGAATACTGTACGTAAACCAATTCGTTTTACCAATTTTTTTTAAACAATTGTTTTTCTAACTCTCTTTTTAATTGTATGTAAGTCATATTGCAAATGGTTTTAAGTAACTGTGCAATATAAATAAAAACTCATTCATTGATGACGGGAGTGAGAGACAAAGGAGGGGTACTGAAAACAACAAGTACAGACATAGCAGACGTCTTCGCTGCACACTTAAATGAGGTATACGCACCCATATGTACTAGATCCGAGAGTGATTGTGAGGAACCTCTGCAAGATTTCTCTCTATCCACACTAACTGAAGAAGAGCGTAACACATTAGATGCTGCCCTCACGGAGGAAGAGTTGGGAGGCAGCGGGCCCAAATGGACTCCAGGTTGTAATATACAAAAGTCAGGCTTCCATAATAATACCACCACTATTAAATATGTTAGTAGAGGCGCGGAAGCAGGGGCAATTCCCGCCGGATCAGCGTGCGACCACATTTGCAGTGATACACAAGGCCGGATAACCCCAGACCAGTGTGCCTCCTATTGCCCAATCTCCCTGATCAATGTAGAGGCGAAAGTACTGGCCAAGGCTTTGGTGAATAGACTGGTGCCGATCATCTCAGAGGTGATACATGTAGACCAATCGGGCTTCATGCCTAATAGAAGCACCCGCCACAACCTACGGAGGCTATACGGAGTGCTCCATATGACACGTGACCCCGCTTCTCAACAAACGGTGTTGATGTCGCTAGACGCATCAATGGCATTCAATAGTATAGAATGGTCTTATCTACTTATGGTACTCCACAGGATGGGCTTCGGCCCTAACTTCTGTAGTTGGGTACGACTATTGTATGAGAAACCTCAGGTCAGAGTGCGAGTCAATGGAGTGATGTCCAGATCCTTCCAATTGAGGAGAGGCACCAGACAGGGCTGCCCCTTATCCCCTTGCTTTTCGCCCTTGCACTACAGCCACTGACACACTGGGTCCGAAGAGACCAGATGATTTGGGGTATAGAGGCACCAGGAGGGTGGGAGGAGTGAATTTCGCTTTATGCGGACGACATTCTCCTATATTTAGAAAGACCATATTACTCGATGGCGAGAGTGCTCCATATTTTGAGCTCTTTGGGAGTTACTAAGGATACTCTATTAATTTGTCTAAATCAGTGATACTCCCATTTTCGGGCTCTCCGCCCAGGATACCGGCTGGGTGCGCAACCCCGGTGGTGAGAGAGGGACTTAAGTATATGGGTATACACATTAAGAGGGATCACGGGGCGTTCCTACAGAAGAACCTCGAGCCCCAGATAGATTGGCTTAGTGCCGATATACGTCATTGGCTTACCCTCCCATTGTCTCTTATGGGCAGGGAGGCTCTATTTAAAATTATGGTTTTGCTGCGTCTCCTGTATGTTCTCCAGAACACCCCATGCCCAGTTCCCCAAATAGTCTTTAGAAGAATATCTCAGGAAGTTAGAATGCTGCTATGGCAGGGCGGCTCTCCCAGAATAAATAATAATAATAATAATAATAATACTGATATTTGTAGAGCGCGAACAGCTACCTCACGAGGAAGTGTCCCGGCGCTAAGTGAGCAAAAATCAGAGAAGCAGGAGGCACGGGGATTGCTTAGGTTCTCTGCATGAAGAGCCAGGTCTTTAAAAGCTTCTTAAAGCTAGATTCTGTCGTAGCAGATTGGATGGCAGAAGGCAGGGCGTTCCAAAGTTTCGCCGTGCCGGCAGAGAAAGACCTGCCCCCAAGTCTGGCTTTTTTTGCTCGCGGGACGAGTAGCTGAAGCAGGGAGTTAGAACGCAAGTGCCTCTCCTGATGGTAACGGGGGAGTCTAATTTTTAAGTAATTGGGGCAGGTCCCTTTTAGTGCTCTAAACGCTAAGGTAAGAACTTTGAATTTTATTCTACTTGCCACTGGGAGCCAATGCAGTGCGGGCAGATGCGGAGAGACATGCTGTCTGAAAGGAATGTGCTTTATCAGTCTCGCAGCCGCATTCTGTACGATCTGAAGGCGTTGCACCAGATATTTAGGCAGGCCAAGATAAAGGTCATTTGCGTAGTCTAATCTGGAAGTAACTGTCACATGGACTACCATTTTGCGACACTCTTCTGGTAGAAAAGAAAGGAACCTACGAAGAATTCTGAGTTTGTGGAGACATCCAGTAGTGACCTGTTGTATGTGAGAGGAAAAAGAGAGATTCTCGTCCCATTTTACTCCCAAATTCTTCGCATTGGTTCCCGGGGATGGTGGTGGACCCATTTCAGGAGGCCACCACAGGTCCGAAGGAGGATGAGTGTTTTTACCAAAGAATATTACCTCCGTTTTGCTTGCATTCAGTTTTAATTTGTTAGCATTCATCCAGCTAGCCACATCTCGAAGGCAGCCCCTCATTTTGCTAAAAGCTGCCTCCGACACATCCAAATAGGGGAAGACTAATTGCGTATCATCTGCATACGAAATTGCCTTAACCCCCCAATTGGCAATCAGAGTGAAAAGTGTGGCTAGATAAACATTAAAGAGAAGAGGGCTGAGTGCCGACCCCTGAGGTACGCCGCACCAAAGATGTTTAGGCTTAGAGAAGAAGGTGCCCAATGCCACTTTCTGAGAACGATCTGTGAGATAGGAGTGGAGCCAGCTCAGTGCCTTATCTTCCAGACCTATGTCCTTCAGTCGTAGCAGCATTCTGCCGTGATCCACCGTATCAAATGCGGCTGATAGATCCAGGAGCACTAGCATAGCTGATGCTCCTGAATCTAAGGACCACCTGATCGACTCGGCTACCTCAATAAGGGCGGTCTCGGTGCTGAAACCGGACCTGAAACCTGACTGTGTTTCATGTGGAATCCCTTTATCCTCAATAAAGCTGTTCAATTGTCGTTGTATCAGCTTTCGAGCATTTTACCTGGGGCTGCTAGTAGGGAGATTGGGCGGAGATTACTTAGATCATCGGGAGCACCATTGGGCTTCTTGTTCAGAGGGAGAAGTGTGGCATGTTTCCAACACTCAGGAAACGTACCTGTTTCAATGGACGTGTTCCATATATGTAGGAGTGGTACTACAATAGCGTCCGACATCATTTTCCAAAGCTTAGGTGGGCAGGGGTCATCAGGGGCCCCTGATTTGCATTAGAATAGTGCTTCACAAACTACAAAAGCAGTGTATGATGGTGACCTGGCAGTCCCAGACGTTAGGCTGTACTACTGGGCTTCCCAGTTGTTGGTTATAAATGACTGGATATATGCAGATGTGAATGAGCCAGCCTATAGAGTAGACAGAGCCAATATGCCAGAAATAAATTGTGTACCACTCTTGTACTCCCGAAAGGCATGCTTGAGTGTCCAACGCACACAGGGGTGGTCGTAGCATGTTGGAGAGAAGCTAACAAACTTTTTTGCTGGATGGTGAAACTAACTAGCCGGACCCCACTGTGGGTAGGGGACCTCTTAAAAGAAGTGGCTGCCTTAACGGGCTTCAGAGAGTGGAAACTGATAGGAATTGAACACCTAGGCGATGTATGGAAAGGAAAGGCTCCACTTGCATTTGAAGACTTGCAGCAGGAATATAATTTAAACCAAAAGCAAAGATACCACTATCTCAGACTGACACATGCCCTGCGGTGACATATCCGAATGTATGATGTTACAACGCATACATTTTCAATGCATGCCTTTACAACGCAGTTTTTACATCGTAACATCCTTTACAACGTATTCTTTTACATCACATGCCATTACATCACATTTTTAGAAACTACCTGTACAACGCATTCCATCACATCACATTATACCATTACAACGCATACCATACATCGCATTTAAGGTAAGTGTTGGATAGTGTAGGGGTAATAATTACTATTCTAACTCTAGTGAGTGCAACAGTAGGGTAAGTGTCGGATAGTGTAGGGGTAAAAATTCCTATTCTAACTCCAGTGAGTGCAACAGTAGGCTAAGTGTCAGATAGTGTAAGGGTACTATGCGTTGTAATGTCATGCATTGTACTGACATGCGATGTAATGGCTGCGTTGTAATGACATGCGATGTAAAGAATGTTGTAATGTAATGACTGCGTTGTAAAGGTAGTGCGATTAATGACTGCGTTGTAAAGGTTGTTTCCCGACATATCCAATGTGGCACTCCTATTCCAGACTACTCCCCCCTGGAGGACAGATTGCTATTCGACCCCATCCCTGAAAAAGTAACATACAAGATATATCGTAAATTAATGAATAACGTGCGGGGCCCCCTGGTGGCCCTGAGGGCAGCATGGACTGACAATCTTGGGAATATAGATGATTCGGATTGGCAGGAGGCAATACAGAGCCCAAGAGAGATTGCAGTCCGGACAAGATTTAGGCTAGCGCAACTAAAGATACTGCACCATACCTATTATCTATGCACGCTCATGTGTAAATGGGGTAAGGCACACACAGCGCTCTGTGTAAGGGGATGTCAGCAGGAGGAAACTTTCTTCCACATTCTGTAGGAATGTCAGGAGATAGCCGGGTTTTGGCAGGGAGTCACGGATGTAATGTTAAGGGTGTCAGGCGTGATGGTCCCTTTGGATGCCAGGTAGACTTTGATTGGCTTAAATATAAGGAAATATGGCTTGCTCTTGCAGCAGGGATGGCCAAAAGGAACATCGCGAGGAGGTGTGGAGCGCCTTCGCCCCCGTCATTGGGATAGTGGGAACGGGACCTTGATTGATGCCAACGGGCTGAAGAAAGAGTGTATAAAAGTAGGGGTTGTGTCAAAAAGTGGGAGAGAATATGGTCACCATGCCGCCAGCATAGAGCAAGGGTGGTGGACGAGTGATACGAATCAGTTACGCATTGTCAGGGGGGAGGGAGCGACCGATACATTGAGATTCTTTGTCTACTGATTGTATGTATGGCCTGTTGCAAATTTGGACGTTTGGAGCCATGAATGACACATAACCTCATGCCTCTCTTACAGGAAATTGTTGTGATGCTAAGATGTCAATCATGAACAAACGCATGTGATTATTGCACTGTATGGTCACTTGAGCAAAAGTTAAGATTTATAATAAAAATTTAAAAAAAGAATTAGTGAGGCAAAATATTTAGCTTCGACATCCTGTAGGGCAATTAGCCTGTAATTTGAAGGGTTAGTTCTATCTACGCCTTTATAAATAGGGGTTATAATTGATCCTTGCCAACTGTCAGGAATTTGATTGTTGATCTCAACATCTGCATAAACTTCCCTAGATGAATGCTCCAATATTCAGAGTCATATTTATAGGTAGCCTGCAGAATCCCATTCGGGCCTGGAGCCCCGTCACTTTTACCTTTATTTATTATATTTGTTATGTCCTCTGTTGTATAGTGGGGGTGGTTTAGTAGTGGGACCCATTCTTGCACTGGTGATTGAATCGTGCCCTTTGATAGTAATTGACATTAGCCTGTTTCCAGTAATTGTGGCTTATTTTTGATGTCTGCTTCAGATTGTTTCGGCTGAACGCTTGATGGCTTCAGTTTGAATTTCATGTATGAGAAAGTTTGCCCATTCCTGCTCCTGCACGTTTGACATTAAGACGTTTCAATGCCTGGTCAGTTGATTTATTGTGTGCCAAAAATTATTCAGGTTTATTTATAGTCAGCCTTACGCTATAAATTAATGTGGACCAACATCTCTCTTTTTTTTCTTTTTTTAATTCCCGTACCTTCTTTTTATATTGTTTTCTTAGATTTTGAAATGTTTCCCATATAATCCCTTCGTGTTTTTTTGATTCCAACTTCCTTTGTGTTCTTTTTAGGTCCCTTTTAAATTTTAGCGCTTCATTTGGTAATCCTTTAACTGTATTATGTCTATTAACCTTAACTTGGGGTACTTTCAATTTGGTTGTTAATTTGCTTAGAGAGACCAAGCTTGGATCCTATTCATAGGTTAATTTGCCAGTTCTGCCAGGAGATCATTTATTATTGAGAACCATTCTGTTTTGGTATAATTTTTTTATTTAAGGCATTTTAAATTTATTGAATTTATTTGACCATCTGGTATCCTGGAAGATTGATACCTTGCCACATTTAAATTAAATATAATGTGTTGAAACAAGTGATCGCTCAAGGTGGTATACTCTATGTAAAAGCGGGCCAGCAACAGCATTAAAGGGAGCGTTATAATTGTAAAGTCAAGTATCGTTTGTGCCCTTGGACCAAAGTGTGTTTTGTTCAGTGGATTGTCTTCTTCCGTTCTTCCATTAAGCACTCACATGCCTGGATATTCAAGGTCTTTTGCTAATTGCTGACCAAGTCGGTCTAGGCGAGTCGTCCCAACTTGAAATTGCTAAGGTACACACCAGTACGTATTATCTGCTGTCAGAATTTCATCTTCGTCCAGCGTGACTATCAAGTTGGAATTGAAATCTGCTGTCACTATTAGATTCCAAGCAGGCTCGGTACAACATAGACCTGACATTGTTTTACTTAGAAGAGCATTTTCCTCCTTTTTAGTTTGGAGCTTCATATTATTATTATTGTGCTTTTTTTATCTGAGTATTGGGCCGTGAATTTAACTAGTTGTATACTAGGGTCTGGAGATTTCAGCTGTTCTGTTGTAATTTTTAGAAGTGTAGATACGTAGACTGTCAACCCACCTATTGCACGACTGTATTGCTTACTTTTTTCTGCTGCTACTATGTAGTGAGTGAAGCCTGCTATTAGAAGGTCTGCCTGTGACAAAGGGGCATATTTATCAAGCCCTTTTCCCGATTCTCAGAATCGGCCCGTTTGCGAATGGGAAAAGGCCTTTTGGGATGTATCATCCCAAAAGGGCATCGCAAATTAGAGAATCGCAAATTTGCGATTCTCTATTTTGCGATTGCATTTAAGGAATTGCAAATTGCGATTCCTTAAATGCGATGTAACAAGCACCCAAGTTGTGCGATTTCTCCTTAAGAAACCGCAAATTACCACCAACTTCAAGTTGGTGGTAATTTGCGATTTCTTAGAAAAATGCACTTTTTGGCATTTTTCAAAGTGCCATGTGGCGCACATACATGCTCTAAGTACGCTGGGAAGCCTGTTCCATTGGTTTGGATTTGAGCCGATTTCCCCATACAGATCTTTGGCTGATCTTTCTGAAGCCTGGTCTATACAGCTCCTGCCTTTTGAGTTTTGTAAAATCGAATAGAACTGTGTTGGTACTGCTGTTTGGTTTACTTTTCCTTTGATGTGACGCGTTGGAATTTCTTTCAAAAGGGAATGGGTAACAGGGTATAGTCAGAGCTGATATTTGTATACCCCAGGCTACAAATTGATCAGAGTTATTTAATATTAGGTATGCCAGGTCTGGCGTCTGCCATGTAGTTAGTGTTTCTTCTTTGGTTGTTTTGTGGCTCCCTACAAGAAATTTGACTGCTAAGAGGTCTTCCGATTGTAAATGATTTAGTTCATTACGTTGACTTGACCACACATAACTATAGGATATAATCACATTTCGGTATATTCTATGACATCTGTCACTTCATGAACCCACATCAAGGCTTACCGTTCTAAGATGGCGGCAAAATATGCACAGTAGCACAGAGTACTACTAAGCAATGCACTTTCATACATATGAGCCCTGTTTTTCCCTACATCCATGACTCCAAACATGCACTAATGGGAACCAAATGTTCTTGATATCACTATACTCTGCGCTGCAATTATCACGTCACATAGCTATCACATTGATAACCGCTCCAAGATAGGGGGACACACACGCTGTAGTTTGAAGTACCACTACCGGAAGTCAGGCAAGTGGCAGAAGCCTACATCACGAACGCTGCTCAACCATGCAGCCACCATTCGGGCACGCAGAGTCGAGGGTAGGTGCTGCGAGGAGCGCACTCGGCAAAACCGTAAGTAAATCTGGCCGCTCGTTACTGTAGGCACAACCCATGCCTGCACAGCCACCACTAGCTGTGCTAGTGATAATATTTGCAATAAATCAAGACTTCTCTCTTCTCTCCCACTTTTGACATTTTCAGCTCATAACAGTGGGATTCACCGTGCGGGAGCCCATGAAGTTTAACTATTGTGACGAATAGGTAAGATCGCATAGTCAACTTATGTCCGTATTTTACTTATATTGCTCACAGGATTACTAACAATGCCACAGCACAGAAACGATACTAATGTTAAAACAAGGGGCATGTGGTATAATTAACTATGTCACTGCAGTCGAGATGTGTAGACAATTATGTGATGGGCCCAATGACATTCACGTAAATGATGGCACCTGATTGTGACAATATCTGTTTTTTGTGTGATTGTATGTAACCATCAAGTTTGTTTCCTATGCCTGGTGACTATTCCAGCCCCAGTCATATACACCGTTTTGCATTAAGGGATCTTCTGACCAACAAGGGCTAATTATATTGGAAACTATCTAACATGTTTGTGCTACATATTTGTCTGTGTCCTTTCCTTTTTCTCTCTCCCTGTCCTCTAGGTCTGACCATTAGTGATATTTATCATGATTGGGCACCACCCTATTAGAGGGGGACCACTCACCCTAAGATCATATGTGGCATCGGCTTACCACTCCCCACTGTTTTCCGTTCCTGATGAAGCGCCAAAGATCAATTTGAGCATTTTAGGTGAGAAACATGTTGACCTGCTTTTTTCGCTACTAGGGGACATTACTACCCCAATAGTAACACCAGCCTATGTTTTTTAAATCTGATAGGGGAATCTGTCTATTAAACTCAGTGTGATATTCCCTAGCCAGTTTTATCTAGTTTCACATTCACTTTTTATCTCCCTACAAGGACACTCTCACACTCATCAAATGGCGAGAAAAAAAATCAAAAGATCTCTGCTAAAGTGACCCTTCATAGGACCCATAGCGCATTGCAGCACCGACCCGACGAGGAGCATCTGCCAGATGATGAAGCATGACATTCCCAGGGATGTGTGAGGGCAACAAGAGACACTCTTGTTGACTGTCTCTTGTAAATTGATTCAGCACCTAGCAGTTCCTTTCCCTTTTGCCTCAACACTCTTAGTGCTGTATCAGGAACAGTAACCCCTATTTTGGAAACAAAGAAGGGAGGATGCCTGCATTTGCCATTTTTCCTCCTCTTGATTCAGCAGGATCGTAACGTGGGTAAGTACAGGAAAGAAGGGTTTTTGTTGTTGTTTTTTCTAAAGGTTTTTATTGAAGCATATGCAATGACAAAGAGAGAATCAAACAGCACATGTGAATAAAACCAAACATAACGACCCGTGGCAATTATGCATATATCAATCTGCAGTATCAGAGGTATATTCTGCGTATCATGGTGAGTTACCATTCATGCAAACAGAGAAATACATGCTCAACATTTCACATTAGTCGGGGGACTCATTGTGCTCAACAGATCGCAAGTACTGTAGGAGGGGCTCCCAAATGTCATTAGGCCGAGAGGAGGCAGGAAGTTCCTCAGCATATAATACTAGGTTGTCCCGGCAATACACCAAATCCTTGAGCCATTGCGCAGCCGTAGGCCCAGCCGTGCCTTCCCATGTCATTTCCACTCGTCTCTTGGCCACAATCAAAGCCACTCTTATAAGTTTACCTGTGGCTCCCTTCAAGGACGGAACCAGGCCCAGCAGACATACGTGCGGAGAGGATTGCAGATCGACATTGATCATAGTAGATAATATGCGAATCACATCACTCCAGAACTTCGCCACCCTATGGCATACCCAGGCTAAATGCCAGAAATCAGCATCTATGGCACCACAACGCTTACATGCATCAGTGCCTCTAAGCCCATATTAGAACAGCTTATGGGGAGTGTGGTAGGCTTGATGGATATATTTAAAATTAATTATTTGGAGATTGCCATTGGAAGTTAGAGTACCAGTAAATTGAAAGCATTGCTCCAAGTCTTGCAATGTCAGCGGCGGTGACAAATATGTATTCCATTTCTCCAAACTTTTGTTACATGGTAGGGGCTTTTCCGCTCTAGCAGAGCGGTAGAGTTTGGTAAGGAGTTTACGTCGTGTCGGGCTGGTGAGCATGGTGTGTTGGGTCTGTAAAGCATGTGGTTCTGCGGGAAAGGTGGAATAGTGTGCCTGTACCGCTTTTTTTTAGCTTGTGGAAGAGGAATATAAATAGTGGCGTCTTTTTCTGCACGTAACTAAGATCATCGATTGTCAAAAAGACACCATTAGGGTATAGATCAAGCATTTTATCTATTCTTGCCAGCTTTAGAATGGACATAGCGCCCGCCTCATGTGTCGCAGACAAGTTTGAGTGGATTGCAAGCGGCAACAGGGGCGAGTATAACGGTAATTTCCCCGCCATGTGGCCCAAAGCCTGCCAGGCTGCTATAGTAGCGTCAATAGTGTTGATCTCAGAGCGGGGTGTCTACCGATGAGAGTGAGTCAGCATTGAACATAATGGAACTGGGTGCGCATCTCCATGCTCCACTGCCACATGTGGGATCCAAACCAGTAGTGGGCATATTGCGCGTGAGCACACAAATAAGATAAAGAAGTACAGGAAAGAAGGTTAACAATTCACTGCGAGGTTAGCAGTATTTATATCCAGGCACACATCAGACACTGCTTCGTATCTGACCCAGATTCCTGGTAGCCACAGTTCGTGTGTAGAGATGTTGCTGTACTATTTTTGATCAAAGCATTTTGGCGTTATTGTTCGAACCATAGTCCTGCCCGACGGACGTCCGGTACTTCACCTCAGGCTCCTCCCACGTTTCCATGAGTACATGCGCTGGAAGCACGTTTCTGCATTTGTTTCCTGACATAATCTTACGGTAAAGCACAGCACACAGTGAAAGCATGTGAACTGTGCAGAACCCTTGTTGCATTGTGCACAGAGCGCATTTCTCTGCGGAATACAGCATGCATTTGGGAGCGTGCTTATGGCTAAACCTTGATTTCCTTTCTTGATGGTACGCAGTTGGAGCATGCCGTAAAGTGCTCATTGCAGTTGTTGTCTCGTGCATAAAGCGCTTTTTAGGGCTCGGGCCCCTCGTCGCAGAGCGCAACACTGCTCGCGCAGGCGAGAGCCCTTTTGTCCGGGGTTTGAAAACGGACCCTGGAATCGCACACGCTTGTGCGTGTGCTTTTCCTTTTGGGTTCCGCTATTGGGCTTTGATTGCGTGTTTTTTTTAAACAGAGCACGTAATAGGCCAAAGGCGGGCGCATTGCTCCGCCCATGGCCTATTGGTGTCTGTTATGCGCACCAAAGCCCATGTGGTTTCAATTATCGGGCGCGATAATTGAAAACATATGGCTCGCTGTGGCGCGCGCACCACTAGTGGGCGTGTTTTGTTTTTTTAAATAGCGATCGCTTTCGCTATTCATTTCAGTGCTTTCATATTATATTTTAGCTCAGTCACGCAGACCTGCAGGAATAATACGTGACTGCCATTAGCGCAACTGACACTGCTAATTAGCATAAGTCTAATTAGCATACCCCGAAAGGAAAAGCACTTTTAACTGACAAACTTAAAATAGCCTGCCAGATAAACACGTGCACAACATCAACTGCACTTTGAAGCGGATGAAAAGGGGGGACGCGGAGAGCTCGCTACAAAACCATATGTCAGGCGTGGATGGTAATTGGGAGCCGCTAAAATAACAGCCCTGGTAAACAAAATATACTTTATTTAGAAACGCTTCATTATGTTGCAAATGCGCACTTACTGCAGAGACATTCAACACCATATGGGGCTTTCATACTTGAGAAGTGGCATGGCGTATGCACTGCAAAGCAACCCTTGCCGACGAGGAGCCCAATGTTTGGGGATCCGAAGATTCGGGGTGCACATAATTTATATTAATTGAGGTGCAACTCCAAAATGGAGCTGGTTGAAGCTGGACTCTTATTCAGCGTCTTATGTACAAAAAATTAATAATAATATTAAATTCAGGGTTTCAAAGATTTTCTTGGGAGCCCACAGCTGACGCTTATGAGTGCTGGGGTTGCCGAATACCCCATCTTATCTTGAAGTCACCTCATACCTCATCCTTCCACCATCCTGCCCTCCCTCTCTCTTTATCTCACTCTTGGAGGTTGTTACTCATGCCTACCTGCTCCCTCTGTCACTGTTTCCTATTTTTCTCTCTCGCCTCCTTTCTCCTTCTTATGCTTTTGTCTCTCTTGCACCCAGCAAAAGTCTGATGATGAAAGTAAGTCCTGGTCTCCACAAGGAAGAACCGGAGCCCACCACTAGGGATCACCGGCACAAATTAAGTGCCGTGTACTAGACTTTAAACAAGCACAGAAGTTCAATTAGAAAGTGTTCAGTGTGCAACTAAATGGCGTGGATTCAAGTTCATCAAAAGCGTAAGCTAGGGTCACCTATGGGAGTCAACAGTTTATAATGAGGCGCAAACTAGAGAATCATCCTGAAACTGAAGCCGCATCAATGGGAGAAGCAAAGCAAATGATTCAGGCTGAGCCAGACCAGGCACCCGGCCTAGAAGCTGGGAGTCACAATGAGGCCAAGTGTTGATACACACAGCAAAGCAAACAGGAGCTACACACTGGGCCAGGCCACTGCATTTATGAGACTCTGTAGCCGCAGCCTTTTCCGCATAACTATGGATTTGCCACATTTGCCAATTCAGCCATCCTCTGCAACATGATATGTAAACTAAAAAAAAAAAGAATTACAAATGTGTTTCTGGCTGAAACGTATCAATACTTCCTAAAAACATGGAGACGTGTTCCAGGGCAGTGGAAGGCCCTTTACAAAGATTTTCCCAGTCAGTGTTACCATGTGTAACAAGCATTTGCAATGTAATAGGTCTCGCATTTACATGAGTTGGAGCTATTGGCATTGTAATCAGTTGGTTTTTAAAACATAAATAAAAGGCATTGCCAATTACAATGCCAATAGCTTAAACTTGTGTATATTCGAGACCTATTGCATTGCAAATGCTTGTCATTTTTGGAGATCGTCACGCATGTGGAAGCGTGCCTATGGTTAACCTTGGCTTCCTGGTTGGAGCGCTACTTGGGGAACATGTTATAAAGCGTATGGAGTGCTAATCTTTCTTTTCATTTAAGTAGAGATACCACACTACCACGGAAGTCACTCAGTGATGGTTCAACAGAGTCTCTAAACGTTTTCCTGGACCAAGGGTTACTTATTCTTGAAAAGGTTAATATTCTTTACTTAGCTACCTCTTACCTGTTATGATAGATTGTGTAGTGATTATGTATAGTGCAATGTTTCAGGGACCTTGTTCTACCTAGTCCAAAGAACCTTTTGTCCAGTTTTTCCAAACCACTACCAACACTCCCTTCATAGACTTCATTCTCCTTTTCTGGTAGCTATAGGGAACCAAGGATGGGTAGGGAGGTGCACAGAATATCATATGCTTCCCTGCTCTAATGACCCTGTTCCTCACATTTTAAGGTACCATACCTTGTTCTTAGGAAGAGTTGAAAACACATAACTGTACCAAGATCTCCTTCCCTGTAATCCCTATATCCCAGTCTTCTTTCTTATCTGGTACTACACGTTTACAAGTGGAGGGAAAGGAATGGTTGTCAGGTTCATATTGTCTCTGCAAGGCCACACTACGGGCAGATGGTAAGAACCGTGATCTGACACCGTGTGACAAAAGCAATAATCCACTGAGTGAAAATTTAAACACTAGTACTGAAGTAAGTGTTATCATGCACTGCATTTACTATGATGCATTGGGGGCAAATTGAGTGTGAGCTGTGAGGCAGCGCGCTCCCACCCTCCTCCTGTTTGAAAAGGCTCCCTTGAGCTACTGAGCTGACGAGCTTGTATTGATGCTCCTCCGCCCAGTAAGTGGTACAGTGACCTGAGAAGACTTCGTACAGCATTTCCTGTACCCCAAAAATGACTTGTTGCTCTCTACTGTTGAAGGAATGAATCCAGAAACATGTGTCTAGAGTTACACAGCTCAGGTTGCACCAACAAGGGTGAAGTTCGAGAAGGTTAGTGACTTTTTTCTTCAGTTCTTGGGCCATGGTCCTTCTTATCTTTCAGAAAAGAATATTGCAAAACAATCGAGCAGTTTATGCAAGCACACTCTTGTTTAATATTTATTCTAATGTTTTCTGACAAAGTTTTGTTTGCTGTTTATTCTACTAATGTTTAGTAAGCTCCCTTGTTTATTGTTTATTTATTCAAACAATGTTCAACCAGCTTAGGCTTAACGTTGTTTAATGTTTATTTTAACAATTTTCAATGAGTTCTCTGGCCAACTCATATAAAAACCTTAGGTATCAGGCCAGAGGATAGAGAGGAGACTTGCACCAACAAAATCTGTCAGAATGGGCTCGACTTCAGCACTGACCCCATTCGAAGGTTGCTGTGTGGGGAGTGGACTTCACAGATAACCTGCGTGCTGTTCGCTTATCTACAGCTTTTGCCAGAAAAAAGGGCTTGCAATCCAGACAAAAAAATAAGGACATATTGTTCTGAAACCCAGCATGCAAAGGCAAACCAGTATTGAAGCTGAGAATTGGGCAGTTTATTTACTTCTCTGCCAGACCTAGCATAGGATATAGAAATAGCACCAAGCAGGTGTTCGGACTATAAAATGCTATAAACATGTTGGAATTTTTTGTGGTTCTAGTTACTTATATATTGCTTCACATCTGTTTGCATTTGTGCATCAATAGTTACAGTTCGTTACATATGCACTTGATTAGGATTTTAAAATAAACATTGTAAATGCATATTCTGTTTTCTAGTGCTTCTGGAGTGTGTTATTCCTTTATGACAGAAGGTTTGAGGGTCCACAAACAGTCCCTAACTCATCTCTGATCATTAAAACTTAGAACCGTGGCTAGGTAAATCTTGCGCAAAACCAATGATATTATATGAAAAACGAACAGAAATCTAGCAGGTGCTCAAAGGAAAAGAAAGGAAAACGGCCACCTACGTCCCAATAATCCCCCGTTACTACAGGTACACAGAGGATAAATACTAAAGCAGAGCAAAGGCAAATAAGTACTCAAACAAATAATATTGCTGTCTCAGTCCAAAGAGAATTCAGTCCATATAATCAGGAGATAATCTTCTTTATTCTCTTATTTTCTAGATCTCTCCTTATGATCATAGAACAGCAATTCATGGTAACAGATTAGTGTAGATGTTGTAGCCAGCACGTGTTTCGTCTTGGGTAAATGGCCCAGCGACTTCCTCAGGGCTACAAAAATAATAAAGGTTCTGTTCAAACAGTATATCATTTAAATAATAATCAAATAATACTTTGTACAAAAATATCAACAGGGCTTTTCAATTTATTTAACATGAAAGCCATCAACAAGCAAAGCGAGATGCTCAGAATAGAGACTCAACAGATTTACACCCAGTGATGGGAAACACAGATTCGACGGTGCAACCAGAAAACAAAGGAAAGAGAGGGTGAAACAGAAAACCACAAAAAGATTAGTGAAGATAAGACCAAAGTCAAGCTCCCCGTCTTGAAAGATTTTACAGAGCCGATCAGATACAGTTTATCCTTCCTATTTGAGATGTGCACACACAACTCAAGTTAAGGTACTACCATTCGGTTCGAAGCAGACATTCAACCAATTATCACACCCGTGTATACGAAAAGACAGCCTTATGTGAAAGATAATAAAATATACCATAACAAAATTAACGTCACTCACCAAGGACAATCTTTAAAAGAACAATACACCACACTTCAGGTAAAACCTGTATGTGGTCCCTTACAGTATGGGTCTATATTAAAAGAAAAATAATGTGTTTCAATATATTAGGTCAAATTTATGGGACAAGAAGAGATAATGTAGCCAAGTTATAAAACGAGACATTCATCTGTAGAGACACAATAATATTGGATCCCATTAAATTCACATTTGGACCCCCAAAAGATAATACCCATTGGGCCCAATCCCATAATTTAGAAAATTCCAGACGTTTGAACACCCACTATATTTCCGATAACAATTGAATAATGCCAAAAGTCCCACATGTGAACTTAAACCAAGAATAACAAACAGATTAAAGTTACCTAAGTGTAACTAGTATCCATCATAAATCAGCAGTGCTATATGTGCAAAAATCTAAAGGAAAAACACGAGATGGCATGAGCATATATATTGTTGCTAAAACGCTACAAATCAGAATGCAATCAAATTTATACTGGTTATCATGGAATCAATGTCACAAAGCATTAGTGTACCATTTGGAGGTGGGGAAGGGCTTTAATTGTCCCACACAGCGTGGGAGCGGGCACTCTAGCTTTGGTGCCGCTACCCGGAGAAGCGCTGAAACGCTGCGCCCAGATTCTGCTGAAACTGTTTTTAAATTGTATTGTAAAATTGTACTGCTGCCGCATTTTTAAGTGATTACAACATAAAAGAATAACCTCACCTCGCAAGCATCGCTCGGTTCCCTCGCTCCCTCCTAGCACACCCCTCGGCCTTAGCCAATCACGCCGGGTGGGGGAGGAGTTGGATGCGGGGAAGGGCTTTAACTGTCCCACACAGCGCGGGAGCGGGCACTCTAGCTTCGGTGCCGCTACCCGGAGAAGTGCTGAAACGCTGCGCCCAGATTCTGCTGAAACTGTTTTTAAATTGTATTGTAAAATTGTACTGCTGCCGCATTTTTAAGTGATTACAACTTAAAAGAATAACCTCACCTCGCAAGCATCACTCGGCTCCCTCGCTCCCTCCTAGCACACCCCTCGGCCTTAGCCAATCACGGCGGGTGGGGGAGGAGTTGGAGGCGGGGAAGGGCTTTAACTGTCCCACACAGCGCGGGAGCGGGCACTATAGCTTCGGTGCCGCTACCCGGAGAAGCGCTGAAACGCTGCGCCCAGATTCTGCTGAAACTGTTTTTAAATTGTATTGTAAATTTGTACTGCTGCCGCATTTTTAATTGATTACAACTTAAAAGAATGACCTCACCTCGCAAGCATCGCTCGGCTCCCTCGCTCCCTCCTAGCACACCCCTCGGCCTTAGCCAATCACACCAGGTGGGGGAAGAGTTGGAGGCGGGGAAGGGCTTTAAATGTTCCACACAGCGCGGGAGCGCAGCAGACGCGCGCAGCGTGAGAGCCGGCGGCGCGCCGGCGGCACGCCCGTCTGCACCCGTCCGCGCCAGGACGGGACCAGGGGCCAGCACCTCTGCTCAAATCATCACCTACTCCTCAGAGGAACTAAGAATTTTACATCAGGGGGACTTTGCACTCTGCCCTGCCATCTATGCACGCCTCCAACATACAGGAATCCTTCAAAGGCAGAGCAAACCCCAAGGGCTCCCGCATGCCACCCACTGCCAGGGTCACACGCAGGTGAAGAACACCACTCTACTGATACACTACCTTAACACCCGCTCCCTCGTCAAACACCAGATAGATATCTGCCTGCTCCTTCTATCAGATAAGCCTGATATCCTTTTTATCACCGAGACATGGTTAAACCTTGACTCTACCCCCGACATTCTGACTGCTCTTCCCGAGGATTATTACATCTTACATGTCAATCGGTCCCCAGGAAAAGCGGGTGGTGGTGTAGCTGCCATCATCCACAAAGACCATACGTTCACCTCTATGACTGTCATGATTCCGCGATCCACCCGCTTCCGAGGAGGGGAGGTTAGCGGTCTAGTGTTGCGGGACCACAACGGAAGGCCGAAATCCTCACTTCCGGTTGATCGCGCATAACAGCCGGGAACTCCGGCTGCTTAGCGCTTTGAATTCTCGCCTCAGCCGCGAAAGGAGAAGACGCCGTTCCCGAGCTCCCGAACAACCACCGAAGAAGGACGCTGCTGCGGACTTCGAGAGGGACAGGTTCAGCATTAGCAGAGGGCGCACCGAAGGTAGGTGGACGCTTGACTCTGCCGTCTCAAACATTGTATGTCAGTCATCCCACTGCAGACCGGGGAGTGTGCAGTGGAGCGGGATACTTACATCACATTTATATTTTGCGCAGGAGCGCTGGTTTTGTTTCCATGATTTTGGCCACACACCTTCCTTGAAACAGGAGAGTACCGGACAGGTACGCCAGGGACAGTTATTATTTGCGCTGGAGCGCTGGTTTTGTTTCCTTGTTTTTGGGTCGTCAACCATCAGTGAGCTACAAGACATTATTGCGGCCACTGTAGTCCCGGACCTGCGAACTAGAAGCCGGATATCTGAGGAGGGTCTCACAACATCGCACCAGCTTGGGGTCCAGCGTCATCCGGACTCGCGCCTCTCTGGCTTCTACCCCGGGTACCCCCTTGTCCTAGGCGGTGCTCAACCCCGACTAGGGCACGGCGGGAAACGGGGTGGAGGTTCTTGTCGCCTCTGCAGGAACACCCCATCAAGCAGAAGGTAAGCCTTGGGAGGGGACCTTGACAATGACCCCCCTTAATCTCCCCGCCGCGGATAACATGATTATCAAACTTGACTCCAGTGCAGGGCCACTCATCTGTGTCTTGTTAGACAGACCTCCACAGCATATGCCATCATTCCCCCTCTCACTGAGTGAGCAGATGGCCAATCTGGTCATGGACTATGCTAAAATACTTCTATTAGGCGACCTTAACTACTGGTGCAACGATGAATCCGGCGGACCCCATGCCACCGGACTGATGGAACTCCTCTCTAACCTTAACCTCATCCAGCATATCACCTCAGCCACACACATTAAAGGTCACACTCTAGACGAGGTGTGGACAACCCATCTCACAGTCTCCACCCCCTCAATATCTCCGTGTATCTGGTCTGATCACCACTTAATTAAATTCACCCTCTCCATTCCCATCTGTAACAAGCCCCCTGCCATGGAGGGAGGCATGATTAGGAAATGGAACTCTTGTTAATAAACAGAATTTCTTAGACAGCTTAGCTAGCTCCACCCCTGTAGTCGACCCAGATGTGGACATCGCTGAAGCTAACATCTCTGCCTGGCTACTGGTAGCCAGCAATAAACACGTCCCACTCAAAAAACTCAATTTCGCTCGCCGCTCTGAAGCCCAGAAATGGTTTTCGCCTGAAGTCAGGGCCCAAATACTAGACCTCCGCCAAAATGAGAGGAAATGGAGACTAACGTACACCCCGGAAGGAAAACGTTCTAACTCTACCGCCCGCAAACACTATAAAAATGCCATTCTCTCAGCCAAAGCCGCCTACTTCTCGGAAAAAATCACTGAGTCGAATAATAAATCCAAGGACATGTTCACCATAGTGAACGAGTTATCTAACGCTGAGAGAATCCTCCCCAAGCCCGTGGCCACCCAAGACCTGTGTGACTCCTTGAACAAATACTTTCTGGAAAAAATTGTTAACATCAAAGCCAGTATCTCTACCTCCTGCCCCAAGGAGGACCCCCGGTCACTAGATTCAACTCTTGCACCCTTGACCATTTTCCACTCATAGATGCTCAGTCCTTGCAGGCTCTACTGGCAAGGGTGAAATCTGCCTCACCTAGGGACTGCTGTCCCCCGCACATTCTGAAGGACGCATTTTCGGCCCTTTCTTCCCCTATCCTGACCTTCCTAAACGTATCCTTATCCCAGAGCAGGGTCCCCAAAGCGTTCAAGGATGCTGTCGTAGTCTCCCTCCTAAAAAAACCAGGGGATGACCCCCAAAATATCTCCAACTACCGGCCCACCTCTCTGCTTCCTTATCTGGCAAAGGTCCTTGAAGCTCATGTAGCAACGTGTCTTTCTAACTTTATTGAACAGTCTGACTACTTAGACCCCCATCAAGCAGGGTTACTGGTACTCGCAAATTGCTCCCGCAATCTCCAATGCATTCCTATGGGCCTGGAGGCCCATAGGAATGAATGGGAAGCCATTCATTAATTGCGACTCGCAATTTGTGAGTCGCAATTAATGAATGTTAAGGAATCGCTATTTTAATAGCGATTCCTACATGCATAGGCTTTTGCGAGTCCTTAATTGCGATTCCTTAAAATTCGCAATTAAGGACTCGCAAAAGCTTTTCTTGATGCATGTGCCTGATAGTGCCAAGGGGTCACCAAACCAACCCCTGCGACTCTAGGAAGTCCTAGAAAAGGTGTCAACATTAATCAACTGAGTTAGCTTGATATTTTCATTATCACCTGATAGTTACTGAACACACAAAGATCTCTGCAGATGGTGCCTTTATCCACGTTACACATGTTAAAATGCAGTGTCCCCCGAGCATGGTGTGCAGTGCAGGTGCACCAATCGCATCGCCTTTGAGATAACATTTCTGACCACTGACCTAGGGATAGAAAGAAATTCAGTTTATTAACCTATACAGGACTTTTAAGCCCACAAATATTAATGATGCTCCCACTGGGAATGTGGGTAATGGGGCATAAGCCTGCTGACATCACCAAACCTGAATCCCTCCATCCTTAAGGTATACAGAAGTGAATGTATAGAGGAGCCCACTACTCTGGTATACAAGAATGTCTGCCAGTAAAATATTAGCTCATAAGTTCTTCTCATGAACTTTTTCTCTGCACAGAGGTACTGATTATGAATTGGGTTTGATGGGTCAGCAGATGTGGTCCTGCAGTTGTAAGGGATAAATTGCCCTTCTGAAATGTACAGCTATATTTTTGTAAAATTGGACTCTGAGTGCTTCTGACTCGTACAAGGAATTTTTGGGGATAGTATATCATCCTGCATTGTAAACTTCACCCATGTTCCTGAATTCATTTCTTGCAATAGAGCCAATTTGGGCAGTAAATTCACCCAAAATTCAATACACTAACAGAAGAAATCTGCAGAAATCTGCGCACCCTGGGATTTTGGTCACAGCTCACAAGATGGCGGTCAAATATCCTTGAGTTCCAGGACTGACTGCCCAAAAATCCACCATAATCCTTACGAGGCATCTGACATTTGAAGCATTTCTGCTTCCACTGAAGACTTTAGTGGCTGGGCACTGGCGCTGTCTGCCCGGCCGAGATGGTGCAGTGAATGATCGTGGCAGCAATGGTACCCTGGGCAGCGAAGGCCTGGGTGCGGGTGGGAGATACCTGATGGTGTTCAGAAGGCGAAGGACACCTGTTGTGCCTGGGGAGTACCCATCTGACAAGCCCACTCTGGCACAGCCCTCATGCAGGTGCTGATGGTGGTGGCAGAGGCCGGGAGGCTGCTGCACCACTTAGCTTATCCTGCAGAGGAGGACTGGGAGCGGCATGGCCGAGCCACGAGGGCAGAGTATAAGGGTGCCCGGCTCGCATCCACCTCCAGAGGCCTGTGTGTCACATTTCATCTCCACAGGCCTGTGTGTCATGGGCCTTACTGACACCGGTAGAAAGAGTACCAGGCCCGCGTAGCTCACCGAGCGGGAGGCAGCCCCCGTGCTATGAAAGGACCCCATGGATGGAGATGTTGGCCAGCTGATGACTTAGCCCGATGAGCTATTTGCAGCCCGGAGTGGGAAAGAGGGGCTGTTGGCCTTTCACTTGTGAACACAGAGACCTGGGCATGCGCTGCAGACACTGTGTGGCTGCTGGGAATGAGCTCTAAGTGAGAGACATTGTTGGGGCCATTCGGGGTGAAGCAGCCGGCCCAGTGAGTGGCGCATTGGGCTTCGGGGGTGTCCCGGGTCATAGGCTGGGCCACTGGATTGCTCACCAGGTAGGGGCCACAACTGACTGGGGGACTTTGAACACTGTTGAGAACACTAGTGCTACCTTGATTCCGGATTTGGTGGACTCGGTTAGTGTCCATGGAGGGTGCTCTGACCTACTGACTTTCTCTACTCCTTCCTTGCTCCCGTATGAGTCAGACTATGATCACCATTTACGCACTCATTCAGACGAGATAATGAAAGACAGTGCCGGGGCACGGTCTAAACAAGCCAAACTTGATAAGTTTGCCAAAACTACGACCCCAGGAGCTAGTCGCGGGGACTCAGGATCTGCGGATGCATCTGGCCAGCGTGCTTCTTGTGTGAACCCTAGCAGCAGTGCTTCCACTGATGTAATCCTGCATGCAATCACTGATACCAGACAGACTACCATTGGACACCGAAATCAGCACTGTAGGGTGTGATGTGACCTAACTTCATTGTTGACTGTGTCAAGGAGGCTTAGGAGTGTATTTTGTCTCTAGAGGATGAACTGAAAGCTCTGTATTCTGAAGTGCAAAGACAGCTAATTTGGAGCTCTGTGGCCAGGTGGAGGATGCAGAAGGACCATGCCGGTGCAACAACTTATGGCTAGTGGGCTTTCATGAGGCAGTAGAGGAAGAGGATTCGACCCACTTTAAAAAAACAGTGGTTGAAGAAAATATTCCTCACAGCCCGGTTCTTACGTTGCTTCCTCATTGAGGGGACTCATCGAACACAGGGCACTCAGCCCCTGCCTGGTGCATTGCTGCACACTATAATTGCCCATTTTTTCAACAATAGAGACCGGCGATGTGGTGCTGCACTCAGTCAGGGTGGCTAGAGGGCTTCGTTATAAGGCCGCTAATATCCTGATTTTCCCTGCCAACACTTAAATTGTACAGTAGCAGTGGCGCGCCAAGGGAAGGAGAAGCTAAGAGCCATGAGCCTGGAATATGTGGTATTGTGTCCAGTGAAACTAAAGGTACTCTTTAACGAATAGGCCCATTTCTTTAAACCAACGGTGCAAGCCTGGGCATGGGTGCAGTAGGCACTCCATTAGGGCTTGAAATGTAGCATTTTATTAAATTGGTCTACCACCAACAAAATTGTATCATAACCTCCTTTGGCCACAGCAATTCCACAATAAAGTCGAATAAGATAGTGTGTCAAGGACTAGGAGGTACCAGGAGCAGCTGTAAAAGACTAGCAGGTGGTTTATTCAAATTTTTATTTTGTGCACAAAGTGCACACATGGAAATTAATTTCTTTATTTCACTAGACGTTGATAGCTACCAAAAGTGTCTTGTGCTCTCTTGGGTGATATTCTACAAGTGAGGGAGGACACTCCTGAAGTGCCAAAGTTTGTAATACCTGGATAGGCGTGAACAGATTGCTGTTTACACACATAAACCATTTAATAAATGTCCTCATTTAGAGGTTAATAAAGAATGATCATGAGATTGCTGAGTTGTCGAGATTTTCTAGAAAATCATTGGACATTAAATTTACATTTGTGTCCGATGTAATAATCAGAAGTGGCTCCATAGGAGTTTCAGTATCATTGTCACCATATTCTCAATATTTTCTCGCTCTCAATATATCCTCTAGCTCAATGCTCTGACTCATCTCAAACCTCATTTTACTACTCTTTCCAGTACACTACTCTATTTCTCACCCTATACCTCTATCAATACATCCTCTAACTCCACTGTCTTCTTCATCCTAAAACCCATACCACTACAATGACCCCCAAAATAACCCTTTATAAACTCTTCACTACTGTACCCCTCCTTGCATCGTCTGTTACCTCTTTTACCATTCTGATCTCCCAAACAAGCCTTTGTAAACCCTTCCATCTGATTTTCCCTCCTCCACCTCCCTTTCACTCACCCCAAGTCTTCCCTTACTGCTATGAGCTCCCCCCAAAAATCTAAATCCTTCCCTCTTCTATTCCTCCACTATCCTTTTCAATCCAAATAACAGACTAACATGTCCACCACTCAAATTCATTTCATATTTCAGTATACCAATTCACCACTAATCCTTTATGGGTTCCGGAATATCGTGCTACTTGCCGAAACACCTCATCAGGGGTAGCAAGCGCTAAATAAATGCAAACCTTTTCCCTCTTCTATCCCTCCACTATCCTTCTCAATTCAAATAACTGACTATAATATCCACCACTCAAATTACTTTCATATTTTCACTATACTAATTCACTACTAATCCATTATGGGTTCGGGAGTAGCATGCTACTCGCCGAAAAAGCACTTCAGCACCTTATAAAAGGGTAGCAAGCACTATATATATGCAATAATTTTTTCCCCTTCTATTCCTTCACTATCCTTCTCAGTCCAAATGACTAACTAACTAACATGTTTACCACACAAATTAATTTCATATTTCACTATACTAAATCACCGCTAATCCATTTTGGGTTCCGGAGTACCGTGTAGTTCGCAGAAAAAGCGCTTTGACACCTTTTCAGGGGTAGTAAGCTCTATATAAATGCAAATCTTTTTACCTCTATCCCTCCACTATCCTTCTCAATCCCAATAACTGACTAACATATCCATCACTCAAATTACTTTCATATTTCCACTATACAAATTCACTACTAATCCTTTATGAGTTCCAGAGTAGCGTGGTACTTGCCAAAAAAGCACTTCAACACCTTATAAAGTCTAGTAAGTGCTATATAAATGCAATCCCTTTTCCCTCTATCCCTCCACTATCCTTCTCAATCCAAATAACTAACTAACATATCCACCACTCAACTTACTTTCATATTTCACTCTACTATTCACCACAAATCCCTTATGGGTTCCGGAGTAGCGTGCTACTCGCAGAAAAAGCGCTTTGATGCCTCATCAGGGGTAGTAAGCACTATATAAATGCAAACCTGTGGAAGATCAGGAGCTGTACACAAGCTGTCCCACGTCGGATGTCGAGAGTTAAGGGGTCGTGTCACACGGAGCACCAACAAGCCTTGGCAACTGCAACCAACGTGGAAGTGGAGAAAGGTGCAATTTCAGGACCAGCAAGGTTCAGGAGGCTCACCACAAGCAGGGGAGTCAGGGCAGAACCCGAGCAATCAGGGGTGCCCAAAGAATACGAAGATGGCCTAAAGAGGACCCACGGGTCGGAGACACTGGAGTCGCAAGAGAACATCGAGCAGCTCATCAAAGATGCAAGCCCACGATGCAAGAGATGCAGTCCGGGTGAAGATCTTGGTTACTGGAGATGCTTGAGGTTTGGGCTACTTGGAGCCCGAAGATCTTGATGGAAGGAAGCCAACGCCCTTTGCAACTGCAAGTCGATTCGGTGCACAGTGGTTCGGTTCCTGCGGCTCCGACGAGGGATACTGGCCTCAAGCTTGGTGAGATGACAGGGCAGGCCTCGAGAGATGTAAAGAACCACCACCTGTGTTGCTGAGCCTTTCGAAGTCCGTGGAAGCCCATGATCAGCGGACCGGTCAGCTTAGTGGTGGTGCCCGCAGATGCAGGGAAGTGACTCCTTCACTTCAAGGGAGATCGTTTCAGGTGTTTTGGATGTCCACAGACCTTGGAAGGTTCCTGTATGGTGAACAGGCACGGACGTTGCAGCAGAAGAGCAGGGTGACAAGATTAGGAGCAGCAGGAGTCTTCCTAGTTGCAGCCTTGATGCCCAGAGCAAAGTCCAGCGAAGTCCAGAGTGCCGAGATGGTGAAGTGGTGTCGGAAATGTACCTTGTCCCACGACGAATCTGAGGACCTACCCACAGGTAAGCCCTTAAGTACCCTAAGGAAAGGGTTGGGACGATACAGGGGTCCCTCCCTGAGGAAGGACTGGACAAGGGGGAGGATACTCCCCTGTCCTTTGTCCAGGTTCGAGCCAGAGCGAGAGCTAACGGCTCCCTGAACTGGTTTGAACTGGACAATGCATGGAGAGCAGCAGGTGTGCCTTGCATGCAGACTATGTGGTGCTGGCAAGCGCTCCCACCCTGCCGCAATACACTAAATCCTGTCTGGGATGTGGTCACACCTCCCTGTGACAGGATACCTATTGTTCTGCCTTCTTCTGCACGAGCTTGGCTCATCAGCAGGAGGGCAGAAACGTGTCTCTGGCCGGCAGCAGCCCTAGCTTGCTGTCTGGGTCTGGAAGACTGGTACAGGGAGCACCGAGGACCTCCCAGAGGAACTTTACGGTGCATGGAATCATACCTTCCAACATGTTTGATACCAAACATGATAGGATTTGTGGCTGCCAGTTTCGAGATGGTCACTGCGTAATTATGCAGTGACCCTCTATATGTCATATGGCTGCCTCACTTACATCCCAGGTGAATGGACTCCGTAGATCGTAAGGGTGTCCTGCTCATGTTGCTCAGGTTTTAAGTGCAGTGACCTTAGATATCTTTCATAAGTGGCGCTAGCACCAGCTTACACAGGCTGCAATGGCAGTCCTGTAGTTACAAATTGAGTGGTCTCCCATGGGGGGCATTATACATGCTTCAGCCCATGGAGTCCCCCCTATTGTACCTATGCCCTGGGTACCTTAGTACCATATACTAGAGAATGATAAGGTTGCACCAGTGTCCAATCTGGGATGTGCATATGTACTTACCTAACCAATTTAGGGGAGAAAGCACAGAGACAGGAGTCCTAATTAGCAGGATCCCAGTCAGACTAGTCAGAAACAGCATTTCATCAAGCAAAAAGTGGGGGTAACCATGAAAGCAGATCCTATTTTCCTACAGCATGTCTCTAATAGTGGGAGAAAACCATATACCAAGATATGTAATCTTTGAGGTACACCATGTATTGTTAGTATTAGCAAACTCGTATTGATAACAAAGAGAGTTCAAAGGTAAAATCTCATTTCATCAACATTATGTTTATATCCGAGATGCTGGAGTATAGAGAAACCTCTTGTAAAAATGGATTTAGAGAATTAAGTGGGCTGGACATATATATTAGGATATAAACAGCATATGCAGATAGTTTAACTTCTAGGGAACCATGGCTAAAGCCTTATATGTTTGTGTTACAACAAATTTGCTCCTGGAAAGGCTCAAAACATTGTACAAATAACAAAGGAGAGAGGGGGCATCCTTGCCTTGTGCCTCTATATAAGTCAAAGTAAGGAGAAAAAAAAACATTGGCAAAAATACTAGCATGTGGATTGGAATATAGCAATTTTATGAAAGAAATTAATTTAGGGCCAAAACCAAACTAATGAAGGGTGGTAAACAGAAATTGCCTATGAATATGGGATGCAGCTTTTTCAGCATCTAGTGAGAGATCGGCCAATAGAGAATTAACTTTTTCAGCTAGGCTGACACTGTTAGAAAACATTCTAGCACTGTTAGCAGCAAGTTTGACCTTGATAAAGCAAGATTGGTCAGATTGTACCTAAAGAAGAATAACACACTTTAAAAGTGAAGCTAAGATCTTAGCAAAGATCTTGCAATCGTAATTGAAAAGTGAAACGGGCCTATAATATTTACAGAATTTAGGGTCTTTATCTGGCTTTGGGATTATGGTTATCAAGGCCTCTAAAAAGGAACCACTAGCTTTGGAATCAGAAATAAATGAGTTAAAATGTCTAATACTTTGGGAGCAAAGAAAGGAGACAGAGATAACATGAGTTTAATAGAGAACCCATCTAGACCAGGTGCCTTTGCTCTCTTTAAGGACTTAATTGCACCCAACACTTCTTGAAGTGTAATATCAGCCACTAGTTCAACAAAGGTAAGAGAGGGTGGTCAAGGGATGCCATCAAAAAAATTACGAACATTGAATGAAGAGGGGGTAGTGTCATCAGTAAATAGTTTTTTTTACAAAAGGATTAGAAAGAGTTAGAAAATCAGTATCCCATCTTCAGTAACTGCACAGAGCTCTCAGTAGGAACCCCTCTCCCTCTGCCCTGGACAGATCATTTCCTCATTCCCTTCTCCTGGCTAAATCCACTCTCCCACTCTCCTCTCACTACAGTCATCCACACGAAACGCAACTGGCCAAAACTTTCCCAGTCTGATTGGGTAACGAGTCTTGAGACCTCCACACCACCCAACACCTCTAATCCCACTCTAGCTAATGAAAATTATAATAAATGGATCTCGAATTCACTTGACTCCGTGCTTCCCTTAAAACGCACGGAGTCCAAACGCAGTACTCGAACCGCCCCCTGGTACTCCCCTGGCTTACGGGAAAAGAAACGCCTCTGTAAAAAACTTGAAAGGAAATGGCGAATGTATTACTCTCCCTCCTTGAAAATAGCTTACAGAGCCGCAATAAGAACTTACAAAAATGAAATTCACACCGCGCAGGCAACCTTTTTCGAAAATAAAATCAATACAGCTGCCTCTAAACCAAAGGAAATATATCAAATCGTGAAAACCCTCCTTAAGCTGCCAGACAAACCCCTTAACCCCCTTAATGTACAAACCCGCTGTAATAACCTGGCTGAGTTTTTTTTCCAAAAGATACAAACCATCTACACCTCCTTCCCCCACATCTAACCCCCCATCCCACCCACCAAGCTGCGTGAGCTGGGACTTTGTACCCCAGTAACACTCAGGAACCTTCCACATCTTGATTCCACCTCGCTAGAAATCATCATGCGTCAGGTGAAATCCGGCTCTCCCAACGACACAGCACCTCCATGCAATTTGCTGACAGTAACCAACCACATCCTACCTACCATCCTCAACCTGCTTAATGCCTCGTTGTCCACCGGGACTGTCCCGCCCCCCTGGAAGCAGGCCATGGTGAAAGCCCTCCTTAAAAAATCCAACCTGGACCCAGACAACCCAGTGAACTACCGGCCAATCTCCCTACTTCCATGACTAAGCAAGATCCTTGATAAACACGTTAACAACGCTCTGGTTGAATTCGTAGAAAATAATCATCTACTCGACCCTTCCCAGACGGGATTCCGTCCCATGCATGGGACCGAGACCGCCCTCATTGCAGTTACAGAAGAGGCAAGGAAGATCATGGATCAAGGAGGATCTGCCGTCATCATCCTCCCCGACCTAAGTACCGCCTTTGACACGGTAAACCATATCATTTTACTGCAAAGACTCGCGAGCCTAGGAATCTCCGAGAACGCTTTGGCCTGGCTCAAGTCTTTCCTGTCAGATCGTTCATTTAGGGTCTTCGAGGGCGAAACCATCTTCCCTAGTAAGCCTCTCGGGTGCGGAGTGCCGCAGAGCTCTTCCTTGAGCCCTACGCTCTTTAACATATACATGAGCCCCCTAGCTGAGATTGTCCGTCCTTTTGGAATAAAAATAATCACCTATGCAGACGACACTCAGCTAGTGGTGGCCCTTAACCAACTACACACCGCACCCAACCATCTGAGGGACTGTATGGAAGCAGTAAACTCATGGATGACATCGTCTTGTCTCAAATTGAATGGAGACAAGACCGAGCTGATGCTCCTAGGTAACCCCCCCAATCCTACCATCGATCATCTATGGCCCACCTGCCTCGGATCCGCCCCCACAACCAAGGATTCAATCAAGAGCTTAGGCATTTGGCTGGACAAATATCTTAACTTTAATTGCCAAGCAGCCAAACTTTCAGCAACGTGTTTTGGTTTGCTCAGGCTCATTCGGAAAATCCTTCCTCTCTTACCCTTCCAGGCAAGACAAACCATGATCCAAGGTCTAATTTTTTCGCGCCTCGACTTTGGGAATGCCCTTTCCTGGGGGCCCCTCAGGCCACCTTACACAAGCTCCAGGTTATCCAAAATTGTGCAGCCCGAACTCTCCTCCAGATCCCTCGTCGACTCTCCATCAAATCCGGACTGAAGAATCTTCATTGGCTACCAGTAAGGCAAAGAATTGAATTTAAGAGCCTATGCATCATGCACCGAGCCTTTTGGAAAACCGGCGCTCCCATTAATCAATCACTGGCTATCCCCTGCATACCAAACAGACATCTCAGATCAATCTCCTCTTTCCTCATCACTATCCCCACGATCAAAAGAGTCCGATGTGGGGGCCGCTCATTCTCCTACAACTCGGCCAAACTATGGAACGCCCTCCCCCTTCATCTCCGATCAGAGCCCTATCTGCTCTCTTTCCGTAAACAGCTAAAAACCCTGCTCTTTAATAATTCTGATTAAGTGTCTCAATTCTCACCCACACGCCTGTCCGTTAGCGCTGGGACGCCTCAGGGTAGCTATTGCGCTCAATAAATCCTCTTTTCATTTCATTTCAGTATTGGAGACTAAGATAGAGTTATCCAATTAAATTTGTTAATAATTGATCCAAAAGCATTACGTTCTGTTTTATTTTTAAATAATTAACAAGCATTTACCAGCTTTATTCTGGCCCCTATGAAACTTAGATTTAGTTTTACGCAGAATATTACATGCATTTACAGTAGCAAGTTTGTTGAGGTCTGATTTAGCTTCAATCAATTCATGAAGCACAGATGAAGAACTGGAGGCAAATAAGCGTGTTCATGTGTCCTAATGTTATGCAATAGGAGAGCATATTGAGTGTTTAAACCTTTTTTACCTGGCAGAGTAAGAGATAGTGAAGGGCCAAAAAGAAGCTTTAAATGCATCCCAATTATTGGCACTAGATGTGTCTTTAGAATTATTAAAATGAAAGAAATCGTTTATAAAGGTATTCGCTTCTATAATAAACTGATTATCTGATAAAAGAGAATTATTGAATCTCCACCCACCAGGTTTGGAGTTAATATTAAAAATGTCCAAAGAAGTCCGTATCAGGGCATGATCAGAGAGAAAAATGGAGCCAATTTCATCAGATTATAGAGTAGGAAGTAGTGCTTTAGTAACTAAAATATAATACACACTGGACATTGTATTATGCACATTAAAAAATGTAAATTCTAATTTATCAGAATTGCAAGTCCTCAAAACATCAAATAATGGTCTGGAGTTAACTGGTGTTTGAAATGCTTTATGAAATGTATCTGGTTGGAACTTGTACTTAGATTTTCTGTCTGCGAAAGGGCCCAACAATTGGTGAAAGCCATAATGCTATTAGGGTTAGGTACATTAGCAAATTCTACCTTAATTGAATGCCAAAATTCGGGGTCAGATTTAACAGGGACATAAACATTAACTAAGGTAATATGTGTGATGTCTAGAATAACAATGACCACCGCCCATCTTCCAGTAGTGTCACATTCAGTGGAAACAACATGCAATCTCAAGGTTTTATGACAGAAATAGCAACACCACCTTTACGATCAACTTCTGGAGAGAAAAAAACGACCAGCCAATTGTCTCTTCAATTTAACAGTTTCAGAAGCATTACAATGTGATTCCTGTAGAAAGACAATTTAAGAATTAAGTTTAGATAAGTAAGAAAGTCCCTTTTGTCATTTGACCGGGTGGCCATGTTCAAGAACAGTCCAAGAGGCAATGTTAAACATATTTGATACATAGGGATAGGCATACACGGACGAGGACAACAAGCTGCATAAAAGGGAGAGGAGAGAAAAGAACAACATTGATTATACAAAACAAGGAATAAAAACAAGGGTGCAAATAGAAATCAAATATAATACAAGTACTCACAGAGAACATAAAGAAAAAGAGAGAAAGTGAGATAAGGAAAAACATAGCAACACAGAAGAAAGAGCAGATCAATGATAGGTATTCAAATCTGAATGGACCACTTGTGAAGAGAATAACGAGACGTGTTAACACCATAGCAAGAATGACGGCAGAGCAAAACTAAATAAAATAAAGGTAAAAAAGAAGAACAAGTAATAGTATCTATTTCATATGATGTAATGTTCTGGAGAAACATTTTCCGTTTAACAGAATCATTGAAAGATTTAGTGGTGCTTTTGTAGGTTATATTGCATAAGGCAGTATGAAGAATGCCATAGCATATATTCAGGTGTCTCATTTGAGGCCTTAGGGTGAGAAATTCCTTATGGCTGGCCTTAGTTGCATTGGAGATATCTTGAGATATGAATATATTGTGGCCAGACCATGTAAGTTGCATTTTATCTTTAGCTGTCTTCAGGACATGAAGAAGGTGTATATATTCTAGGAAAACATAATTATGTCTAGAGGTTTAGAAGAATGATGATTAAGTTGACCTAGATAATGGGCCCGTTAGAAATAAAGAGGCGGAGT
This sequence comes from Triturus cristatus, assembly GCF_964204655.1. Classification (NCBI taxonomy): domain Eukaryota; kingdom Metazoa; phylum Chordata; class Amphibia; order Caudata; family Salamandridae; genus Triturus; species Triturus cristatus. The sequence goes on from NC_140590.1 coordinate 279,461,931, forward strand.
AGAGAGCAACCGTAGCAGGTATGGCAGGATTGTCTTTAAAAATTCTAGAAGATTATGTCCCTCAAGATCCTCCGATAGACTATACAAGTAGAAATAATTGTAACAATTGCTGTTCTCTATATCCTCGGTGTGAAGTTTGAGTTTCAGGTTTTCTTGTTCAAGTATATATATTTTTGAAGATGTATCTTGAAGTGAACTAACACTCAATCTGTTGCAGTTTCTCATTAATGGCACACATATAAAGCTGGAGGCTCTCCACCTCAAGGATGTTATCCAAAACTGAATTGTTAGATGACATTATAGTTGAGGTAAGATCATTTTTGGCCTGCTTGGATTTTGCAACAGGTGACGTGGCTTTAGCCCCAAAAATTAGGTCGCTTGCCATTTTGGCGTGGTGCTTTGTGCTTCAAAAGATGGATTTCATTATGCCCATAAAATAAAAAATGGAAGTACCAAACACTTATACTATTTCTTGAAGTATAATCCAATAAGGAAGAAACAATATACACTTCTGCGACCAGAAGAATCAGGTGAAAAAAAGACAAAAAAAGTATGACTCAAAATAGGGGCCAAACAGATATATTAAGTAAAATATTAGAGCATGAGAAATCCAGAAAGCTCTCAATAAAACGTTTGCAGGATTGACAGAACCGCAAGAAGAAAGTGCAGGGGCAGCTTCTCCATTTGAGCGGAGGAGCGTCACCCCACTGAAAATGCCCCAGAGAGAAAAATAAAAATGGTAATGAAGCTAATTCATTACCATTTTATTTTTCTTCACCCCATCCCGAATGGAGTGTCAGGACAGCGGTGGGGCTGCTGCTGAATGACAGCAGCAGAGAGAGCAGGGCACTTTCAGTTTAAAGTGCGCATACCTTTTTGGCCTGCCGTCTTGCGACACTCAGTCACACATTCATACTTTAAATCTCTCTAACCCTGATGGCCTAAGACGGGAAACATCGTTTACAACGCGGGGATTACATCGCGATGCCATTACATTGCGGTTTTTACAACGCAAGTCGTTACAGCGACTTGCGCTAGATGGCGCTCTAAGACAAGGAATAGTATAATTTACTATCCAACACCTTCCCTACTGTACGTAGACTGGAGTTGGAATAGTAAATTATACTACTCCTAAGTCCTATTCCTTGTCCTAGAGCGCCATCTAGCGCAAGTCGTTGTAACGACTTGCGTTGTCAAAACCGCGATGTAATGCACGCGATGTAAATGTATGCGTTGTAACATCATACATCCCCTATGACAGCTAGGTTAGAGAAAGCCAAAGCCTCCAGAGTGCTGTGAAGCGCCTAGTGAGGCTGCTCCCACCAATCCTAGAACTGCTTTCATGTTGGTGAAAGCAGCACTAGGATTGGTGAAGGGAGTTTGGAGCCTGCCTGACTCGAGGAGAGAAGACCTTTGAGGAGGAGGACGCTGCGTCGTGCTCGAATGTACATTGTTTTAATTTAATTTGTGTTTTTTTAATGTCCTACCTGCCCTACCACCCTCAGGACATGCCAGACACTATTGAGAAAGCGACTAGTTGAGCCGTTCATAACCTCCCCGCCATGAAGAGAAAGATGCGAGCAGCATGCAGCATAAAATGATGGCCGCCCGCTTCCTAACCAGGAGTCACCTTCTTCATTTTTTTTTTTTTTTTTTTTTAAATTATTTTTATTGCAGGAATTAGTAAATCTTTACATAATTGGCCAGCATTACATCTCAAGCCGGAGCGTTAAAACCCAACCCTCCGATCCCCTCCGGAAGTTGCTTACACAGCCGTTCAGCCCACAACCCTGGGGTCGGGCGGCGAAAGTCCGTGGGGGCTCAGGAGGTTGTCAAGGTCGGCCCGGAGGATTCGTTGTCCTTCATCTGCTTTTCTAAACAACCCTATAACTCCAAAAACACCCCCCCACCCTTAAAACCCCCCAATCCCAGAAAAAACCCTCCCCCCCCCGCCATCAGCGCGCGGCATCTACCGCAACCGGATCTTCTTGGGGACCCATGGGGAAAGCAATAAAGCTGAGCAGTGCAACCGTCTAACGGGACTCAGGGCGCGCCGCTTCCTCTCGTTCAGCATCGCCGGGGGCGCAATACTCCCTAAGGGCCTGTACGAGCATCTCCCACTCCAGCGCTGTCTCCTCGGCCTTCTCGTTACGCTGCCTCCAAGCTAGCTGGTATCTAAGCGTACTCTCCCCCGCCGCCCACTTCAAAAATTCGCTGTGCCACCGGCTCCCTGTCGGGCCGGTCCGTGCCTTCCAATTCCTGGTCACCTCCCGTTTAGCAAGGAGCAGCCCCAAATCGATGAATTTACTAGATATTTTATTCTTGGGGGTATGAGGGAACCAATGCAGGAGACCCACCGCCGCATCCAACGAAAGGGATCTCCCCGTCGTTTCCTCCAGGGTCTTCCCCACTTCCTCCCAATAGGCCGACAATCCCGGGCAGGCCCACAGCATGTGGAGAAGGTCCGCCTCCTGGGCCGGGCACCTGGGGCACTCTGCTGAGGCCGCCGCAAAATATCGCCTGATTTTCACCGGGGTCAAATATGCTCTATGGAGCACATAATAGTGGACTAATTGAAAGCGGGCGTGGCGTGTGCCCTTCCAGGCACGCCGCACCAGCTGAGCCCAGGTCGTCTCTGGGATCTCCTTGCCAATGTCCTCCTCCCATCGGTTTCTCAGGGAGGTGAGGGGGGCCAGCCCCTCCTTGAGCAGTCTACCGTAAAGGCATGTGACCGCCCTTACCGTGCCCGCGGACATCATCACATATTGGCACACTGGGGATAAAGGGGGTTCTGCCTGCCCGGACCCCCAGTGCGCCTGGATCGCTCGAACAAGGGCCGAGTGCAGCAAAAAGTCGCCGCGGGGAATCCCGAATCGATCAATGAGCTCCTGGAATGGCAAGAGCGTCCCGTCCTCATAGAGATCACCGATGAGCTGCAGGCCGGCGTCCTCCCAGGTCGCCAGCCGCGACCAATCACCCCCATGGGGCAAAGCCGTTAGCATCCCCAGCGGTATTTCGGGTGCATACGGTGTTCGCTGGTGGCCCCGGGCGTGAGCCCGGTTCCAGCACAGGCGAACAGTCCGCTCCTCCATAGACAAGTCCTGCAAGGCCAATCGTTGCCTCATCACTATGAAGGAGAGAACATGCCTGGCCATACCCGTTCCCCTCCTATCCTCGGGGCCCCGGAACTCCCGAGCGATCTCCTGGGTGAAGGTCTGGAGCTGCGCCGCTAAGTAATATTTTTCGAAGTCCGGCGCCGCAAGCCCACCCTCCTCCTTCGGCCTCATCAGGGTCTTGAGGGCCACCCGCCGGCGGCCCGAGCCCCAAAGGAATCCGACTATCATGGACCGTAATAGTCGAAACGTGGTCGGTGGGATCCAGATCGGTAGTGTCCGGAAATAATATAACAGCCGGGGGAGCGCCACCATTTTAAGCAGAGCGATCCGCCCTGCCACCGAGAGCGGCAGCGTGGCCCAAAAGCCCATACTGCCTCGAAGTGCCCGGATGCCCCGGGCAATGTTCCCATCAAGGAGGCCAGAAGGTTCGTGGTAGACATACACCCCTAGATATTTGAAGCAGTCGGGTTCCCATCTAATCTCCCTACTTAAGGCAGGTGCAGGGGTGCCCCTGCGAATCGGGAAAAGACAAGTCTTAGTCCAATTCACTCGAAGGCCCGAGACCTCCCCAAACTCCGTGAGCGCCGTCGCAGCTCCACGTAGGGCAGCGAGCGGGTCTTCTAGGAAGAGCAACAGGTCGTCTGCGTATAGCGAGACGTGGTGCGGGACTGACAGGGTCCATAGGCCCGCGTAATGGGCTCCCGACCGGAGATGCAACGCAAGAGGCTCCACCGCCAGCGCAAAGAGCAGTGGGGAGAGCGAGCAGCCCTGCCTCGTGCCCCGTTCCACCGGGTAGCGTGAGGAAATCAGCGGTCCCGCCCGAACCCTGGCTGACGCCGAGGCGTACAGCACCCTGGTCCAGCTGACGAAACCCTCCCCGAGGCCGAACCTCCGCAACACAGCGCAGAGGTAGTCCCATTCCAGGCTATCAAAGGCCTTCTCTAAGTCCACTGATAGGACAACCGGGCATGGGGCGTCCACAAGCGGTTCCCCGAGCAAGCGGCACAACCTGCGAATGTTCATGGTCGTGTTACGCCTGGGGATAAAGCCAGCCTGGTCCTCATGCACTAAGGAACTCATGTGCCCAAGCAGCCTCGTGGCCAAGATGCTGCTCAGTATTTTATAATCCACCGTCAGCATCGATAAGGGACGGTAGGAGCCCGGATCGGATGAGTCCCTGCCGGGCTTGAGGAGCGGGACCACCAATGCCTCACACATCGAGCCTGGAAGGCGCCCCAGCCTCCTCGCCTCTCTAAATACCACCAACAGCCTAGGGGCTAGGAGATCGGCATAAGCCGCATAGAACTCTACCGGAAGCCCGTCCAGGCCCGGGGTCTTATTTCTCGCCATCTTTTTAATGGCGCTACGGATCTCTCCCAGTTCTATGTCGGCCCCCAAGGTTTTAGCCACCTCCTGCTCCATTGCTGGAATCTCTAGGGGCCGCAAATAATTATCTAGCAGGGCAGGGTCTCGGACGGAGCGACTGCGGTACAAGCGCTCATAGTATTGCCGGTAGCAGCTCAAAATCGCAGGCTGAGTATACACCTGGGTTCCGTCTGCCCTACGCATGGACGTCGTCAGTGAAGTCTGCCGCGCAGGGTTGGCCAGCCACGCTAACAGCGCGCCCGATCTATCCCCCTCCGCGATGGCCCGAACCGTATAGGCTTTATAGTCAAAACAGCGGAGCCGTTCGACCTCTGCTGCCACCGCCTCCCTCGCCTCCGCCGTGCGCGTCTGTAAGTCTGGGTGCCCTGGGCGGCGTAATTCCAACTCGCGGAGTTTCCGATCCGCTGTCTCCAGGTCCGCGAGGATAACTCGCCGCACACCGACCTGTTTAGATATGCAATACCCTCTCACCACCACCTTAAAAGCGTCCCACTCTAGCGCTCTCGTGCTCGCGGTGCCACCGTTGGACGCGAAGTACTCCGAGATCGTGTCACCCAGGTCCGCCTTGAAGACACTGTCCTCAAGGGTCTCGGGACGTAATTTCCAGGTGGGCACCGCCGGCACCCCAGGAAACCAGCGAAGGCCCAACAGGAGGGGGTTATGATCAGAAATGGTTCTGGTCAAATATTCAGACCGGACCGCCGCCGAAACCAATTCGGGCGAACCAAGAAAGCCGTCCAATCGAACGTGCAATTCATGGAGGCTCGAGAAGTAGGAGTAGTCCCTAGTTGTGGGGTGTTGCGCTCTCCAAATGTCCGTTAGGCCCCAGTGAGTCTGCCAGTCCCGACGGTCCCTAGCCAAACGACGAACCGGAGAATCAGGGAGGGGTGGGTGCGAGCGGTCATTATCTACATCCACTACGGAATTGAAATCTCCACCCAGCAGGATGGGCCCGGAGAGGCAGTGGGCCAACGAGCCCGATAACCTGGAAAGGAAGGCAGTCTGGTCGACATTAGGAGCATACACACAGCAAACGTTTAGGTCTCTCCCTCCCAAAGTCCCCGAAATGGCCACATAGCGCCCCTCTGGATCTATCACTGTGTTCGTGACCTGGAAGGGGACCCCAGCTCTAACCCAGATCAGCGCCCCTCTGGCATACGCGGAGTACGAGGTGCAAAAGACCTGCCCCCTCCATCTACGCTGTAGCGCCGCCCCTTCCGCCTTGTTCAGATGGGTTTCCTGCAGCAGCGCCATTTGTATCCCCCTACGCACTAAATAAGCGTGGACCTTGTGACGCCTGGACATTGTATGCAGCCCCCGTACGTTCCAAGTAACACATTTCAGATTGGCAATCTCAGCCATTGTCCCATATCAGTCTCGCAAAGTCTCCCCAGCTGGGTCCCAACCATAAAAGGACATCGATCCTCATAGCACTGATGGCGGCCATTGTCCCCAAACAAAACTGAACAACCCAAATATTAATCAACTCCCCATCCACCCTCCCCAGAACAGGACCCGAATAGCACCATCTAGTTCCCATCCAAACCACACTCCCCAACAACCCACTACACCTTACTAATCCTGCAGTCGCCACCACAGGAAGGCCTTAAGGGCCAGGTGCGGGCCGGACGGAGGCAATGGGCCCTCGTCGCCCGGGCCATCAGGACTAGAGCAAGCCCACAACAGTGTCACGAAAAGACCCCCTGGGGGCCAGTCCAGGGCACCCCGCCCATCCTACCCCGGTAGACAACCACTCTTACCATCACCCGCCATCCCCCCGCCGGGCCCCCACCCAAACTGAAGAAGCACACCCAGTTACCCCTGTCCATCCAGTATGTCCTCCACCGATTGTGGTGTGATCTCCGGCGTATGGCCACTGTCCGGTACAGATCCCTCGGAGTCCGTTGAACCCCCCTCGTCACCCGGGATCCCCTCCTCCACCGCGGCATCGTCCCCAGAGCCAGCTAGCGCCGTCAGCACCTCCAGCACTCCCCTCCTCTCCGTCGCTGTCTCCATAGTTGAGGGACCCCCCGATCGGCCTCCGCGACCTCTAGTCCTCCTGGATCTCCGCCTCTGTCCCGGCTCTGCCGTCCGTCTAGGCGAGGAGCCGGATCCACCTTTCCCCGCTCTATAGAGTTCGAGCCAGTGACAAACGTCCTCTGGGGTGTCGAAGAACTGGGTTTTGTCATCGACAATTACGCGGAGTCTCGCCGGGTAGAAGAGCGAGTACTGGATACCCTCACTCCGGAGCTCGCGCTTGACCGCCAGGAAGGAAAACCGTCTGCGTTGGGTTTCATAGGTGTAATCCGGGAAGATGTTCACCTGACTATTCGCCACTTTGAATGGTCCATTGTGTCTGGCGGCATTGAGGATCAGGTCCCTATCCCTGAAGTGCAGCAACCGCGCCACCACCGGCCGCGGGGCACGTCCCTGCTGCGGCGGCCTCGCCGGGACTCTATGGGCACGCTCCAGAGTGTAGAAGGAGGACAAACCCTCCGGGGCCACCGTGTCTCGGAGCCAGGCCTCCAGATATGCCACCATGTCGCCATCCTCGACCTTTTCCGGCAGTCCAACCACACGAATGTTGTTCCTCCTGTTGCGGCCTTCTGCATCCTCCGCTCTCTGCTCGAGGACCGTGATCCGGGATAAAGCCTCCTTCATCTCCGCGGCCAGGGTGCGCTGCGCCGGCTCCAAGGTTTTCACCGAGCCCTCCACTTCCTTGACCCGGTCCGACAGTTTGCCGTGGTCCGCTCTAAGGAGACCCAGGCTCGTCGCCACCTGGGCAATGTCCTGCTGGAGGGCCGAGCGCGTGGTCGCTATCGCCTCCAAAACACGGTCGAATTGCTGCTGCAGAGGTGCACCACCGGCCTCCTCTGGACCTCCGCGTTCCTCCTTGTCCTGGGTCTCCAAGTCCGAGACGACCGGGGCAGTCCCCTTGGCTCCTCTAGGTTTCCCCATGTCGCCGGCCGTTCTCCGCCCAGGTCCCGGAGCAGGCGTCCCCGAGTGTCGGCACCGGCTACGACTCCCTCGGGTGCTAGGCCTCAGGTCAAGTGCCGGAGATCTCCGTCTCCAAGGCCCGTTGGATCGTCCCAGCCGCGGCCCGTGCCACCACCTTGTCGTCCGGGGACACCGCGGAGGAGGCGGGGACAATCGTCTCCGGGCCGGGCAGGCCCACACGGCCGACCCAGTGTCACCAGTTCCACCGGGCGACTCGCGGTTCCAAAGGGTTGCGCCTCCCATGGGAGTGGGTCAGCCAGGAGAAAGTAGCCAAGTACAATGCAGGGAGTGGGGCCACCGTCGGGATCTCCAGTTGTCCCAACGTGGGCTCCGCTATTGTGTGGGCATCCGGTCATCCGAGTGCTATCCCCAGTAGAAGAGACCACTCTGACCAATGTCCAGTTTCAATCCCCACCGGGGGACCACCGAGCTGGGGGCGCCCCGTCGTCAGCGACGATCTTCCAGTCTATCGGATCCAGCCACGGGGACAAAGAAGTTCGGGCGCCATGTTGGGTCACACTCCGCAGTTCCCTTAACTCCGATTTGCACCGGGTCACCGCTCGTGCCGATCACGCTGGGGGCCCCGGCAGGTCTCCGTTGGGCCGATCACCAAAACCTGGGGGTCGGGGTGCCCCGTAGCCGCCGATTTACAGGATAATCACGGGCTCAGTCCCGGAGCCGAGCTCTCAGGCGACCATCGCCATCGGCGTCCAAGCCACGCCCCATCCGGAGTCACCTTCTTCATGAGTGAAGGACACCAGGAATTTATAGTAAAAGTTTCACGGCAACAGGACCATTATTTATTTGCAGGAAGGTCCAAAAGAAGTATTGAAAGGTCCAGTTAATGGCTTTTAAAAGTAAAATAAATTCTGTGTGTCGCTGAAATTCATGGGACGGCTAACATTTTGCTAGGCATGGAAGCCACGCCCCCCCATAGGTAATGATTCTAAATCTTAATATGTTTAAGCGCACAGTAACTGATACAGTTTCTCAATTTACTTCCTTTGTTATATGTACAGAAACAGAGGTGATGAAACAGGAGATTTTGAATGTCTTATAAACCCAATAGCCGATGATTTATCTTGATATTTTCAAAGAGTTTCCTACTTAGAGTGGGGTAAAACCAGGTTTAATTCAATCCTGCAAATCTTGATATTGACTGGTTAATGTATTTGATTCTTCACTGGTAATCTCCTGGATCCACAGATCATTGAACATTCTCATTTGTAAGTGAAAGACAAGTAGACTGACAATACAAGGAAGACAAAGTGACAGTATGAGGTAACCAACCAGCATTGGGATTATGTTGATGAAGACATGACATTTCTAATGTGGCTTGCAAATATGGGGCATCAAAATGGTCAGAACTAATCTCTTCCTTATGATTTCCCTGGAAATGCACTAACAGTGTTACCATTTACTATGTGATGGGTCCTGAAGTTAGTTCAGTAACATTGATTTCTTCGACAATATCAGGCTCCATTTGGGTGACAATGGTGCACAGGGCGGATAGGGTCTACTAGGCCCCAAATGTGGTTAGTTTGTCACTGCTTTCCTGGAGCCCTCTGTGCTATGAGCAGCATATACTCTCTTGCTTTCTTTGAATCTCTGAAGGTCCTTGCTGGCTTCAGCTCCAGCTGTCTGATCAGAGCTTCCTTTACTTGCTTATAGTTTATCTGCTCAGCTACAGGCATTCTCCCAGTAAATACAGTTTCCTTTAAGGGCAAGCAACTTGTAGCTCCCACAGATATATTGTTCTAAAACTGCTTTCTGCAAGCTATCTCAAAACTAAACTCACAAACGATTCCAAAATATCCTGGCTTTCCTCATACATGTTCATAAGCTCACTTGAAACCTTGGAAGAGACTTCTTTACAACAGGAGGGCGATTTGCCTTTCTCATATGTAGCTGTCGCGTTAGCACTTCTGAGCTTCTCTGTAGCTAAGGCTATTCTTTCTCTCTCCAATTCTTTCTTATTTTAGACTTTAATTTTCTTTTCCCCTCTCCTCTCATTCCCATCTTTCTTGGTGGGCTCATTCCCCCTTGTTTCTGTCTTGCTAATCTTATTTTAGACTCTTACACTCCCTGCCCTTCTCCTCCTCCTCAGCCTTAGCTTTCTGGAGTGGCAACTGGAAAGTCATGGTCTCAGTTAGACGAAGCCACCCGAGGGAACTACTCCTGGAGTTGGTGACGGTGGTGTCCTTGAAATATTGGGTGGGGGAGAAGTATGTCTGAGTGCAATCACTGAAAGAAACTGCAGGAACACACTCAAGATGTGTCTGGTGAAAGCCTGTGCTAATTGGGCACAGTAGAGGGACACTGCAGCACTCTCTTCCTCTATTCGGATCATGGTACCCTTGCCAGAGTCCGTCACAGTTTCTTCCCTACTGACTAGTAGCCCTTCACCCTCCTCCAAACACAGATCGCTCAACTCATCTGAAGAAACAATGTCAAGGTCTACTGCCAGCACAGTGGTTTCTGCCATTGTACTGTGTAGGTAATGCTGTTTTTAAGCTGAACTTTTTCTGTTCAAGATAGTTGCAACTGCCACTTGTAGATATCACACCACGTGGCATTAATTGTCAGGTCCTCTCAGGTCGGGAGTGCGAGTAGACAAAGGCTCAGGTGTCAATCAATCATGGACGCAATAATGTATTCTTGTGTTTTGAACAAAGGAAAGTACTTTAATCGCAGATCATTAATTAATACTTCACAGTGCAATTAGGGAATGCAACATCAGGTTAAAATCCGACTTGTGATCTTGAGGTGGTACACACCACTGTACCTACCTCCCCACTAATAAAGTTCCACATTGTCTGTAATCTCTTATGTCTAATCTGAGACATGTTATTGTCTAGACACAGGAGCAGTAAATCACCTCCAATGTGTATATGGAAGCTAAAGTTCAATTCTTTTTTCACTTTGTGAGATATTCATAAAAAAGGTTTATGAGGCACGCCTCCACCCGCTATTCAAGTTCTTCTTTGCACACACTTCACAGACCTGGTGGCTACCTGCATTTGTGAGTTACAGTCTAAACTGGGGCAGATGGACATGTGCAGAGGCCCTACTCTTGCGGCTTAGGCTTTTTTACTGTCAGGGCTGAAGGGGCAACCTCGCTTGGAACTTAAAGACTTTGGACATTTTGGTGTGGCAGCTCCCTCTTCCACCTCCAGCAGGTACATGGATGACTTCACCAGCTGCAACCTTTAGGCCAATCAGGGCACACACAGCTCGGCATTCATGGAGCGCTCCGGGTCCTGTGTCGGGATTGCTAGTCTCTCAGTCATGGCAGGCTGCCGATCTTGCTTGATACTTGATTTCTGCTGAGGACTTGATACAGTGCGTCTTGTGTGGACGGGACTCCTTTCTCACACGCCCTGCTTCTGGCTAAGCTCCCTGGCAGTATCTCACTTCCTCTGCCGTTCTCAATTCAGGGTATACACTGAGGTTCTAAAAAGTTAAAAAGTCTTCCTTCCTGCAGGGCCAGGCACACCCCTTCCCTGTCGCAGGAGGCAGATTGACATGCCTCTGTTCTTCCAACAGAAAGCCCAGACCTCAGGGGATATTTCCTTAACCCTGGGAGACTGGGGACAAGCATACACTAGCCCTGATCACACAGGTTAATCTGCAAAGTACTTACTTCCTTAACTGTGAAGAAATTGTTTTACTTTACTTTACTTTTTATGAACATTTTCGGATTTAGATCCACTGTTCATGGTTAAACAACCAGTTTGGGTTGTGAAACCTTTCATATATAATTTTCTGGTACATGCTCAACTGTTGTGCAAGGTGATGGTTCTCACAGCTGTTAGTGATGATGATGGCGCCTAGCAGAAGTATTCAAAACAAGGGCACAATGAAGTGTGAAGCATTTATCAGCCATCTGCTCAATGGTAGTACTGTGCAAGAAATAAGCAGCAGCAATCCTTTTCTTACGAGGTCCTCATTAGCGTTTTTGTTGTGATTACACTCAGCATGCAAATGTAGGGGAATGCTGTTCCAAACTATGGAGGCCAGATAAGAAAAGGACCTATCACCATGCGAACATTGAGTGCTTGAAATGGGGAATGTCAAATGGAAGAGCATCAGAAGAGCCTGCTAGGAGTATATCTCCTAAATCATGAGTGAATTATCTCAGTGCTTTTTTTCTAAAAAGCCCTATGAGCAATACCCTTGGCCTTGAGTATCACTCGCTTACTCACTTGAAGCCAGTGCAACACCCTACGGTTCAGTGTCACTGGACTGCTCCGTGGCAGATCAGTCAAAATTCTAGGCGCCCGTTTCCGTATACATTGCAGACGGCTCAAAGATTTTGAAAGTGGCCCAGAGTATAGTGCATTTTAGCATTACAGTACTCCAGCTGGGCATGAATCAGCAGCAAAGGAAATACTTCATGAATCATGGGTAAAAAAAAATGACATTGACATTGCATTGATTTGTTTTTTCCAGGGTAAGTTCCCTATTGATAAAAACATCCAAGCCTTTTGCGGAATAGACAGGGGTAGGAGGCGTGCCCAGCTCCACGGGCTACCACTTCAGCATATGTGCAATTGGCATGGGGCCAAAAGTAAGGAATTTGGCTTTATCCCCATTGAACATTAAAGCATACATATGCATCCAAAGAGTAACTAAAACCAGACAAGTTGGCAGCTGCGGCAGATTCCTCAGTGTAGGTGACTACAATGTATGTGTCATCCGCATATGACATTGTGGAAAGACTAGAACTCTGAATCTGTTAGTTTGACCAAAGGGGTGATATAGATGTTAAATAAGGTTGGGCTCAGGGTGAAACCCTGAGGAAGCCCACTAGGTACCATCATGCTTCCTGACAAGAAAAAGTATACATTTAAAATTTGTCTCCTGTTAGATAGAAAGTAAATCAGTAAAAGGCTTTTCCCTGGATGCCTGCTCAACATAGTCTCTGTAACAAGATGATATGAGAGACTGTGTCAAAGAGTGCAGTGAGTCTCTAGACCACAGTAGAAGGAAGGTTCTGTGCTTGTTTTCTGTTTCACTCTTCTTTACTAAGCTAGCCTCTGATAACACCTCTTTCCATAGGCTCTTCATCATCACCTCTAGTAGATGTTTCAAGTTTATCTCACTACTACAGCTTTATAATCTCCTTTATGTTTTTCTGAGAGATGTTCTAATTTTATAACAAAATTAATTAATTTAAAATAGTGCTCGTAAGGATCTACCACTTGAGCCAATAGGTGATTCAACTCATCTTTCCATCCTCTATAGAAGAGAGGTATTCTTTTACTCTTTGGCCATTTTGCCTCTGCCACCAGGTGGTTCAAATGAAGTTAAGTATGAAATACAGCCTTGATCACCCTGTTTTAAATTAAGGAGTTCACTATGCACTTATTGTACAAATATATGTTTAGAAAATATTGTTTTCATTTCTGCTTTAGTCAGATCGTAATTATATACTAAAGGGTGATTGTGTTCAATAAACCTTTTAAACGTGAAAGATGATATATTCACATCTCCATATTACCTCTGCATTACAGAGGATGTTAACATCTCATCCTCCACAATGGGGACATAATTGTTCTGATGTTTGGGTCAGAAGCATTTTTTTTAAATAACCTTAAGGTGCGAGTAAGAGGTTATTATTATTTTTTAGGTTGAGCCTAGAGGAGTGCTCATGCGCTGCTCTGCGAGGCATGCTGTATCCCTCCGTGGAGTTTGAACATGCCCATCACATTCATTGGTTGCTTGGTCTGCCTTTACAAATTCCAAAGTTTTCTTTGGTGAATAGCATACATTTGTCCTGCCTTGGGCTGTTTTGTTCCCACCCTAGCTGCCTGCCCTGCTTCGTGGATCCATTCACTATGGGCCAAATGTTTTGTTTGAGTGCACTATTTATTTCATCCCTCTTCTGCAGCTTGCTGGCAAACGGTGCTGCTTGCAGTGGCGGTGCGTCTATTGGGGGCATTGGGGCGTTGCCCCACTAAGCCACATGGACGACCGTCACGCTAAAATTTAATTCAGTGAAAACAAAGTAATCTCACAGCGCAGTATCGCTGAATGCTACCAGGACAAGCACGACTGAATCGGACGGCGCTGAAGGGGGCGGGGGCGGGGCTGCGGCAGCTTGAGTGAGGCAGCACTATAGCGCAGCAGTGCGCATGTCCGTTTTTGGGCTGGTCATTTTTATGACCTGCCCGAACATGCGCACAGTAGTACCTTCCCCTACTTCCCTTACAGCAGTAGCGACTGGCAAGGGACCTGAGGGTGCTGCTTCATACCGCTGCCCCCCGGGTCTCATAATGGGCGGGGAGTAATCCTGCTCTTAGCCAATCCTGGTGCAGTTGCGCTGCTGATGGAGCGCCAGGATTGGCTGAGACACCGCGCAGCCTGAGCATGAGGCCGGGCAGGCAATGGCATATGGGTGCCTTGCGTGGGTGGTGGCACTGCTGCACTTATATGGCCAATCACTGTGGCTTATATGAAGCCATGCAGTAGTGATTGGCCATTTCCTACGTTGTCGTCGCAGCGCAGCAGCAGCAGTCCGGCATGTCACCGAGCCTCCCGACACCGTGTCGACACGACACCACACAGACCTCGTGGCTCGGGCCGGTGTCTACTGCTCGTCGTGGCTAATCTGTCTGACCATGGCGTTAAAAACAAGTAAGAGTATCTGTGAGGTACTCAGAAATACATTATATCTTGAAGTCTGTTATAAAGCTCTGTGGTTATACTGAATAAGCAGCTACCTATGTTATATGACATCTCTTTATTAATGTAATAACTGCACTTTCACAATTGCTTTATTAACGTTCCTGCTTTCTCAAATTTGCTTGAAAATGCACCATTTTCCCACTCTTTTTTCATTAGGTTGTTCGGGCTCGCTTACTACGCTCGCTCGCTACGGTGCAGTATGACAATCATTTTACGGCCCATCACTATCAAATGTCACCATCCATGCCACTGACTGATTGTTCTTTCCACCCTCTCCTCACCGCTGGCTGGCACACAGCGCTGCTTGCAGTTCACTTAATCTCCTCCTTCGCAGGTTTTCTTTGACGTTGGCATGTATGCTTATTTATTTTTATTGATAGCATTTCCTATATTCAAAAAAGTTAGAGTGGGTTTCATAATGCTAAGCAATGCTGGTCATGTGCTGAAAAGGTTTCTCATTATTGACGATTTTTTAGATCTCACCTAGGCAGCGCTTACGCTGTCTCTTCGAGATGCTGTATTCAGGATATGGGCATGAAACTCTGCCCACTTTACAGCCATCTTTTTAGTTGACTCCTGTCACTGTCCTTTGTAAATGGTGGCATTTCATTGGTCAAAAGCCTTAGTAGTCCCTCCTTAGTACTGCCTTTCCTCTTCTTGTAACCTCCCATCAGGACACCCACTGTTAAATGTGTTGCTACTCGGTACATTTTAATTATATCCTCCAGCACTATTTTCAGAAATGCCATTCACGCTCTCCCTGCAACGCTTTTTTGTTTAAAATGTAACCAAAGCGGCATGCATCAGCACTAATAATGACGGCTGCGCTTTTCTTTTTCTTTGTTAATTGTGATCGCCGAAGCGGCCGTATGCCTTTTTTTCTGTTTATTCACTTTTCATACAATAGTGGCACCCATGCTTTAGCTTTAAACATCTTAAGCTAAAGCGTGAGTGCAGCGATTGCTTCAAAAGTTAAGAAATAGAAAAAAAATAGCATTTTTTTCCCTATTTCTTTCCTATGAAGTAACCGCGGCACGCACGCTGTAGCTTAAGATGTTCAAAGCCTAAGTGCGGATGCTGCCATTGTAAGAAAAGTAAACAAATAGAAAAAAAAAGCGTGCAGCCGCCATTTTTTCTATTTGTTTTCTTTTCAAGAAATTGTGGCACCCGCGCTTTAGCTTAAGATATTTAAAGCTTAAGCACGATCACCACAATCCATTTGCAATGCAATAGCTCTTGCTTTACTGAAAGTTTGAGCTATTGCCGTTGCATTATTATTAGCAACGGCAATAGCTCAAACTTTCAGCAATGTGAGACCTATTGCATTGTAAATGCTTGTTAGACCATGGGAGGTCGGACTCACACACCAGTTGGCATATAGGCCCTGCCTAGGCATGTCTGGCCGAAAAGAGGTACTTCCGCCTTCTGCTCTGACAAAGACAGCGTCCACTTATCCTTCTCTCCCACTGTCAGTAGCCCCTCCTCTTTCTTCCTCTTCTTCCCTCTCATACTGTCCGTGTCTCACTCCTCCTCACTTGCTGAATGAAAGCGTGACTTTAAGAAGCGTCTCTTACCCTCTCTTTCCACTCCTTTTCTGCATTTGTTCCCCTGTGAAATGGATCCAAAAGAGAAAGAAACACTTGTGCTGGAAACGTCATCCTTTTCTCACATTTTTCAATTCCAAAGTGCAGCCTCGGGACGGAGAGAAAAAGAAATTCAAAATATGAAAAATAACTAAATAAAGCAAGAAAGTTTGGTTGCAAAGTGGCCAGATTGGTTTTGTTCACACCCAAACACATTAGCGCCTCTTTACAGAGTTTGCCAGTGAAGCACAACTTTAGTTTTCTCGTCTTTCTGTTTTGGATCGATGAGTGAAAACGTTTAATGTGATCCTTATCAGCTGTTTTCCTTATTTTAGTTAATAAAATGTGTACCAGCTCTGTGTCAGGTATGCGGTCTTTTTACACCATACTGCTTACGTTTTGTATAGATATAAGCAATGGACATTGAAATGTTTACTATCTGTTCAGTGTATGGCTCGACCGAGGACGACCCTGATATCTTTGAATTTTTAGGTTTGGAATTAGCCTCCTGGCCTACACCAGTCATTATGTGCGGAGATTTTAATATAAATGGGATGGGGGGACCCTGGACGGAGACTGGGGATCGGTATGTGGGCCAGAAGAAAAGGACGTTTCGAGGAATTTCTAATTTAGTTTGGAACAACTCGCTGGCGGATGTGTGGGCACGATTTAAGCCCGATGAGCCAGGCAGCACATATTTTTCGGCTCCTCTCAGGGTGGTTGCTAGACTCCACTATTTTTTTATATCTAATTTATTGGTAGCTAGGTGTCGAATTGAGAAGCTTCCCCGCATCATCTCTGACCACAATCCTATAGTGTTAACAGTTGATATTGCAAGGGGGGAAGACCTGAGCGGATATGGACTTTTGAGAGAGGGATGCTGAAAGATCCGGGATATGTACAACATATGAAGGAATGGATAGTGGGTTTCTGGGACATAAATAGAGGAAGCACCAGCTCAGGGGTAGTCTGGGATACATTTAAAGCCAGGATACGAGGGGAGACGCTGAGCTATAGTCTGCATAGACAGAAACAAGAGGCACTGGTAGCGAAAAAGCTATGTCAGGTAATAATTGACACAGAGGAAGAGCTGAATGCTGTACTTTTACTGGGCGTATTGTTGGACGATATTTTGCTTAAACTGGCATTGGCTAAATCTGAAGCTCAGGAGGCTATAGCCACCAAGGCAGCTGCGACTTTCCTGGCAAGAAAGGAGCAATGTTATGAGCTTAGTGAACAGGTCGGGCATACATTAGCGGTGCACCTGAAACAGAAAACAGCAACCGGTGAGATTAAGGAGATATCGGATGGAAATGGGAACAATGTTAACGAACCAGAAGGGATCCAAGAGGTATTTAGACAATTTTATGGCAAATTATATAATAAATAACAGGTGAAAGAAAGATCCTCTGGAAATCCAAAGGTATCTCAGTGAAACTCTAGTACAATCAATTACTGATGAAGATAGGGAGGCACTAGAAACCCCATTGACTGCTGAAGAGATTTACGCCGCCTTGGGTAGCCTCCCATCGGGCAAGGCAGCTGGACCTGATCAGATCCCTCTAGAATTTTATAAAGTTTTTGGGGAGGTAATCAGACCCGACCTAGTCGAAAATAATACATCAGGCCCAGTCGGGTAGCTCTGTTCCAGGCTCATGGGCAGGAGCAGATACAGTAATTTTCCTGAAAAAAGGGAAACCACTTAGAGAAATAGGGTCGTATAGGCCAATAAAGTTAATGAACTGTGACGAAATTTTTTTATCTAAAACTATGGCAACCAGGCTCATCAAAGTCATAGGCAAGATGGTTAACTCCAGCCAGCACGGCTTCATCCCAGTGTGAGGAACAACGCAGCATGTCCGCAGGGTTGTAACTCTTTTTGATGCTGCTGAAGTCTCAGGAGAATCTATGGCGGTCATGCTAATGGATGCTGAAAAAACATTTGACTGGGTTTCCTAGGACTATCTCTGGGCAACTATGAAGTGGTTTGGAAGTGGAGGGGATTTGTTAAAGCAGTTCAGGCTCTGTATAAAGATCCTACAGCCCGACTTAGAGTTAATAGAGGATATACAGCGCCTTTAACAACTAAGCGTGGTACACGCCAGGGGTGCCCATGCTCGCCATTGCTTTTTGCGATATATATTGACCCCTTAATTCAGAAGCTGGAGGCAAACGGCGGCATTGTTCCTATAAAAGTCCATGGCCTAGAATATAAAACTTTGGTATATGCAGACAACATTGTACTGGTAACTCCATACCCAGAAAACGCCTTAGCTGCAATCGAGCTGGATGCTCAAACCTTTGGCTTTGTATCAGGGTATGCTTTAAATAGGTCTAAGACTCAGATAGTCAAGAATGCGGGGCTGTGTGTGATGATATACATGTTACTGACTCAGCTGTCTATCTAGGGATCAATATATCCGCAGATCTGGGAAAGACTGTAGACAGAAATATTGAGCCAATAATGTCTAAAGCTAAAAAGGATTTTGATAGAATGCACAATCTACACCTTTCGCTAGTTGGGCATTGTAATGTGGTGAAAATGGTTTTTCTACCAAACACTTTGTATCTTTTTAGGGCTATTCCACTTGAATTTGAGAGAAAATGGTTTTAGCACTGGAGCACATAGTCAATAGGTTTATTTGGGCACATGGGAAAACTAGGAGGGCACTA
Source organism: Triturus cristatus (assembly GCF_964204655.1). Classification (NCBI taxonomy): domain Eukaryota; kingdom Metazoa; phylum Chordata; class Amphibia; order Caudata; family Salamandridae; genus Triturus; species Triturus cristatus. The sequence continues at coordinate 279,480,376 of NC_140590.1, forward strand.
CGTTTTATGTCTTTGCCAAGGGCAAGGAGAGGATGGGCTGTTCCCGATTTCAGAATGTGTTATTGGGCGGCAGCCTTTCAGTATATGAGCGGACTAATTGGGGGAGACGCGTCTGATCCGTGGGTTAAGACTGGATCAATTGACATGTATTCAATTTTGGTCGGAGAAGATGCGGAGAACCTCCTTTTGAAGTTTACTGAGCCTAGCTATTTTAAAAGAACTAGGTTTAAAACCCTGATGGCTGCATATAAGATCTGGACAGCATTTTGCAAAAAAACTGGTCTTGGCAGATTAAATGGCTATACTCAGCTATCTAGGAACCCCACCGTTCCTGGGGAAATCTTTTCAGACGCTACAATGGCGCAATGGAAAATGTGTGGGATCCGGAGACTGGGTGATCTAATGGGGCCACATGGAATTTGGCAGGTTAAAGATATACAGAATAGCTATGGTATTCACAAAATAATTTTTTTAAAGTATCTTCAAATTCAGAGTTTTCTAGGTGAGAAAAAAGGGGGGCACTCTGGATTTGACAAAAACAGAATTATGGATGTTATTAGAGGAGGGGAAGACTGCACTATTCGGAGGATATATGCTGAGCTCTCTCTACTTAAAAATTATGATCATGAAAAATACAAGAAGAAATGGGTAGATAAACTTGGCATAGATCATGTTGGCTTTAGAGCCTCATTAGGATTAGGCCAAACTGTTTTATGCTCTGCAGGGCTTCAAGCTCAACACTATAAAACAATCTTTTCCTTGTATTATACTCCTGCAAGGATTGCGCAGTGGGGGGGCAGATGGGAACTAGATGCCCTCGATGCGACAGTGGGGACGCTGAAATAATACATATGTTTGCGTCATGTCCCCAACCCCCATTAGGTTGTTCGGGCTCGCTTACTACGCTCGCTCGCTACGGTGCAGTATGACAATCATTTTACGGCCCATCACTATCAAATGTCACCATCCATGCCACTGACTGATTGTTCTTTCCACCCTCTCCTCACCGCTGGCTGGCACACAGCGCTGCTTGCAGTTCACTTAATCTCCTCCTTCGCAGGTTTTCTTTGACGTTGGCATGTATGCTTATTTATTTTTATTGATAGCATTTCCTATATTCAAAAAAGTTAGAGTGGGTTTCATAATGCTAAGCAATGCTGGTCATGTGCTGAAAACGTTTCTCATTATTGACGATTTTTTAGATCTCACCTAGGCAGCGCTTACGCTGTCTCTTCGAGATGCTGTATTCAGGATATGGGCATGAAACTCTGCCCACTTTACAGCCATCTTTTTAGTTGACTCCTGCCACTGTCCTTTGTAAATGGTGGCATTTCATTGGTCAAAAGCCTTAGTAGTCCCTCCTTAGTACTGCCTTTCCTCTTCTTGTAACCTCCCATCAGGACACCCGGTGTTAAATGTGTTGCTACTCGGTACATTTTAATTATAGCCTCCAGCACTATTTTCAGAAATGCCATTCACTCTCTCCCTGCAACGCTTTTTTGTTTAAAATGTAACCAGAGCGGCATGCATCAGCACTAATAATGACGGCTGCGCTTTTCTTTTTTTTGTTAATTGTGATCGCCGAAGCGGCCGCATGCCTTTTTTTCTGTTTATTCACTTTTCATACAATAGTGGCACCCATGCTTTAGCTTTAAACATCTTAAGCTAAAGCACGAGTGCAGCGATTGCTTCAAAAGTTAAGAAATAGAAAAAAAATAGCATTTTTTCTCCCTATTTCTTTCCTATGAAGTAACCGCGGCACGCACACTGTAGCTTAAGATGTTCAAAGCCTAAGTGCGGATGCTGCCATTGTAAGAAAAGTAAACAAATAGAAAAAAAAAGCGTGCAGCCGCCATTTTTTCTATTTGTTTTCTTTTCAAGAAATTGTGGCACCCGCGCTTTAGCTTAAGATATTTAAAGCTTAAGCACGATCACCACAATCCATTTGCAATGCAATAGCTCTTGCTTTACTGAAAGTTTGAGCTATTGCCGTTGCATTATTATTAGCAACGGCAATAGCTCAAACTTTCAGCAATGCGAGACCTATTGCATTGTAAATGCTTGTTAGACCATGGGAGGTCGGACTCACACACCAGTTGGCATATAGGCCCTGCCTAGGCATGTCTGGCCGAAAAGAGGTACTTCCGCCTTCTGCTCTGACAAAGACAGCGTCCACTTATCCTTCTCTGCCACTGTCAGTAGCCCCTCCTCTTTCTTCCTCTTCTTCCCTCTCATACTGTCCGTGTCTCACTCCTCCTCACTTGCTGAATGAAAGCGTGACTTTAAGAAGCGTCTCTTACCCTCTCTTTCCACTCCTTTCCTGCATTCGTGCCCCTGTGAAATGGATCCATAAGAGAAAGAAACACTTGTGCTGGAAACGTCATCCTTTTCTCACATTTTTCAATTCCAAAGTGCAGCCTCGGGACGGAGAGAAAAAGAAATTCAAAATATGAATAATAACTAAATAAAGCAAGAAAGTTTGGTTGCAAAGTGGCCAGATTGGTTTTGTTCACACCCAAACACATTAGCGCCTCTTTACAGAGTTTGCCAGTGAAGCACAACTTTAGTTTTCTCGTCTTTCTGTTTTGGATCGATGAGTGAAAACGTTTAATGTGATCCTTATCAGCTGTTTTCCTTATTTTAGTTAATAAAATGTGTACCAGCTCTGTGTCAGGTATGCGGTCTTTTTACACCATACTGCTTACGTTTTGTATAGATATAAGCAATGGACATTGAAATGTTTACTATCTGTTCAGTGTATGGCTCGACCGAGGACGACCCTGATATCTTTGAATTTTTAGGTTTGGAATTAGCCTCCTGGCCTACACCAGTCATTATGTGCGGAGATTTTAATATAAATGGGATGGGGGGACCCTGGACGGAGACTGGGGATCGGTATGTGGGCCAGAAGAAAAGGACGTTTCGAGGAATTTCTAATTTAGTTTGGAACAACTCGCTGGCGGATGTGTGGGCACGATTTTAGCCCGATGAGCCAGGCAGCACATATTTTTCGGCTCCTCTCAGGGTGGTTGCTAGACTCCACTATTTTTTTATATCTAATTTATTGGTAGCTAGGTGTTGAATTGAGAAGCTTCCCCGCATCATCTCTGACCACAATCCTATAGTGTTAACAGTTGATATTGCAAGGGGGGAAGACCTGAGCGGATATGGACTTTTGAGAGAGGGATGCTGAAAGATCTGGGATATGTACAACATATGAAGGAATGGATAGTGGGTTTCTGGGACATTAATAGAGGAAGCACCAGCTCAGGGGTAGTCTGGGATACATTTAAAGCCAGGATACGAGGGGAGATGCTGAGCTATAGTCTGTATAGACAGAAACAAGAGGCACTGGTAGCGAAAAAGCTATGTCAGGTAATAATTGACACAGAGGAAGAGCGAATGCTGTACTTTTACTGGGCGTATTGTTGGACGATATTTTGCTTAAACTGGCATTGGCTAAATCTGAAGCTCAGGAGGCTATAGCCACCAAGGCAGCTGCGACTTTCCTGGCAAGAAAGGAGCAATGTTATGAGCTTAGTGAACAAGTCGGGCATACATTAGCGGTGCACCTGAAACAGAAAACAGCAACCGGTGAGATTAAGGAGATATCGGATGGAAATGGGAACAATGTTAACGAACCAGAAGGGATCCAAGAGATATTTAGACAATTTTATGGCAAATTATATAATAAATAACAGGTGAAAGAAAGATCCTCTGGAAATCCAAAGGTATCTTAGTGAAACTCTAGTACAATCAATTACTGATGAAGATAGGGAGGCACTAGAAACCCCATTGACTGCTGAAGAGATTTACGCCGCCTTGGGTAGCCTCCAATCAGGAAAGGCAGCTGGACCTGATCAGATCCCTCTAGAATTTTATAAAGTTTTTGGGGAGGTAATCAGACCCGACCTAGTCGAAAATAATACATCAGGCCCAGTCGGGTAGCTCCGTTCCAGGCTCATGGGCAGGGGCAGATACAGTAATTTTCCTGAAAAAAGGGAAACCACTTAGAGAAATAGGGTCGTATAGGCCAATAAAGTTAATGAACTGTGACGAATTTTTTTTATCTAAAACTATGGCAACCAGGCTCATCAAAGTCATAGGCAAGATGGTTAACTCCAGCCAGCACGGCTTCATCCCAGTGAGAGGAACAACGCAGCATGTCCGCAGGGTTGTAACTCTTTTTGATGCTGCTGAAGTCTCAGGAGAATCTATGGCGGTCATGCTAATGGATGCTGAAAAAACATTTGACTGGATTTCCTAGGACTATCTCTGGGCAACTATGAAGTGGTTTGGCAGTGGAGGGGATTTGTTAAAGCAGTTCAGGCTCTGTATAAAGATCCTACAGCCCGACTTAGAGTTAATAGAGGATATACAGCGCCTTTAACAATTAAGCGTGGTACACGCCAGGGGTGCCCATGTTCGCCATTGCTTTTTGCGATATATATTGACCCCTTAATTCAGAAGCTGGAGGCAAACGGCGGCATTGTTCCTATAAAAGTCCATGGCCTAGAATATAAAACTTTGGTATATGCAGACAACATTGCACTGGTAACTCCATACCCAGAAAACGCCCTAGCTGCAATCGAGCTGGATGCTCAAACCTTTGGCTTTGTATCAGGGTATGCTTTAAATAGGTTGTAACTCTTTTTGATGCTGCTGAAGTCTCAGGAGAACCTATGGCGGTCATGCTAATGGATGCTGAAAAAGCATTTGACTGGATTTCCTAGGACTATCTCTGGGCAACTATGAAGTGGTTTGGCAGTGGGGGGGATTTGTTAAAGCAGTTCAGGCACTGTATAAAGATCCTACAGCCCGACTTAGAGTTAATAGAGGATATACAGCGCCTTTAACAATTAAGCGTGGTACACGCCAGGGGTGCCCATGTTCGCCATTGCTTTTTGCGATATATATTGACCCCTTAATTCAGAAGCTGGAGGCAAACGGCGGCATTGTTCCTATAAAAGTCCATGGCCTAGAATATAAAACTTTGGTATATGCAGACAACATTGCACTGGTAACTCCATACCCAGAAAACGCCCTAGCTGCAATCGAGCTGGATGCTCAAACCTTTGGCTTTGTATCAGGGTATGCTTTAAATAGGTCTAAGACTCAGATAGTCAAGAATGCGGGGCTGTGTGTGATGATATACATGTTACTGACTCAGCTGTCTATCTAGGGATCAATATATCCGCAGATCTGGGAAAGACTGTAGACAGAAATATTGAGCCAATAATGTCTAAAGCTAAAAAGGATTTTGATAGAATGCACAATCTACACCTTTCGCTAGTTGGGCATTGTAATGTGGTGAAAATGGTTTTTCTACCAAAAAGTTTGTATCTTTGTAGGGCTATTCCACTTGAATTTGAGAGAAAATGGTTTTAGCACTGGAGCACATAGTCAATAGGTTTATTTGGGCACATGGGAAAACTAGGAGGGCACTACGTTTTATGTCTTTGCCAAGGGCAAGGAGAGGATGGGCTGTTCCCGATTTCAGAATGTGTTATTGGGCGGCAGCCTTTCAGTATATGAGCGGACTAATTGGGGGAGACGCGTCTGATCCGTGGGTTAAGACTGGATCAATTGACATGTATTCAATTTTGGTCGGAGAAGATGCGGAGAACCTCCTTTTGAAGTTTACTGAGCCTAGCTATTTTAAAAGAACTAGGTTTAAAACCCTGATGGCTGCATATAAGATCTGGACAGCATTTTGCAAAAAAACTGGTCTTGGCAGATTAAATGGCTATACTCAGCTATCTAGGAACCCCACCGTTCCTGGGGAAATCTTTTCAGACACTACAATGGCGCAATGGAAAATGTGTGGGATCCGGAGACTGGGTGATCTAATGGGGCCACATGGAATTTGGCAGGTTAAAGATATACAGAATAGCTATGGTATTCACAAAATAATTTTTTTAAAGTATCTTCAAATTCAGAGTTTTCTAGGTGAGAAAAAAGGGGGGCACTCTGGATTTGACAAAAACAGAATTATGGATGTTATTAGAGGAGGGGAAGACTGCACTATTCGGAGGATATATGCTGAGCTCTCTCTACTTAAAAATTATGATCATGAAAAATACAAGAAGAAATGGGTAGATAAACTTGGCATAGATCATGTTGGCTTTAGAGCCTCATTAGAATTAGGCCAAACTGTTTTATGCTCTGCAGGGCTTCAAGCTCAACACTATAAAACAATCTTTTCCTTGTATTATACTCCTGCAAGGATTGCGCAGTGGGGGGGCAGATGGGAACTAGATGCCCTCGATGCGACAGTGGGGACGCTAAAATAATACATATGTTTGCGTCATGTCCCCAACCCGCATTAGGTTGATTGGGCTCGCTTACTACGCTCGCTCGCTACGGTGCAGTATGACAATCATTTTACGGCCCATCACTATCAAATGTCACCATCCATGCCACTGACTGATTGTTCTTTCCACCCTCTCCTCACCGCTGGCTGGCACACAGCGCTGCTTGCAGTTCACTTAATCTCCTCCTTCGCAGGTTTTCTTTGACGTTGGCATGTATGCTTATTTATTTTTATTGATAGCATTTCCTATATTCAAAAAAGTTAGAGTGGGTTTCATAATGCTAAGCAATGCTGGTCATGTGCTGAAAACGTTTCTCATTATCGACGATTTTTTAGATCTCACCTAGGCAGCGCTTGCGCTGTCTCTTCGAGATGCTGTATTCAGGATATGGGCATGAAACTCTGCCCACTTTACAGCCATCTTTTTAGTTGACTCCTGTCACTGTCCTTTGTAAATGGTGGCGTTTCATTGGTCAACAGCCTTAGTAGTCCCTCCTTAGTACTGCCTTTCCTCTTCTTGTAACCTTCCATCAGGACACCCACTGTTAAATGTGTTGCTACTCGGTACATTTTAATTATAGCCTCCAGCACTATTTTCAGAAATGCCATTCACGCTCTCCCTGCAACGCTTTTTTGTTTAAAATGTAACCAGAGTGGCATGCATCAGCACTAATAATGACGGCTACGCTTTTCTTTTTCTTTGTTAATTGTGATCGCCGAAGCGGCCGCATGCCTTTTTTTCTGTTTATTCACTTTTCATACAATAGTGGCACCCATGCTTTAGCTTTAAACATCTTAAGCTAAAGCACGAGTGCAGCGATTGCTTCAAAAGTTAAGAAATAGAAAAAAAATAGCATTTTTTCTCCCTATTTCTTTCCTATGAAGTAACCGCGGCACGCACGCTGTAGCTTAAGATGTTCAAAGCCTAAGGGCGGATGCTGCCATTGTAAGAAAAGTAAACAAATAGAAAAAAAAAGCGTGCAGCCGCCATTTTTTCTATTTGTTTTCTTTTCAAGAAATTGTGGCACCCGCGCTTTAGCTTAAGATATTTAAAGCTTAAGCACGATCACCACAATCCATTTGCAATGCAATAGCTCTTGCTTTACTGAAAGTTTGAGCTATTGCCGTTGCATTATTATTAGCAACGGCAATAGCTCAAACTTTCAGCAATGTGAGACCTATTGCATTGTAAATGCTTGTTAGACCATGGGAGGTCGGACTCACACACCAGTTGGCATATAGGCCCTGCCTAGGCATGTCTGGCAGAAAAGAGGTACTTCCGCCTTCTGCTCTGACAAAGACAGCGTCCACTTATCCTTCTCTGCCACTGTCAGTAGCCCCTTCTCTTTCTTCCTCTTCTTCCCTCTCATACTGTCCGTGTCTCACTCCTCCTCACTTGCTGAATGAAAGCGTGACTTTAAGAAGCGTCTCTTACCCTCTCTTTCCACTCCTTTCCTGCATTTGTGCCCCTGTGACATGGATCCATAAGAGAAAAAAACACTTGTGCTGGAAATGTCATCCTTTTCTCACATTTTTCTATTCCAAAGTGCAGCCTCGGAACAGAGAGAAAAAGAAATTCAAAATATGAAAAATAACTAAATAAAGCAAGAAAGAGTGGTTGCAAAGTGGCCAGATTGGTTTTGTTCACACCCAAACACATTAGCGCCTCTTTACAGAGTTTGCCAGTGAAGCACAACTTTAGTTTTCTCGTCTTTCTGTTTTGGATCGTTGAGTGAAAACGTTTAATGTGATCCTTATCTGCTGTTTTCCTTATTTTAGTTTATAAAATGTGTACCAGCTCTGTGTCAGGTATGTGGTCTTTTTACACCATACTGCTCACGATTTGTATAGATATAAGCAATGGACATTGAAATGTTTACTACCTGTTCAGTGTATGGCTCGACCGAGGACGACCGTGATATCTTTGAATTTTTAGATTTGGAATTAGCCTCCTGGCCTACACCAGTCATTTTGTGTGGAGATTTTAATATAAATGGGATGGGGGGACCCTGGACGGAGACTGGGGATCGGTATGTGGGCCAGAAGAAAAGGACGTTTCGAGGAATTTCTAATTTAGTTTGGAACAACTCGCTGGCGGATGTGTGGGTACGATTTAAGCCCGATGAGCCAGGCAGCACATATTTTTCGGCTCCTCTCAAGGTGGTTGCTAGAGTCCACTATTTTTTTATATCTAATTTATTGGTAGCTAGGTGTCGAATTGAGAAGCTTCCCCGCATCATCTCTGACCACAATCCTATAGTGTTAACAGTTGATATTGCAAGGGGGGAAGACCTGAGCGGATATGGACTTTTGAGAGAGGGCTGCTGAAAGATCCGGGATATGTACAACATATGAAGGAATGGATAGTGGGTTTCTGGGACATTAATAGAGGAAGCACCAGCTCAGGGGTAGTCTGGGATACATTTAAAGCCAGGATACGAGGGGAGACGCTGAGCTATAGTCTGCATAGACAGAAACAAGAGGCACTGGTAGCGAAAAAGCTATGTCAGGTAATAATTGACACAGAGGAAGAGCTGAATGCTGTACTTTTACTGGGCGTATTGTTGGACGATATTTTGCTTAAACTGGCATTGGCTAAATCTGAAGCTCAGGAGGCTATAGCCACCAAGGCAGCAGCGACTTTCCTGGCAAGAAAGGAGCAATGTTATGAGCTTAGTGAACAGGTCGGGCATACATTAGCGGTGCACCTGAAACAGAAAACAGCAACCGGTGAGATTAAGGAGATATCGGATGGAAATAGGAACAATGTTAACTAACCAGAAGGGATCCAAGAGATATTTAGACAATTTTATGGCAAATTATATAATAAGGAACAGGTGAAAGATCCTCTGGAAATCCAAAGGTATCTTAGTGAAACTCTAGTACAGTCAATTACTGATGAAGATAGGGAGGCACTAGAAACCCCATTGACTGCTGAAGAGATTTACGCCGCCTTGGGTAGCCTCCCATCGGGCAAGGCAGCTGGACCTGATCAGATCCCTCTAGATTTTTATAAAGTTTTTGGGGAGGTAATCGGACCCGACCTAGTCGAAAATAATACATCAGGCCCAGTCGGGTAGCTCCGTTCTAGGCTCATGGGCAGGGGCAGATATAGTAATTTTCCTGAAAAAAGGGAAACCACTTAGAGAACTAGGGTCGTATAGGCCAATAAAGTTAATGAACTGTGGCACAATTTTTTTATCTAAAACTATGGCAACCAGGCTCAGCAAAGTCATAGGCAAGATGGTTAACTCCAGCCAGCACGGCTTCATCCCAGTGAGAGGAACAACGCAGCATGTCCGCAGGGTTGTAACTCTTTTTGATGCTGCTGAAGTCTCAGGAGAACCTATGGCGGTCATGCTAATGGATGCTGAAAAAGCATTTGACTGGATTTCCTAGGACTATCTCTGGGCAACTATGAAGTGGTTTGGCAGTGGGGGGGATTTGTTAAAGCAGTTCAGGCACTGTATAAAGATCCTACAGCCCGACTTAGAGTTAATAGAGGATATACAGCGCCTTTAACAATTAAGCGTGGTACACGCCAGGGGTGCCCATGCTCGCCATTGCTTTTTGCGATATATATTGACCCCTTAATTCGGAAGCTGGAGGCAAACGGCGGCATTGTTCCTATAAAAGTCCATGGCCTAGCATATAAAACTTTGGTATATGCAGACAACATTGCACTGGTAACTCCATACCCAGAAAACGCCCTAGCTGCAATCGAGCTGGATGCTCAAACCTTTGGCTTTGTATCAGGTTATGCTTTAAATAGGTCTAAGACTCAGATAGTCAAGAATGTGGGGCTGTGTGTGATGATATACATGTTACTGACTCAGCTGTCTATCTAGGGATCAATATATCCCCAGATCTGGGAAAGACTGTAGACATAAATATTGAGCCAATAATGTCTAAAGCTAAAAATGATTTTGATAGAATGCACAATCTACACATTTCGCTAGTTGGGCATTGTAATGTGGTGAAAATGGTTTTTCTACCAAATATTTTGTATCATTTTAGGGCTATTCCACTTGAATTTGAGAGAAAATGGTTTTAGCACTGGAGCACATAGTCAATAGGTTTATTTGGGCACATGGGAAAACTAGGAGGGCACTACGTTTTATGTCTTTGCCAAGGGCAAGGAGAGGATGGGCTGTTCCCGATTTCAGAATGTGTTATTGGGCGGCAGCCTTTCAGTATATGAGCGGACTAATTGGGGGAGACGCGTCTGATCTGTGGGTTAAGACTGGATCAATTGACATGTATTCAATTTTGGTCGGAGAAGATGCGGAGAACTTCCTTTTGAAGTTTACTGAGCCTAGCTATTTTAAAAGAACTAGGTTTAAAACCCGGATGGCTGCATATAAGATCTGGACAGCATTTTGCAAAAAAACTGGTCTTGGCAGATTAAATGGCTATACTCAGCTATCTAGGAACCCCACCTTTCCTGGGGAAATCTTTTCAGACGCTACAATGGCGCAATGGAAAATGTGTGGAATCCGGAGACTGGGTGATCTAATGGGGCCACATGGAATTTGGCAGGTTATAGACATACAGAATAGCTATGGTATTCACAAAATTATTTTTTTTAAGTATCTTCAAATTCAGAGTTTTCTAGGTGGGAAAAAAGGGGGGCCCTCAAGATTTGACAAAAACAGAATTATGGATGTTATTAGAGGAGGGGAAGACTACACTATTCGGAGGATATATGCTGAGCTCTCTCTACTTAAAAATGATGATCATGAAAAATACAAGAAGAAATGGGTAGATAAACTTGGCATAGATCATGTTGGCTTTAGAGCCTCATTAGAATTAGGCCAAACTGTTTTATGCTCTGCAGGGCTTCAAGCTCAACACTATAAAACAATCTTTTCCTTGTATTATGCTCCTGCAAGGATTTCGCAGTGGGGGGGGGGGGGGCAGACGGGAACTAGATGCCCTCGATGCGACAGTGGGGATGCTGAAATAATACATATGTTTGCGTCATGTCCCCAGCTACATGCTCCGAAGAAAGCGATTGAATTATTCTTGGACAGAACTTTAGAAACGAAAGTCTGTCTTACTCCTTGTATAATTTTGCTGGGGATAAATAGTGAGGACAGGCAAGACACATCTCAATGTTTTCTCTTCATGGCTATGTCTGTACTGCGCATTTGTATTGCTACAGTGTGGTTGGATAAAGCAGCACCAACGTTCTAACAATTGCTTGCCTGATTGTTATCTACCTACAATCTTGAGAAGGGTATTTATGAAAGAAAGGGAAGAAGGGGGAGGCTGCTTGGCAAACGTATCTGGGGACCCATCTATAAATGGAAGGAAAATCAGCAGTAATGAGTGTCGTAGTGGCCAATTGGGCCAGCTCTCCGTTTCCTCTCCTTATGTGTTCTTTCCGAAGGAGTATTTGAATAAGGAGGATAAAATTATCTAATATCAATGTTTAGTGCTGTAAATGCTATTTGGGTTTATTGCTGATGTTTTTTGTTCTTTTGATCTGTGTCCCTCTTTATTGTCTTTCTGTATTGCAAAGTATGAAAATATCTCAGATGATTTCTGTATGTTCTTCTGTTAAGTTGTTGTACTTAAAAAAGATAAAAGACTAATAAAGAAAAAAATGAATAAAAAAAGAGAAACGTTTCCCTCCCAGGCATTGTAGTACTGTCCTTAACCTTTCAGGCAAAAACACTCATTGATTTCTAAATAATGAGTGTAAAAGCGTTAAGGTAACCATGTTGCTCCTACATACAGATCACATGCTTTAATTAGTGTTGCATTCCCTTTGAGCGTTTGCTTTTTCCAGGGTGTTACTGTGAGAAACTGGCTTGGTAAATGGCGTACACTTATGTGAGTGGGCACCTTGCACCAATCCAGACAACCCTTATGGTGATTTTAGTGGTCTTAGCCAACCTTGGAAAGTGGTAGCTGTGGAGAGCAGCCTTCAGGCTTAGTCCTGAAGGAGTGTAAAGCAACTTGTTTTACCAGAACGTAATCTTATAAGTATAGATAAAGTGAAAAAGAAAAAAGAACCACATAGTTTATTTATAAAAATATGTATTTATTATAAGACACTCACTAACACAAACAGATATCTCCTAGCCGGAGATATACACAATGCACACAGTACTTTTCAATAGAAACAGATGAGTAGCACAAAATACAAAGTGTTCACCAGGGAAAACCATATACTAAAATACTGATATGCGAACCACTACTTGAGTCAACACTATACCCAGAAGACGTAGAAGTGCTGGGGACCCAAGGAACCATCCGAAGTAAGTAACTAGGAACCCCACGGAGGCCATGTGCAGAGTGGGAACACGACCGTGGGCTCTATACAAGTCAATGGGTAAGTCGCGGTTGCAATTTTAAAGAAGAAGGACCCTTCCGAAGTGGACCGTGAAGAAGCCCCATAGAAGACAGAAGGTTGGAGAGCCACCCTACCCGTGGATACCCTAGGAACCAGGATACCTACACCAGGGAAGCCGGGTGCACAGGTGTGAAGTGGCATCGGAAACCACAGTCGAACAAAATGGAGAACTTCAGGAAGATGCTGCTGTTGGGTAAGGTGAAAGTGTCTGGTGGAATCCAAAGGTGGATTCACGTTGAGTAGTACCTGCAAGCAGAGGGGATAGAGTCTATGCCACTCAGGATTAACCAGGAGGCACGGAAGACGAATGCCCGCCGATGTCGAGTGTTGCAGGAGAGTTGACAGTAACCTTGGAGCTGCAGCTGTGAGGACCAGGGGATGCTGTGGAAAACCAGGAGTGAGTCAGGAGCTGTCCAAGTAGGATATCGAGAGTTGAGGGGTTGAGAGCACCAACAAGCCTTGGCAACTGCAAACAACGTGGAAAGCAAAGAAGGTGCAGTGTCAGGACCAACAAGGTCCAGGTGACTCACCACAAGCAGGGGACTCAGGGCAGGCCCGAGCAATCAGGGTAACCCACAAAATTCAAAGATGACCCTTAAGAGGACAGACAGACCGGAGTCACTGGAGTCGCGAGGGAACCTCGAGCAGCTCAACAAAGATGTAGGCCCACGGTGCAAGTGATGTGTGAAGGACAAAGATCTTGGTCACGAGAGATGCTTGAGGTTGGGGCTACTTGGAGCCCGAAGATCTTGGTGGAAGGAAGCCCACAAGCCTTTGAGACTGCAAGTCGACGCGATGCGCAGGGGTTCGCTTCCAGCAGCCCCGGAGAGGGATACTGGCCTAAAACTTAGTAAGAGGATAGGGCAGGCTTTAAGAGATGTGAAGAACCACCACCTGTGTTGCTGAGCCTTTTGGAGTCCATGGGATCCCAGAATCAGCAGACCAGTCAGCTTAGTTGTGGTGCCTGCAGATGCAGAAAAGTGACTCCTTCACTTCAAGGGAGATTCCTTCTGGTGTCTTGGATGCCCACAGGCCTTGTAAGGTTCCTATATGGAGTACAGGCATGGACATTGCAGCAGACGAGCAGGGCAACGAGATCAGGAGCAGCAGGAGTCTTCCCAGTTGCAGCCTTGATGCCCAGAGCAAACTCCAGTGAAGTCCAGAGTGCCCAGACGGTCGAAGAAGTGGTGTCTTGAAATGAATGTTGTCCCATGACGAATCTAGAGACCCACCCTCAGGTAAGCCCTTAAGTACTCCAAGGAAAGGGTTGGGACGATTCACGGTTCCCTCCCAGGGGAGGGGTCGGACCGTGGGGAGGATACGCCAATGTCCTTTGTCCAGTTGCGTGCTACAGCTGGAGCCAATGGCTCCCTGAGCTGGTTTGAACTGGACTTTGCAAGGAGGGCACCAAGTGTCCTTCAAGCAGATTGAGTGGCACTGGCAAACGCTCCCACCTGGCCCAAATACACTAAACCCTGTCTGGGATATGGTCACACCTTCCTGTGACAGGACACCTATTGTTCTGCCTTCCCCTGCTCAAGCTTGGTTCAGCAGCAGGAGTACAGAATTGTGTCTCTGGTCAGCGGCAGCAATGTTGTGCTGTGCTTGTCTAGAAAACTGGTACCGAGAGCATTGAGGGCCTCCCGGAGGAGCTTTACAGTGTTTGATACCAAACGTGATAGGGTTTGTTACAGCCAATTTAGAGATGGTAATTGCGTAATGTTTCTTAATGGCTGATGTACTTACAGCCCGGGAGAATGGACTTCGAAGGCTGTAGGTTTGTCCTGCTCATATAGGGGCACCCTCACACTTAGAACCAAGCACCTTGCCTTCAGGATTGAAAGGCCCGCTTTAGGGGTGACATAGGTTTTAAGTGCAGTGACCTTAGATATAGGGAAACCTATATCTTTTGTAAGTGGTGCTAGCACCAGCTTACACAGGCTGCAATGGCAGGCCTGTAGTTACAGTTTGAGTGGTCCCTCATGGGTGGCATAATATATGCTTCAGCTCATGGGAGACCCCTGTGGTACCTATGCCCTGGGTACCTCAGCACCATATACTAGGGGCTGATAAGGGTACACCAGTGTCCAATCTGGGATGTATCTAAGTAGTTACCATACCAATTTAGGGGCGAAAGCACAGAGATTGGGGTCCTGATTAGCAGGATCCCAGTCAGACTGGTCAGAAACAGCATAACATCAGGCAAAAAGTGGGGCTAACCGTAAAAACAGATCCTACCTTCCTACGGTTACTTTTTTTTCAGGAAGCATATTACTCTTGTCTAGTGCATAGTTTGAAATGAGTCACATCTAGGTGTTTATAGCAAGGCAAAATTGGGTTGTAGCTAAAGGCAGTGGGGCAGTCTGCGGTTCAGTGGGGCAGAGAATGTGGCACTATGACCAGAGCTGCCAAATTTGGAATAGGGGAACCAAGTTCAGCATTCATGACCAGTCCACTTGACCACTCTCCTGAGGGAGCACATTCCCATGCTATACCTTAGAAGGCCCCGCTAGACATTAGAAGCCCTGGTGTCTTAGTACCAGCAGGTGGACCATAGCTGTGGTAAGTGTGGGTTAACCTTGAAGGCCTGTCCACCACAATCCATACTGAAGTTCACCTTCAGTTTTGCAGGCAGGCCTAAGAAACAGCACACCCTATAGTAACAGTGACTCTGTCACTGAGGTCACAGGACCCTTGAGGCCAGTCCGCCTCACCTATTGATACCTCCATTGGCCTTGTTTTAGCAGTAGTAGTGCAACTCCCCAGGGATCGGCAATGCAGGATTTGCACCGCCACCAAAGTAAGTTCACAAATTTCCCAGTCTCTCTGCTTCATGCACAAGCACTTTTAACATGTGCTTGTGCATTAGGATTTGTATATAATTTTAATCCACACTAAGAAGATCTTCAATCGTTGGGTATATCAAACACTCTCTTTTCTACTTAGGCATATCCGTCCGATTGGGTAACAAAGCTTGAAAACATTGTCAAAGCCAATAGCTCTGGCTAAACACTTATAAGATCCCAAAGGCAAGACCTATTGGCAATGCCAATACTTGTTTCATTGTGTGATGATCAGACTTCGCACAATGAAAGTGAAAACAATGAGCACATTAGGCAATGACTGCTTTCACTTTGTTATGTTATGGTAAATTATTTGTAAAGCGCAAAATATACCCGAAGGTGTCTTGGCGCTGAGTTTGTAAGCAGCGAAAAGGAGTGGGAACGGCCTACTGATTAAAAAGCCAAGTTTTTAGACGTTTCCTGTATTGGGACAAGGAAGGAGCTGATCTAAGATGTTGTGGAAGAAGATTCCAGGCTGTCGCATCTCTAACCACAAAGCTGTTGCCACCCCATTTCGATTTTTTAAGACTAATGGTACTTACTCTGAACGAGCCTGCTGATCTTAGATTTCTTGAGGGAGTGTACCATGAAAGGGCTTTTTTCGGAAAGAAGGGTCATGAGTCATGGAGGGCCTTATATTTGATTCAGTTTTTGACCCTCAGCCAGTGGAGATCCTTGAGAGCAGAGGAAACGGAGTGGTGCCTGGGCAGCTTATTCAGATATTGAGCTTGCAGGCTGATGTAAAGGATGTTACAGTAATCGATGTTGGATAATACAAGTGTGGAAATAACTGACTTCCTGACTGAAATGGGCAGAAAGATTCGAATATTTTTTAGTATTCTCAAGGTGTTATATGAGGAGGAGACCACTGCGTTGATTTAATTGCCCAGGAGTAAGTGGACATCAATCACTGGCCCCTTTCACGCTGCAAACTGATAAGTTCTTACTTGTAGGGGACTTTAATCATCATTTGGAGGCACTTGCTAATGCAGACTCTGCCCGCCTGCTTGCAGCCATGGAATCTCTTGATCTCTCCTCTAGAGTAGACAGTCCAACTCACTTGGCGGTCCATGTATTGGACACCATTTTCTCGAACATCCCAGAATTAACAGTGAACCTCCACAGAGGGTTGGCTGGACGGACCACGCGGTTTTGAGCTTTTCTTGGGCCCACTCAAAATTTTGCGGAATTTCGCAACCGCGTAAAGAGTTTCGCAGAGGCTGGAAAAAGGTGACAGCCCCGGCCTTTAGCAGGGTCTATACCCCTCCTATCTTCAGGAACTGCAACGACTGTGACCTGGCCTTAGAAATATTTGAGGCCTCTATTACAGAGACTCTTGACTCTGTTGCACCGCTGACGATGGTAAAGATACAGACCAGGGTGGCCCCGGTACCATGGTATTCTGATATACTTAGAAGGGAGAAGGCCCTGTGTAGGGCAAAAGAAAGGAAATGGATAAAGTCCAAATCTGAGCAAGATGAAAGGTGCTACCGAGAGGCCAATAGAATTTATCTAAACAGTTGTAATGTAGCTAGGAGAACTTATTTAGGCTCTCGCATTATAGGAGCCAAGGACTCCTCGTGCGAGCTATTTGCCATCTTGAAGGAATTTACTAATCCAAGGGCAAATAACCCACTCCCGCCATCGACGCAGGAATTATGCAACAACCTTGCAATACATTTTACTAATAAAATTGACACAATTTATCACTCCTTCGGGCCTGAAGAGAATGTTCATGAGGGAGCCCCCCGTCAGGAAAATCCCTGTTCCCCGATTTTAGAATGCTTCCCTATCATCACTAGCGAACAGGTAGGAACCCTTCTAGCTCAGGCGAAATCGGGGTCTGTTTTAGACCCAGTACCACCTGCGGTCATGTCTGAACTATCCTCAGTCGTAGCGGACTCACTTGCAGAGATATGTAACATCTCATTAGCGACAGCGACTTTCCCACGTAAATGGAAGAATGCACGTATTAAGCCTCTGCTTAAAAATGCCTCAGCAGATCCTATGGACCTACAGAATTATAGGCCAATCTCTCTTCTTCCGTGTTGTTCCAAAATCATGGAGACAATAATTAACCGTCATCTTTCCAGTTATTTAGAACACAATAATATACTAGATCCATCCCAGTCTGGCTTCCGTGCCTCTTATAGCACTGAGGCCGCTCTACTAGAGGTCACGGATACGCTCAGGATGTCACTGGACAAGGACTCTCCAGTCATGTTAGTGCTGCTTGACTTGTCGGCGGCCTTTGACACCATCTCTCATCATATCCTGTTGAACAGGCTTAGAGAGATTGGTGTCAGAGGCCCGGCCTTTGACTGGATTCAGAGTTACTTGTCTGACAGAAGACAATGTGTTCAGCTGGACTCATTTGTGTCACCTAAAACTGCAGTGGCGAAGGGGGTCCCACAGGGCTCTATATTGAGCCCCACGCTGTTCAATCTTTATGTCGCTCCCTTGGCCTCTATCATGAGAAATCACGGGTTTGAAACCATCTCCTATGCTGATGATACGCAATTGATAGTACACATTGAGAACAACCCCGCAGAAACCAAGGCTAAGTTTATTACCTGTATGATGAGCATTGCCATCTGGATGAGGAAGAACTTTTTGCAACATAACTCCTCTAAAACTGAGATTTTGTTGTTTGGCAAGGCTGAAGAACTGTGGAGCGCTGACTGGTGGCCGACAGAATTAGGAGAAGCACCTGCCCCCAGGGGCTGGGCTAAGAACTTAGGGGTCAGAATAGACAATAAGCTTTCAATGGAAGATCAGGTAAAAACCCTCGCAGTTACCTGTTATGGGACCATGCGGTTACTCAGAAAGATCTTTCCCTGGATCCCACTGAACGCTAGAAAGACCCTTATCCAGTCGCTCCTTATCAGTCGCCTTGATTTGTGGCAATTCCTTGTTGGTAGGAATTAGGGAAGACCTGCTATCTAAGCTGCAGGTGGTGCAGAATACCACAGCCCGCCTGGCCCTTAACAAACCACCACAAACTTCCTCCCTCCCTCTCCTGCACCTCTTGCACAGGCTTCCTGTAAGGAAACGTGCCTTCTTCAAATTACTTTGCCTGGTCTTTAAGTCCCTGCACGGTCTGGGCCCGGCCTATCTGACTAACAAAATTGAACGCTACCAACCTGGGCGACAACTTAGAGCCAGTAATCGCAGCCTGCTCTGTGGCAGGAGAATAAGGAAATGGGGGGGGTCGTGTGTTCTCCTATCTGGCCCCCAAACATTGGAATGAGGTCCCTGAACCTTTTCTTGCCTGCCCAAACTTTCCACAATTTAAAAAGTTGCACAAGACCTGGCTATTCTAACGAGTGAACATCATACTCCTCTTACATTTGCCTCCTTCTCGGTCGCCGAGAGATCCCCCTGGGGATGATTTGAGCGCCTTATAAATGAGTTAAATAAAAAAAAAAAAATCATGACACCAAGGCTCTTGGCTTTCCTGGTGGGTACGGGTAGGGGACCCATCTCCCCAGGCCAGCACGGAGCCGTCCAAAAGTTAGAATTATTACAGAGTAAGACCACCTCAGTCTTTCCAGCATTAAGCTTAAGGTGGTGTTTGTTCATCCAACCATTAATGCATTTCATACAGTCATTTATGCGAACACCAGCGTGGTTGGGATCATTGGAGGCTGCTAACACGATTTTTGTGTCGTCCGCATGGGAAGTAAGGGAAAACCCGAAAGATTCGACCAGGGGAGCAAGATCTGTGATGTATATATTAAAAAGAGTCAGGCTAAGAGAGGATCCCTGTGGAACCCCGCAGGGCAAGCGGAACGAGCTTGATGAGTGGGCGTCGAAGTTGGTTATGTCTTCCCTGTTTGACAGGAAGTTTGAGAGTAATTTCAAGGCAAGGTTCTTTATACCTTTTGCTTCCAAACTGTGGATCAGGGTGGAATGATCCACCGTGTCAAACACCGCAGATAAGTCCAGCAGGATGAGTGGCTGATCCCCCCCTTATCTAGGATGAATTTGAGCTCATCGGTGGCCTTGATCAGAGCAGTCTCTGTACTGTATTCGGATCTGAATCCGAATTGAGTAGGGTGCAGGCAGTTGGAGTCCTTGATGAACTGGTTTAATTGAGTGTTTATTACTATCTCTACTATTTTCGTTGCAAAAGGAAGCCTGGATAAAAGGTCAGTAGTTGGCCGGGTCCTCGGGATCCAAATTGTTTTTTTCTATAGAGGCAGGATGGAAGCTCACTTCCATTGGGATGGAAAGATACCAGTTCTAAACATATTATTAAATATGTTTGAAATGTGGATAGCAATAATGTCAGGGACTAGCTTAATAACTGAGGGCGGACAAGGATCGTCTGGAGAACCCGACATGGTGGTTAGGATAAGGTCTTTTATAGATGCCATGGAAACAGTGGAAAAAACTTGAAGCTTTTAATAGACAAATCCTTATCGGAAACTGAGTTTGCATTAGCTTGACCAGGGACTGGTGAAAAATTACCACAGTGACCAAATGAGTAAAAAATTGAGTCAATTTTATCCCCGAGGTGTGACGCAATATCATCGCAAAAGGACTGGCTAATCCAATCATTTTAATGCTCGTGTTGTTTAGTTAATTTATTAATGACTTGATAGAGCTCTCTGGCTGAGGTTTTGGCAGATTCGATTTGCGAGGAGAAGTAGGCTGCCTTTTCTTTAACCAATAAGGCTTTGTATTTAGTTAATGAGCATTTATAAATTTCTCTCTCGTGTATGTCTGCAACTTTGTTTTTCCATTCTGAGAGCCTCTGAAAACCAAGGAGCAGACGGATGAGTCCTACTTGGGCCGCCTATTTTTATCGGTGCAAGTTGAGAAAAGGCAGAGTTGAGCCAGGTAGAGTAAGTCCCGGTTGCAAGATTGGGATTGTCCACCACCATGGGACCTAAACTAATAAGAAGTTGCTCAAGTTGGTTTTGATCAACTTTTTCCCAGGATCTGTGCTGGGAAGATATAAACCTCTTATTTGGGGCTATAAGGGTAGCGGGACAGTTGATCTTAAAGAAGATGGCTGAGTGATCAGACCAAATCAGAAGAAGTACTTCAAGACTTGAGATATCTTTGTTGTTTGAGAACAACTCATCCAGCGTATGACCCCCACGATGAGTGGGATCAGTACTAAGAAATTTAAGATCAAAGGCTTCCTTGGGCCCGATTCACAGAACTAACTTAAGACAAAATCCTAAACTTACTACCATTTTCGTATTCACAGAAGGCACTTAATCATTTTGGTATTCGCAGAAGACACTTACTCACTTCGGTATTCACAGAAGTTAGGAGTCCTCTCTTTAGGACTCCTAAATGCCTTCTATGAATACCGAAAGTCTTAAAATTAGGATTTTTCTCAGTTTAAGAGTCCTAAAGTTAGGACTCCTAACTTTACTACTACTAAACTGAGAAAAATCCTAATTTTAAGACTTTCGGAATTCACAGAAGGCATTTAGGAGTCCTAAAGTTAGGAGTCCTAACTATACTACTACTAAACTGAGAAAAATCCTAATTTTAAGACTTTCGGTATTCACAGAAGGCATTTAGGAGTCCTAAAGTTAGGACTCCTAACTTCTGTGAATACCGAAATGAGTTAGTGCCTTCTGTGAATACCAAAATGGTAGTAAGTTTAGGATTTTGTCTTAAGTTAGTTCTGTGAATCAGGCCCCATGATTTCAATTAATGAAACTGTGGGGCAGATTTACAAGCCCCGTGCGCCACTTTTGCGCCACCGTTGCGTCACTTTTGTGAAGCAGCGGCGGCGCAAAGCTAGCGCCATGCTGCGACAGGTTTACAACGTGACACATCTCGGGAGATGCGTCACGTTGTAAAGCCCTGCGCCACATTAAACCTGCGTCAGGTTTAATGTATGCAGGGTGGGCGTTACGTCGGAAAAAGCCTCGGAAAAGTGACGCAGTGAAATCTACAAGATTTCACGCGGTCACTTTTCCGACGCCTGCTTCAACCAGGCGCAAGGCGTGACGCACCATGGTAGGGATAGGGCAGGTTGGAACATTGCAGGAGTTGCTTCGCGCTTGCGACACAACTGCAGCACTGCGCCAACCTTACGCCAGCAGATGCGTCACGCATCTGCTTGTCCTTGAGCCACGAGGCATTGTAAATGCGGGGCATCTGTGGTGGCGCAAGGGCAAACTTGCGTGATGCATCTTCCCTGGCGCATCCCTGCTGATTTGCAGGGATGCGCCAGGGAATGTAAATCTGCCCCTGTATCCTTATCTTCTGTTTGCTTTAAGTAGAAATTAAAATCCCTGAGGACCGTAAGATTGGAATTACAGATATCTGGCTTGAGTGAGGAACTGATGGAGTTTAGGAAGCTGGCTTTCGAGCCTGGAGGACGATAAATTAGAGAGCCTCGAAATGTGTAATTATTTGTAAGCCCAAGTTTGAAGGACAGTACTTCACAGTCATCCGACTGTATAGTTGTAAAATTTGCCCTAAATTTGTCACGGTATATGACCGCCACACCTCCTCCACTTTTCATCGGACGATCTTGCCTATGCAGCAGATACCCGGAAGGTGTGGCTGCAAGCAGTTCAGGCATTGAGGTATTGTTGGCCCATGTTTCCGTGATGAATAAGATGTCAGATTTATGAGAATCGATAAAATCTGCTACTTCAAAAGCATGTTTTACTAGAGAGCGAGCATTTATTAAAGTACATAGTGTCCCCATACTGTTCTTTATGTCAGATGATATCTAGCTAGAGCCAAATGATCTGGTAGAAACAAGTGTGCCATGTAGCCGGAAACCACAGGAGGTACAAAAGTCCTCCGAGCCCTGACAAAGAATTAAAATATTAGAAAAGTGACACTTGGGGGAGGAGCCTAGCGTGCAACCAAGATGGCTGCGTAGGCTTACGGCTCTCGAGGGCCTCCGCAACCTCCCACGTCTATCCTGACTTAATCCTGGTTTACTTGACGGGCTTTTGCAGATGAACTTGCGCTGAGGTGCCACCCGTTTTCTAAATTCAGATCGGACACCGGGACCCGGAATGGTTGTACTCCGAAGTTTGCGGCCTGCTCTTGCCTTGGTCCCGATCTCGAGCTGGTGATGTGCCCGGGCACGAAGTGAACAACAGCGGCTGGCTGGGCTTGACCTGCCATGGACCCCGCACTTTCACTTTCGTTTTCAAGCTTGCTCTTTGATATCGGCCGCGAGACTCTGGTGTTTCCGAGGGGCGCGGATGGCGAAGTGTCTGGCCTGACTCTCGGATTATACATGGGCTGACTGTCGGCGACGGCTGTGCTCAACTGACTTAGCTACTTGGTCCCTTTTTTCCTGGTGCGGGCGGGTGCCGGCCTTGGTGGCCTCCGGATGATGGCGGCGAGACTAGACGGAGACAAGTCGAAACCCAAGTCAACCCGGAGGGGTGCCTATACCCAGGTCAATAACATGGATCGTTATGCGCAGGCAAAGGGATCCCCTGGTGGCTCGCATAAATCGCCTGAGAGGTCTAAGGAGGTCTCCGGCCCATTGTCGGAATTGACCCTGCTGGACGTCATGAGCGCCATTGAGGAGATGAAGACCGCTGTGGGTCAGCAGTTTGATACCCTGGCTCATAAACTGGACGCGGTCCTGATCGATGTGAATTTGGTCAGGGCAGACCTGTCCAAAACTAACGAGCGGGTCGACTCCTTGAGTCAAGCGGTGTCGAGTCTGACTGTGGACGTGGCCGCCCTGCAGACGGAGGTCCGTAGGTTGCGGCTAGCCAGTGATCTGACGGACCGTCGACTTGAGGACTCCGAAAGCAGGGCTAGACGGAACAATGTCCGTATCATTGGAGTGCCGGAAAGATCGGAGGAATCTGCTGTGGATCTTTTTGTCGAGGATCTGGTGACCAATCATCTCGCGCCCAAGGGACTGAGCAAGTTCTTTGCAGTGGAGCGGGCCCACAGGATTCCGGGTGGTGCGCCCAAGGTGGGTGCTCCCCCGCGGCCTATAATCGCCCGGCTCTTTAACTTTCGGGATAGGGATGCTATCCTTCAGGCGTCGAGGGTTGCCGGGCCGCTGAAGTTTGAGAACTCTCATGTCAGCTTTTACCCGGACTTCACGCAAGCGGTTCAGAAACAACGGCTGGGATTCTCGGGTGTCAAACGGCGCTTGAGGGACATGGAGCTGAAATATGCGATGTTATTCCCGGCGCGGCTGCGGGTTGAGTTCCAGGGTCGTTCCCACTTTTTCGACAGGCCGGAGGCGGCTGGAGACTGGTTGGATGCCCTGCCTCGGGGACAGGATCGAGACAGTCGGATAGCGGAGAGCGGACGGGATTTTGTGACGCAGGACTAGAACTTGGTTCCTGGTAATGGACTGAACTGGTGACGTTTTGTACCTTGGCTCAACTGGACCCTAGATTGGCACATTATGCCCTTCAAATGCTTGGGGGTTGTAGGGAGCTTATTGGGGCCCTTTCCTCCTTCTGGGGTTCTTTTTGTGGTATATGTTAGGGCGACAGGCACACTGCGAGTTGGGGGGGCTGTTCGGGCTCAAGCAGGGGTGCAGGGAGGGGGGAGTTGTGGTTTGGGGATTGTGGGGGAGGGGGGTTGTTGGGGATTGTTTGTTTGTTTCGCAAGGCAATGTGAAGTTCTCTGCCGGGTTGTGCTTTCCGGGATGTGGGTATCATGCACGGGAGTGGGGTGGGGGGTAGGGGATTGAGAATCCTTTCGTGGAATGTGAATGGACTTGGGGACAGGATCAAGCGCGGGGTGGTGCTGCAGTTTTTGAAGCGGATTTCGCCCGACATTGTTTTCCTGCAGGAGACGCATGTGATTAGGAACTCCTTCCATGCCCTAAATAGGAGGGGCTATCGCCTTGCCGCTCACTCTGGTTTCACTTCTGGCTCTAGGGGAGTGGGCATTTTGGTTAGGGCCTCTCTCCCATTGGAAGTTGATGAGGTGCTTCACGATGATAGGGGGCGCTATGTGGCACTGGTGGGGAGATGGGAGGGTAGGACTATCTCGCTTGTTGCTGTGTATGTACCTCCGGGGTTACAGACGGCTACATTTGCTGATTTGGGGCGTTTGGTCCTGGGACTCCCTGGGGGGGTTCTGGTGTTGGGGGGTGACTTTAATGCCGTTGTCTCCGGGTTGGAGGACCGTCACCCCCCCAGGGATCTCCCTAGGGCTCAGGTCTGGTTGAGTGGTTTTTTGGACACTTTGGGACTTGTAGATTGCTGGAGATTGATGCACCCGGGTCAGGCGCAATACACCTTTCACTCGGGGGCCCATGGGAGTCTCTCGAGACTTGATTACATGCTTATGCCGGCGATCCAGGCTGGGATGATTGGGGAGGTGCGTCATTTAGCCCGAGGTATTTCTGATCATTCCCCTATATGGTTGCAACTGAGGGTTGTCCCTGGGGCAGAGGGGAGAGTTGCGCCTATTAGCCCCTGGTATCTACGTAACCCTAAGATCCGCGCGGAACTGGTCAAGTCCACTGATCACTACTTTAATGATAATGTGGGGTCGGTGCCGTCGGCCGTCTCCATATGGGAGGCTTATAAGGTGGTGGTCAGGGGGCAGGCCTTGTCCCTTATCTCCCATGCTAAGAGGTGCGAGAGAGCAGAGGTGGTTCGCCTGGAAACTGAAATAGCTGAAATGGAGGAGGACTTGGAGCGGGGAGTTACTGATGAGAAAGTGCATGTTCTCAGCCTCAAACAATCAGATTATAGAGCGCTGGTCACGGAAGCCGCTAAAGGGATGAGTAGAGAGCAGCAAGGACGACTGTATGATGTGGGGGATAAGGCCGGAAAGTTGATTGCTTGGTTGGATAAGAAGGAGAGAGCGAGCAGGGTGGTGCCCGTTGTGGAGAGAATGTATGGAGTGCGTGTGATTGACCCGGTGGAGATCGTTGACTGCTTTGCGGCCCATTTCCGCGGGGTATACTCTCCGGTTTCTGTGCGTTCGGAGGAAGATTCCCATCTGTTGCTTAGAGACATTGCATTGCCAACCCTATCGGAGGCTGATGCAGTATTGATGGAGGCGAAGTTGTCGTCAGATGAGATCGCTCTGGCCACTCGCTCGATCGCATCGGGTAAAGCTGTGGGTCCTAATGGTCTTCCCATCGAACTATATAAGTTGCGTCCCGATAAGATAGCGCCGCATCTTCGGGACATGTTTCTCGCGGCACGTGCGGCGGGCTTCCTCCCCCCCGACCAACGCCTCGCCAACATAGTTGTGATACGCAAAGAGGGGAAGCCGCGAGATCGCTGCGCCTCCTATAGGCCCATTTCGCTGTTGAATGCAGAACCCAAAATTCTGGCCAAGGTATTGGCTAATCGGCTGGTTCGGGTCGTGGGCGACTTGATTCATCAGGATCAGTCCGGTTTCATACCTCATCGGAATACCGCTCTAAATTTGAGGCGGTTGCACGGCGTGCTTGCTAGAGCGGAATTTATACGTGAGCCGGCCATCTAGGCATCTTTAGATGCTACTATGGCGTTCGACACTTTGGAGTGGCCATATATTTGGCCGTGTTGGCGAAATTTGGGTTCGGCCCTGAGTTCATTGGTTGGGTAAAATTACTATATGCTGACCCTCTGGCTCAGGTGGTGGTGAATGGTAGGGTATCGGCTCCCTTCGCACTGGGGAGAGGTACGCGGCAGGGATGTCCGTTATCACCCCTTCTCTTTGCACTTTCTTTGGAGCCTCTCGCCGCCTGGTTGCGTTGGGAGCCGTCGTTGCGAGGCATTAGATGGACGCCGGAGTTTGAAGACCGTGTCTCCCTCTACGTGGACGACATCCTTCTGTATCTCACCTCTCCTCGACAGTCGCTAATTGTATTGGTGGACGTACTGAATTCTTTTGGTCGCAACTCCGGCCTGGTCATCAACTGGGCCAAGTCGTGTGTTTACGCCCTCTCGGGTGAGGCCCCCCTCCTGCCACGGGATTGCCCTATCCAGATTGCTACCCTGGGGTTCAAATATTTGGGAATCTTTATCTCACTTGATCCCGCGGTCCGCTATGAGCGAAACCTTCTCCCTCCCCTCCAGCGATTGAAGGCCGACGTCGCGAGGTGGCGCCGACTTCCGCTCTCGCCACTCGGACGGGCGGCATTGTTTAAAATGATGTCGCTACCTCGCTTTTTGTACGCTTTGCAAAATACTCTAGATGTCGTGCCAGCCCGTTATTTCCGGGAGGTGGAGGGTCTTCAGCGCCAACTGTTTTGGGACGGGCGGCCGCGGATTGCTCTCGCCAAGTTGACGCTCCCTTGGTACGATGGGGAGGTCGCCCTCCCCGATATTAAACGATACTATTGGGCGTCTCAGTTGGCGTCGGTGAACCACGGGATATACGGTCCTGCCCTGAATCCGGCCTTCGAGATGGATAAATTTCTGCTCCCGGGCGGAGACTATAATAGAGCGCTGTACTCGGTGACCCCGGACACGCGGTTGACAGGACCCACGCAGGTTGCGGTATGTGTGTGGCACGCGGCGAATGCTGCAATGGGGTGGAGGGATCGCTTGACTCGGGTGATGCCGTTGTATGCCTCTGCGCGGGTGGGCTGTTTGTGGAGATCGAAAGGCTTTGAGAAATGGGATATGATTGGTATATGTAAGGTGGGTGATCTTTGGGCAAAGGGGTCTTTCAAAACGTTTGAAATGCTTAAAACTGAATATAAATTAAACGATAGAGAGTTCTTCCGGTATGCTCAAGTCTACCATGCGCTATGTTCGGCTTTTCCGGACGTTGCTGCTATCCCCGAGTACTCCCCACTGGAGGATAGAGTGTTGGATGGCTACGTGCCCGACAGCACCATCTCTCTGATTTATAAAAAACTCATTAACGATCGCGCGGACTTGCTGCTCCGTCTGCGGGAGGCATGGACGGGCGATGGCTTGGAACTGGACGATGAGGACTGGGTTTCGGCGGTGGCCTCCCCGAAAGAGGTGGCGATCCCGGCCCGCTTACGATTCGTACAGCTAAAGATCCTTCATAGAGTGTATGTCACTGGGCCCGGTTTGCTGCGCATGGGTTACTCGATGGATGGACTGTGTAAGCGGGGATGTGGCCTGTCGGGTACCTTTCTCCATATCTTATGGGAATGTTCGGAGGTTGTGCGATTTTGGAACGGTATCCACACCGTAATGGAGGAGGTCACGCACGTTGCTCTGTTGCCAGAGGCTAGGAGGTGCTTGTTGAATGTCTGGGAACCGAATGATTGTAATGCGGCATAGACGCAGTGGGTGACCTTGGGGTACTTGGTGGCTAAGCGTAACATTGCACAGCTGTGGGGCTCCCCGAGGCCGCCCACGATCGAGGTATGGAAGGAGAATATGGACTGGTGTATGTTCAGGGAAAAGACGGTGTATGTGGCGAGAGGCAAACCAGGGAAGTGGACTAAGGTATGGGGTCCATGGAATTTATATAGAGGACGTATCTGCACCCCGCCTCTGCCATTAGAGATCGATATTGCTTTGTCCCCCTAGCCACGCATTCTGCGGGATGGTATGAGGTGTGTTCCATGCTTTGCTCTCCCGTTGCCCCCCTCTACCGCTTCCAGACAAGAACTGCTTTGGACACTATACGTTGTTCCCCGTCCTGGGAAGAGCACGCTGCTATTTCGGACTCTCATTGCCTTGAGTGTGTTTTACATTTAATAAAAAATGAAACTGTTTATTCCGATTGCTACTGGCCTATGGCCGCGGCCTGTTACATGTGCTCACGAACTGCCGGGAGCTTTGCCTCTGGTTCATTTGAATGTGTGGTGTTGCACTGCGGGCCCTCGGGCTCCATAGCGGCCGGCCCTGGTCGTTGTAGGCCCTTGTCTGTATTTTATTGTGTACAAACGGTTTCTAATAAAAATTTTAACAAAAAAAAAAAAAGAAAAGTGACACTTATCCCTATGTTTATTCAACGCATGAAGTTCCATGCTTGTGAAGAAAATTTTTGTTCTAGGATCCATGCCAGAACTGACAGGGGGTCTTGCGCTGAGCGCGGTCAAGGCGCAGACGGGCGCAGAAGGGCTTGCCTTAGGTGCGCCGGCGGCGTGCCCACTGCGCACGTCCGCTCAGAAATGCCAAATAAGTAGAGTCAGCTGATCAACCCCTTGCCGGAAGTTTGGGGAGCCAGGGGGGAGGAGACACGTCCCTCCTCTCAATCGGCAAGAAGTGCCGAGGCGGACCAGGGACTGACATGAAAAAGTGCAAAGCGCCAAAGAAAGTGCAGGTAGGTTAGCTTTTGAAGCTCCAAAACTTTAAAAACAATCACCAGATAGTCTGCAGTTTTAAAAAATACAAGAAATACGTTCGCCCCTAGACGCGCTACTTACAACATTCTCTTTGATCAGTGCTTGGGGGCATATATCAATTCCCCCAATCCCTGATCAAAGTGCGAGAGTTACCTTTTGAATGGGGACCACAACAAAAATAACAGCCTTTGTGCATCCCTGGGGTGGGTAATTTGGGGGTTTACCTTCAGTCCTCGGGGACAGGATCGAGACAGTCGGATAGCGGAGAGCGGACGGGATTTGGTGACGCAGGACTAGAACTTGGTTCCTGGTAATGGACTGAACTGGTGACGTTTTGTACCTTGGCTCAACTGGACCCTAGATTGGCACATTATGCCCTTCAAATGCTTGGGGGTTGTAGGGAGCTTATTGGGGCCCTTTCCTCCTTCTGGGGTTCTTTTTGTGGTATATGTTAGGGCGACAGGCACACTGCGAGTTGGGGGGGCTGTTCGGGCTCAAGCAGGGGTGCAGGGAGGGGGGAGTTGTGGTTTGGGGATTGTGGGGGAGGGGGGTTGTTGGGGATTGTTTGTTTGTTTCGCAAGGCAATGTGAAGTTCTCTGCCGGGTTGTGCTTTCCGGGATGTGGGTATCATGCACGGGAGTGGGGTGGGGGGTAGGGGATTGAGAATCCTTTCGTGGAATGTGAATGGACTTGGGGACAGGATCAAGCGCGGGGTGGTGCTGCAGTTTTTGAAGCGGATTTCGCCCGACATTGTTTTCCTGCAGGAGACGCATGTGATTGGGAACTCCTTCCATGCCCTAAATAGGAGGGGCTATCGCCTTGCCGCTCACTCTGGTTTCACTTCTGGCTCTAGGGGAGTGGGCATTTTGGTTAGGGCCTCTCTCCCATTGGAAGTTGATGAGGTGCTTCACGATGATAGGGGGCGCTATGTGGCACTGGTGGGGAGATGGGAGGGTAGGACTATCTCGCTCGTTGCTGTGTATGTACCTCCGGGGTTACAGACGGCTACATTTGCTGATTTGGGGCGTTTGGTCCTGGGACTCCCTGGGGGGGTTCTGGTGTTGGGGGGTGACTTTAATGCCGTTGTCTCCGGGTTGGAGGACCGTCACCCCCCCACGGATATCCCTAGGGCTCAGGTCTGGTTGAGTGGTTTTTTGGACACTTTGGGACTTGTAGATTGCTTGAGATTGATGCACCCGGGTCAGGCGCAATACACCTTTCACTCGGGGGCCCATGGGAGTCTCTCGAGACTTGATTACATGCTTATGCCGGCGATCCAGGCTGGGATGATTGGGGAGGTGCGTCATTTAGCCCGAGGTATTTCTGATCATTCCCCTATATGGTTGCAACTGAGGGTTGTCCCTGGGGCAGAGGGGAGAGTTGCGCCTATTAGCCCCTGGTATCTACGTAACCATAAGATCCGCGCGGAACTGGTCAAGTCCACTGATCACTACTTTAATGATAATGTGGGGTCGGTGCCGTCGGCCGTCTCCATATGGGAGGCTTATAAGGTGGTGGTCAGGGGGCAGGCCTTGTCCCTTATCTCCCATGCTAAGAGGTGCGAGAGAGCAGAGGTGGTTCGCCTGGAAACTGAAATAGCTGAAATGGAGGATGACTTGGAGCGGGGAGTTACTGATGAGAAAGTGCATGTTCTCAGCCTCAAACAATCAGATTATAGAGCGCTTGTCATGGAAGCCGCTAAAGGGATGAGTAGAGAGCAGCAAGGACGACTGTATGATGTGGGGGATAAGGCCGGAAAGTTGATTGCTTGGTTGGATAAGAAGGAGAGAGCGAGCAGGGTGGTGCCCGTTGTGGAGAGAATGGATGGAGTGCGTGTGACTGACCCGGTGGAGATCGTTGACTGCTTTGCGGCCCATTTCCGCGGGGCATACTCTCCGGTTTCTGTGCGTTCGGAGGAAGATTCCCATCTGTTGCTTAGAGACATTGCATTGCCAACCCTATCGGAGGCTGATGCAGTATTGATGGAGGCGAAGTTGTCGTCAGATGAGATCGCTCTGGCCACTCGCTCGATCGCATCGGGTAAAGCTGTGGGTCCTGATGGTCTTCCCATCGAACTATATAAGTTGCGTCCCGATAAGATAGCGCCGCATCTTCGGGACATGTTTCTCGCGGCACGTGCGGCGGGCTTCCTCCCCCCCGACCAACGCCTCGCCAACATAGTTGTGATACACAAAGAGGGGAAGCCGCGAGATCGCTGCGCCTCCTATAGGCCCATTTCGCTGTTGAATGCAGAACCCAAAATTCTGGCCAAGGTATTGGCTAATCGGCTGGTTCGGGTCGTGGGCGACTTGATTCATCAGGATCAGTCCGGTTTCATACCTCATCGGAATACCGCTCTAAATTTGAGGCGGTTGCACGGCGTGCTTGCTAGAGCGGAATTTATACGTGAGCCGGCCATCTTGACATCTTTAGATGCTACTATGGCGTTCGACACTTTGGAGTGGCCATATATTTGGGCCGTGTTGGCGAAATTTGGGTTCGGCCCTGAGTTCATTGGTTGGGTAAAATTACTATATGCTGACCCTCTGGCTCAGGTGGTGGTGAATGGTAGGGTATCGGCTCCCTTCGCACTGGGGAGAGGTACGCGGCAGGGATGTCCGTTATCACCCTTTCTCTTTGCACTTTCTTTGGAGCCTCTCGCCGCCTGGTTGCGTTGGGAGCCGTCGTTGCGAGGCATTAGATGGACGCCGGAGTTTGAAGACCGTGTCTCCCTCTACGCGGACGACATCCTTCTGTATCTCACCTCTCCTCGACAGTCGCTAATTGTATTAGTGGACGTACTGAATTCTTTTGGTCGCAACTCCGGCCTGGTCATCAACTGGGCCAAGTCGTGTGTTTACGCCCTATCGGGTGAGGCCCCCCTCCTGCCACGGGATTGCCCTATCCAGATTGCTACCCTGGGGTTCAAATATTTGGGAATCTTTATCTCACTTGATCCCGCGGTCCGCTATGAGCGAAACCTTCTCCCTCCCCTCCAGCGATTGAAGGCCGACGTCGCGAGGTGGCGCCGACTTCCGCTCTCGCCACTCGGACGGGCGGCATTGTTTAAAATGATGTCGCTACCTCGCTTTTTGTACGCTTTGCAAAATACTCTAGATGTCGTGCCAGCCCGTTATTTCCGGGAGGTGGAGGGTCTTCAGCGCCAACTGTTTTGGGACGGGCGGCCGCGGATTGCTCTCCCCAAGTTGACGCTCCCTTGGTACGATGGGGAGGTCGCCTTCCCCGATATTAAACGATACTATTGGGCGTCTCAGTTGGCGTCGGTGAACCACGGGATATACGGTCCTGCCCTGAATCCGGCCTTCGAGATGGATACATTTCTGCTCCCGGGCGGAGACTATAATAGAGCGCTGTACTCGGTGACCCCGGACACGCGGTTGACAGGACCCACGCAGGTTGCGGTACGTGTGTGGCACGCGGCGAATGCTGCAATGGGGTGGAGGGATCGCTTGACTCGGGCGATGCCGTTGTATGCCTCTGCGCGGTTGGGCTGTTTGTGGAGATCGAAAGGCTTTGAGAAATGGGATATGATTGGTATATGTAAGGTGGGTGATCTTTGGGCAAAGGGGTCTTTCAAAACGTTTGAAATGCTTAAAACTGAATATAAATTAAACGATAGAGAGTACTTCCGGTATGCTCAAGTCTACCATGCGCTATGTTCGGCTTTTCCGGACGTTGCTGCTATCCCCGAGTACTCCCCACTGGAGGATAGAGTGTTGGATGGCTACGTGCCCGACAGCACCATCTCTCTGATTTATAAAAAACTCATTAACGATCGCGCGGACTTGCTGCTCCGTCTGCGGGAGGCATGGACGGGCGATGGCTTGGAACTGGACGATGAGGACCGGGTTTCGGCGGTGGCCTCCCCGAAAGAGGTGGCGATCCCGGCCCGCTTACGATTCGTACAGCTAAAGATCCTTCATAGAGTGTATGTCACTGGGCCCGGTTTGCTGCGCATGGGTTACTCGATGGATGGACTGTGTAAGCGGGGATGTGGCCTGTCGGGTACCTTTCTCCATATCTTATGGGAATGTTCGGAGGTTGTGCGATTTTGGAACGGTATCCACACCGTAATGGAGGAGGTCACGCACGTTGCTCTGTTGCCAGAGGCTAGGAGGTGCTTGTTGAATGTCTGGGAACCGAATGATTGTAATGCGGCATAGACGCAGTGGGTGACCTTGGGGTACATGGTGGCTAAGCGTAACATTGCACAGCTGTGGGGCTCCCCGAGGCCGCCCACGATCGAGGTATGGAAGGAGAATATGGACTGGTGTATGTTCAGGGAAAAGACGGTGTATGTGGCGAGAGGCAAACCAGGGAAGTGGACTAAGGTATGGGGTCCATGGAATTTATATAGAGGACGTATCTGCACCCCGCCTCTGCCATTAGAGATCGATATTGCTTTGTCCCCCTAGCCACGCATTCTGCGGGATGGTATGAGGTGTGTTCCATGCTTTGCTCTCCCGTTGCCCCCCTCTACCGCTTCCAGACAAGAACTGCTTTGGACACTATACGTTGTTCCCCGTCCTGGGAAGAGCACGCTGCTATTTCGGACTCTCATTGCCTTGAGTGTGTTTTACATTTAATAAAAAATGAAACTGTTTATTCCGATTGCTACTGGCCTATGGCCGCGGCCTGTTACATGTGCTCATGAACTGCCGGGAGCTTTGCCTCTGGTTCATTTGAATGTGTGGTGTTGCACTGCGGGCCCTCGGGCTCCATAGCGGCCGGCCCTGGTCGTTGTAGGCCCTTGTCTGTATTTTATTGTGTACAAACGGTTTCTAATAAAAATTTTAACAAAAAAAAAAAAAGAAAAGTGACACTTATCCCTATGTTTATTCAACGCATGAAGTTCCATGCTTGTGAAGAAAATTTTTGTTCTAGGATCCATGCCAGAACTGACAGGGGGTCTTGCGCTGAGCGCGGTCAAGGCGCAGACGGGCGCAGAAGGGCTTGCCTTAGGTGCGCCGGCGGCGTGCCCACTGCGCACGTCCGCTCAGAAATGCCAAATAAGTAGTGTCAGCTGATCAACCCCTTGCCGGAAGTTTGGGGAGCCAGGGGGGAGGAGACACGTCCCTCCTCTCAATCGGCAAGAAGTGCCGAGGCGGACCAGGGACTGACATGAAAAAGTGCAAAGCGCCAAAGAAAGTGCAGGTAGGTTAGCTTTTGAAGCTCCAAAACTTTAAAAACAATCACCAGATAGTCTGCAGTTTTAAAAAATACAAGAAATACGTTCGCCCCTAGACGCGCTACTTACAACATTCTCTTTGATCAGTGCTTGGGGGCATATATCAATTCCCCCAATCCCTGATCAAAGTGCGAGAGTTACCTTTTGAATGGGGACCACAACAAAAATAACAGCCTTTGTGCATCCCTGGGGTGGGTAATTTGGGGGTTTACCTTCAGTCTCTGCTAGGGGACCAGAAAGCTCACTATGACAAGCGAGTAGCCCACCCAGGTATTGAGTATGATCACTACCCTTAAAGCGCACTACAATCTTTTTGCCATACTGGGGCGGGAGGGGCATTGGAATTTTACCCACAATCTGCCATTCAAGTGGACTAGGGAGCACCAGGGATTCATTTTGTTAAAAAAAATAAGGAGTGGGGGAGGAGCCTAGCGCTTGACCAAGATGGCCGCGTGAGCTCTGAGCTCCCGAGACCCTCGCGCCCTCCGTCGACTATCCTGTCTCTAATCCTGTCTGTATGCATGGCATCGTGTAGATGACCTGCCAGGGAGGCGATTGATGCTACCCGCGGTCGGATCGCCCACCGGGAACCGGAGTTATGTATGGCGGAAGATTGCGGCCTATCTCCGAGGAATGCCAGGGGCTAGAGTTGGCAGGACGCCCGACTTCTAGTTGAACAACAACGGCCAGGCGAGGTGTGAACTGTCGGATGGAGGTCCCCGTCCTTTCACTTTCGCTTTCTCTCCCTTTGTCTGCCCTGCCCCTGGAGAGCTCTTGGTGGCTTCATTATCCTTTGGACGCTCTACATGCTATTCTGGCGGCCCATTGCAGAACTGATCACTCCTGATTCCTCTCGTTGAAGGAGGGCCGTCTTATCTGAACCGACCTGCTCGGTACCAACCATGTCGGGCAAAGCAGAGGTGGATCGGCTGAAGCCTAAATCTACCAGGCGGGGTGCCTATACTCAGGTCAATAATATGGACCGCTATGCTCTGCAGAAGGGATCACCGAGTGGATCGAGCCAGTCGCCAGATACCCAGAAGGAGGCCTCGCCCTTGGCCCCGGAGCTCTCGCTGCAGGATGTCATGGGCGCGCTTGAAGGGATGCAGACTTCGATTGGGAGGCAGTTTGATGCCCTGGCGCATAAGGTGGATGCCATCTTGGTGGATGTCAACCTGATCCGTGCGGACTTGGGCAAAACGAATGAACGGGTTAAAACCCTGGACCTGTCGGAGGAGCCAAGATGGCGACCGGGACGGCAGCGTAGGCTCCCGGCTCCGCGAACCTCCGCATCCCGCACAGATATCCTGCATGAGATCCTTAGCCTGCGCTATCTGCCCGTGTTGGTGAACGAGAGTGGCACCCGATCGTGTGACCCCGAAGTTTTTGGCAGCGGTACCGCCGGAGAAATGTCCGTCTGAAGTTTGCGGCCTGTGCAACCCTGGAACCGGGACCTCGAGTGGACACCATGGCCGGGCGGCAGTTCAACAACAGCGGCCTTTGGTGACTGGGTGGAGTCGGACTACCGGAGCGGTGCGAATATCGGCCTACATTTCGCAGTGGTCGTTCCTACCACTAAGCGTAGCGGAATGAGTGAATGCCCGAGGTGGCAACTCCAAGACTCTCCGGTGATTGCCTCAGCCTTCGCCGGTGAGCTGCCCGGACGCCGCCCGTAACTCGCCCCGATTCTTGCGGGCTGCTCCTGGATTTTCGCGGGCGCTGGTCCGTGGTGGGGATGACTGTGGCCCGTGACCACACACCGGACACATTATTTGCCTGCCCCCGGAACCCTGTTTCCAGTGCCATGGAACCTGAGGCGCTTGTGCTTGAGTCCCGGTCCCAATCTGGGTTGGACTTACCCAGCGGCCATTTTGGTATGACAGAGTCCACCATCCTGTACACTGGGTTGCAGCAGGATAGGGAGGGTGCGACTCCGAGGAGCGTAGCGGAGCGAGCGCCGGGAGCTGTACTGGGGTACGGTGACTTTCTCGAAGCTCTCGGTGCCCTTCATTCCACCTTGGTTCACGGCGCCTGGGTGTTGGGGAGTAAGCTCGATGGAGTGACAACAGCGTCGGAACAGATGCGGCCTGCCTGTCCCCAGGTACGCTGGGACTTCCTACACTGCACACGGGAGGACAGTGTCGTGGCCGCCCCGGTAAATAGTGCACAACTGGACACTCCGGACGGTATACTAACGTGCGATCAGCGGGCTGTGGGTCTGGTCTGTTCCGGAGGTTTTGGACCTGAGTGGGGGGTGGCGGCCTTGTCCCGTGCGCGGCCTCCGGCGACTCAGGCTGATTCCGCCTTCCTTGACCTGGTGTGCAGTGTAAATCCTGGGGCAGCACTGGGAAAGACGACCCTCCATAGAGCTGACTGTGTCGAGCTTCAGAGCTTTCTACCCTACCTGTGTGTGTCGCTTCCTGATCTTTATTGGACGCTCCTCTTCCTTGTAACATTGGACATGGCACTGGGTCGATGGGTATGCATGGGTAGATTTGCAAAGAGTGGCCAAGGATAAGGCTGATCCTTCAGAGGTGGTCATCTAATAGGCGGGCGGGCTCGGGGGTTGCGTGCTCTCACGGCATAATTGTTAGTGTACTAAGTGCATAATGCTCCTTACTTTCCTTTGACAGGGTCGAGTTTGTGTTGTTTATTGTATGCTTTGCGTGGAAACATATGGTGCGGGAGGGAGAAGCCGGGGGCATGTTTTTGCAGGCCCTCCTCCAGTTTATTAATACTCTCTCTACCCCCCCGTCTGGTGGGGGCTCTTTTCTTACTCCTTTTTCTCTGTTTCTTCTATATTTCGGGTCTGGTTCCGGGGCGACAGGCACACTGCTGGGGGGGGGGGGCCGTACTCATCTGCAGAGGTGCAGGGTGGGGGGTTGGGGGAGGGGATTCTTTAGTCTTTAACCCCTTTTTTTCCATGGCCTCCTTTTCTTCTCTTATTCTTCTTTGTTTTTTTTCTGGGATCAGCATGGTGGAACTCCTTTGTCGTTAATCACTGCTGTTTCCTGTGTGCCATAATTTCCGTGGTGTTTCCTGGGTCTTAGGGCAGGGGGTTGCAGGCGCAAATGGCTTGATATTCCTCCACATCCTGAACTTCCGGTTTCAGCGCCATTGCTTAGATAGACTGCTGTTTACTGTTTACGTTCATCATTCTGCCTGCCATTTTTTGCTGCTGGGAAACTGTTCGGCACCTGATCCTTCCATCCTCCTCTATTATAAAATGTAAACCTTTATTATCCTGATCTCCTAATTGGGCTGTTCAGAGACTGAGAGTAGGCTAGCGTGGAGATTCTGCTCCCCGAGGTGCTGACTGTGATAAAATTGCCTTCTGTGACTCTGACTGTTTAGCGGCCGGCCCCGGGGGTTGTAGGCCCATACGTGTAATTGATTGAAATATCAATAAAGGTTTTAAAAAAAAAAAATAAATAAATAAAACCCTGGACCTCAAGACCACGGGCCTCGCCGATGATGTCGCGGAACTGCAGACCGAGGTTCGTAAGCTGAGGACCGAGAGTGATCTCGCCGCCCGCAGGCTGGAGGACTTTGAGAGCCGGGCCAGGCGCAACAACGTGCGCGTTATCGGGGTCCCGGAGTCCTCGGATGAGGCTTCGGTTGACCTGCTCGTCGAGGACTTGGTGCTTAAACATCTGCAGCCTAAGGGTCTTGGGAAGTTCTTTGCGGTTGAAAGGGCCCATAGAGTGCCGGGTGGGAGGCCCAAGGTGGGAGCCCCACCGAGGCCGATTGTCGCCCGGCTCTTTCATTTTCGAGATCGGGACGCTATCCTGCAAGCATCGAGGGTGACGGGCCCGGTCCCCTTCCAGAACGCGTCAGTGAATTTCTATCCGGACTTCACCCAGCAGGTGCAGAGGCAGAGACAGGGCTTTCTGGGGGTGAAGAGGCGACTTCGGGAGAGGGATCTGAAGTATGCCATGCTCTTCCCTGCCAGACTACGTGTGGTGTACGAAGATCGGACATTCTTCTTTGAGTCTCCTGTTATGGCCGATGAATGGCTGGACGCTTTGCCCCGGCGGCGGACGGGAGAGGATACTGCCGCGGATGGGGACAGTGGCCGGGATGGGCAAGGCTGATTTCTCGGAGCCGGTCTGACTCGATTTGACTTTCTTTGATGACTTGATTAGAGTGCAGTAAATGCGGAGGGTTGCGGGAGGACGAGGGGAGCTCTTTCCTCCCTTAGGGTGCTTTTTGTAGATGTTGGGTTTTGTAGGGCGACAGGCACACTGCAAGTTGGGGGGGCTTTGTAAGCTGCAGCAGGGGTGCAGGGTGGGGGGGATGGTTGGGATTTTGGGGTTGTTGTTGAGGGGTCTGTTTCTGCAAGGCGTAGTGATCATCTTCGGTATTGTCCCATGGTGGCTCTTCGGGGGGGGTGGGCCTCTTTGTGTTTGGGGATGGGGGGTAGAGGTTTAAGTGTTATTAGCTGGAATGTTAATGGTTTGGGGGATCGCATTAAGCGCGGGATAGTTTTGCAACACTTGAAACGGTCGATGCCAGATGTTGCCCTACTGCAGGAGACACACCTTATAGGTAACACGTGCTATGCTCTTAATAGGAAGGGTTATAAATTCATAGCTCATTCGGGATTCTCCTCCGGGTCTAGGGGTGTGGGCATCCTTGTCAGGGCCTCGCTGCCATTTGAGGTGGACTCCACCGTTGTTGACGATAGGGGGAGGTTTGTGGCGGTGGCGGGGAGGTGGGAAGGTAGAACTTTGGTTTTAGTTTCGGTTTATGTCCCTCCAGCCCTGCAGGCCTCCACGTTTGTGGATCTGGGTAGGGCCTTGCTGGATCTCCCGGGGGGTATGTTAGTGGTAGGGGGGGACTTCAATGCTGTCGGCTCTGGGCTGCTGGATAGGCACCCGCCCAGAGACACAGGGGGGGCTCAGAAGTGGCTTCCAGACTTCCTAGACACACTCGGCCTGATAGACTGCTGGAGGCTCCGACACCCCACACAGCGTCAATACACCTTCCACTCCGGGGCGCATGGTAGCCTTTCTAGGATTGACTATCTGCTCACTTTGGCTGTGCACGCCCCTTTGGTTTCTGAGGCCAGGCACATGGCGCGTGGCATATCGGACCATTCGCCAGTGTGGGTCAGGTTGGATGTCGGCCGAGAGGGAGGGGGCAGGGTGGCTCCTATTAACCCCTGGTACTTTCGAGATTCCAAGATGCGCAGCGCACTGGTGAAGACAGTTGATAATTTTTTCAGGGGTCCGTGGACTCGGCAGTGTCGCTCTGGGAAGCATTTAAGACCGTCCTGCGAGGGGAGGCCCTCTCACTTGTAGTGGCGGCCAAGCGGCGGAGAGATGGCGAGGTTCTGCAGGTGGAGGAGGAGATCATGGCTTTGGAGGGAGCGCTAGAGGAGGAGGTAACAGCGGCCTCACTGCATGAGCTGAGCTTGAAGCAAGCCGAGTATAAGGACCTTGTGACAAATGCCGCTAAGACCCTCAGTAGGGAGCAGCAGGGCCGCCTGTATGATGTTGGTGACAAGGCCGGGAAGCTCCTAGCTTGGCTGGATAAAAAAGAACGGGTTAATAGAGTAGTGCCGGAGCTGACGGGAGAGGGGGGAGAGGTGATTGTGGAACCTGAGGGGATTGTCCAGTGTTTCTCGGACTATTTCCGTAAGGTTTATGCCTCAGTGTCGGATAGGCCGCCCGGGGACTCGCGTGACCTCTTGCGGGATATCGCTCTGCCCTGTCTTTCTGATGTAGATAGAGATGATCTTGATGGAGACTTAACGGTCGATGAGGTGGCGGGAGCTATTCGCGCGCTGAACTCGGGCAAGGCCTCGGGCCCGAATGGCTTGCCGATTGACCTGTATAAATTGTTCCCGGATAGGGTAGCCCCTCACCAGCGCGCCATGTTTGTGGAGGCGCGGGGGAGTGGGACCCTCCCGTTGGACCAGAGGCTGGCGGCAATTGTTGTGATACATAAAGATGGTAAACCCCGAGATAAGTGTGCCTCATATAGGCCCATATTACTCCTCAACGCCGAGCCGAAGATCCTGGCTAAAATCCTGGCGGGCAGATTGGTCAGGGTACTTGGAGACTTGATTCACCCGGATCAATCCGGTTTTATCCCGCATCGCAACACCGCGTTGAACCTTCGGCGCCTTCATGGGGTGATCGCCAGGGCTGGCACGCTGCGAGAACCGGCTATTGTGGCGTCTCTTGATGCCACGATGGCCTTCGATACGGTGGAATGGGAGTATTTGTGGGCTGTGCTAGCCAAGTTCGGCTTTGGCCCTGGTTTTGTGAGCTGGGTGAGGTTGCTGTACAAGGGACCCCTTGCGAGCGTGGTGGTAAATGGCCGGGCATCGACTCCGTTCCGGCTTGGGAGGGGGACTCGACAGGGCTGCCCCCTGTCGCCTCTGTTGTTCGCCCTTGCTCTTGAACCTCTGGCGGCGTGGATACGCTGGCACCCGGATATACGTGGCCTTCGGTGGTCGCCCGAACACGAGGACCGCATTTCGCTATACGCTGATGACATCTTGTTGTATCTTGCCTCGCCCAAGAACTCACTCATAGTGGTCTGTGACGTTCTTACATCCTTCGGTAGGAATTCGGGTCTCGTCATCAATTGGAGTAAATCGTATTTATACGTCCTGAGTGGTGAGGTTCCGCCGGTCCCGCGAACTTGCTCGATCCAGATTGCTCAGCAGGGCTTCGTGTATCTGGGGATCTTTAT
The DNA here is from genome assembly GCF_964204655.1 of Triturus cristatus. NCBI lineage: Eukaryota > Metazoa > Chordata > Amphibia > Caudata > Salamandridae > Triturus > Triturus cristatus. Next base: position 279,521,008 of record NC_140590.1, read on the forward strand.
CTCCATGGACCCCGCTTTGCGGTATGAGAGAAACCTGCTCCCCCCCCTGGCGCGCCTGCGGCGGGATGTTGAGGGCTGGCGGAGGCTGCCGCTCTCCCTCGTCGGGCGCGCTGCCTTGTTCAAAATGATGTCCCTTCCTCGGTTCCTCTACGCATTGCAAAACACTCTAGATTGGGTGCCGGCCAAGTACTTTCGGGAGGTCGAAAGCCTCCAACGGACGCTGTTGTGGGATGGGAGGCCGCGGATAGCGATTGCTAAATTGACGCTTCCATGGTATGACGGGGGTATCGCGCTTCCAGACATCCGACGCTATTACTGGGCCACCCAGTTGTCCGCGATTAACCACAGTTTCTATGGCCCGGCCCTCAGCCCTGGTTATGCCATGGACAGATGGTTGTTGCGCGGTGGGAACTATCTTAGGGCGTTGTACTCGCGGTCCCTCGACTCATCCCTTACGGGGCCCACTGGGGTGGCGGTGCGTGTATGGAAGATGGCGACTGACTCTCTGGGCTGGAAGGATAGGCTCACCTTAGCGGCCCCGTTGTTTGAATCTGAAAGGTTGGGTAGGCTTTGGCATACGAAAGGGTTTGATAAATGGGATTTGATCGGCATTTCCAGGGTTGGAGATATGCTGATTAAGGGTAGGGTGAAGTCCTTTGAAGAGTTGCAGAAGGAGTATGAGTTGGGGGCGTCTGAGTTTTTCCGATATGTTCAGGTGCGTTATGCCCTGCGGTCAGTCCTTGTGGAGGGTGAGAAGGTGCCTGAGTCCTCTCCTTTGGAGGACCGGATCCTTGATGGCCATATGCCGGAGAGCACGATCTCGCTCATCTACAAGAAACTGATAAATGTTCGGGCTGATGTGCTACTGGGGCTGCGGGACCAGTGGACTAGGGACGGACTCGAGTTGGACGATGAGGACTGGCAGTCTGCTGTTTCCTCTCCTAAGGAGGTTGCGATCCCGTCGCGTCTGAGGCTGGTGCAGCTTAAGATCCTGCATCGAGTGTATGTGACGGGGCCGCGACTGGTTCATATGGGATTCTCTGAGGAAGGCCTATGTAGGAGGGGATGCGGTATGGTGGGTACTTTCCTACATATCATCTGGGAATGTGGTGTCATCACGGAATTTTGGAGGCGAGTTCATGCGGTGATGGGGGAGGTGACGGGCATTGCTATGCAGCCGGAGGCGCGGTGTTGTCTCCTGAATGTCTGGGGGCCCACTGACCATGATGAGGCACAGACCCAGTGGGTGACCCTGGGTAACATGGTTGCTAAGAGGGACATCGCGCGCTTGTGGGGTTCCAGGGGGCCCCCCACGTTAACTGCGTGGAAAGAAAATATGGACTGGAGTATGCTCAGGGAGAAGACAGTATATTGCGCCAGAGGCCGCCCTCGGAGTTGGCATGCCATCTGGGGGCGGTGGAACCAATACAGGGGGGAATATGTCTTGCCCCTGATCTGGATCCCCCCGAGGAACAGCTTTCTTCTTGACCTTCTTTCCAGCTCCGTATGTAGATGTGATGCTTAATTGACTTCTTGGGCCTCTGCTTTTCCCCCTTTTTCCTCTTATCATAGTACTGTGACCGTTAGACGATTGGGGTCCGGCTCCCCCTGAGGGGCTACCACCGTGGGCATTCAGTGTTGTTGCCTTGCTGGGGTTTGTTGTGTGTTTGTAATTATTAAAAATGGAACCTTCTCACTGCTCCTTCAATGTACTGTGGACGATTCTCCATACTCTCCTAATGAAGCTGCCGAACCTCCGGGTTGTCGGCTGAATAGCTGTGTCCAGATTCTTGAAGAAATAAAGGTTTTAAAAAAAAAAAAAAAAAAAAAAAAAATAAGGAGTGTGGTGGTCTGCTCAAGCAATGGGCCTGAGCCCCACACCTAAAGGGCACAACTGTCTTTCTGCTCCAAGGGTGCATATTGGGAGGTTTACCCCTAATTTGCCCTCAGAGACAGAAAATCCACTGTGATGGCATGGATAGCAATTTTTTTTTTTTTTTTTTTTTTTTTAAACCGTTTATTACAAAACTCAAAAAATATACAAAGATGGGCCTACAACCTTCCGGCCGGCCGCTAGTAAACAAAAGGAGCATATGATACACATTGTAGTGCGCGCGTTGCGGCTAAGGAAGATGCACAGGAGTTAGCAGCATTGATAGCCACACCATCCGGACCCCACTGTACGGTTTCATTTTAAGCTGAAATAACAACCAGAAAAAACAAAAACCACAAGGCAATCTACAATCAGAAATAGCAGCATGTGCTCCCCTGAAAGGGGGACCCTACCAATCCATAGGAGTATCAAGAAGGGGAAGAGATCAGGATTAGGGCTGGGTAAAACTCAATGCCCGGAACAGGGAAGATGGGTCGGCTACGGGGATGGGGCAGGCGACGGATCGGGCAATAACGGTGGAGTACAGATTCCCCCGCGGTAGGCGTTCCAGGGGCCCCAGACTTTCACCCATGTCCCAGGCTTACCTCTCGCAACATACACCACCTTTTCCCGAAACATGCACCAATCCATATGTTCCTTCCAGGCCGAGACAGTCGGGGACCTCTGAGATCCCCACAGTTGAGCAATATCACGCTTGGCCACCATATATCCCAGAGTCACCCACCACGTCTGTGGCGCCGAGTAGTCGGTAGGTTCCCACACATTCAACAGGCATCTCCTCGCTTCGGGTAGCAGCACCACATGCGTAACCACACGCAGGACCTCATGCACACCACGCCAGAATCGCTCCACCTCTGGGCATTCCCACAATATATGCAGAAAGGTCCCCAAAGCGCCACACCCACGCTTACACAACCCGTCCACAGCATAGCCCATACGCAGAAGCCTCGGCCCCGTCATGTAGACTCTGTGGAGTATCTTGAGCTGGACGAAGCGAAGGCGGGCCGGTATGGCCACCTCTTTCGGGGAGGCCACCGCAAGGGTCCAGTCCTCGTCGTCCAGCTCCAGTCCATCGGCAACCCAAGCCTCACGAAGGGCAATCAGCAATCCCATGCGGTCATTGATCAGTTTTTTGTAGATCAGTGAGATCGTGCTGTCCGGAACGTGTCCATCCAGCACTCTATCCTCAAGGGGGGAACACTCCGGGATGGATGCAACGTCCGGGAAGACGGAGCCCAGTGCATGACGGATCTGCAAATACCGAAAGTACTCCCTGCCATGCAAGTGGAACTCCGTCTGCAGCATCTCGAACGTTTTAAATCCTCCCCTCGTCCAGAGATCCCCCACCTTGCTAATGCCTATCATGTCCCACTTCTCGAAGCCCTTCGAGGTCCACAGGGAGCCCAACTGCTCGGACGCGTATAGTGGTGACGCCCGGGTCAGACGATCCTTCCACCCCATCGCCACATTAGCCGCGTGCCACACTCGCACCATGACACGCGTGGGGCCGGTCAGCCGAGCGTCGGGCGTGCTGGAGTAGAGCGCTCGATTATAGTCCCCACCCGGGAGTAGCATCTTATCCATTTCGAATGCCGGGTTTAAAGCGGGCCCATACAGGCCGTGATTAATCGCAGCCAGCTGGGAGGCCCAATAGTATCGTTTGATATCTGGGAGGGCAATCCCGCCGTCATACCATGGGAGCGTCAGCTTCGCCAGGGCGATACGCGGCCTCCCGTCCCAGAACAGGCGGCGCTGCAAACTCTCCACCTCACGGAAGTAGCGCGCTGGGACGGGGTCCATAGTATTCTGCAAAGCGTAGAGGAAGCGCGGCAGAGACATCATCTTAAACAATGCCGCCCGGCCGAGCGGCGAGAGCGGCAAGCGCCGCCAGCGCATGACATCTTCCTTCAGGCGCTGGAGAACGGAAGCAAGTTCCGATCATACCGGGCCTCCGGGTCCAGAGTAATGAAGACACCCAGGTACCGAAATCCCTGCGGGGCGATCTGGATCGGACAGCCCCACGGGAGAATGGGCGCCTCCCCAGAGAGAACATACACGCATGATTTAGCCCAGTTGATGACAAGGCCGGAGTTACGACCGAATGAATGCAAAACATCAACCAGTACTATAAGTGAGTTACGTGGGGAAGCTAGGTACAAGAGGATGTCATCGGCGTATAGGGATACGCGGTCCTCATGCTCGGGGGTCCAACGGAGACCACGGATGGAAGGCTCCCACCGCAGCCACTCTGCCAGGGGCTCCAAGGCAAGTGCAAAAAGGAGCGGCGATAAGGGGCAGCCCTGCCGCGTGCCCCGGCCCAGCTCAAACGGAGCCGATACTCTACCGTTCACCACCACCTGCGCCAATGGGCCCGAATACAGCAATTTGACCCAACTGATGAACCCTGCGCCAAAGCCAAACTTCGCAAGCATCGCCCAGATGTATGGCCATTCAAGCGTATCAAACGCCATGGTGGCGTCCAGGGATGCCAAAATGGCCGGCTCCCGTATGTACTGAACACGTGCAAGCACCCCATGCAAACGCCGCAAGTTAAGAGCTGTGTTACGATGGGGAATAAAGCCGGACTGATCCTGGTGAACCAGTTCGCCCACCACGCCGACCAGCCGATTGGCCAGGACCTTGGCGAGAATTTTAGGCGAAATGGGCCGATAGGATGTAACCCGGTCCCGAGGTCTCCCCTCCTTGTGGATAACCACGATTGTAGCCAGACGCTGGTCCAGCGGGAGGGAGCCCACCGAATGGGCCTCCAGGAAAATCGATCGGAGATGTGGTGCCAGCGTATCCGGTCTCAATTTGTACAACTCGATGGGGAGACCATTAGGACCCATGGCCTTGCCGGAAGCGACCGAACGTATGGCGAGGGCGATTTAGTCGGAGGTTGGAGCGGCGTCCAACGACACTCTGTCCTCCTCCGAAAGGGAAGGCAGCGCGATATCCCTGAGCAGGGTACGGGAATCCTCTTCAGAGCAGGAAGACACCGGGGAATACACCCCACGGAAATAGTCCGCGAAGCAGGAGACAATTTCTTCCGGCTCAGTAACACACACACCGTCTGTTTTCTCAATCAGCGGGACTACACGACTCGCTCTCTCCTTTTTGTCCAGCCACGCAATCAATTTACCAGCCTTATCACCCACATCATACAATCTCCCCTGTTGCTCTCTACTGAGGCCCCTGGCTGCCTCCGTGACGAGGGCCCTATAGGCCGCTTGCTTGAGTTGGAGGACATGCAATACGGCATCCGTCACCCCACTTTCTAGATTACCCTCCAACTCGGCTATCTCAGCTTCCACCCGGGTCACCTCCTCCCGCTCGCGCCTACGGGTGTGGGAAATGAGGGACAGGGCCTCTCCTCGTAGTACTGTCTTGAATGCCTCCCACAGTGAGACAGCCGAAGGCACGGACCCCACATTCTCGTCAAAGTAGCGCTGGAGGGATTTAATCAATTCAGCGCGAATAGTGGGGTCGCGCAAGTACCAGGGATTGATCGGGACCACCCTACCCTCACCCCTCGGAAAAAGGTCCAGGTGTAACAGGAGCGGGGAATGGTCCGAGATACCCCGTGCCAAATGGCGCACCTCTCCCACCCTCCCAACATAGGCCTCCGGGACCAGGACATAATCTAGTCGTGAGAGACTACCATGGGCCCCCGAATGGAAGGTATACTGTAACTGCGTGGGATGTTTTAAACGCCAGCAATCCACCAATCCCAGAGTGTCCAATAGACCAGAGAGCCACGCGTGGGCCCGGGGGAGGTCCCTAGGGGGGTGACGATCCACAGTCCCGGAAACCACCGCATTGAAATCCCCCCCACCACCAGAATCCCCCCCGGAAGGCCAAGGAGGAGGCGCCCCAGGTCCGCAAAGGTAGTCGACTGTAGCCCCGGTGGGACGTATACTGACACAAAAACCACCACTTTGCCCTCCATCCTTCCCACCAAGACCGCGTAACGTCCCCTGTCGTCATGGAGCACCTCATCAATCTCCAGCGGAAGCGAGTTCTTAACCATGATGCCCACACCCCTTGAGCCAGACGTAAAGCCCGAATGGGCCACTAGGCGATAGCCACGCCGATTCATGGCGCAGAAGGAGTTGCCAATGAGGTGTGTCTCCTGCAGAAAAACTACATCGGGCGAGATTCGCTTCAAGAACTGCAGGACCCCCCCACGTTTAATCCTGTCCCCCAGTCCATTCACGTTCCAGGACAAAAGAGTTAGTTCCCTACCCCCCATCATAGACAAGAGCCACCATTCGTCCCCCCGAGAGCACTATAGAGCTAGCACAATGATACTTTTGCCTTGTGGTGAAAACGAACAACACCCCCCCATCCCTACCCACCCACCCCAACAAAACTCCCCCCTCCCTGCACCCCTGCATGAGCCCGAACAGCCCCCCCAACGTGCAGTGTGCCTGTCGCCCCATATATAGAATAAAAACTAGCTAAGCCCCCTAGAGGAGGAGGGAGAACCCCCAAGAGACCCCACACAACCTCCATAGGAGGGGAAATTATACAGACAGATGCTTAATCGAGAGTGGCAACATTTTTGTCCAGAGTGAAGCCCAACATCACCCCCTCAGTCCCGATCCAGTGTGCCGTCTCCCCCCGCCGCCCCCCCCCCGCCCCCCAGATCACGATCCCCAGACAGAGTGTCCAGCCAGTCTCCGGCCGCTTCGGGGCGATCAAAAAAGTGCGTGCGACCCTCTACCTCCACTCGCAGCTTGGCTGGGAAGAGCATTGCGTATTTAAGGTTCAAGTCCCGAAGACGGCGCTTGACGCCTTGGAAGCTCAGTCTCTGCTTCTGGACCGCTGGGGTGAAATCCGGATAAAAGTTCACCTCCATGTTGTCAAGCTTAACCGGTCCCAACAGTCTGGAGGCCTGCAGGATAGCGTCTCTGTCCCGAAAGTTGAAAATCCGGGCAATGAGGGGCCGCGGAGGGGCTCCGACCTTGGGCCTTCCCCCGGGAACCCTGTGGGCCCGCTCCACCGCGAAGAATTTACTCAGCCCCCGTGGCTGGAGATGGGTAGCGATCAGGTCCTCCACAAATCAGTCCGCCGCCGCTTCCTCCCGTCCCTCGGGTACTCCGATGATGCGGATGTTGTTTCTCCGGGCCCGACTCTCGGAGTCCTCCAGGCGCCGATCCATAAGCGCGCTCGCCTGACTAAGCCGGCGCACCTCTGTTTGTAGCGCTGCCACATCAGTAGTAAGGCCCGATGCGGTGTGGGCCAAAGAATCAACTCGGTCGTTGGTCTTGGAAAGATCGGCCCTCACCAGGCCAACATCCACGAGGACCGAGTCGATCTTCTGTGCCAGTGTGTCGAACCGCTGGCCTACCGAGGCCTTCATCTCGGCAATGGCGCCCATGACATCCCGCAGAGTCAGATCCGTGGGCAGGTCCGGGGCATCAGGAGGGTCCTCAGGGGATTTGTGCGGTCCGCCGGGAGATCCCTTCTGGAGGGTATAGCGGTCCATACTGTTGGCCTGATGGGTGGTGCCACGCCGGGTCGGCTTGGTCTTTGCCCGGTCTCCATCTTGTTTGGTGGCCATGGCCACTAGTCTCCCGGTCGCACCAGTCACGTCGTGAAGGGCAGGCAATCAGGGCCACAAGCTCCGGGGGGGGCCACCCCCGATCGGCGGGGTGGGTCACAGCCGGCGGGCAGGCCAAGTCTCCCAGCGAGACCACACCAACACAAGGAGCCCCGCGACCCAACCCTGCAGTGATTGCAAGGGGGTGCGAAAGCGAAAGCGAAAGCGCGGGGTGCGCGACTCGCCAGGCCCGGCCCGCCGCTGTTGTTCACTTTGTCACTGGGTCACCCCTCAGCGCAAATCCGGGGTCTGGCGAGGAGAAGGCCGCAGACTTCAATCGGTGCTCACTCCGGTGTCCGAGGTCCGATTTGACAACGGGAAACGGGTGCCACCTCAGCTCAGGCTCACCAACACATTCCCCTCATCCGAGACAGGATAAATTCAGGATAGTCGTGGGAGGTTGCGGAGGTCCTCGGGAGCCTCGCACCTACGCGGCCATCTTGGTTGCGCACTAGGCTCCTCCCCCATGGATAGCAATTTAAGTTTTGTTTTTTGGTTTAAACAGTTGGGGCTGCCTGCCCTGGCACCCAGGCTGACCCCCAACTCTAAGACATCCACAGACACTGCCCTCCCCATCAGAAAGCCCACTAGTCACTAGGGAATATATTTTATGAAATGGGGTGGTAGTGGCCTGCCCTGACATTGAGCTGCACTCATAACATCCCCAACAGTCTTTTTGCACCCCATAAAGGACCAGATTGGTGGTATTAGCCAATTCTGCCCTACCTGGGAGTCTGGGACAGAAAACCCACTAGACACCAGGGATTTTTTATTTATAAAAAGATGGGTTGGGGGCTGGCCTGCTCAGACCTTGGGCCACTCCCCACAATCTTTCCGATCTCACCTCCCTCCCACAGGCCTACAGAGAGGATCACTTTTCCCAAGGCAAGCAAGAGGAAATGTAGATTCTTTTGAGCATAGTTTTGACATATGGGCCAGCAGATGGGGTTACCCCTAATTCTGCCTCAAAAAGACTGTTGCCTGGGGATGGCCTATGCAGTGCAGCACCAGGATAAGCAACCCCAGACCCTATTCTTTTTCTCACTTTTTCCTAATGAACCGGTAGGCTTTCCGACCCCCTGGGATAGGGGGATCAGTGTTAAAAACCCCAATCTGCGCACCTTAGAATGAAAGCTCACAGGCTACTAGGGGGAAAAAGTGACAACATGAATGGGTTGGGGTGCTGGGCCATCTTGGCAAAAATCCCCATGATCTGGCACCAGATAGTATTTCTGCCCCAGGAGGAGCAATAATAGGGTTTACCCCCTCTCTGCCAGCCTATATATCAAGACTATTCGCAAATAATTGCCAGTTTCCTCTCACTTGCCATGGTGAATAGCTGCACTATTTAGGCTCTGGGTCAGCCTGCACTCAGGGACAACTGTAAACGCTAAGGGTTTCTGAAACTTAGAGACCTACAGGAATCCACGGTGATATGGGTTGTATAGATCCCAGCACATTTTCTTACACAGAATGTCCTGTGAACGTCAAAGTATGAGACTAATTAGCCATATTGATGTAACAGAAAAGTCATGCATTTCCAGCCTGTGTTCCCATTCTTCTCCCGATTGGAATGCTGCCTCTAAAGAGTAGGTGAGTATTAACAATGTAATTGGAATGCATACACAGTGGTAACAAGGATCTTCAGCAAATTTTGCCAGTTCATAAAAGCTGGGAAGACAGTATTTTTAGCACAGCAGATCAGTTGTTGATAACATTTTTAGAAAATAAAAACATACATTTTATTTTATGCTGCACACTTTCCAATTTTTCCAAAACATGTTGACATATTCTGCTAATTTTCTTGGGTCTCTACAGGGAAATTCACAAAATTCACATTTCTTCAGAATTCCCAACATGTGGGAAAACAGAACTCAGATGTGGCCTGGATACCATTTGTGGAAAAGTGTGAACAATCAATAAAAAAAGGGCTCCACACTGCAGGGTTGAACAAACAGACCAAGTAACATCTGCTTCACTAAGATAACAAAGTATCAAGGCCACCTTTGCTTGATCATTTGGAAAATTACGAGCATCACATAAATAATGCAACTGGCATTGTGTAATAAAGATTGCAAATGTGTTTACATCTTTCTGAAATCGTTGTGCAGGTGCCAAAGGCACAGAGGGTGCAGTCACAACTGAATTGCTCAGAAATGATGTGGCAACAAGTAGTGAAGGAGTACTACAAGACCTTGCATTTTAGGAAACAAGTGACGATTTAGGTTTAGTAATTGGAAAGTGGCAGGACAGAGAACAGGACTAGCCCTTGAAACTACTGGAGTGGGCAAGTACTGGCAGTTCCTTGAGCATTATCTAATCTTTGGGCCTAAGAGACTGTGAGAGCCTGATTCTGTGCATGTTCTCTACAAAAGGGCTTGATTATCCTCTAACATACATGATAGCTCGGACAGCAAGGGCAACTGTTATGAGGGTCCATTTGCCCGGGCAAGATAGATAAACATTTATAGGCTCATCATTCTGTGATGGAAAAAAAATAACCTGAAAAGCAGTGCTAAATCTTGTAGGAACAACGTGGACTCCAAAATTCTCATCTTCTCCGTCCTTTTTTAAAATAATGTTATTGTTTTCAATATAGAACTTTAAACAGAAGCTGCAGATGTACAGATAAAAGGATTGATCAGTCAATACATATAATAAATTAGTTATAAATAATAATGTAGCTTTAAACTGACAAGTATGAATACGCATTAATAAATAGTTCAAAAACAAGTACATAAAATAACTACAATCATGGTATTAAGTATATTGCAACATCCCTTTAGATCATTCCAGCTTCCAACTAGCATTCAATGCTCGCCTGTTTGTTCACTCACAACGGAATAAAGATTGTGGGATTAAACAACCAAGGGGTATATTCACAAGAACGTGAGATAACTACTGCAAGAGTAGCGTAACGCAACTTCCAATATCGCGGCCCATCGCGGGAAAATAACCCTGTGTCAACGTGGAATTCACATCAATGCGGTACAATGCGATAGTCTGCCGACACCGCGGACAATGCCCGCGATACAACCAGCACGATGGAGATAAAAACACAAACCACAACACCAAAAAACACGTAATGGGCCAATGCGCGATGAGGAAATCAGCGATAAGCAGTGCCAGGCCTGCAACACACACCTAGCAGGCCGAAAAAATCACCATAAAAGTAGAAAAAACACCCACACCCAAACTGACCTACACCCAAGCACCATGGAGGCAGCCGGAGCAGGCACAGGGGATGAGCGTAACCCCACAAGCACCCCGGACAACCAGCCGGGACATCGGGGACAGGGAAGGGCAAGGACAAGAAGACGAAGTTCAGTCCGCAGGCGAACAGGATCATAGTCACGGAGGTGATGGAACACCATCAACAACTCTTCGTCACCTCCAACGTGTCATTGGGCACCAAAACTGCAATATGGTAGGACATCGTCGACAAGGTGAATGCCGTTGGAGAGCACAAGCGAACAATGGACGAGGTCAAGAGGCGATGGAATGACATCAAGCGGAAGACCAAGGAGAAACTCTCCGCCAACCAGAAGGCAGCAATGCAGACTGGAGGTGGGGGCCCAGCGCCACAGCTCGAGCTGTATGACATGGAGGAGCTGGTGTCGACAGTCATCAGTGGATACTGTGGACGGAGTCGTGGGACCGGACACTGCTCGACAGGACACAGCACAACCACAACAGGGTGAGTTACCACCAGGTACTGGGGGATGGGTGGAGATGGCCACGATAGCACCCATGCACAGTCAAGCAGGGCACAGTACACACCCACAATGACCCTGGCTCCTCACACAGACCCACAGACTGTCACAATGTACAATGCCATGCTGTCAGAATGTCAACCTGTACCATGCGGCCACATACATGTGGACACATTGTAATACACCATCTCCTCTTCACATCGCAGGGGCATCGTCAACACCTCCTGCAGAGCAGTCCCAGCCACTCTTCACTGATGACGATGAGGACAACACCAGCATCGACGCATAAGCCCTCCTAGACATCATCCGCGACTCACCTCCAGGATCAGGGCAGCCCAGCTACATCGAGGAGACCCCACCCACCACCCAAAACACCCAGCAGGAGGCACCCACAGCCCCGACACCCTCCCAAGTCCCAAAGGAACAACAAATGGCCTTCCAATGCCATGTGCTGGAGTGCCAGAGGGAGGCGACTGAGCAGGTGCGGGTGGGGTTCGAACTCATGTCTGCCAAACTGGACGCCATCTTTGGGTGTCTATGTCCGCTCCATGGTCTCCAACGAGCCCTGACTGACATCGCTGGAGTCATGATGCGGAGAGTAGAACAGCTGTCTGCTCAGAGTGGCTCCAGCGATACCAGCCGTGAGCTGGCACACATGCAGAGGCTCATGGAGGACATGGTGCGTATGGAGGTGGAAAGGATGGCAGTCACCGCTGCACATCATCGAAATGTAGCTGGAATCTATCATGCCCTGCAGACCACCATCATGGCATTGCCGCCAAAAGGCGTGGTGCTGATGAATGCTGCTGCCCCCACCCCATCCACATCCCCGCCCCCTGGTGTGTCAGTGCCTCCCAGTGCGGCAGGCATATCCACTCAGGCACCTGATGTGTCAGTGGCACACAGTGCTGCCGACAATCCCCCTCCGGACCCTGATTTGTCAGTCGCACACAGTGCCACAGCCGGTACTGCAACACGCACATGGGATGCAGGGCACACATCCCGGGACGAGGACGTGGATGGGTTTGTGATCAAGGGGCACTAGCATTCATTTCCGCCACCTGACCTGTTTCTGCTTGGTGCCGCACATGGCCTCATGACCTTCCACTGACCTCTGATGCACGCCGATGCACTCACCTTGGACAATGACATGGACTGCCACATCCTGTTCGACGACCAATTACACAGCGGACAGACTGCGGACTGTACCCTTCCTCTTCCGCAGTACATGTCATCCCCGGATGGACTCTGGCTGGCCCTCCACGGGCCCATATTGTGTAGTTTGCTCGGCATTGCCCTGTACCGCTCCAGCTGCATAACTGCACTGGATGTGCAAGTAAACATCCAGTGACACACTGCTGTGTCATGTCTTACATCATTCAGGTATGGATGTGTGGATAAATGTGGTGACAGTGCCATCCCTTGCATCAATGATGTTCATCCTGTGGGATGCGAGTCAGAGGGTGCGACATTGCATTTTGTGTACCTGGTCCCGTGAACACTACAACAGGGACACACGCATCAGTCACTTCCTTGTCGGGACATGGACTGGACCATGCCCCAAGACCACGAGTCATTGTGGCAAGCCCTGCACTATTCCGGCGTATGGCAGGCCAGACCAGGGCCGGACTGGTGATTTCGGGCACCAGGCAATCCCCTGGTAGGCTGGATCGGGTGGGAGACATTTTTTCCAGAGGGGGCCGGTCTTGTTACTGGGGCCGATGTTGTTTAGCAAAATAAATCGGCCCCCCAGTTACAAAATTAGAAGGCCACCTGCCGCTGGGGGAAAAAGCCAAAGCACAACTGCCATTGGTGAGGTCAGGGTGCAGGGCTGCCTGACTGTGTGGAGAGACGGGTGAATTAAGTTACTAGCAGTACAGGTGCGTGCGCAGGGTCCAGGGTTACGGCGCGTCCGCGCGAGCCAGGCGGGCGAACTTGGGGAGGGGCGCAGATCATTGGTCCGACTCAGCACGACGCGCGAGTCTGACCAATGATCTGCGCCCCCTCCCCAAGTTGGCCCGTCTGCATTATGCATAAAACAGTAGTGTGCAACTGCGCACTTTCAACTTCTGCCAGGTTACAGTCGCAGGCACTGCAAAACGTCACCGGCCACACAGGGAGAGAGAGAGAGTAGAAGGCAACTGGTACTGGTAGAGTGGTGAGTACAGGGCTACGTCCCAGGTATTTGCTCTATTGCTCAGTCCATGATGATCCCGTAACCTTGTTGGGGATTGAAACGTCGTCGACACTTACATCTTAACTCTAAACTGTAATTAATTATATATGTGGAGTATAAGATGTATTTCTGATTGTGACTTTTGCTTATTTAAATTTTCCTACCTAAAAATCACTTTTAAGTCACTTCCCTGCGGTAAGGAAATCGGCTAATTTCCCAATACCCTGTCACGTCCAGCTCACTCACCTTTCATGTATTGTTTTGTTTTCATTATTTGTGAATACATTTCTCGATACTGTAATTTAAGACACAAACAGAGACAATCTTGATTGTAATAATTGGGCTACATTAGATTGATTTTCCTTTTAAAGGGACCATTGTCTCTTATAATAAGTTAATGCAATCTAATATGTAATTAAAAAAGTGTTTGAAAAATGCACTGTTTTTGCCTTTCTGTCTCCAAAATGTTCTTGGGGGAGAACCCACCCTAAACTCCAACTAGTAGTGGTTGCTCACTGCACTTGCTCGCTACACACCATGTGGGGGCTGGTCTCAGTTATACTTTGTTCTCTCTGATTCACTACTCTTGTGTCTATTTTTGGTGCTCTCTGTAAGAATGTCTATGGGTATATATGACTGGGTAACCTGGTGCCCTGGTCATCAACTACTATTTACTGTGCTTTGAAAGTTGATACAATTAAATATGTAATGAAAAACGTGCTGTAAAATGCACCATTTTGGTCTGTCTTTTTCCAAAATGTTCTTGTGGAAACCCCCCCCCCCAATCCCCCTAGTAGTGGTCGGGCTCGCTCGATACGCTCGCTCGCAAAGCGTCGCTGGTGATGTGCTGGTCACTGGTCTAGTCGTCAGCATGTCACAGCCACTCCCTGAGGGCAGGTTTGCACACACACCACACCCATCCGGCACAGGCGTCACTGGCCATGTGACTTCGCCAACATAAGGGGGCGACGATGTCACATTTCCCTCTTTCGGTGGTGACTGAATGACGGCCACTCCACGCTTCTCATTCATAAAGGGCCCATGAGTTGTTGCGCACAGGGTTGGTGGCATCCGAGGCCTGGCGCACGACACAGGCCTACCGCCACGTGGCGCTGACTAAAATAAAGACACATGACGGCTCCCCGCGAGACAATCCGTAAGTCACAGCCTGAAAGACAAAAATCATGATGAGAAGGTGTGTCCTGCGCACATCAAAGGTCAGAGAGAGCGAAGGAGAGAGAGAGGAAGAGAGGGAGAGAGAGAGATAAGAAGAGAGGGGGAGAGAGAGAGAGAGAGAGAGAGAGAGAGAGAGAAGAAGAGGGGGAGAGAGAGAGAAGAAGAGGGGGAGAGAGAGAAGAAGAAAGGGGAGAGAGAGAAGAAGAGAGGGGGAGAGAGAGAGAAGAAGAGAGGGGGAGAGAGAGAGAGAAGAAGAGGGGGAGAGAGGGAGAAGAAGAGAGGGTGAGAGATAGAGAAGAAGAGAGGGGGAGAGAGAGAAGAAGAGGGGGAGAGAGTGAGAGAGAGAAAGAGAGCGAGAGAGAGAGAAGAAGAGGGGGAGAGAGAGAGAAGAGAGGGGGAGCGAGAGAGAATAAGAGAGGGGTAAAGAGAGAGAATAAGAGAGGGGGAGAGAGAGAAGAAGAGGGGGAGAGAGAGAAGAAGAAGAGAGGGGGAGAGAGAGAGAGAGAAGAAGAGGGGAAGAGAGAGAGAAGAAGAGAGGGGGAGCGAGAGAGAAGAAGAGAGGAGGAGAGAGAGAGAGTGCCGCCCCTGCGCACCCAGGCCACACTGCTCACCTGCTGCCACCGGTGTGTCTCCAACCACTTGTCGATATGTACAGCAGTACACCAGGTCACACATCTTAGACAGACCTGTCATCTGAAACTGAGTCCAGATACACGATTGGCACAGTACACACAATTGCACAAGACAACATCGCCTGTCCGCCCATGCACATCCAGGCAGAGGCACCCCAGCCCCTCCCGCCACCCATTGGAGCATGCCTGCCCATGCACACCTAGGCCTCACTGCTCACCTTCTGCCACCGGCGCGTAGACAGGAGGTCCCACCACGTGCCGCTGCAAGCCACAAGCCCGGGGCCCGCGGACATGGCACCCTCAACACCATGTAGCCCCACTCCGCAGGCCACCAGGTCTCACGTTTGGTGCTGGGTCTTGATTACTCCATGGCATAGGATACCAGTGCACCCGGCATCATCGCAGGCTGCACACCCACTCAGCCCAATGGGTGCCACTAAGTCTGGGAACCCAGAAGCGACGCCACTTGGCGGTAGGCCCGTGCTACCCGCTGGCTCTGACCTTCACTGTGGTACAGCAGGGCACACAAAGCCTGAGCTGTCCAGACCGCCGGGACGAGGCATCATCGCAGGCTGTACACCCGCTCAGCAGCTTAAGGTGCCACCCAAAGTCACCGTTCCATGGCGGGGTGCCTGTGCCGGCTGCAATGCTCCGGGTGCCATTAACCCTGTACAACGTCAGTCAGCACCACATGGTGGAAGGCCCATGCCGGCCGCAAGGCCTCGGGTGCCACTAACCCTGTGTGCAACAACTCATGTGGCCTTTATGATTGGGAACCATGGAGTGTCCGTCATCCAGTCAACACTGGCAGAGGGGAATGTGACATCATCGGCCCCTTATGTTGGCGGAGTCACATGGCCTGTGACGCCTGTGCCGATGGGTGTGGTGTGCGTGCAAACCTGCCCTCAGGCAGTGGCTGTGACATGCGGACAACTAGACCAGTGACCTGCACACCACCAGCGTGTAGGCCTGCGACGGGTAGCAATGAGGGCCCCCCCTCGGAGCGTAAGCGGAGTGGTCTGGCCTGTTGTATGCCGGACTAGCGCAGGGCCTACAAAAATGACTCGTGGGCTCTGGGCGTGGTTCAGTCCATGTCCGGACATGGAAGTGACTGATGCGTGTGTCCCTGTTGTGGTGTTCACGGGACCAGGTACACAATATGCAATGTGGCAACCTCTGTCTGGCATCCCGCAGAATGAGCATCATTGACGAAAGGGAAATCACTGTCCCTACATTCATCCACACATTCATACGTGAATGATGAAAGACATGACACAGCAGTGCATCACTGAATGTTTTTTGCACATCCAGTGTAGTTCTGCAGCTGGAACGGGATAGGGCAATGCCGAGGACACTACAGAATATGGGCCCGTGGAGGGCCAGCCAGAGTCCATCCGGGGATGAAAAGTAATGCAGAAGAGGAAGGGTACAGTCCGCAGTCTGGTCGCCGTGTCATTGGTCATCAAACAGGATATGGCAGTCCATGTCGCTATCCAAGGTGAGTGCATCGGACTGTATTGGGGGTCAGTGGACGGTCATAAGGCCATGTGCGACACCAATCAGAAAAAGCCAGGTGGCGTAAATGAATGCTAGTGCCTCCTGATCACAAACCCATCCCCGTCCTCGTCCCCGGATGTGTGCTCTGCCCCACCTGTGGGTGTTGCAGTACCGGCTGAGGCACTGTGTGCCACTGACACATCAGGTGCCGGAGTGGATACGTCTGCTGCACTGTGAGGCAGTGGCACACCAGGGGGCGGAGATGTGGATGGTGTGGGGGCAGCAGCATTCACCTGCACCACGCCTTGTGGCAGCAATGCCATGATGATGATTTGCAGGGCATGGTAGATCCCAGCTACATTTTTCTAATGTACAGCGGTGGCTGCCATCCTTTCTGCCTGCATCCGCACCATGTCCTCCATGAGCCTCCGCATGTGTGCCAGCACATGGCTGGTATCGCTGGTGCCCCTCTGAGCCGACAGGTGTTCTTCTCTCTGCATCAGGAGTCCAGCGATGTCAGTCAGGGCTCATTGGAGACCATGGAGCGGGCCTTGACACCCATGGATGGCGTCCAGTTTGGTGGCCATGAGGTCGAACCCCACCCACACCTGCTCAGCCGTCTCCCTCTGGGCATCCAGCACAAGGAGTTGGAAGGCCGTGTGTTGTTCATGGCGGTCTTGGGAGACTGCTGGGGCCGTGGGTGCCTCCTGCTGGGTGGTTTGGGTTGTGGGTGGGGTTTCCTTGATGCAGCTGGTCAGCCCTGATCCTGGAGGTGAGTCGCGGCTGATGTCAATGATGTCTAGAAGGGCTTGTGCGTCGATGCTGGGCTTGTCCTCCTCGTCATCAGTGAAGAGTGGCTAGGACAGCTCTGCAGGGGATGTTGACGGTGGTCCTACAATGTGAAGGGGAGATGGAGTATTGCAATTTGTCCACATGTATGTAGCCGCATGGTACATGTTGACATTCAGACAGCATGGCATTGTACATTGTGACAGTCTATAGATCTGGGCGATGACCCAGAATAATTGAGAGTGTGCACTGTGCTCTGCTTGATTGTGCATGTGTGCCATCGTGGCCATCTCCACCCATATCCCCAGTACCTAGTGGTTGCTCACCTTGTTGTGGTTGTGTTGTGTCCTGTCAAGGAGTGTCCGGTCCACCAACTCTGGTCACAGTATCCACACTGATGACTGTCGACACGCGCTCCTCCATGTCATCCAGCACGAGCTGTGGCGCTTGTCCCCCACCTCCAGTCTGCATTGCTGCCTTCTGGTTGCCTGCGAGTTTCTCCTTGGTCTTTCTCTTGATGTCATTCCATTGCCTCTTGACCTCGTCCATTGTCCTCTTGTGCTCTCCGACGGCATTCACCTTGTCCACAAAGTCCCGCCATATTCCAGTTTTGGTGCCCAATGACACATTGGAGGTGACGAACAGTTGTTGATGGTGTTCCATCACCTCCGTGACTATGATCCTGTTCACCTGCGGACTAAACTTTGTCTTCCTCTTCTTCTTGTCCTTGCCCTTCCCTGTCCCCGAGGTCCCGGGCTGATCGTCTGGGGTGCTTGTGGGGTTGCGCTCATCCTCTGCGCTTGCTCCGGCTGCCTCCATGGTGCTTGGATGTTGGTCAGTTTGTGTGTGGGTGTTTTTTCTACTTTTATGGTGATTTTTCCCGCCTGCCAGGTGTGTGTTGCAGGCCTGGCGCTGCTTATCGCTGATTTCCTGATCATGCTTTGGCCCATCGCAGGTTTTTTGGTGTTGGGGTTTGTGTTTTTATCTACGTCGAGGTGGTTGTATCGCTGGCATTGACCGCGGTTTCGGCAAACTATCGCATGGGGCCGCCTTGTTGTGAATTCCACGTTGACACGGGGTTGTTTTCCCGCGATAAGCTGCGATGTTGAGAGTTGCTTTACGCTACTCTTGCCGTAGTTATCACAGGTTCTTGTGAATATCCCCCTAAATGTTCCTGCCAGCAGACAATATTCTGATGGCTGCCTTTGTTCAGAAATGCTATACTGCAATACCAACATCTTTTCACTAAAGTACCCTGCTCAACATTATTTAAAAAAAACACAAGGGGAAACAAGAAAATATTATACATTAATTGTCAGTTGTCCAGATTTTAAATTTGTTCATTTATTATTTTAGAATCACTTTTATATTAGCACTTGTTCTACCATCAAATAATTCACAGAACCCATTGTTGCAAGAATTACTAAATCCACCTGACTCCCAAAAAGAAGAACCATTCTCATGAGGTCAATGAATTCCTACAATCAGTTCATTAATGTTTGTAGATCAGTAATAGAATATGACATTAATTCCCATAAGCAGTGCAAACCTGGTAAAGATCTGGTTCTTGTGGGTCTTGAGCACGCCTGATCAACTTATACAAATAGGTTCATAACAAGTTTGCACAGTATAACAGATTACCTCCAAAACTCAATTTTATTGTATCGTTCTAGAAAGGGGGTGCCATGGGGTTCTTAGTGGTTGGGCCAGGTAAATGCTGTGAGTCCGCGGATACCTACTCGACGGTACAGCTGCATCTCGCTTAGGAGGGGATGGGTGCGTGGGCTGGTGTAGGGGACCGTTCAGTATGTCTGGCGAGCGGGGGCAAGCCTAGCGGGTCTAAGGGTGGCGTGGGTAATCGGGGGGGGGGGAATCCCCTGCCCTGAGAGCATGTACAGCAGGTAGCTGTGATGTTGCCAGGGGTAGTTGTGTCGGTGACCGGGTCCTCCGGGGTCTGGGACTGTTTGAATTGGTGTAATAGAAGCGCCCATTATAGAGAAATTGGGACTCTGCGGATGCCTTAAGCTTCTTCCTCACGCACTGCGTCCTCCTCAGCTGCAGCCCACTTAAGTACTGCCCCCACCCACGCCGCAATCGGAGGGCCCGACGGGGAGCGCCAGTGCATAGCTATACAGCGTTTGGCCAGCAGGTGGGCTAGGGAAACAAAGATGAACAATGCTTTGTACCTGATTTCAGGTAAGTTCAGAATTTTTTAAAGAATTACCATGGTATATATATTACTACTCCATTGTCATTCTGTGCAAATGGCCTTCTCATTGATCTCATCAATTAGTGGCAGGAAATTAGATTTTTTTAAAAATGATATGGGACTAATAGGTGATTTATTTCGCCTTGAGACCTGTTCCTCTCCTCCGTCTCTTGACCTCCTCCTAGCCCACTTTTATTTCCTATGATGTGGTCACGCTTTACGTGGTAGTACGCTTCCCTGCATCATGTTTGCCTTAAAGGTATCCAACCAGATTAACATATCGTGTCCCGTTTCTAGCCCTGTTCCCCATTTCAGTATTCTCCCAGCTATAACAAAATAGAGGTGTTTCCAGGTATGTTTAACACACAATACAGTAGATTTGGCCTTGTAAACATATGCCATACTATTTTACATATCCTTTATGTTTAGTTTTAACCTATTTGCCTCCCTCCCTGTGATTTTGAGATATTATTGTACCCGTCTCTTATCAATTCTAAGATTACATTGGTTTATCCAAGGTTGTAACGTTTTTATCAAGGAATATGCGTATTCCAATCGATTATTCTTCACCCGCTTCATTTTACAATGTATTTTGTACCTGTTTCTTTCTCATTTCTTTAAAACTCAATAAACATTTTTGAAATTAAGGGGTTGCTACTTCGAGTAAAGATCACAAAAAATGAACATAGCACATACCACATCCCCTTGTTCTGCTAAAGAGTATTGGTCAGTTGATGGCGAGATTATCCTCCCTGAGGAGAAATGTGGGTGGTAGGTTGGTAAAAGAACAAGAAGCTTTTAGGCTTAAGGTATTTTTTAGAACAGAGAATAAATTAATCCTACAGTTAATAAAAGCCAAAGCAGGCGTTTCCTTTATAAAAATATATATACTTTTTCTTGTGGCAATATGCGTTTCCGCAATCCAACCAGCGCTCATTTGGAATTTCATGGTATCGGTCAAATGAAGCTACTGGAGGAAGCTGATATCAATCTTGTACTGGTTCAGATAGGCAAACACCTGCCTACACTTGCACTAATCTTTCATACCACAGATATTCCAAGTCAAATATCTAATCGTAGTCAGCGATTATGAGATACTCTGTGTATACCCGTGTCAGTGAACAGTGATTGTGTGTCCCGCATATGGTCAAAACATTGATCCTATCTGATAACAACTACTATTCCTCGCTGTGGGTAACTAAGTGTAGGAAAGTGGGATCTGCTTTCATGGTTTCCCCCACATTTTGCTGGTGTTATTCAGTTTTCTGACTTGTCTGACTAGAATCCTGCTAATCAGAACTCCAGTCACTGCTTCCTCCATAAATTTGACAGTAGTAAGTACTTAGGTACCTTCCCAATTGGCCCATGGTGTACCCATGTAAGTCCCTAGTATATGGTATTAAGGTACGCAGGGCATAGGTACACCAGGGGGTCTTCGATGGGCTGCTGCATGTATTATGCCTCCCCTGAAGACCACTTAAACAGTGACTACAGGCCTGCCATAGCAGCCTGTGTAAGTTGGTGCTAGCACCACTTACAACAGATATAAGCTTCCTTATATCTGCGCTCACTGCACTTAAAACCTATAAGTCACCTCTAAGGCAGGCTCTTCAGTTCTTGGGGCAGAGTGCTTGGTTAAAAGTGTGAGGGTGCCCCTGCATGAGCAGGACCCCCCTACAAACCCCAATTCTCCAGGCTTTGTAAGTGTAGTCAGCCATTTAATCCATATAGTGGACATCAAGTAAAATACGAGATGTCTAACTATATATTGGCTGCACCAAAACCGTTATCAAACATGTTGGAATCCTAAACCCAACACCGATTCCAGTTTTGGATGTAGGATCCCATGTACTGGGGGGCTCCCTTAGGGCGCCTTCTTGTATTCCCGGTACCAGCCTTTTAGGGTACAACAGCAAGCTAGTGCTGCTGCTGACCACAGACACGTTTCTGCCCTCCTGCTGCTGAGCTGAGCTACAGCAAGGGAAGGCAGAACAATAGGCTTCCTGCCACAGGGAGGTGGAACCACCCCCAAGACAGGACTTAGTGTATTGGGCTGGGGTGAGGGCGCTTGCCAGCACCACCAGACTGCTTTGAAGGGCACATTTGGTGCCCTCCTTGCATACTCAGTTTGAGCCAGTTCAGGGAGCCATTGGCTCCCGCTCTGTCATGAAACTGGAGAAAGGACATAGGAGTATCCTCCCCTCTGTCTAGCCCCTCCTCTAGGAGGGAGCCTTGAATTGTCCCAACCCTTTCCCTAGGGTATTTAAGGGCTTACCTGTGGGTGGCTCTTCAGATTCATCGTGGGACAAGATTCAAACCCAAAACCACTTCAACTTCTACCGTCTGGGTACTTTTGACTTCGTTGGACTTCGCCTAGTAACAGTCACTGCACCAAAGAAGACTCCTGGCCTTGTCGTCCTGCCAGTCTTCTGCATCGTCTGTGCCTGTGCTTCATCCAGGTTCCTCTCCAGGCCTGTGAGCATCAAGGACACCCGAAGTAATCTCCATTGGAGTGAAGGAGTCACTCCCCAGCATCTGCACGCACCACAACCAAGCTGACTGGTCTGCTGCTCCTGATGTCCTACAGACTCCGAAAGGCTCAGCAACACACTGTCTTCTCAGCAATTTTGAGGCCAGTATCCCTCATTGGAACCACTGGAACAGAAGCCCTGTGCACCGCGTCGACTAGCCGTTGCCAAGGCTTGTTAACTCTATCCTCCAGAGACCTTCGGGTTACATGAAGCTCCAGCCTTCAGCATCTCTTCCTACCAAGATCTTTGTCCTCATGGTATCCTCTGCACAGTGGGCCTGCATCTTTGGTGAGCTGCTCGATGTGTTCTTGCGAATCCTGTGCCTTTGGTCTGTGGGTCCTCTTGAGGGTCTTCTTTGGCTTCAGTGGGCTCCTCTGCTAACTTGAGGCCTGCTCTGACTCTCCAGCACTTGGTGAGTCTTTTGGACCTTGCTGGTCCCGACACAGCACCTTTTTCTTTTCTCACGTCTGTTGCTGCTGCAAAGGCTTGTTGGTGGTCCCACCAGACAACAACCCCTTGGTTCTCCACTTCCAACGTTGGACAGTTCGTGATCGGCTTCTGGTCTTCCACAGCATCGCCTGGTCCTCACAGCTGCAGTGACAAGGTTACCATCAAAAGTCCTGCATTTTCCATCATCGGGGGTCATTAGTCTTCCGTGCCTCCTGGTCACGTCCGAGTTGCATAGACTCTGTCCCCTCTGCTTGCAGGTACTTCTCTTCCATAATCCTTCCTTGGATTCTACTGGACTCTTTCACCTTCTTTGGCAGCGGCATCTTTTCTGAAGTCCTCCAGTGTGGTCTATGGCGGTTTCCAACGTCACTTTGCACCTATGCACCCAACTTCCTTGGTGTAGGTATCCTGGTTCCTGGGGTATCCACTGGTGGGGTGACTCTACAACCTTCCGTCTTCCACGGGGTTTCTCCAGGGTCCACTGGGAAGGGTCCTTCTTCTTGAGTACGCGGCTGTGTTTCCACTCTGCACCGTGGGGTTCCTGGGTACCTACCTTGAGTGGTTCCTTGGCTCTTCTGAGTCTTCTGGTCCTTGTCCAGACTTAGGTTGCAGTTCGCATTCCACTTCTTTAGTATATGGTTTTGTCTCCCCCTGGAGAACACGGTGTATTTGTGATTACTTACCTGTTTTACATTTGAAACATTGTGTGTATTGTGTTGATATCTCTGGGTAGAAGATATACCAATGTGTTAGTGAGAGTGTATAGTAAATATAACTATTTTTATAACTACACTGTGTGGTTCTTTTTCGTTTAACCTGCATTATATGATTAATTCTGGTGAAACAAGCTGCTTAACACTCCTTTTGGACTAAGCCTGAAGGCTGCTCTCCACAGCTACCGCTTTCTATGGTTGTCTAAGGACACTAAAATCACCATAAGGGTTGTCTGGATTAGTGCAAGGTGCTTCACTTCAATAAGTGCGCACCATATACTAAGCCAGCCTCCTGCACTAAGGATGTAGAACAACCCAAAACACCTCTCCCCGCCCACTCTAATGCTCCCGACTGGTTGAAGAACAACATCCCACCCACAATCCCAGCCCAACATTACAACATATGATTAACACATCTGGATTCATCCAGAGAGCAACCAAGCAATCATACTGGCACGGTAAGAGTTGGGTGATCGAGGCCAACAATTAACAAAAGTGGAGATCAGCAAAAGGCAAAGTAAAGAGACAAACATTTTCTGAAATCTTTAATAGTACAAGCTGCAGTCCCACCACCCAATTCCGAAACCTGGAGGCGCCATCGCCGCACCAGGATTCAGAAGGCTTAATGAAAGGAATCGCCTCCCCGTGTCTACAATGAAACTATAGTCCATACTTACCGTGGAGTGTATTTAAAGGTTGGAATTTGAGACCATCATTAGTCATTTTCACTGAGGTGTCCTCCAGAGTTGCAGGTAGGCGATGCCGAACCTCTGTGGGGGGTGCCTACAGCACTGGAGGATGTAAATTGGTGGGATTAAGCCCTTAATGCCTGGATAAATGTTGGATTAATTCCTCAACTGGCAGAGCCTCACTAAGTGGCAGCCGTCTTGCAGTCCAGCTCTCTGGCTCCCCCCATTAAGAGATATATTTAAGTTAAAGTAAACAAGGTATTTTTCTAGATGAAGAACAAACAGGTTTCTGAACAACCATAATTCATGATGCTTTAAAGTATTTTGGACTCTCTCACAAGGACCTGGAATTACAAAATTATAAAAACGAAAATCGAAACTAGTTTTCTGAAGTAGAAGTGATTGTTCCCCTGTAAGAGGACAAGGAAATAAAACATCCAAAAATAGAGCTGTCTATATCTAGAGAATTGGTTCCTGAGTTGGTTCTTTTTGCCATCCTGATGATATGCAGAATTATTTACACATATGGACTAGGAAAGGCAAAGGCAATAATGCTTCCTCAAAGTTTAGGGCTGAATTTTCTAAATCAATTGACGAGAACCTTACTATGATTTTTTTCTTCAGCAATGTAGCAAATGCCCCAAAAAGTATCGACAGATTCGGGAGAACTTAATCAAAAGTGGCCCAATGTTTAAAGCCATTGATAACTCCTAGTGCACCAAACCTCTATGTATCCTGACATTATTCAAGGCTAGACTCAGAGATAAATGTAATTTGCATAATGCCAATATGATCATCAGTTTAGAGAGATGCAAAGGAGCCTTACCTTATTAGATCTTAGCTGTGTGATTTGGCTTCTTTTGAACTAGGAGCACTGGCGGGAGGAAGTATTTTTGTCTTTCCTTTGTTAAAAAGTCAAATAAGTGCATTACAGCTTTCATTTTGTGGGACAGAACTATATTAGTCATCAAAGATGCTTTCCACAAGTAGGTTTTCTCATAGAATAGCTGAGGTAAGGGTTGCTTTGGTGGTCTATTGAGAACAAGCCACTTCTTCGGATATCAGCCAATGATGGCAGAGGTTAGATTTTTTAGCAACTCTTTTTTTCATCAGTTTTTTTATGTTGTTGCTCCAAGCTCCCTTGTCAAACTACTGTCATGATTGTCTGTTTTGCTTTTTGTATAGCTTGTATTTCCGAGAGATGTATAGGGTTATGAACTAGCCCTTTCAGAATTGCAATATCGTTAGATGATGCATGGTTTGTGTTTTGTGTAGGCCTGGGCGAAGCACTACGCTACGCTCGCGTAGTTTGCGAAGTTCGCGCTACTTCGCGCTACGCGAACTGCACGTAGCACAGTGCGAACACGCGTAGCGTAGTGTTGCGTAGTGCTGCGGTCATTTTTTGCTTGCTCGCGGTCCTCAACGTCAAGTTGGCGACCGCGAGCAAGCAAAATGACATCCTTGCGAGACTTTTTCCTTGTTCGCGATCGCGAGCATGGAAAATAAACCTCCCGGCGAGATTCCCAACGCGAGAAGGTCAGGTTTCTCATTGCGAGGGGTCGCGTATGCTCGCGACCGCTCGCGATGAGAAACTACCAGTTCGCGTTGAGAAAGCTGCAGCTCGAGTAAAAATCTACTCGAGCAGCAGAAAACTACAGCTCGCACTGTGCAAGATGCCATTTTCAATGATTGCACAGTGCCGGTTGCTTGTCCGCACTGTGCAATCATTGAAAACAACATCTTGCACAGTGCGAACATGTTACTTCGCAGTTCGCGAAGTGCTACGCGTAGCTCGCGTAGTGCGAACTTCACTTTGCGTAGCTTCGCGAAGTGCTACTTCGCGAACTACGCCCACCCTTAGTTTTGTGCTGTTTGATTTGCATGGAGGGATTGTGTTCCCTGTTATTTATCTAATTGTCTAGTTGTGTGATATATATTTCCTAAATGTGTCTGTCACATGCTCGTTGCGAAGGAGTGGGAAAACCATTGGCAGAAATTCTGCCAGTACATATATTGGATGGAACAATTTACCTACCATTACAGACACTGTAAATGTATTTTGCCTTGAGTGGGTACAACTTGTCAGTGCTCAGATATCCTGTCTCTCTTACATAATCATCCACCATACTTGCCATGGTGGGCTTGCATGGGGCTAACTCCTTCAAAATGGTGGTAGACATGACACTGTAGCTGGGGTGACAGAAGTATTCCATGAAGGTGGATCCAAAGGCAGAGACAGAGGTGTCTACAATTGTGAAATATCCACCATGGCAGCCTCTCCAAATAGAGTGCTTTGACTGCCAGAGGTATAGACATAGAGACTGCTGTTTTTTGGCAGGTCCTTTATTGCCACATCTCTAAATCAGACCTGTAATATCTTTCTCCAGAGAGACTTGTCTCCCTTCATCAACTGTAAGGTGGGGAACCATGCGGGTCGCGTTGCTAGCCAGTAGAGGAGTTTTGTCGATTTATCTCCCCATTCATACACCTGTCTAGTGGATGCCATCCAACATCGGCATGCCTCCTTTGAACAGCCCTGCTAGAGAGAAGCTCTGTCGACATCTAAGTGACGCCTCACCTCTCCAGGCTCGCACCCCTGGTTTTCTATTCTAGGGCTAAGATATAAGTTGTCAATTTGTTAATTAAGTTATGTTTCTCCTGCACTCTATCCCTTAGGTATGTACGAGCTTTGCACCGCATGATGGCCTATCACGCTGCCCATAGTTTTCACAGAGAGTCCTTTGTTTCCCAGTTTGCTTTGAAAAAGGCCTGGAGCTGCTTCAGTAGGAGGTATGTAAATTGCGTATCAACCAGGCATCAGGCGTTCTGATGACAGCCCTCTCTGTCAGGCTCCAAGCAGACCGTTACAGGGTCATGGTTCGAGATGCCCCACATTGAGATCTCGAAACCCGTGATGTAGATCAGTGGTTCCCAAACTTTTGACTCCTGAGGACCCCCATTGAGCCACCACTGGAAGCCGGGGACCCCCAAGCAATTTGCAGGATTTAAATTTCAAACATTAAAACAGTAATTCGAAAAAAATAAACACACGTGTGCACAAGAAATACTCGAATTGCTAGGGATTTTAGGGGCATATTTACAAGTCTCTATCGCCATGAGAATGTCACTTTTTGCGATGTTCCTGTGGCAATAGGGGTTTTGCCTTATTTACAAGGCAGCGTTACGCCACTTATTGTGGCTTAACGCTGCCTTGTAAATAAGGCCCCCTTGCACGCAATGCTTAGCGTGAAAAAGGTGGGCAGTGGGAGTTGCAGTGAGCGTTTCACTCCAATACCCATTGATTTTGACGCTGCCCTCTATTTACAAGGTCAGCTTAAATAGGAGACAGCACCAAAATTAAGACCATGAAAAACCTGGTCTTAACTTGGCAAAATGAGGAGAAATGCCTTCTTTCTCCTCGTTTTTGCTTTTTCCATTGGAAAAAGCAAAACACCTTTGATTGTTTATATTCAGGAAGGTGGCCCTTCCTGCCCATAAACAATCTTTAATAAAAATGAAGTTTTGTAACTTCCATGTGTGCTGCATTAGGCAGCACACATAGAAGTGACAAAACGGCATTACAAAATTGTTCATGTGCAGGAAGTGGGAACATAGCAGCATCAGGATAATGATAGACTGGGAATAAACATATGTCGCTAACTTTTACCATGCAGTTTGCAAACAGCTCTTTGATGACGGTTTATAGGACACTGCTAGATTACGATTTGTCCCTTATGAATTGCACAGTGACAAAAGAATCTCTGTGACAAAATCAGTAACCCACTGACCTATGCACATAAAATACTGTTTTTTAAAATGCATTGTACACGTTCTTTGCAGTAAGCATATTAACCCTCTGTGTCACATTAGATAAGTCAAAACACCCATCTCTCTCCAGCAGGTACATTAATCACTGGCATTTTCTTGACACTTTTATAGTTGCTCGAAAACTGCTAATTTTACAAGGAACTTTTCAGTGCTTTTAAAACTGCTGCCTGCGGACCACCTGGGAATGAGCCACGGACCCCTGGGGGTCCTCGGACCCCAGTTTGGGAAACACTGATGTAGATGATGTTAGAGGCAAGAAGCAGCAGTATGTCAGTAGTGGACAGTGATTTATGGACTGCCAAAACAGGAGTGCATCCCTGGGTCTACGGGTTCCAAACTTGCCAGGCGTGGCACAATCCCTGTCGATGCACCCAGTCTGCTAGGCCCCTTCCGCTTTCTGCCCCATTTCTGAGGGCTCAGCTGAGTCAAGTGCACCCATACTAACACAGAAATCTCCTCAAGAACCATGGGTCCTTGTGACAGTCCCAATAGCAGCTGTTTGATTAACTAGAGGGAGGAACTGGTGAGAGACAGGGAAACAGGCATAGTCAGGAAGTTATATTGAAGGGCCCTCCATGGATGCCTTGATAACCACATATCTCCTATGGATGTCAAGGAAGGTGCGGGAAACCATGAAAAAGAGATACCTGTGTAGATAAATTGCCACCCCGTGGAGCCTTGTTTGAATCCTGCATGATAGTCCCTGTCATAGCCATGGCGCGCTAGCAATGAGCATTTAGTTCCCATAAGATGGGCCTCTTGAAGCAGCAATACTATTGGCCCTTGGCACTTTGCAAACTGGAGGACATAACTCTTTTAATCCAGTCAATCAGCCCACTGGCATTCCATGTCATAACAGTGAATGCGTACATAGGGACAGATGGGTGCATCTATGCAGCATTCTCATAATGGCAGTGTGACTGCTGGTCAGCCGTGTGAGGTTGGGCTCATCCAGGCCTGTGGAGGAATGTATCGTTGCAAGCACTGATGTGTCCGACGGACCCCTGTCAAAGTTAAGGTGGATGGTGTGTGGAAACCAAATCTAATAAAAACCCGAACAGTGTAACCGGCAAAGAAACCTCCCATCTCCCAACTCTTCCCTCCCTATAATTTTTCCCTTGAAGCATCTGGCATCCCAAAAAACAAGCAACAGACAAACCAGGCAGAAATCTTACCCCTTTCCTTGGGTACATGCCCTGCTGAAAAAAAACAGTATGAGAAGGATACAGTAGTGCTGGCACAAGGTAAGTACAGAGGTGTCCTGATGCATTACGGAGCACACATATATTATCACTGCTTCTCCTGACCAAGGGCTGTGGGAGATGAAGAGTTCCCCTTTGGATCAAGGTCCAAGGTGTATCCTGCTCCTACAAGCCCAGTCTCAGAGCCGGAAAACTACCACAAGTTTGGGCTCTATCCATGCCTCCTGCAGGATTTCCTTCATCCATGAGGTCTGCTGGATTCCTGTCTCAGGCTAGTTTGTGGCCCCTGGTTGGGTGAACCACAGACCAGGTTTCATCTCAGGGGTGTCCGTCAGCCAGAAGTGGGACTGAAAGTTCTGAATAACCCACAGCTTTGCTGGGTATAAAAGCATGTATTGGAACTTCTTGGCTCACAGTTTCCACTTGACCTGGTTGTAAGATTTTTGTTGTTGCTGTACAGCTCATGTGTAATCTAGAAAGATCAGGATGTGGCCAGACTGGAACGAATGCTACCCCGGGGTCTGCATCTTTGTCTCTGTAGTATAACAGCTTGGTAAGCAAGATGGAGATTTCTGCGCAAGTGGTCTGTGTACTCTTTCAATTATAATTAGGGCTCCGGTTTTATGGTATTTTTTTTTGTTGCCATTTCCGTCTGTATTTATCCGCATTTATTTTTGCCACAAGCAAAAGACGACGCTACAGCTAGCATTTCCACATTTATTTCTGTCCCAAAAAACACTTGTGCAACTGCTTGTACACGGACACAAGAGCCGAGGGAACAATAAACTAAATGTTAACTCAACACCCACCGATCACAATGCAAAAGGGACACCACAAGCCCCCCCCCCCACATGATAAATCATATGCAAGTCACACAGCCATGCATCAAAATAGGCTTACAAACACCACACACGAGTAAGGGCGCAAAATCCAGCTGTTTAAAACAAAATAGAAACCAACAGGGCTGTCTTTAATTTGATAGCGCATGGAGGCAAAGGAAAGCACAAATGCAGTTTGCCTGAATCAGGACACTGAAGCCTAACTTGCTGATATGCCAGTGCTCTGTTCCAAGCCCAGCACTGTTGCTGTAATGCCATTCTATCAGAAGGCTCAGCAAGTTAAGTGGTGGTTTCAGACATATCGTAAGCTCAAATGTCGTCAGAGTCACCTCAGTCCTTCATCTTTCAAAGGATGGTAAAATTAAAGCCATAACACTGGTTTGGTTTGCATTTGTTTTTTCGGAGGGGGTGCTCATTTTTACAACAAGTACAGTGTCCAACATGTTGTCTCTTTAGCGGAGATTTAGTAAAGATATTTTACTATTTTATAAACCCGACTGCGTGCAGGCTTTCAGCAAGGTCTCAAAAGTAGAGGTGCTGTCCATCACTTCGCTTCAGGAAAGTGTATCTTTTCAAGATCGTAGTTGTGCAAGAGCTTTCAACAGGGAAACACGACTAGTTGAAAGCACAGCTCACAGAATACAATGCACACTCCCTGCTGCAGTTATCCTAATCCTTCGGATCAATGAACGTTAATTGCTGATACAAACCCCCCTGGTACTGCCGGTTCATACTTGGGGGGGCGGAGCCAGAGCCCGAGGCTGCAGGAGGACAGACAGTGTCAAAAGCAGCGTCCAAGGGATAGTGTCCTGGGTCGCTGTGAGGCCACCATTAATCTGTCCCCTGAGGCCACAGAAATACACTTAGCTTGCGAACTGGCGACAAGCTGGCACAGAGCTCATTCAAGCGGCGGAGCCATGGAGATGCCGAAATTCAAAAGAAGGGCTGGGGCAGCAACAAAAGGAACAGGGGTGTGGCAACACTGGGCTGAAGCACAGCAGCGCGGCAACATTTACTAGTATTTTGCCGTTTCTAAATATAAATACAGACAAAGGAAAAATAGCTTTCCGTCTGTATTTATATGTAACAATCTGTTTAAACGGAAAACTGTGAGCCCTAATTATAATTTAAAGCATGGTGAGAGTTGGTCCATGGTCATCATGACTGGATCTATTGCCCAAGGAACTTCACTGTTACTGAGCCTTCTGCATCATCTGGTAAGCCAACAAAGCGGAAATTACTTTTACGAACTCTATTCTCCACATCCTCCGCTTGGTCTATTATAATCTTTTCTGTCGCCCAGATGCAGAAGACCTCAAATTTGAGCTCTCACTGTGTGTCTTCAAGCCATTCACCTCTGATACCCTATCCACCGACTTCCGCTGAACCTTCTACGGCAGAGCAACATCAATCTGCTACCCTCGAATCTTGAAATCCAGAGCCGTTTTTTAATCATGAATATTCTGAAGAATCACTCTAGGAACACCAGCCTCTGACAGGCTGGGTTCTTCCCTGTGGGCTCGTTGCGGGGGCTATGAATCTGTCCATCTTAGTTTGCACCTGGAGAAGAAGGGTTTGTTGCGGCTTATGGTCCCATGGGGAATCCAAGGGCGTTTCTAATTTCAGATTAGGCCCATCTCAGGGTCATACCATCAATAATCTATACTCCCATATCAGAGCAGGTAATTGAGACCCAGGGTATTAAAGCTCCCTTTCGTGTCACAAGGCATATTCAGTTGCAGTGGTTAGTTAGTTAGACTTGGCCCAGCTCGGGATAGAGCACTATACCGCAGTCACCATTTTGCCATGGTTGCGGGGTGGCAGCTGGCCTGTATCCAGCCAGACGTCATGCCTCCAAGCCTGAAGGCGGTATCCAGCACCTCTAGGTCCTCAAAAGAGGGCAGGGACCACAAGAGAAAGAAATCATGTCTGCCAGCACAGAGGATGGTTGACAATTAAGTTGTAGCGACCGGTAGCTTAGCTCTGAGTGTCCGCAATCTTGGCCAGCTTGGCCATGCCCCCATATTTGCTCCCCTGTTTATAAATGCACATGGAATGGAATGGAAAAACACTTATAAAGCGCGTAGTCACCCGAAAGGCATCCCAGCGCTAACAACATCGGCGGACAGAGTAGACACAAATGTTTATACAGATTTTTGGAACAGCCAAGTTTTAAGGAGTTTCCGGAAGGTCAGGAGATTCGACTCTCGACGTAAATGGAAAGGGAGGGTGTTCCAAAGCTTGGCAGCGTTATAGGAAAAGGAGCGCCCACCACTTTTTGCTTTTTTAATTTTTGGAACTGATGCAAGAAGGAGGTTGGTCGAGCGGAGGTTTCTATCGGGGCAGTATGGTGAGACAATAGTTTGAATAATTGTTGGTCCTTTCCCCCAGAAGGACTTATGAGTGATACATAAGGCTTTAAATCATATTCTCTCCGGTACCGGTAGCCAATGGAGTGCCCTAAATGCCGTTTGGCCGATTGTCGATGAGGGGTCCGCAGAAGTAATCGGGCAGCACAATTCTGAACAATCTGTAGCTTTGCGGTAGCTGCTTGAGGGGCACCCAGGTATAGGGCATTCCCATAGTTAAGGCGTGAGTGAATGAGGGCCTGTACCATCAACCTTCTGGCTTAGAAGGAAAGAAGGGGGAGGATTTTTTGGAGCATCCTGAGAATGCCATAGCAGGTGGCTGATAGCTTAGTCGTTTGGTATTCAAAGTTCAAAGAGCGATCCAGCCACATACCCAGACTTTTTATCAGATTTTTTGTTGTGGGAGCAGGGCCAAGGCATTTAGACCAAAATCGCCCTGCGTCGAACACGGACATGGTGTCCTGTTGTGTAGTTCCTAGGAGTCCCCCAGGACATGCACATTTTGGATGACCTAAACTGAGGGCTTGGTATCGCAACAGCTTCTGGACACCCCCACAGGATAGTCAGCGGTTAGACCAGCTAGCTCTACAGTGCCACTGCCACCCACCTGTATCTACAGTGGTGTAGGTCAGTGTTTCCCAAACTAAACAAGTGCGATCATGCGCAGTTGGCTGTTGGCCAAGGATGAAAAAAGTGGTGACCCTCATACAGAATAAATCTGCAGTGCCTGGGGACATGTTTATGTATGTCAGGTCCTAGGATTCAGATAGAAAACTAAGAGCTTGTCAAAGAGACAGGAGCAAGCTATCAGGTAAAAGCTCACCTGTTTAGAATCGTTATAGTTGTGTGGATGGGATAATGTATGTAAAATGGGGTATACATGACAGGGCTATTCTAAAGGACATGACACCCTCTTCTCATCAAAAGGTCAACAAGGTCAGCTAGTCCATGATAAAGCTAACACTATAAAAAGGCATAAAATCATTTATAATAAAACATACTAAAAAGTACTTTAAAAGCTTGAAAAAATGTCCATAATAGAAAAGTCATTTTTCCCTAAAAAAGCATTCAAAAGGTCCTTTAAACTTGTATATATTGTGATTATTGCACTAAGCACCTTGAAGGCAATGAAGCTCAGTTAGAGCTGAGAAGAAAAATAAAACAAAGTCAGTTTCGACCTTCAATTTTAGTAAATGTTTAAAAAGTTGCCAAATGGTTCCCAGCACAGGAGAGGCCAGATTGTTTTAAGAATCCTGCGCTGAAGACTGAACATCGCTGAACATCATATCCGCAGATGGCAACCACTCAAGAACTTCCAGTATCGTGTTGAGTGAGCAAAGATGTTAATCTCTGGTTCCCATGGCAATCTCCGGGGAAGAATTAGATGCCTGCTCGCCTGATACCAATGCCTGAACCTCTGAAGCAGAGCTGATATCCCTTCCCACTGGAGCGGAAGCAACCCTTGGAGGCTCTAGAAATGCTGCAATCAACATGGGAATACGCTCGGGACAACTGCACGTGTGGGCCTGCAAAGGCACCAGTAGCACATCTATGTCCGGCGGCGCAACCAATGGAAGTGTCAGACACAATTCCAGCACGCAGCTGAATCCGCAGAAGAGGCAACGGAACACAAGCTGGACACGGTTTAGCCAGACCGGTCTGAAAGACAAGAACCAATGCCCACTCAGCTCTCGAAGCCAAGGCGTAGTCAGGTAGAACACCATGCGCTCACAACTACGTTGTTCCAGCAGTGTTCTCTCCATTTCATGAGGGACTGCGATGTCCATTGCAAAGTAAGAATATTAAAATCAGGATGCCTGGTACCGAAACCAGGACCAAAGGAAGCCCTTCAAAAACACTTCCAAGTATGGAGTGTATGAAGGCTGGAATTACTCCAAAGATGGTCTGAAAGGTGGTTAAGAGACTTGATCCAAGTCTCTTAAATAAGTGTAGGATCCCACTCGTATCAGACATGTTAAAGGTACGATGAACCATTTCCTCAAAATGGATCGGGAAGTTCGTACAGAACAGGGTCCGTATCTCTGCTGAAGACCTTGCAACCTAGAGATCAAAAGTCTCTCGGGCTGAAATTAAGGCCACATTTTGTTGAAACAACATGGCTTTCAGTCTGCTCAGCTAATCAAACCTTATACTGGAAACATTCAATGAAGACCACAGTGGTGCCTCACTAACTGTCCAGCTGGGGGAAACAATACTTGCTACAGCAAACAACCCTGAAGTTTACTGTGATATGTGATTCCTGGTGCCATTCCACAACAGCCTTGATCATTCAGCACTAAATAACTTCCATTCGAAAGCAATTCAAAATCCGGATGAATCACGGCAGCTGGGGAGCCTTTCAAGTAGCAAGATAAGTTGGCTTTAGACGCATTGCACATTCTATGAAGCAACACTTCTTTGCACACTAAAGACCCACTTAAAGCCTTCTCGCTGTTTTTTTCCACTTAAGGAAACTTTAGTGTCCTTATTCCTAGACCTATATCTATACGGTAACTCCCATGTTTCCTGTATATACCCTTCAACCAACTCTTCATACCTGCCTACTTAGATGTATCTAAGGCAGTATTGGAACTGAAATGTCGTGATTGGCAGTGTGATATAGCCATGAATTAACCATTCTGTAGATGGTAACTCTGCTGCAGTGAAATGTAACTTCCCTAATTTCTCAATGAGCAGCATAGAGTACTTTGCATTTCTGCGTGCCATAGTCAACTGTCTGTCAGATTGTAAACCGAGAACAAATATGTGGTATTAATGCATTTCTATGGCACATGGCCTGAACACAATGATTGCAGCGTCCAGCTTCAAAGCATAATGGAGCACAAAGGAGATTGCCCATGTTGTAGAATAGACAAATCTTGTTTCATTATGTCAATTGCCGAGGACACAATGTTTTCTAGTGAATAAATACGTGAAGAAAGTGTGGTCATACCATTGTCTACCACAGCCATGGCCTTTTCCTAGGTTAATCCTATCAATTTCACATAATCTCTCAGCAGCAACCTGTTGGGAGACTTTCCACAGTTCATTGCAGGTGGCATACAAGAAGCCTTTCTTACGCAGTTTCTTAGGACTTAACAAGAAATTACTAAGATCCATGATGTCAGCTAGAAGGGATAAGTGCTGTTTAACCTGTTGTAATGTTGAGGTTTTTAGCCATTCTAGGCACAACTTCCCAATACTATAAGAAGTCACATCGCCTGGGTCATCTGTGTGTACATAGCATGGGCCAGGCCTGTTGATTCTAAACCCTCTGGTGGTACCCTTGAATCTTGCTTGACACCTATTTGTGTCAATAGGCCAAACCAACCATCCCTTCCAATTGGGAGCTGAAGAATTGTGTGTACCATTCTGTATCATTGTACCCAGTGCCTGCTCACTAATCAGTGTGTCATTTGATATACCTTCAATAGGTATGGGTGAGGGGATAAGTAGTGTTTTCAAGGCTTTCATTTTTGCAAACCCGAAGCAGGTAGTTTGTTGCACTGTTCTGTTCAGGAATATTATCTGTAATGGTATAACTGTAAGTGTTTACAGTGCGTGGAACATTAGCTCTGTGCAAAAAGTGATGAACATAGTGCTAGTAACAAAACATACTATCACAGTCGGGTATATCTTCATACAATTCCCTGTAAGAAAATGCAGCAGATTGTTCTAAATCTGAAAGCATAGTATTCACAGTCTCAATGTCCCAATCATCTGAGAGTGTTCTCGGGGTAATGAAGTCATTCATTGAAATTTTGAACACATGTAGAATTTTCAAATGTCTGGTGGGACCAAAAACATCATATGAAACCCTATACCAAACTATACCATCCGGTACTAGAACTGCTGAAATGTTCACTACGGACAAGTCTCTTTGTTAATGGTGTGATCACGTATGTGGTTTCAAGACCAAGTTCACCGGTTGTACTGCAGAGCGTTCTGGGAGGTAGTGTCCATTCAGTAGTAGGAAAAAGACAGTTACTATACC
Source organism: Triturus cristatus (assembly GCF_964204655.1). Lineage (NCBI taxonomy): Eukaryota > Metazoa > Chordata > Amphibia > Caudata > Salamandridae > Triturus > Triturus cristatus. The sequence goes on from NC_140590.1 coordinate 279,557,314, forward strand.
AATCCAAATTAACAGGAACAGGATCCCTAATGCAAGCCAAAGATGCAGCCAAGGGGACACAAAGTAAGTCTTTTTCAGCCAGAGATAGAATTGTCGAAATTGTTCTTTCTTGGGAATGGGTGGTGTTTGCTCAAGTTAACTTGCATCTGAAGAAAAGTCATTGAATTTGATGAAGTAGCCAGACGCAGTTTGATCTATCTTTGGGAGCTCAGCAATGTTTGTAGACCTGGCAGGTGCTTCTTGTGAAGGCACGTTGATGTGAAGTTCATTATTGGGCCGAACTGCAATTTGCGGTTCAGTTTCCTTTGGATGTTGTTCAGTTTCAACAGGTGTAATTCGTACTCCAATATTGGCACTCCGGCATCTTGTGTTTAGGAGTCTTGAAACGTTATTAGTCTTTCCATCTGAACTTTCTGTATAGTAGAGAGAGGAGAACGGCGGCTACTTAGGACTCCATGCGGCCTGCTGTTGAGAAGCGGCCACATAGTGTGGTTTGATCAGATGAATGGAGACAAATCTTTTTTCTTTTTTGCCGGCAAGAGGCGGAAGAACTACTGTTCTAGTTATTTGAACCGCCAGGACAGGTACAGGTGTTCTGTAGGATGGCCCAAACTCCTTCTTGTCCACGATCGTTTCTCTGACCAGGTCCCCGACCTTTGGGTCTTGCAGTAGCTGGTTTCACTTCCCCAGTGGTGGTGCGTTTTACTTGGATGTTGCTATGTAATGCCTGGAAATCATTGAGTTCCTTTAAAACATCCAAACAATCATTCATTCAATTCAAATTGTTTTACATTTGCCACTGTGCTGGCACAGTTGAGGTCAGGTACCCACATGCTTGTCCCAAACAAGATCTCATAGGGGGTACGTCCTCCCAAGGATTCTCCTGCCATATTATTCAGTGCCCTCTGTACCCCATATAGGTGTTTGACCCAACTACAGCCCTCACCTAATACCCCTGCTGTTAAGGATTTCTTTAGGTCCCAGTTTTTACTCTCCACCACCGAATTTCTCACGGGATGGTAGGGGGAGGAGTACCGCAAGGCCACACCCATACTTTCCATGGCTTCCTTGTAACCCTGAGAGCTATACGCAGGGCCACGGTTGGAATGTAACCTGCCAATTGCGTATGTCCCAATGAAGCCTAGCAAATCCTTTATAACATTTCGAGCTTCAGCCAAGCGATGAGGCCAAACCCATAGAAATCTTGAGATTGAATCTCCTGCTACCAAGATGTACTTGTAAGCCCCGTCTGAATTTAAGAGGCCGCAGTGATCCAGATAGACACATGCCAGAGGTGTGGTGGCTGTGCTACGGTAGAACTTTTCATCTGCTGATAGATGTCGCACTTTAAGACAAAAGCCTTTGTTTGTTTAGACCAGTGTTTCCCAAACTGGGGTCCGAGGACCCCCAGGGGTCCGTGGCTCATTCCCAGGTGGTCCGCAGGCAGCAGTTTTAAAAGCACTGCAAAGTTCCTTGTAAAATTTGCAGTTTTCGAGCAACTATAAAAGTGTCAAGAAAATGCCAGTGATTAATGTACCTGCTGGAGAGAGATGGGTGTTTTGTCCAGTGGCAGCTTTGACTTATGTAATGTGACACAGAGGGTTAATATGCTTACTGCAAAGAACGTGTACAATGCATTTTAAAAAACAGTATTTTATGTGCATAGGTCAGTGGGTTACTGATTTTGTCACAGAGATTCTTTTGTCACTGTGCAATTCATAAGGGACAAATCGTAATCTAGCAGTGTCCTATAAACCGTCATCAAAGAGCTGCTTGCAAACTGCATGGTAAAAGTCAGCGACATATGTTTATTCCCAGTCTATCATTATCCTGATGCTGCTATGTTCCCACTTCCTGCACATGAACAATTTTGTAATGCCGTTTTGTCACTTCTATGTGTGCTGCCTAATGCAGCACACATGGAAGTTACAAAACTTCATTTTTATTAAAGATTGTTTATGTGCAGGAAGGGCCACCTTCCTGAATATAAACAATCAAAGGTGTTTTGCTTTTTCCAACGGAAAAAGCAAAAACGAGGAGAAATAAGGCATTTCTCCTCATTTTGCCAAGTTAAGACCAGGTTTTTCATGGTCTTAATTTTGGTGCTGTCTCCTATTTAAGCTGACCTTGTAAATAGAGGGCAGCGTCAAAATCAATGGGTATTAGAGTGAAACGCCCACTGCAACTCCCACTGCCCACCTTTTTCACGCTAAGCATTGCGTGCAAGGGGGCCTTATTTACAAGGCAGCGTTAAGCCACAATAAGTGGCTTAACGCTGCCTTGTAAATAAGGCAAAACCCCTATTGCCACAGGAACATCGCAAAAAGTGACATTCCCATGGCGATAGAGACTTGTAAATATGCCCCTAAAATCCCTAGCAATTCGAGTATTTCTTGTGCACACGTGTGTTTATTTTTTTCGAATTACTGTTTTAATGTTTGAAATTTAAATCCTACAAATTGCTTGGGGGTCCCCGGCTTCCAGTGGTGACTCAATGGGGGTCCTCAGGAGTCAAAAGTTTGGGAACCACTGGTTTAGACAAACTGGCCATCAGAATTGCTGCTTCAGTAACGAAACTGTAGCAGTGACTCCTGCGTGTGCAGAGCCCAGACCCTCGTGTGCAGCTAGTATTAAACCTAATCTGTGATCCATGTTTGGTATAACTCTATCCCCCACTCCTGGAATTTGAGCATACAGTGTACTTTGTGCATCTAATTTGTAGGAATATTTGAGTGGTATGCCTTTTGGAATGGCAGAGCCATTCGTAGAGGCATTGACAGCTATCAGTATGTCTCCATCTATCCTGTTGCTAGATCGAGTGATTGCAGCAACGGCAGCAGTTTGAACTGTCGCTTTGGTGGCTTCATCAGCCAGTGAATTCCCTTCAACCTGTATGCCAACACTTTGGTGACTCAAGGTGTGAATAACTTGAGCCTGTGCCAGGCAAGCTTACAGCTTTGCCACTTGTTCCCATAACAATTTATGTTTAATTGTGCAACCCTTGGAATCTCAAAACCCATTCTGGCCCCAGTAAGGAAGATATTCCTTATAGGACTGCACACAGTGAAACAAATCGCACACTATCAGTGAGGGAAATTCACGATCCGTATACTGTAGTGCCAATATCATCGCTTTTAGCTCTGCCAACTGCGTTGTACAATCTTCTAGGGATTGCGTAGTCGTATTGCTGGGATGGAACTTGCCGTCCCGCATATGACCCTTCACTATAGCACATGCAGCGCTATACTGTTATTTACTTCCAATGGCGGGCTGAGCAGATCCATCAGTATAAATGATGTATTCATATTTATCTAGAAACAAGATTTAATTCGGGAGAGGATATTCTTGTAGAATCGTATCTGTAATCTACATCTGTTGCTGTGAGAGAATTAGCCCATTCTATCCAGCGCAGATGTACTGCTTTTGCATTGGGTGTGCTCGCTTTTGTAACAGCTTCTAAAGTTGGTACTGGGGTTACAATGATAATGTGTTTCCCCTGTGCTATTGCTCTTTCTCTCACAACAGCAGTCTGTTGCGGTCAATATTTGTTCTGTTGCCGCAAATCACATTTCAGCATTTGTGTTTAAATGTGATTTATACAGTCACAGCCGGCATGGCTCACGAGTGGGAGGGTGTTTGCGGGGTTGTGTGGGGTAGGGGGACAGGCGAGTAGTCATGAGGGAAGGGAGATCACGCTGGGAGGGGGGTTTAAATAATTAAAAAAAATACAACTTACCTTTCCCGGGTCCCGCATCTTCACTGCTCGGTCTGCTCCTGCTTTCCTGCCTCCACAGGAACAGGAAGCAGGCAGCCTCCCTCCCCTCCCGTAAGCCAATCACAATGTTACAATGGTAGCGTTGTGATTCGTTGGGACGCCGGCCAGACACCTGGGGAAGCCATTTTGTCCATGGATGCAGCCTACATAGAGAAAAGGGAGAGTGTGCATGACTGGTTTGGTCGGCCCCAGAGGGCCGACCAAACAGTCAGGGCCAGCAGCATTGGGCAAACCACACCTCCCCTGCCCTCATGCAGACTCGCCCACCCCCAACCAAACCCTTCTGCTTTCTCACAGTGCGAGAAGCAGAAACATAAAATGGTACTTATAATACAATTTTATGTTTCTGCTTTTTGCACTGCAAGAAAGCAGTGGGGCGACGCTCCTCTGCCCACATGGCGGAATTGCCCCTGGATTTGTCTGCAATTGGTCCTATCACAACTTCATTGAAAGTGAGGTATGTATATCCTGATAAACCAGGGATGACCCGGATCACCAAATTTGTAGAATTTACACGTGTGTGCAAATGTTTAGATGCTATCATGTCATCTTGAACTGAACGGAGAGTATCTATGTGTTGCTGTGTCCACTGATGTGGTGTGAAATCAGGTCTAATCAAGCCATAGAAAGGTTTTACTCTTTCGGCGTAATGTAGAATGTAAGTTCTGCCAAAATTGAGAAATCCTAAAATGGATTACAAACCTTTTACATTCTTTGGAGGTACAGCATTGCGCTCTTTTCTAAAAGGTTGCCTGCCAGGCTCTTGCCTTCACTTGGCAGCTCGTATCCCAGAAATAGGGCATTGAGATGGGCAATTTTAGATTTCTTGAAATTAAATTTGTAGCCCATATTGGCGAATCCCACAATTATGTTGTTCACCCTGCTCTAGTGTTCAATAATTTATCGTCCGTCAGATAGATGTCATCTACATAGAACACTGCCTCCTCATCGCATGTTTGTAATATTTCTGACACTCTTGCCGAGAATAGCCTTGGGTTTTTCTAATATCCTTGAGGCAAACAACAAAAATTTAGCTGAGTGCCGAGCGCAGAAAATGCTGTCAAATATCTGGTTTCTGGAGCTATATTCTGGCAGAAGAATCCATTTGAGTTATCTAATGTTTGTATTTTGTTCGCACAATGTTATTCATTAATGCGGCACTATGTGCATTTTGAACTGCAAATGTTTGCGTGCATGTGCTTAAGTGTCGGTAATCTAAAACTAGATGATATTTATTGTCAGGTTTCATTACTGGGAACAAATAATTATTCATCGAGGAGGTGCACGTTTCAATTACACCTTGGTATTCAAGTTGGTCTAGAATTTCTTTGACCTGCCTTTTTGCATCTTTTTTTTATAGGGTACTGTCTCTGTGGATTTGGAGTAGATTTTAATGGGATTTCATGGAGGGTAGACTCCACGTCCCACCCTACATGGTTGTGGTATAATGCCGGAGCTAGCGCTAGCTCCCACTCCTGCGTGTATGAGTGTTTTAAAGCTTGTGAAACAAGTTCGGAGAAAGCAGGCAAAATGACGCTTTCCCCTTTTGGGCAATCCATCACAAACTCAGGGGGCCAATCTTTTTCTGCTAGCAGTATGTTATATCCAAATGTCAAATTCTCCCAAAAGACACCTTCAATTTTTCTTGATATGTCCCCCTCTAGTTGATGTGTAATTTCATACAGTCTATGCGGGACACTAACTCTCGTATCAGGTGTTTCCACCGTGATGTGTTCATTCACAACTGCTGTCACCAGAAAATCCTTCAGGTTCTGGTGAGCTATTGTTACTTCTGCTGCCCTGTCTAGCATCGTCAGAGCCCATTCCCCATTCAGAATCTGAGTCCCCAGTAACCTGGGCATGTCTAATCTTTAAGCCAGCTCCTTTCTTCTTTTTGAATTGAGGTTGTCCTTTAAGTTGTTCTTCCTGTTTGATAATATAATCTGAAGGGTATGCAGACATAATATCGAGTTTAAATATCGATGTGCCATAATATCGATGTTTAAATTTCGATGTGACCGAATATCAACCTGCAAGAATATCGTCAACAAGAACATTGACATGCAGGTAAGAAATATCGTTTTACTTAATATCAAAGTTATTAATATCGTAAGTAAAAATATCGTTGTTTATAATATCGACAAATAATTGAGTGTTCTGTATGTTAGTATATGTATTAAAATGCTAGCTTATTATTCTAATCTATGTTTGAATTTTTTATGAGTAATTAATTTTATGTTAATTAATTTTTGCGTATTTTAGTTCTGTAGCGGGTTGTGGGTATATAGGGGAATAGGGGGGGGGAAGTAATTTAATTATAATATATTAATTAATAATTTTTTAGAAGTTATTAATTAAAAAAAATATATATTGTGTTTTAGTTCCGTAGCGGGTTGTGGGTTTATAGGGGAATAGGGTGGGAAGTAATGTAATTGAAATTAATTAATTAATAATGTTATTAATTAATATCTTTTTATTTAATCATTTATATTGTTAATTGTGTTAATTCATTTGTTAATAATTAATTTTTAATTGGTTATTAATATTTAATCATTAATTGGTAAATATGTTAATTGTGTAATTTTTTTTAGGAGCAGGTTGTGGTTTTATACGGGAGTAGGGTGGGAACTAATTTAATTATAATTAATTAATTAATATTTATGTTGTTAATACTTTATATTGTTAATTGTGTAAACAAATGTTATTCATTAGTTATTAATTGGATTTTAATTATTAATAATTAATGGATAAATATGTTAATTGTGTAAAAAAAATAGGAGTGGGTTGTGGGTTGATAGGGGAGTATGGTGGGAAGTAATTTAATTTTAATAACAATTTTATTCTTTTTTGTATAATATTTATTTAAAGTTATTTTATAGTGTTAATTGTGTGATATAATTTATTTTGATGGTTTTTAAATTGCTCTTTAATTGCTATTACTGAATTAATTAATTGTTAATTAATTTTGTTAATTCTTTATGATTTTACAATATTCATGGTGTTGTTTATAGGGGAATATGGTGTGAGGTAAATTATTTTTGACCAATTAATTATTTCTTAATTAATGTTAATTATTTTGCAGGAGTGGAAATACTAAATTATTCCCCTCTGCTATCCAACACTTTCCCTACTGTTGCATTTGCTGGAGTGGGAATAGTAAATTATTCCCCTACGCTATCCAACACTTTCCCTACTGTTTCACTCACTGGAGTGGGAATAGTCATTTTTACCCACCTGCTATCCAACACTTTCCCTGCTGTTGCACTCACTGAAGTAGAAATAGTACATTTTACCCCTCCACTATCCAACACTTTCTCTACTGTTACACTTGTTGGAGTGGGAATATTATACCTCTCCGCTATCCAACCCTTTCCCTACTGTTGCACTCACTGGAGTGGGAATAGTAATTTTTACCCACCCGCTATCCAACACTTTTCCTACTATTGCATTTGCTGGAGTGGGAATAGTCATTTTTACCCACCCCCTATCCAACACTTTCCCTACTGGTGCACTCACTGGAGTGGGAATAGTAATTTTGACCCCTCCGCTCTCCAACAGTTTCCCTACTGTTGTAGTTAATGTATTGTAAAATATTGTTTTACAAAGAAATATTATTTTTAATATTTTAATGTATTATATATATATATATATATATATATATATATATATATATATTATTTTCATATATATATATTACAGGTTTATGTGTATATATAGTATGTATTTATAATTTTTATTATGTTTCTAACATTTTATAATTAAAAATTAATTATTTATTAAAATTATTAAGTTAATATATATAATTGTTTTTAAATATGTATGTTAATTTATTATTTATCATTTTTTACTTTTTTAAATAATTCTAACTATGGGGCCCATTAGGATGGCGGGCGGACACCCTAGCGCACTGGCGATTAGGATGCCACCGCCACCGTGGCTCACAGCACCGCCCGCCACAATGCTGGTGAATGCACTGGTGCCTGCCACCATATCCATGACAATGCAGGGACTACCATAGGTACCCCCCATGTGCACCCCCCATCCCCCAATACCCTGGGGGCCCACAACGTGCCCCCGGAAGAGAATTCCGCATGTCTTTCCGTGGCGGCAATGCCGCCACAGAAAGGCATGTTTCCACCCCCATGCTAATATGGATGGCAGTGTCTAGCAGACACCGCCACCATATTAAACCTTTTTCCGCCCGGAAAAAAAGTGGCGGACGGTCTTCCTGTATGCCACGGTACCCCCCGCCATACTAATATGGCGGGGGGTAAATGGGTGGCGGGCGGGGAAGGATGTAGGGCGGATCGCCTCCGCCATGCGGACGGTGGCGATCCGCCACACATCCTAATGGGCCCCTTAGTTTTTATAATTTTTTTATTTATTATTTAATTAATTTTATATTCTTTTTAAGACATTTAAAAAAATATATATTTTAAACAACCATATTTTAAACAACGATATTTTGGTTTCGATATTTTTGTACTTACCTTTGTAGAGATAGGATGTTGCTATTCTGTCCGTTGATATGCTGTACTCGATATTCTTCTAGGTCGATATTCGGTCCGTCGATATTCTGTCAGTGATCCAATCTGAAGTGCGATGTGTTTCCCTTTTTGTCTTTGGTCGATCTTCAGTCTTTTGTTCTAATCGCCTGTCCCTCTCTGAGTTTTTTGATGAACACTTGAAGGAACTAAAGGAACGTGTATCAGTGTCCTGATACCTATCAGGCTTCCTAATGTTATCACAATTCCTAAGGTTGTACCTCTTTTCAGAGGACTCCTGTTGGAGAGACCCACCACTTGATTGTGAATTCTTTTCTGTATTGATATTTTTAGAATGTTTGTTTTTCCATTTCTTTTTAGAAGAAGCGGATGCTTGCTTTGAGGTTGTCCTTGTCGGGACTACCCACCATTTGTGGCTTGCCGGCTTTGGTTCCCAAATTATTTCTACCTGATGCAGCATAGGTTTCTTCGATAATTTTTGGTAATTCTCGCTACCTATTGATAGGTGCTATTTCCCTGAGGTGGCTGTGTATGGCCACTGCTGCTGCCTCCCGCTTTATGTTGCTCATCATGTTTTCAGAGACTTGGGCAAAATTACCCATCAGTTTAATTGAACACACATTAGGTATCATGACAAGCAGGCAACAGGATGCTACGGAATTACCGCCTCATATACCAAAAGAGCAAAATTACATTACTTTGAATTGAAAGAACAAACATCACCTCATGAAAGGGAGCTGTGGGAAAAGCAAGGTTGCATTCAGTCACCAACAGATTTCATTTACAGGCAAGAGAATACAGGCAAGCCAGCAAGGCCACAATCGATGCTGTATACGGCTCTAGAGCATCTACACCTCCCAGCACATACCGCAAAAATATATCTTCTTGCTACATTACAGGCAGATTTGTTTATTTCACAACTATATGAAATGATCACTATATACTTTGCATAATGCACAATATGCCAGCAGTATAGCCCCAAACCGACCGTAAAAGGTAATCACCTCAACAATACAGTGCCCAACAGGTCCATTAAAAAATCTACACGTAGATGTTATTGTCATTATAGAAAGATGTAACAATTACAGGTATCTTATAGTAGTTGTTTGTATATTCTAACAGTGGATTGAGGCAGGACCCTGTGTACATAATGATGCTAAAGCAGCAGCCAATTTTCTGATTAGAGAGGTGATACCAAATCAGCCAGGAAGGGATCACCATTTAACACCATATCAAATATAAAGGGGTGAGCACGTCCCATGCTCACCCCTTTAACAATAGCACGGCAAAAGACAGATGCCTATAGACAGCTGAGGTTTTAGGGGATGAAATGAATTATTTGTCCAAGTTAATGAAGTTTGTCGAGTACTTCTTTTAGCAGGTATTGCGAAAAGAGAAGACATCCTCAGCCCAGCAGACCTGTCCGATACCTGTTGGCCAGCAAGTGTACGTGCGGAATTTTGTTAGAAAATGGAAGGGTCTCAAGTTCAACTGTCCCTTCTCAGTGACAATGAGTACCCCACTGCAGTGAAAGTGGATGGCAGGAAACCATGGATCCATGTGACAGATGTGCGACTGGATCCAGTCTTGCTCCAGACACTTCCATAGACAGACAAGAGGGGGAAACGAGATGCAAGAGTAATGATGTCTCACTTCAAAGCGCAAGTGGAGTATTTTGTCAACTCTGAAAGTGGACAGTTATGTTTTGCTGTTTTGTTTTTATTTTTATATCTTATGCTGGTGGCTACATTAAAATGGTATTTTACCTCATGTATGTGCTTATGTAACCACATTACGCATTTGCAGAGAGCAGTAGCAGAGCATAAAAATATATCCCATAGTATTCATACTGGCTTATTAGATAATATGTGGTATCAGCATATGATGGAGATTGGTACACAAGCCTCTAACCCCTCTTGCTTTGTTTGCTCTTTGATTCCACACGCCACTGACTCAAGGTACTCTCGTATAAAGAGGTTCCTCAAAATACAACCATGTGTCTGTTACATCTTTTCCTTATGTAGAATATGAGCTCAGATGCAACAACTGCAGGCGAAACAGGGAACATTCTTAGTAAATACTATTTAACACGAGAAAGTGTTAGCAGATGTAATGAACGTCTTAACAGACTGCAAAGAGCTAGTAGTGAAGTTATATGCAATGGCCAAGACAGGGATTATGAGGTATAAGGATAAAACCTGAAGAGGTCAAAGATTGCAGCAGGAATTTTTTAGGGGTATCCTGTCCTACGCTTTTCTGCAATAATTACTCCGCCACAACCTGGCCCCACAATTGTCAGGTAAGTTCATATTTCTGGGTAAATGGATGAGTATACGTTCATGGTCATTGGCACCATGGTGCTACATTTGGTTGCAGGGCCCTTAGTCTATGGAAAGGGTAACCAGACTGACAATAGCATACAATGAAAGTGTCAGGCAATGTGGGATGAGAACGTATCTAGAAACATCTATAACTCTTCGGGCAAGTAGAAAACCCATTCTTATCTTCTTGTGTTTATGGGTAAATTGACTCAGTGGGAAAGAACATCAATTGAAATGTTATAAAATATAATGCCAACATGCAATGGGGCACACTAATGAATTTTTACTGGAACTCTGGTGTGTGGCTGTATTTGTGACTTCCTTCAGAATGGCAAGGACTCTGCTCTTCGGTGACGGTACACACTCCCTACCTTGTGATTCCAGGGGTTGACGTCTCCGAACTGCATGACCATCCCATGAGCCGTCCAAAGACCTTGCTGCATCATCATTAGAGGAAGAAAGGTGCAGAGTATTACGGTACTACAGCCTGGGAAGACATCCAGCAAGAGTTCAGGCTATTCAGTGATGCACAAATCTTCATCGGTAGCATCCTTCCATTCATTCAAGCAAAAGCAACTGCATGTTGGCTTCAGCTTACCCGCTGGGAGTTGATGTAAGCCATCAACGCTACAGAGGATGGCTTCAAGGCAATTAAAGAAGATCTGCGAGCTATGAGTGTAATGTTTATGCAGCATAGATATGTGTTGGACTTAAGAACAGCGATGGAAAAGGGAGTCTGTGCCAAGATTCAAACTGCCTGTTGCACATATATTTCAGCTAATGACGCAGATAACTGAATGGTAACAGAGGCCATACAAACTCTGAATACATTGCAAAAGAAGATGGTAGACGAGGGAGGTGCCTCTGATGAATTGTTTTCAGGGTGGTTCACTTTGGTACCAGCCTGGATGTCAGGACTATTTCAGGCCTTGTTGCCCGTTATTGTGACATTGCTCTTGATGTTCTGTATCCTCCAGATAGTGATAGGATGTTGTAAAAGGGTTAGTCATAAATTGGGAGGGACGTTCACTGCTATATGAGTCAATAAAATGTAGGATGTTGAGGAGAATGTATACACATTAATGACTCCAAGCAAAAGGGAAGGTGAGGAAATAGTTAAAAATTCAACCAAAAGGGGGAATGTTATAATGAATCTAGAAAATGAAGACGGTCCACTCATGTCAATGCAAGCATCAGCAGAAAGACATGTACAGATGTACGTGTTGAAGTAAAATACAGGGCAAAGCTATCTTTAGTAGCAGAATAAAAAAGAGCACAAATGGAGTCAGGAGCTGAGGGGAGGGAAGTAGACACAAGCTTTAGTAGAATAGAGAAATATAATTAGGTACAGCAGAAATGGGAAGGTCACAGGCCCACATTGCAAGAATATGTATCTGAGAAAATATGTAGATAAGGCTGCACAGAGGTGCAGAATAAATGGGAGGCTAGGCCTTGTAGAGCAGTAGACATGTAGGGAGTAGAGCATTACTAGGCTTCAAAGCACTAAACAAGCCAAGGACACAGGTAGTGCAGTGGTGGTGTGCAAATGTAACGATAACTTGCACAAGTTGCATTCCAAAACACGTGATTAGCTGTTTTTGAAGAAAGTATAACCTTTTGATATTTAATATTGTACTTGAGCAATTGCAAGATTAAATATGCAAATGTATGACATATTTATGGTTATAAATGTATAAAAGAAACCGTCTGCCACATTGTAAGTTGAAGTACAGATTCCCCCTCCACGGAGCTGACTGACCTTCTGAGTGTTTTTTATAAACTGCGTACTATAGTGCCAACAGAAGTCATATGGTCTTTTCTTTCGTCCAGCAACACCATGGATTCACCCTATTACTACAGAAGTATAAAGCAGCCCTGAGAGTTTCACAGTACGTACAATTGAACTGTTGCAGACAGATGTGAGTGTTACATCTTCTGTTGGTAACATGATACTGAACATGAACTGATGATAATGTATGACATCTGATACATGCAGGTCGAGTAGCCACAATACTTGCTAGCAAAACCTTTTCAAAAATACAAAATTAGACTTTTGGATGTCATTTTCTTATTATATGAGTTGTCAATTGAGTGAAAAGTGTTCGCCCATAAGTTTTTAGAAAAGTCTGGAAAACGTGAACCTCTTAACACACTGAAAAAGTTACAAGAATTGATAAGGTTTTAATATTTTGGTCTGATATACCTCCCACATCTGCAGAAAGGTTTAAACTACTGTTTCAACTAATATCTCCCAAAGGAAGGGGCTGGCAGGAGAAGCATGCCTTTATACTTCGGGAGCTACATCACAAAAAGGTTGCTTACTTGCAAGGGTACTGCAATCATTGTTTTGATAATTAGAACAGTTCCAAGTCAAGGAAGGTTCACTTTCATAATGTACTTAGAAGGTCAGACTGCATTTATAGCTTATAAAAATCTAATTTGTAATCAGCAGCATAAGAGCACTTTGAGAGGTAGAGAAAGTTATCACTGCAGTCTAGAATGCTATAATTAAGGAAAATCCCACAGAGCAGGTAAAAAGATTATTGTTGGATTACACCTACCGACTCTGGGGGCAGCTACTGAAGCTATCATGCTTAATTCTAGAGCATTCCACATTAAATTGGTGCAATAAGCCGCAGGTGAAATGAGTTCATACATAACATTTAAATATGTTCTGACAATGAGAATAATTTCTTTAGGACCAACAGGCAATCCCACAAACCCTGCGGGTCAGAGTATAAGTGAGTCTCACACGGTGTTCTATAAAGCCCGATCCATGCAACCTGCAGGGAACACAAGACTGTAATCTGTCTATGCAGTGGCCAATGGAGTGTTTTAGTATGTCGACTTTGAAAAAAAACACATACGTGTAACGCCCCTGGAAGATACTATTACAGAACTTGCAAAATTAAATATTTAACCTCTAGTCTTAAAAAAATAGATTCTGTTTCAACACTGACTCGTCATTCTGTGTTCAAGAGTAGACGTGAGTCCCTTGCTCACTTTGCCACTGGATTCAAGCAAGCCTGGCTGAAGACGGCTGAAATGTCAGAAACCGGTCCTAGGAAGCTTGTTTCAGGTCCAGGGAAGACATGGCTTGGCAGTTCGGGCTGGACTGTTCCCATGAGGCACGGGGTCAGACTGATTTGCATATGGCCATGTCTGAACTGGGGTGGCAGAGTGGGCTAAAGAACGGTGATGGATTAAACCCAGATCAGTTGACTGGGGGTGAGTGCTTGCAATCTTCAACACTCCGTCCATCATTTCCTTTGGTTTTTGCTTTGTTCGCCATAAGTTGGCAGGGTATGCTCAGACGTGAGTCCCTTGCTCACTTTGCCACTGGATTCAAGCAAGCCTGGCTGAAGACGGCTAAAATGCCAGAAACCGGTCCTAGGATGCTGGTTTCCGGTCCAAGGAAGACATGGCTTGGCAGTTCGGGCTGGACTGTTCCCATGAGGCACAGGGTCAGACTGATTTGCATATGGCCATGTCTGAACTGGGGTGGCAGAGTGGGCTAAAGAACGGTGATGGATTAAACCCAGATCAGTTGACTGGGGGTGAGTGATTGCAATGTTCAACACTCCGTCCATCATTTCCTTTGGTTTTTGCTTTGTTCGCCATAAGTTGGCAAGGTATGCTCAGACGTGAGTCCCTTGCTCCCTTTGCCACTGGATTCAAGCAAGCCTGGCTGAAGACGGCTGAAATGCCAGAAACCGGTCCTAGGAAGCTTGTTTCCGGTCCAGGGAAGACATGGCTTGGCAGTTCGGGCTGGACTGTTCCCATGAGGCACAGGGTCAGACTGATTTGCATATAGCCATGTCTGAACTGGGGTGGCAGAGTGGGCTAAAGAACGGTGATGGATTAAACCCAGATCAGTTGACTTGGGGTGAGTGCTTGCAATGTTCAACACTCCGTCCATCATTTCCTTTGGTTTTTGCTTTGAACATAGATTTGACACATCAGGATTTCTATGATTACAAAGACTTATGAAGGAAAACGATAAAGGCTGAACAGTTTGGGTACAGATAACTGCCTTGAAAACCGTCATCAACTGGTGGGTGTACGGCACACTGCGGCTCACCAGATTGAGGAAATTCACTCATAAGGTAATTCTGCTGCAAAGAAGGCTTCAAGCTCTGAGGTTTATATACATAAAGCAGCAGCAGCAGTAACAAGTTTGAAAACTACAAGTGACCTAGAAATAGTCTTAGTGATACAATCATCCACAGTAAAAGAGCACTCCCTCAAGGCTTTCCTGCGAAGTATGTTTATTCCCTAAGACAGGATGGGCCCCCTAAAATCACAATACCCGGGAGCAGGTGATCACAACATACCAAATGCATCTAACTTAACTGATCAAATGTAAGCAGCTCGAGAAGGGATAGGTTTAACACATGCCAGTTTCAGCCACTCTGCATATATTACTAGAAAATTAATGCTGGCTGTGGTGAAAGCAATTAGACAGCATGTAGTAGCTTGTACTGCATACAGGTCGGGATAGACTCCTGGTGTCGCTTCATATGGACGTGGCTACAGCACCAAGTCACACCTTTCTTTAACCCATTCAAACTAATTTGAAGGGTGTTAAAGAGACATACATAAGCAGCATTACAGTGTCCTGATACCTATCAGGCTTCCTAATGTTATCACAATTCCTAAGGTTGTACCTCTTTTCAGAGGACTCCTGTTGGAGAGACCCACCACTTGATTGTGAATTCTTTTCTGTATTGATATTTTTAGAATGTTTGTTTTTCCATTTCTTTTTAGAAGAAGTGGATGCTTGCTTTGAGGTTGTCCTTGTCGGGACTACCCACCATTTGTGGCTTGCCGGCTTTGGTTCCCAAATTATTTCTACCTGATGCAGCATAGGTTTCTTCGATAATTTTTGGTAATTCTCGCTACCTATTGATAGGTGCTATTTCCCTGAGGTGGCTGTGTATGGCCACTGCTGCTGCCTCCCGCTTTATGTTGCTCATCATGTTTTCAGAGACTTGGGCAAAATTACCCATCAGTTTAATTGAACACACATTAGGTATCATGACAAGCAGGCAACAGGATGCTACGGAATTACCGCCTCATATACCAAAAGAGCAAAATTACATTACTTTGAATTGAAAGAACAAACATCACCTCATGAAAGGGAGCTGTGGGAAAAGCAAGGTTGCATTCAGTCACCAACAGATTTCATTTACAGGCAAGAGAATACAGGCAAGCCAGCAAGGCCACAATCCATGCTGTATACGGCTCTAGAGCATCTACACCTCCCAGCACATACCGCAAAAATATATCTTCTTGCTACATTACAGGCAGATTTGTTTATTTCACAACTATATGAAATGATCACTATATACTTTTCATAATGCACAATATGCCAGCAGTATAGCCCCAAACCGACCGTAAAAGGTAATCACCTCAACAATACAGTGCCCAACAGGTCCATTAAAAAATCTACACGTAGATGTTATTGTCATTATAGAAAGATGTAACAATTACAGGTATCTTATAGTAGTTGTTTGTATATTCTAACAGTGGATTGAGGCAGGACCCTGTGTACATAATGATGCTAAAGCAGCAGCCAATTTTCTGATTAGAGAGGTGATACCAAGGTGGGGCGTGGCAGAAGTGAATTTGAAATAAAACATAAACTGTGATCTGTGTATCACCCTCAAAGTAATGGTATCGTGGAACGCCTGAATGACCTCCTCAAGAATAAAATAAGCAACCAATGTGCTCCTCTCCAAAAGAAATGCCTGTACTGCCTACCACTAACCTTGTATGCCCTCAGAAATCAGCCAGGAAGGGATCACCATTTAACACCATATCAAATAGCACGTCCCATGCTCACCCCTTTAACAATAGCACGGCAAAAGACAGATGCCTATAGACAGCTGAGGTTTTAGGGGATGAAATGAATTATTTGTCCAAGTTAATGAAGTTTGTCAAGTACTTCTTTTAGCAGGTATTGCGAAAAGAGAAGACATCCTCAGCCCAGCAGACCTGTCCGATACCTGTTGGCCAGCAAGTGTACGTGCGGAATTTTGTTAGAAAATGGAAGGGTCTCAAGTTCAACTGTCCCTTCTCAGTGACAATGAGTACCCCACTGCAGTGAAAGTGGATGGCAGGAAACCATGGATCCATGTGACAGATGTGCGACTGGATCCAGTCTTGCTCCAGACACTTCCATAGATAGACAAGAGGGGGAAACGAGATGCAAAAGTAATGATGTCTCACTTCAAAGCGCAAGTGGAGTATTTTGTCAACTCTGAAAGTGGACAGTTATGTTTTGCTGTTTTGTTTTTATTTTTATATCTTATGCTGGTGGCTACATTAAAATGGTATTTTACCTCATGTATGTGCTTATGTAACCACATTACGGATTTGCAGAGAGCAGTAGCAGAGCATAAAAATATATCCCATAGTATTCATGCTGGCTTATTAGATAATATGTGGTATCAGCATATGATGGAGATTGGTGCACAAGCCTCTAACCCCTCTTGCTTTGTTTGCTCTTTGATTCCACACGCCACTGACTCAAGGTACTCTCGTATAAAGAGGTTCCTCAAAATACAACCATGTGTCTGTTACATCTTTTCCTTATGTAGAATATGAGCTCAGATGCAACAACTGCAGGCGAAACAGGGAACATTCTTAGTAAACACTATTTAACACGAGAAAGTGTTAGCAGATGTAATGAACGTTTTAACAGACCGCAAAGAGCTAGTAGTGAAGTTATATGCAATGGCCAAGACAGGGATTATGAGGTATAAAGATAAAACCTGAAGAGGTCAAATATTGCAGCAGGAATTTTTTAGGGGTATCCTGTCCTACGCTTTTCTGCAATAATTACTCCGCCACAACCTGGCCCCACAATTGTCAGGAAAGTTCATATTTCTGGGTAAATGGATGAGTATACGTTCATGGTCATTGGCACCATGGTGTTACATTTGGTTGCAGGGCCCTTAGTCTATGGAAGGGTAACCAGACTGACAATAGCATACAATGAAAGTGTCAGGCAATGTGGGATGAGAACGTATCTAGAAACATCTACAACTCTTCGGGCAAGTAGAAAACCCATTCTTCTCTTCTTGTGTTTATGGGTAAATTGACTCAGTGGGAAAGAACATCAATTGAAATGTTATAAAATATAATGCCAACATTCAATGGGGCACACTAATGAATTTTTACTGGAACTCTGGTGTGTGGTTGTATTTGTGACTTCCTTCAGAATAGCAAGGACTCTGCTCTTCGGTGACGGTACACACTCCCTACCTTGTGATTCCAGGGGCTGACGTCTCCGAACTGCATGACCATCCCATGAGCCGTCCAAAGACCTTGCTGCATCATCATTAGAGGAAGAAAGGTGCAGAGTATTACGGTACTACAGCCTGGGAAGACATCCAGCAAGAGTTCAGGCTATTCAGTGATGAACAAATCTTCATCGGTAGCATCCTTCCATTCATTCAAGCAAAAGCAACTGCATGTTGGCTTCAGCTTACCCGCTGGGAGTTGATATAAGCCATCAACGCTACAGAGGATGGCTTCAAGGCAATTAAAGAAGATCTGCGAGCTATGAGTGTAATGTTTATGCAGCATAGATATGTGTTGGACTTAAGAACAGCGATGGAAAAGGGAGTCTGTGCCAAGATTCAAACTGCCTGTTGCACATATATTTCAGCTAATGACGCAGATAACTGAATGGTAACAGAGGCCATACAAACTCTGAATACATTGCAAAAGAAGATGGTAGACGAGGGAGGTGCCTCTGATGAATTGTTTTCAGGGTGGTTCACTTTGGTACCAGCCTGGATGTCAGGACTATTTCAGGCCTTGTTGCCTGTTATTGTGACATTGCACTTGATGTTCTGTATCCTCCAGATAGTGATAGGATGTTGTAAAAGGGTTAGTCATAAATTGGGAGGGACGTTCACTGCTATATGAGTCAATAAAATGTAGGATGTTGAGTAGAATGTTTGCACATTAATGACTCCAAGCAAAAGGGAAGGTGAGGAAATAGTTAAAAATTCAAGCAAAAGGGGGAATGTTATAATGAATCTAGAAAATGAAGACGGTCCACTCATGTCAATGCAAGCATCAGCAGAAAGACATGTACAGATGTATGTGTTGAAGTAAAATACAGGGCAAAGCTATCTTTAGTAGCAGAATAAAAAAGAGCACAAATGGAGTCAGGAGCTGAGGGGAGGGAAGTAGACACGAGCTTTAGTAGAATAGAGAAA
This sequence comes from Triturus cristatus, assembly GCF_964204655.1. Lineage (NCBI taxonomy): Eukaryota > Metazoa > Chordata > Amphibia > Caudata > Salamandridae > Triturus > Triturus cristatus. The sequence continues at coordinate 279,576,149 of NC_140590.1, forward strand.
TATAATTAGGTACAGCAGAAATGGGAAGGTCACAGGCCCACATTGCAAGAATATGTATCTGAGAAAATATGTAGATAAGGCTGCACAGAGGTGCAGAATAAATGGGAGGCTAGGCCTTGTAGAGCAGTAGACATGTAGGGAGTAGAGCATTACTAGGCTTCAAAGCACTAAACAAGCCAAGGACACAGGTAGTGCAGTGGTGGTGTGCAAATGTAACGATAACTTGCACAAGTTGCATTCCAAAACACGTGATTAGCTGTTTTTGAAGAAAGTATAACCTTTGTAATATTGTACTTGAGCAATTGCAAGATTAAATATGCAAATGTATGACATATTTACGGTTATAAATGTATAAAAGAAACCGTCTGCCACATTGTAAGTTGAAGTACAGATTCCACATCCACGGAGCTGACTGACCTTCTGAGTGTTTTTTATAAACTGCGTACTATAGTGCCAACAGAAGTCATATGGTCTTTTCTTTCGTACAGCAACACCATGGATTCACCCTATTACCACAGAAGTATAAAGCAGCCCTGAGAGTTTCACAGTACGTACAATTGAACTGTTGCAGACAGATGTGAGTGTTACATCTTCTGTTGGTAACATGATACTGAACATGAACTGATGATAATGTATGACATCTGATACATGCAGGTCGAGTAGCCACAATACTTGCTAGCAAAACCTTTTCTAAAATACAAAATTAGACTTTTGGATGTCATTTTCTTATTATATGAGTTGTCAATTGAGTGAAAAGTGTTCGCCCATAAGTTTTTAGAAAAGTCTGGAAAACGTGAACCTCTTAACACACTGAAAAAGTTACAAGAATTGATAAGGTTTTAATATTTTGGTCTGATATACCTCCCACATCTGCAGAAAGGTTTAAACTACTGTTTCAACTAATCTCTCCCAAAGGAAGGGGCTGGCAGGAGAAGCATGCCTTTATACTTCGGGAGCTACATCACAAAAAGGTTGCTTACTTGCAAGGGTACTGCAATCATTGTTTTGATAATTAGAACAGTTCCAAGTCAAGGAAGGTTCACTTTCATAATGTACTTAGAAGGTCAGACTGCATTTATAGCTTATAAAAATCTAATTTGTAATCAGCAGCATAAGAGCACTTTGAGAGGTAGAGAAAGTTATCACTGCAGTCTAGAATGCTATAATTAAGGAAAATCCCACAGAGCAGGTAAAAAGATTATTGTTGGATTACACCTACCGACTCTGGGGGCAGCTACTGAAGCTATCATGCTTAATTCTAGAGCATTCCACATTAAATTGGTGCAATAAGCCGCAGGTGAAATGAGTTCATACATAACATTTAAATATGTTCTGACAATGAGAATAGTTTCTTTAGGACCAACAGGCAATCCCACAAACCCTGCGGGTCAGAGTATAAGTGAGTCTCACACGGTGTTCTATAAAGCCCGATCCATGCAACCTGCAGGGAACACAAGACTGTAATCTGTCTATGCAGTGGCCAATGGAGTGTTTTAGTATGTCGACTTTGAAAAAAAACACATACGTGTAACGCCCCTGGAAGATACTATTACAGAACTTGCAAAATTAAATATTTAACCTGTAGTCTTAAAAAAATAGATTATGTTTCAACACTGACTCGTCATTCTGTGTTAAAGAGTAGACGTGAGTCCCTTGCTCACTTTGCCACTGGATTCAAGCAAGCCTGGCTGAAGACGGCTGAAATGCCAGAAACCGGTCCTAGGAAGCTTGTTTCAGGTCCAGGGAAGACATGGCTTGGCAGTTCGGGCTGGACTGTTCCCATGAGGCACAGGGTCAGACTGATTTGCATATGGCCATGTCTGAACTGGGGTGGCAGAGTGGGCTAAAGAACGGTGATGGATTAAACCCAAATCAGTTGACTGGGGGTGAGTGCTTGCAATCTTCAACACTCCGTCCATCATTTCCTTTGGTTTTTGCTTTGTTCGCCATAAGTTGGCAGGGTATGCTCAGACGTGAGTCCCTTGCTCACTTTGCCACTGGATTCAAGCAAGCCTGGCTGAAGACGGCTGAAATGCCAGAAACCGGTCCTAGGAAGCTTGTTTCCGGTCCAGGGAAGACATGGCTTGACAGTTCGGGCTGGACTGTTCCCATGAGGCACAGGGTCAGACTGATTTGCATATGGCCATGTCTGAACTGGGGTGGCAGAGTGGGCTAAAGAACGGTGATGGATTCAACCCAGATCAGTTGACTGGGGGTGAGTGCTTGCAATGTTCAACACTCCGTCCATCATTTCCTTTGGTTTTTGCTTTGTTCGCCATAAGTTGGCAGGGTTTGTTCAGACGTGAGTCCTTTGCTCACTTTGCCACTGGATTCAAACAAGCCTGGCTGAAGACGGCTGAAGACGGCTGAAATGCCAGAAACCGGTCCTAGGAAGCTTGTTTCCGGTCCAGGGAAGACATGGCTTGGCAGTTCGGGCTGGACTGTTCCCATGAGGCACAGGGTCAGACTGATTTGCATATGGCCATGTCTGAACTGGGGTGGCAGAGTGGGCTAAAGAACGGTAATGGATTAAACCCAGATCAGTTGACTGGGGGTGAGTGCTTGCAATGTTCAACACTCCGTCCATCATTTCCTTTGGTTTTTGCTTTGTTTGCCATAAGTTGGCAGGGTATGCTCAGACGTGAGTCCCTTGCTCACTTTGCCACTGGATTCAAGCAAGCCTGGCTGAAGACGGCTGAAATGCCAAAAACCGGTCCTAGGAAGCTTGTTTCCGGTCCAGGGAAGACATGGCTTGGCAGTTCGGGCTGGACTGTTCCCATGAGGCACAGGGTCAGACTGATTTGCATATGGCCATGTCTGAACTGGGGTGGCAGAGTGGGCTAAAGAACGGTGATGGATTAAACCCAGATCAGTTGACTGGGGGTGAGTGCTTGCAATGTTCAACACTCCGTCCATCATTTCCTTTGGTTTTTGCTTTGTTCGCCATAAGTTGGCAGGGTATGTTCAGACGTGAGTCCTTTGCTCACTTTGCCACTGGATTCAAACAAGCCTGGCTGAAGACGGCTGAAATGCCAGAAACCGGTCCTAGGAAGCTTGTTTCCGGTCCAGGGAAGACATGGCTTGGCAGTTCGGGCTGGACTGTTCCCATGAGGCACAGGGTCAGACTGATTTGCATATGGCCATGTCTGAACTGGGGTGGCAGAGTGGGCTAAAGAACGGTAATGGATTAAACCCAGATCAGTTGACTGGGGGTGAGTGCTTGCAATGTTCAACACTCCGTCCATCATTTCCTTTGGTTTTTGCTTTGTTCGCCATAAGTTGGCAGGGTGTGCTCAGACGTGAGTCCCTTGCTCACTTTGCCACTGGATTCAAGCAAGCCTGGCTGAAGACGGCTGAAATGCCAGAAACCGGTCCTAGGAAGCTTGTTTCCGGTCCAGGAAAGACATGGCTTGGCAGTTCGGGCTGGACTGTTCCCATGAGGCACAGGGTCAGACTGATTTGCATATGGCCATGTCTGAACTGGGGTGGCAGAGTGGGCTAAAGAACGGTGATGGATTAAACCCAGATCAGTTGACTGGGGGTGAGTGCTTGCAATGTTCAAAACTCCGTCCATCATTTCCTTTGGTTTTTGCTTTGTTCGCCATAAGTTGGCAGGGTATGCTCAGACGTGAGTCCCTTGCTCACTTTGCCACTGGATTCAAGCAAGCCTGGCTGAAGACGGCTGAAATGCCAAAAACCGGTCCTAGGAAGCTGGTTTCCGGTCCAAGGAAGACATGGCTTGGCAGTTCGGGCTGGACTGTTCCCATGAGGCACAGGGTCAGACTGATTTGCATATGGCCATGTCTGAACTGGGGTGGCAGAGTGGGCTAAAGAACGGTGATGGATTAAACCCTGATCAGTTGACTGGGGGTGAGTGCTTGCAATGTTCAACACTCCGTCCATCATTTCCTTTGGTTTTTGCTTTGTTCGCCATAAGTTGGCAGGGTATGCTCAGACGTGAGTCCCTTGCTCACTTTGCCACTGGATTCAAGCAAGCCTGGCTGAAGACGGCTGAAATGCCAGAAACCGGACCTAGGAAGCTTGTTTCCGGTCCAGGGAAGACATGGCTTGGCAGTTCGGGCTGGACTGTTCCTATGAGGCACAGGGTCAGACTGATTTGCATATGGCCATGTCTACTGGGGTGGCAGCGTGGGCTAAAGAACGGTGATGGATTAAGCCCAGATCAGTTGACTGGGGGTGAGTGATTGCAATGTTCAACACTCCGTCCATCATTTCCTTTGGTTTTTGCTTTGTTCGCCATAAGTTGGCAAGGTATGCTCAGACGTGAGTCCCTTGCTCACTTTGCCACTGGATTCAAGCAAGCCTGGCTGAAGACGGCTGAAATGCCAGAAACCGGTCCTAGGAAGCTTGTTTCCGGTCCAGGGAAGACATGGCTTGGCAGTTCGGGCTGGACTGTTCCCATGAGGCACAGGGTCAGACTGATTTGCATATGGCCATGTCTGAACTGGGGTGGCAGAGTGGGCTAAAGAACGGTGATGGATTAAACCCAGATCAGTTGACTGGGGGTGAGTGCTTGCAATGTTCAACACTCCGTCCATCATTTCCTTTGGTTTTTGCTTTGAACATAGATTTGACACATCAGGATTTCTATGATTACAAAGACTTATGAAGGAAAACGATAAAGGCTGAACAGTTTGGGTACAGATAACTGCCTTGAAAACCGTCATCAACTGGTGGGTGTACGGCACACTGCAGCTCACCAGATTGAGGAAATTCACTCATAAGGTAATTCTGCTGCAAAGAAGGCTTCAAGCTCTGAGGTTTATATACATAAAGCAGCAGCAGCAGTAACAAGTTTGAAAACTACAAGTGACCTAGAAATAGTCTTAGTGATAGTAAAAGAGCACTCCCTCAAGGCTTTCCTGCGAAGTATGTTTATTCCCTAAGACAGGATGGGCCCCCTAAAATCACAATACCCGGGAGCAGGTGATCACAACATACCAAATGCATGTAACTCAACTGATCAAATGTAAGCAGCTCGAGAAGGGATAGGTTTAACACATGCCAGTTTCAGCCACTCTGCATATATTACTAGAAAATTATTGCTGGCTGTGGTGAAAGCAATTAGACAGCATGTAGTAGCTTGTACTGCATACAGGTCGGGATAGACTCCTGGTGTCGCTTCATAGGGACGTGGCTACAGCACCAAGTCACAGCTTGCGCAGTTGCAAATTTTTTTTTGTGCTTAGTAGCAATGGGTGGATTGTGAACCTTTCTTTAACCCATTCAAACTAATTTGAAGGGTGTAAAAGAGACAAACATAAGCAGCATTGCATATGCCTTGAGCATGAGAATCTTAATAATGTTGTACCTTGTTTATACAACCTATATATTGCACATACAGCGTTAAATGATTTGCTGAGACATGTACTGCTAAACCATATGCCTTATGAAATATTGATTGGAAGTAAGATGTATAATGCAGACCTTCTGGGGGGGGGGGTGAAAGTCTTCACCTTGATCTGTTACTGGATTTGCAACAAATATGACTGGGTTTGTTAAAAGCACATGTTGCCCTTCCCCCCCATGTCTGCTTCTGCTGACTGGTTACCAAGGACAGAGACGTTTTTGCACAGTGACAGGCTGAAAAGGAGGTGTTTGACCCACCTATAGAGAACCCATGCGAGGGATAACTTTAAAAGGTACAACAACTGTGATTTTACTACCATTACCTGGATAGAAGAAGAACAGGCTGGTGGTGTTCCACATTCAAGTCACCCAGTGCTGCTGCCAGGAATATCACAGACTGCCCCACAGCCAGAAAGGTTTCTCCACAACTTACAATTGCGCTAGAGTGCCTTTCAATAAATAGTAAGCCCCCTCATAGTTGGAAGGAATATTATCGCTTTAGTGCGGTCTCCAAGCTGGAATTATAAATGAGAATACATTTTAGACCGTATTTAATTAGACCCATCAGGCTCAGACTCAAAACTGTTGAAGTGTGAAATTTATTTCTTAGAGTAACAAAGTGAAGAAGAGTGGGGTATACACAAATCACAAACATCCAGATTTGAGATAGTTTTGAGTTAGAGTCTAAATTGCAGAGTCTGATGGCTGCGTACAGGCTTGACATTAGTAAATGCACAAAACCAACATGAGCTTTTAATTCACTAATTCTAATAATCATCACATTTGCAATCTGGATAATAATGGTGGTGTTTCTTGCTCAAGTAGTGCATCCTGTTTCTTGCTCAAGTAGTGCCTGGACAGTAGCTGACAGGCCTTCAAGAGCTATAAGCAGGTACAGAGTAATTATGGAAGCAAAGCTCCTTTCCTCATTCCACCTGTGTGTCTTCACTCAACCGATCACACCTCCCACTCTAAATTGGTACCTATCAGGAGGAACTCAGATGTCAATTTCTAAAACCAATACAGATAGTGAGGGCGCACCACATCTCTCTTTTCAATCTTGATTACATTGTCTCCCCGGGATATAGACATTGGTGCATTGGACATAGCTTCCATCAGACATCTTCCCACTGATCTACAGTCCCATGCTTCTTTATATTATGATTATACACATTTGAACACAGATAATTACAAAGACATGTATTGTTACACTAGGTATGCACACTGTTCTTACACATATCAGATACTCAGAGGTTTTGTTTCCTTATTTACAGTGGGAACACTGCTTGGTTGCAATGTGGAACAGTTCACCAGAGTTGCAATCTTCTAAAGGCCGGTTTGATCCTGACCGTAATTTCTATAACTAAAGGAATGAACATTTGAATTGTCCTTCCTTCTAGCCAACAAATGGTGTCTGTACCTTCATTTCTCAACTCTTCCTTCATGTTAGTACCCAAGAGACTTTGTGCTTTTGAATGTTACTATACAACAAACAAACTACATGATTTGGTTTTGATACCATTAATGACCTAACTATCAGCGAACTTACTATTAGCGACCTTAGTGTTCCTCTAAAACCACACCAGAATTACTTACAAATTTGTACTTGGAAATAGGCTATGCATTCAAAAGCATCAGAGGTAAAAGTGATATTAGCAAATGGTATGTTTCTCACAATAATGAATGGATCTATGTAACATGTATTTGGAATTTACACACAAAAGAGTGTCACCAACGACTTGCCAAAGGAGTTGCAGGTCCACTTGCCAATAAGGGGGATCCAAGTTATCAACATAGATTACTCTAAATGTAGCCTCATGATCTTTCAATGAGACCAAACAACATATTGAATCTTTCAATGAAAATATAAATGTATGTGCTAAAAAGGAACCATATATGCTTATGTTCAGAATATCAAACGTTCACACGATTCTATATGGTGATCTTTCTATAGGAAATTAATAGGTGTAATCTGTTTCAGAACTCATCCGCATGTAGGATTATAAAAGATATGTAAGTGTTTCGAGAAAGAGCAGTATTGTCGAATGTTGCATTGCTATCTACTTTACAGGTATTGAAGGCACATTAGGTATCATGGAATCTTCTTAATTATACAAGTTTATTTCAGACATATGCTTTCCAAACAACAAGCAAACAGCAATCACAAGGCATTGTATTCTTTGTTCTCAATATCAGCTTTGAATTGGCTCCACTCTATCCATATGAAAGGTCTAGCATTACTTGGATCATCCATGGCCTTTTCACTACCAATAGATGTATTAAGACTTGGAGGCTATTCAGAATTAAAAGACATTGGATGATGTGATATTAGAATAAATGTCACCATGCACTTTTGATAGCAAATGTCATTTATCACTGTTTGGCGGATAATGATCCTGTATTTGTGAACACTGGTGAATGCATTAGCACATTGTGAACCTCTTTGATTTGTTAACAAAAAAGCACTACACACAAAACATTACTCAACAGTTCTGGAAAGTAAATATTCAATAACTGTGTCCCCAAATCAAACCATTTTGACGAAATACACTTTTTAAACATTTGGTCACATTTAATTTTTCTTGCAAAAGCCTGCCGTTCTTTAAGAGCAGGTATCAGGTATGTAGTAGCTGTGAATGAGTGAATTGAACGTTATGTTATGAGTGCCTACTACTGCCAAAGACAGCAACCATGTTGCTTTGTTTGACAAATTATAAGAATCTCTCTTATGCACACCTCGATAATCTAGCAAGCATAGTTTCACCCAAAAATAAAAAAATAAACCTAATAACACCTTTAGCATAGGAATGAACATACACAATTTTCAGTGGCACATCTCCTGGCTCAATATGGAATGATATTCATCACGCCATTAAATTTTGAGCACCGTAGTCAGTAACATTAATCCGCCCACACTCTAAAACTTGGCTCAGGTAAAAAGGTAACATTGAGAAAAACAAAGCTGCTTCTTCCAACTGTTGGAAGATATGGGTCCTGCCCTCATAGAGGGGTTTCATTCTCACCCGGTGCATTAGGGATGCCTCTGCCCAGAGAAACACAAGCAGAAAAAGAAAAAATGTTGTGAAGGAAGTGATGTTAAAACTAACTACTAGGAGCGATGCAAACTTTATAAGTTCATCCCAAGTGTCAGGATTAAAAGCAAAGCACAAGCAGTTTGAAAAAATAACTGAACGTGAACAGGAACGGGATTGCACGAGTGACGAGACGCGCCCGCAATCAAGACAACCCTAATGTGAGAAAAAGGGTTACACCGATACTGACTTAAGGCAAAGAAACTTAACATTGAACCCGAGTGGTTCGATTTATGGGAATTGCGGTACATGTAGTGTCGAGGACCAATGCACTATTAGAGTTCAGAAGCCCTAACACAATATCTCACAGCGGGAGCTTGAAATCGGCAATAACAAGATATGCCCTATAATCTGAGTGATGATATAATATGTGAGGAGGACTGAGGGGTGAGCTCTGAATGTGCACTCCCGCATACTTTTAGCAAATTATCCCCTTCCTATCATGAAAAGGTTTTTTATAAAAGTTCCAGTTATAACCAATTCATTTGAGAGTCATTGATGAAGTCTTGATAAAGATGGTATTATAAGACTTACCATCGAAACGCGTTGACGCTCTTTTGAAACACAATTCGTGAAAAAGCTGGAATTATAGACCACAATTAAGACCAGGGAAAACCTGGTCTATCCTGGTGAAACTAGGGGAAATGCTTTATTTATCCTTGTTTTTGCTGTTTCTATGTCTCATTATGCAACACACATAGAAACGGCAAAACGCCATGCACATAAACAATCATTAAAAAAAATGACGAGTTGCAACTTCTATCTGTGCTGTAATGTAATGTAAATGTAAATTGATACTTGTATGGCGCACTACTCACCCGCAAGGGTCTCAAGGCGCTTGTACGAATACCGCTGTGGAACCCATCCTGGCTTTCCCTGTGAGGCGTCCACTCCTGGGCACCCCCAAGGTGGAGGCCAGGCATCCTTAGCGTTGTGGGGGCCGTTGTGGAGATTAAGCAAGCTATTGCCCAGAGTTGCAGAGTGGGACCCCATGATTGGAATGGCACCGAGGCGAGAATTATCAGGTCCATGGAATTTTGAGCCCAAGACCCGCCGAGGCGGGGAATTGAACCCTGGTCCCGGGCTAGACCTCTGCATCAGGGTCTGCCGCTCTAATCATTGAGCCATACTTCAGCACAAAACGCCATTTCAGATTGTTTATGTGCAGGAAGGGGCACCTTCCTGCACATAAACAATCGTTCCCCTCAATGCTGGCACCCTTATACTATGGTGCAAGAGTGCCTGCGTTGAAGCTAAGCTGCTAAATTTAGCACCAGCACAGGGAGAAACACAGGACTGCACTGTATTCTTGTAAATACAGTGCAGACCTGCGTTTTAGAAGTGGTAGAGCGCAGCGTTAAGCCAACAAGGCTAATGCCACGCTCCGTCACTTCTTTTGTAAATATGCCCCCCAGTTCTCCACCACAGACTCTAAGATAGTGACCCTTGATGTCACCTTCTCAACCACGTTTTCTGTCTGCATTACTTGCACGTTTATTGGGAAGAGGGTGTCTGCTATTGTTGTGACTTTTTCTTAATCAATGGATTTTGTAGTGTCAGCTTGTATGGCATTACTAGGATCCTATTGTTGTTCTTTGATGGCCCTTTGCCACAGGAGCTTCTATTCTCTTGCCTTGCTGTCTCATCATCCATGTTTTAGTGCTGTATGTGTCTCTGTTTAGTATTAACTGTGCCCACCTCATCAGACACATTGATCACTTCCTGCATGGGCCTCCGAGTCCTGATCAGTGATGTTGTGAGGCACCTCTGCCTAGGCTTGTTAGCCCAGGCACCACATGTGCTTCTCCCAGCCCTACTGCCACAGCCCTGAGAGTGCCAGACGTATGATGCAAGCAGTTAATGTCTTCTGCCTGTCTCATTGGAACACTCATGTCTTTTGGTACGTCAGAAGGCACAGTGGTGCACAGTCTCTACTTCTTTTTCTGCATTGTTAATTTATATGTTGTGTTTAGGTATCAGTAAGGTATCAAACGCTGTTTGTTTTTTCAGATAATTTTTCCTGAAGAAGGGCCAAGAGCCCGAAATGCATAGGGAATGATGAACTTTTGGATATTTTGGTTGTGCATTCTTTCGGATCAAAATTCAATGTGACATAATTTGAAGGGAATGAATTAAAATTCCATTGATGGTTTACAATTAATCAAGTCCGGATGTATCTTATTATATATTTTTTAAAACATCTCACCTCCAGTGAGACCCTATTGTTGTGCCCAGTGGGCCGCCGCTTAATTTAAGCGCAGCAACTTCAGGAATCATTGACAAAGAGACCAGGAAGACTGGGTTGGTCTAAAGCACTGGGTAATTTGCAGTAATGTCCTATTACTTACCGGTAATCTTCATTACCCCAATACCGAATCCTCCTTGTCCCAGCCCTAACTTGTGAGGCATTTCCACCTCCGATAGAGATTTCCATGCTAGGGATTGTAGAACCCTTCAGCTTGAAGCTGTCTTCTATCTCTGTGACAGAAGTATAAAGCCCCACCCCTCCTGCCCATCCTCCTGTAACATACCAAGTCAGAGAAAAACTTGTGAAGGTGTGCATAGGGCAGAAGGGAGAGAAGTGGACTGGGACAAGGAGGATTCTGAATCGAAGTAATGAAGAGTACCGGTAGGTACTGGGACATTACCCCCTCATCTCCATCCTCCTCATCCCAGTCCTAACTTGTGAGGCTATACCAAGCAAGAAGCACAGCGACACAAAAATCATATACAAAAGCTTTTATTGAAAAGAAACGACAATTACTCCATTGCCGATTGCAAAACAGACGTCCCAAATGAATGCTCAGCTCCAGTCAAATCCAAACGATAATGACGAGCAAAAGTCAGCTGAGAAGACCACCTTGCAATACAACAGATATCCTGAATAGAAGGTTTGACCCACCTGCCAAGCGACTAAGAACAAACCCAGAAAATAGTCCCTATTTGTGTACTAAATTTCATTCTGGTGTTTGCTCAATTTAGCAAAATATGCTAGGCCCGAATTTGGGGCCTCTATTATTGTGGGTTTTGGGGCTTCAGAGTTTATACTTGCTAAAGTGTCAGATATTTTCTGCAGCTTACATTGGATTAGCCAGAGTAGGGTTTTCAAATTCTCTGCTGTAGTGTTCGCAGGAACTAAAAGTCTGCTTGCACCTTGTGTAAGTTACGTGCTGGCAGAGTCGAAGATATACATCACATGGTCCCTCCTCACTGTTGATGTTAATGCTCGTATTTCTATCTTTGCATTTAACCATCGTTAGGCGTGTGTTCCCATTGTTAGCATAATCGCTTAGACCTATCATTGACTGCCAATATATACGTTGTTTGAGTTATTAATTTGGTTATTTGTCAATTTAAAAATGACCCTAAGATCTGGAAAAAAGAGGCAAATCCAGGTCTCTACTTCTAATGGCATTTATACGGGTACAATTGACCAATTTTTTAAACGCTCCACTGCTATACTGGAGAAAGAAATTGCTATAGTTGAAAAACGTCTTTCATTGGATATAATTACAGGCAAGCGATCTTCTCTTGGGAAAATTAATGAGGCAGTTTCCCCTATTTCGCTTTCCCTTATAGATTCTGATAGCAATGTTGCTAATACTGATCTTGTGCCTATAACTGTCCCTGAGACCCAAATAGGAGAGATGGCGGAGGTGGGTCAAGATAGTTAATCTATTATTGCTCACGATAACATGCTAAACGGTGGGACTACCATCTTGCTAGATCAGTCTAGAGAGAATTTAGGTCTCTCGGACTCACCGAATCTAAATCTTAGTAAGGAGCAAGAGATCTCCCCCCCCATTTTACATCTTTTTCCCTCACAGAACCCTGGGAAACGCAAAAGGCTAGATCTTCCCCACATAGATGAACATAATGAGGGGGTGGGAAGCACTATTGATTCTTCTACTCGGCTGTGTAACACTAACGTGGTGGTTCAACCCGAAGATCATAATACCACTGTTAGTATTGTAGAAGGCATACTCCTGGCAAAGATAGAGTTATTAATGAAGTCCTTGCTTATACCGCTATTAGAAAGGACAAGATTATTGAATGAAAAAATGGACTCACTCGATAGGTTGTTTAAAGAGAATATAGCACCATCAAATAAAAAGCTAGACAGTCCTATCCCTAAAGGTGTGACCCCCATTGTTCCGCCACCACCGAAATCCAAACCGATAAATAAAAAAAAAGCTGGGACGTCAAGCTTAAAGGCGGGATCTCATATGTTAAAATCCCCGCAGCCAACATCAGTATCGGCCACTAAGATGACAGTTAGCTCTGGTGTTACACCTAGACTGAAGGCCATAAAACAACCCCAGCCCAAGAAAACACCTAGCAGTCACGAACATAATCCTCGGCCATTCTCTAAACCTATCCCGAGGAAACAATGTGTTAATCTCCCCCCTGAGTCACAGCCTTATACCATCATTTTAACTGGCGTGGCTCCATTAGTTGAAGGTAAAAGAGAAACACACATGGACCTCCACAATAAGGTTACATTTTGGCTCAACAAAAATCGCCCGCTCCCACCCAATACGTACTCCGAAATTCTTAATGTAAGAAGGGTGGACTGGATAGGTTATGGTAAGAAAGATCTTGAAGGGGACTGTGTGGTGATTAATTTTAGAGAATCATGGGTGGCTAATTTTATTGGCAGAGAACCTAGATTTGGAAGAGTCGGGGATGTGCAAACCTTATTGTTGAATTATTTTTATCCCGCTTTTTGCACAAGCGATCCCCACACCCCACCTCAATATTCTAGAAGAGACAGGCCAAGAGGGAGATTTCACTTAGACACTCCAGCTTATCCTTTGTTTTACCCGCAACTCACAAACCGGTTTGCTCCGCTGACCGGCTTGGAAGGTGTGGATTGACTTGATGATCCAATGTTGATTCCTGGGCGGAGTGAAGTCGTACCGAGTTCCCCTAACCCTGTTCCATCTCTTAGGGCTGAGATTGTAACAGGGATGAGTGGTAATTCCCAAGGGGAGGAAGATGGGGTAAAACCTTTGATTTCAATATATAGTCCTCTAGCACTGGAGGAGACTATTAACCCTCCCAACAATCTGCTGAAAGACACAAGTAATATTCTTACAGTCCTGTCATGGAACATAGCGGGATTGTCTGGGAAAATGTCTGAAGATGACTGGGGCTCTTTTGTGGATTCTTTCGATATCATTATGTTTCAGGAAAGTTGGTCAACTGTTGCCATCTTTCGGGTTGGCTATCTTAATTATTATAAACCAGCCTGTAAAGGACCAAAAGGCCGTCCCTCTGGTGGTTTGGTTATTTGGATCAGGCAATCTCTAGCCCTTATAATTGAAGATATTCCTACTTTAAGTAGTGATATTCTTGCCTTGAAATTGTCTGGTAAAAATAAAGAGGTTTTTTCTCTGATTAATATATACGCAAGAGGGCTACCTGGTGGGAAGCCTGCGAGAGCAGTCAGTGATCTAGACTGCTTATTAAACACTATTTCTAGCAATAATTGTATAATGGTGGCTGGTGATTTTAATTGTTCATTTGAACCCTTTCCTAATCTTGATAATGAGGGTTATGGGGAATCTGATCAAATCTGGAACATTCCACCATTATCAATCCCCCCCATTAAAAAGGTTACGGAGGCTGCAATGCAGTGGCTAGGCCTTTGTCTTGAATGGGATTTGCGTGCAGCGAACGGTAGAACTAAATCAGATTCAATGGGAAAGGTCACTTTTGACAATTCCAAGTATTCGAGTCGTATTGACTACTTCTTAATAAAGATAAAATTCTGGAAAATCCTAGAGGATATGGAAGTAGTCCAAAGACCTGAAAGCGACCATAACCCTCTGGCAATTAAATTATTACTGAATGAGGGTTACAGATTGGATTCTGCATCTACTACTGTTACAGCTGAGGCAGTTCTCACGAATGACTGTAGAAGAGTACGCTGGACTAGGCTTATAGACAACCCCACCGTGTTAGAAAGGATTGCGGTGGAGGTCTCAGTAGCCACTAATCTGATGGTACCGATATTTAATGAAGGTACCTCCCCGGAAGAAATAGGGATGATCCATGAGTCTTTGTTTAATAAGATAAAAACTTTTTTTAACGAACCTATAAAAGGAGGGAACAATAGTCTAGTACCAACTAGGACTAAATGGTACGATAAATCTTGTCGTTTAGCACATAGCACTTTAATAGATGCTATTAAATTGAAGTCAGCCATTGATATTAGGCTAGCTAGGGTTAACTACAAGAAAACACTTAAAGAGGCAAAAACCAATTGGGATGAACAGCGTTGGTTAGATTTATGTCAAGCAAGCACCTCATCTAACCAACAAAAATTCTGGGAGGTTGTGAGGTGGGGTGGGACTGGGGACTCGAAAACACCTGTTAACCACGTGTCTGCAGAACAATGGGTCAAACATTACGCTACGCAGTTTAGTGACACGGTACGGATCTCCCAACATTGGGAAGATGCCAGTGTTCAGACTGCGGCGCCCTTATTTGACCACGTTGTTTTCACAGAAGCAGATACTGTAGCTGCGCTTAAACAAGTTCAGAACGGTAAGGCTCCAGGTATGGACTGTGTCCCTGCGGACCTTTTTAAGTATGATCAGGTGCATTGGGTTCCGTATATAACCACCCTAGCAAATGCGATAGCTAGAGGGATGGAGATTCCAAACTCATGGAAAGGGGCAGAGATCCTTCCCGTGTATAAAAAAGGGGATAAAACTAATGCAGGAAACTACCGTCCAATTAGTCTTATCGATGCCCTTCAAAAGATTGTGGCTAGAATGCTTCTAGGAAAAATTGACACTTGGATGGTCGAAGGTGACATTCTTTCCCCACTACAAGCTGGTTTTAGGGCTTATATTAGCACAGTTGACCAGATCTTAAGATTCGTTATGATCTATTGGAAAACTGTGTTTCTGAGAGGTGGCAGGATTTACGCTGCATTTGTGGACCTCAAATCAGCGTTTGATTTGGTCCCCAGAGGAAAGATGTGGGCTGCATTGAGAAAGATGGGTGTTCCTCCTGCGCTCTTAGAACTTACCATCAGGATGCATGAGGGAAACTTTGCTAGAGTAAGGTGGGGTCGTCAGGGCCAGGTTACTGAAACCTTCCCGGTGACTCGTGGAGTGAGACAGGGCTGCGTCCTGGCCCCTACCCTTTTTATACTTTTTATTAATCAAGTGGTTAAGTTTCTCTCAGAAACCCCTACAGACGCCCCATCGTTGGGGGGGAGTAAATTCCCCCTTTTAATATTTGCGGATGATACACTCATACTGGCCAAAACTCAGAAGGGTTTGCAGGTTGCTATAGATAAATTTGTGGATTTCTGCAAAGAGAACGATTTAGAAATTAACATTAATAAAACCAAATTTATGGTCTTTACGAAGAAAAAAGCACAGAGGGGCAATGTCACGATGAACGGGTCAACACTGGAACAAGTTGAAGTTATGACCTATCTTGGTGTCACAATGGATTATAGATTACGCTGGAAAGAGCAAATAACAGCGCTTAGCTTGAAACTAATGCGCCTGTCCGGTTGTTTGGTGAAGGAGCAGCGGAGCTCTTTGACCAAAAGGGTGTTGCCCGCCCTCAAAATATATAGTGCAAAAATTAGCTCTGCCATATTATATGGAGCGGATATATGGGGCTGTGTAGACCTGGCTGTCCTTGACAGGATACAAAACAAATTTCTCCGAAATTTAGTTAGTCTCCCGCCATCAACACCAACTCTGCCACTATTGATGGATATGGGGCTCCACTCATTTAAACATCAAGCCCAGTACAGGTTGGTGGCGTTATGGAGACGAATATGGTCCACACCGGAACTTGCCATGTTCGCCCAAGAACTTCAGGATGTTAGATCACAACAGGGGGCTGGTGACATCCCTTGGTTTAAGTCTATTAGAAACATTCTTTTTGGAATGGGCCTCCCACTGTTGTGGTCTGAGCCGGGCTCCCATATCTTTCCTTCTAAGAAAGATTTTAAATCTCTCTTTTGGTCCATGGTCAAGGATGAATATGTTGCTCTTTCGGAGAAACCAAACTTGACTGGTTTGTTTCTGCTATATAAAATAGTCCCCCATACAGAGTGTTTCTGGGATATAATTATTAAAACCACTGATAGGAAACTTTACTTTCAGTTCCGTCTTGGTACACTGCCATTACGGACCTTTACCAGTGGTTGGCAGAAGCCGGTGACTCCATTTTGTCCATGTTGTACAATCCATAAAGAAACAATAGGTCACTTCTTGTTCGTTTGTAATGCTTACCGTGAACCACGACATAAGTGGTTAAAACCTATTTGCTATAGACTAAAGACCAGGTCGAGCAGAGAAGCCCTATTCATCTTAAGAACTAATACTTCTGAATGTCTCTCAATTGGAATGGCTAAATTTCTTGGATGGGCTTGGTTACTAAGATCTAAGATAATTTGTAACACTCTGTCATGAACATTTTATATAGTTTGTTACTTTGCTAGATTGTGTCTCTGACCAGTATTGATGTTGTATCTTTTAATTGTATTTGTATAACAATAATTTCTCCTTATCGTCTTTATGCATACATCTAATTTAATTGAGGTTTTATGTGTTTTTATATTGTACATAATGTCATTGATTATGTAATATTGCTATTAATTGTATGTTTGTAAATATTTTGTCTTTTATGAAGAATATTCGAAATAAAGACGTTAAAAACTGAAACTGATATACAAGAGCTGGGGCTTCTGCAGGCTTCTTAATTTAATAATAGGAGCATTGTTTTCAGTGCTATGCTGCAAAGGCAGGATCTGAGCAGAGTGAGCTCGCACTTGCTCCATAGACTCTTTTTAAAAAAAAAAAAATTGGTTGTCTCTATGCATATATTTGTCAAAAAAAACATTAAATATCTACATACGAAAAAGTGATACACAAAAATGATGTACATATACATTTAACATACATAAACAATCATATAGTGTCTTCTGTCTCACAAACAGAATCCTTGTTGCCCGAATTTCTTAAGGGGCTGCAATACATTTTTTTTAACCAACTATGGTTCGCAATCCATATCGTCAAGATAGCCCTTGTGCCAACACCAAATAGGGGAGTAATAAGTCTCAACCCCTTTCTATATCAGATGGTGTGAATTTCCTTTTTATAAGAGTCAACATTTTAAGGGCTTCTTTGCTCCATAGACTCTTGAAGGCATAATTGGTTATAAAAAACTGTTACTGGTGAAAGGCAAACAGATTTACTAGTTGCGGGGAGACATGACATCTGTCATATCTTCTACTAGCAAAAAGTAGGCGGAGCCTTTACACAACTCTGCAAATGTTACGAATTGATATATATTTTTATGAATTTGCCATGCAGCTTAGCATAATACTGTTAGAGATTTTATTCAAATAGTTTCGGTTTGGGGGGGTTGATTTCACTTTTCATCCTATTTTTAATTGCTGAGATGCATATTACTAAATTGATAATTCTTAAATATCTTGTATAGGAATGGCACAAAATAAATTCAAAATCATTAGAAAATGCCATCGCTTGTGTACTCACTGATTTTGAGGGTTCAGGGTGGATCTCCACTATATCTACTCCATATGAAATATTCTCTGACAAGTTTGTCTGACTCTCCAACTCCAAAACAGCATAACTCGTAGGGGTGAGAGACGCCTGCCAGGTTTCCTATTCTCTGAAAGGCCACAGGTTCATGGCTCCCTACTGTCCCTATGGAAGCATATTGCTTCTGTAGCTATCAAGGCATGTAGGATTGCACTTTCCCTTACTTTCCCTTACAAGGCAGTGTAAAATGTCTTTCAGCCTCATTCCGAGTGGCTACAAAAATGGAGTGCAAATAACTGCCTAGTAAAATACAGTGAGTGAACGATTTTGGGTTGTATTTCTGCCCAGTAAATGCCTCAATTATGAGCTATTCAGAAGGAAATTTCCGCATGGTTTAATGTGTTCATTCTGCACTGCGCAAACACAAGTTTTCCGCATGCGATTTTTCTGCATGTGCTAAATTCACATGTCGAATACATTTCATGCATTAAACCTTACAAAAATACCTTGCAGTAAGTCTTTGTGCAGAAACAGCTCAAAGTTGTATGGTACCCAGTTCCACATAAGGAGTTAAAAACAGGGTCTCCTATTACCACAGCATGTGGTATTTTTTGAAGAGCATACATTTTTTGTATAGTTACATCTTTAAATTATCTGAAATGAATTAAAAAATCAAACATATCTTATAAGAACAAGCACAACAACAATACAAAATATGATAATACACATGAGTCTCAGAAAGTAGTCAAAAAGCGATTCAAGTTTGATGTTTAGGTCTCGCCTGAACCAGCGTGCATGGGTTGCCCTGCGAGACATTTAGTAAGGGCTTTTTTAAATTCCAAAAACACGCTCATGCGAGTGCTTTTTTTTTAATCACTTGCTATTGGGCTGTGCGTGCTGTCTTTCTAAGAAATGCAAAAACAACAATTGATGGACAGAATGCAGAACAATTTCATACATTCACCGCAGTGCAGAGATCTGGGCCTAAATCCATCGTTTTTTTGCTCACCATGCCATTCCAGTTTGAACCCAGCCATATGCAAATCAGTCTTGACCCTGTGCCTAATGGGAACAGTCTAGACCGAACTGCCAAGCCAGGTCCTCCCTGGACTGGAAACACGCATCCTAGGACCGGTTTCGGGGTTTCACCCCTCTTCAGCCAGGATAGCTTGATTCCAGTGGCATGGAGGGCACGGGACCCAATTCTGGGCATACCCGTCCCACTTGGGGTGACAAATGCAAAAACAACAATTGATGGACAGAATGCAGAACAATGTCATACATTCACCCCAGTGCAGAGATCTGGGCCTAAATCCATCGTTTTTTTGCTCACCATGCCATTCCAGTTTGAACCCAGCCATATGCAAATCAGTCTTGACCCTGTGCCTCATGGGAACAGTCCAGCCCAAACTGCCAAACCAGGTCCTTCCTGGACTGGAAACAAGCATCCTAGGACCGGTTTCGGGGTTTCAGCCCTTTTCGCTTCTCCATTCTGATTCTCCATTCACTCCATTCCATTGCGCTTCTCCATTCTGGTACTATTGCTTACCTCGCCACACCAAACTTATCTAATATAGTAGAGGTTTAAGGTTTACTACACAAACTACTACTGTTTAAAGTCAAATCCATGCGTAATGGTGTCAACGGGGCACTCTCTGGTAGACTAACACGAGCATTTTATGATCTGTTTTTAGCCCAAGACCGCTTCACTGAATTACAGGTTACCCACATCTTGGAGCCATATAACGCAGCCCCAATGGCTTTGGCATGGTAAATCTCTAAAGCAGTTGAGAGGGCAAAAACATACACTCCACACAATACCACCCAGTGCCACATAATTATTTGCTACATAATTACACTACACTCAATGCAACATACACTCCAAATAATACCACTCAGTGCCACATAATTATATGCTAATCAATCAAGTATTTGTAGAGCGCACTACTCACCCGCGAGGGTCTCAAGGCGCCGAGGGGGGGGGAGCTGCTACTGCTCGAACAGCCAAGTCTTGAGAAGTCTCCTGAAGGTCAGCAGGTCCTGGGTCTGTCGCAGGTGGATGGGGAGGGTGTTCCATGTCTTGGCGGAGAGATGGGAGAAGGACCTGCCGCCGGTGTTCCTTCGGTGTATGCGTGGGACAGTAGCGAGGGCGAGGTCAGCGGAGCGAAGCTGGCAGTTGGGAGAGTAGAAGGTGAGTCGTTTGTTGAGGTATGTAGGTCGGCGTCGTGGAGTGCTTTGTGAGCGTGGGTGAGGAGCTTGAAGGTGATCCTCTTGTTGATGGGGAGCCAGTGCAGGTCTCTCAGGTGGGCAGTGATGTGGCTGTGGCGGGGGATGTCGAGGACGAGGTGTGCGGAGGCATTCTGCATGCGTTGAAGTCTTTTCTGGAGTTTGGCTGTGGTTCCCGCGTAGAGGGCGTTGCCGTAGTCCAGCCTGCTGGTGACGAGGGCCTGGGTGACCATCCTTCTGGTTCCGGTGGGGATCCATCTGTAGATCTTGCGAAGCATGCGAAGGGTGTTGAAGCAGGAAGAGGAGACGGCGTTGACTTGCTGGGTCATTGACAGTGACAAGTCCAGGATGAATCCCAGGTTGCGTGCGTGGTCGGTGGGTGTCAGCGCAGCTCTCAGCGAGGCCGGCCACCAGGAGTCATCCCAGGTGGAGGGTATGGGGCCGAGGATGAGGACCTCCGTCTTCTCCGAGTTCAGTTTCAGGTGACTGTTCTTCATCCATTCGGCGATGGCCTTCACTCCTTCGTGGAAGTTGGTTTTGGCGGTGGCGGGGTCCTTGGTGAGCGAGAGGATCAGCTGGGTGTCGTTGGTGTATGAGACGATGTTGAGGTCGTGCGATCGGACGATGTTTGCGAGCGGTGTCATGTAGACGTTGAAAAGGGTCGGGCTGAGGGATGATCCTTGGGGTACGCCACAGGTGATCTTGGTGGCTTCGGATCGGAATGGAGGGAGGCGGACTCTGGGTTCTGTCGGTGAGGAAGGAGGTGACGGATCTCTGCATTGTGGAGGCATGTGCATAGGGTGTGGTGGCAGACGGTGTCGAAGGCGGCCGAGAGGTCTAGGAGGATGAGGGCAGCGGTTTCGCCATTGTCCAGCTGGGTCCATATGTTGTCGGTGGCGGCGATGAGGGTGGTTTTGGTGCTGTGGTTGCTGTGGAATCCGGATTGGGATGAGTCCAGGGTGTTGTTCTCTTCGAGGAAGCGGGTCAGTTGTCTGTTGACGATCTTCTCGATTACTTTCGCCGGGAACGGGAACAGGGAGATGGGGCGGAAGTTCTTAAGGTCCTTTGGTTCTGCCTTGGGTTTCTTGAGTAGGGCGTTGATCTCGGCGTGTTTCCAGCTCTCCGGGAAGGTGGCGGTCTCGAAGGAGCTGTTTAAGATCTTCCGGAGTTGGGGGTGCGATGATGGAGCTTGCTTTGTTGAAGATGTGGTGAGAGCAGGGGTCTGGCGGTGAGCTGGAGTGGATGGTGTTCACGGTTTTTATGGTGTCTTCGTCGTTGACGTGGTTCCAGGAGAGTAGGAGGCCGGTGTGGCTGGGGGACGGTGGGTCTGAGGTGTTGGCGGCTGTCGGGGGGGTCTGGGTGTTGAAGCTGTCGTGGATGTCTCTGATCTTGCAGTGGAAGAAGGTGGCAAGAGAGTCGCATAGGTCTTGTGACGGCAGGATGTCGTTAGAGCTGGAGCTGGGGTTGGCGAGTTCCTTCACGGTGTTGAAAAGCTCTTTGCTATTGTGTGTGTTGTTGTCGATACGTTCCTTGAAGGAGGTCCTTTTGGCGGTTCGAATGAGTTGGTGGTGCTTGTGGCTGGCGTTCTTGACTGCCGTGTGGTTGTCCTGTGTCTGTACATGGTACCACTTCTTCTCGAGTCTTCAGCAGGTCTGTTTGGATGCCTGGAGGTCTGTGGTGAACCAAATGGCCCTTCTGTTGGTGCGTCTGTTTGAGGGTTTCTCGATCAGGGCTTGAGTGTTGGCGCAATCGTCGATCCATTGCCTGAGGTTATGGGTGGCTGTGTCGGTGTGCTCGGTTGATGGGTCTTGGACAAGGGTGGTGGTTAGCTGGTCTTCGGTGACCTTGTTCCAGCTGTGATGGGGGATTCATTGCGGGTGGTTGTGTGCGGTGTTTTTCTTGAAGGAGAAGTGGATGCAGTGGTGGTCGGTCCAGTGAAGTCCGTGGTGTGGCTGGAGATGACGTGGTTGCTGGCGGAAAAGATGGGGTCGACTGTGTTTGTCCGGCGGAGTGGGTGGGTGTTGTGATGAGCTGTTTGAGTCCGAGGTTGGAGAGGTTGTCGAGAAGGGTGGTGGAGATGCTATCGCTGGCGTTCTCGAGGTGGATGTAGTCTCTGGAGGCCAGGGCATGCGAGCTGATGATGTCGGTGATGGAGTCACTGAACCGTGGCCGGGGTCCGGGGGGTCTGTAGACGAGGGTTCCTCTGAGGGTGGTGATAGGATCTATGTGGATCTGGAAGTGCAGGTGTTCGGCGGTGCTGAGGGTGTCTTCGGTGGTGGTCAAGATTCTGAGGGTATTCTTGTGGACGATGGCGATTCCTCCTCCCGGTCTGTTGGTGCGGTCCCTGCGAGTGATCTTGTAGCCGTCCGGGATGGCTATGGCAACGTCGGGTGTCGATGAGGGGTTCATCCAGGTTTCCGTCAAGAAGGCGACGTCTGGGGAGGATGAGTCGAGAAGGTCCCAGAGATCGACGGCGTGCTTGTGAACGGAGCAGGTGTTGAGCAGTATGCATCTGCCCTGGTGGGAGGGGCAGGACGTGCTGGTGTGCGCTGGCTGGTGAAGCTGCAGTTTCGGCAGGTGAAGGGTCCATGGGCGTGCTTCGGGATGGCCTGGAAGCAGGTAGGTGAGCGGCTGGCGTTGAGGGCCCGATTCACAGAACTAACTTAAGACAAAATCCTAAACTTACTACTTTTGGTAATCACAGAATTCATTTAGTAGTAGTAAAGTTAGGATTTTGTCTTAAGTCTGTCTTAAGTCTGTCCTAAGTTTGTCTTAAGTTTGTCTTAAGTCTGTCTTAAGTCTGTCTTAAGTCTGTCCTAAGTCTGTCTTAAGTTTGTCTTAAGTCTGTCTTAAGTCTGTCTTAAGTTTGTCTTAAGTTTGTCTTAAGTCTGTCCTAACTTTGTCTTAAGTCTGTCTTAAGTTTGTTTTAAGTCTGTCTTAAGTCTGTCTTTAGTCTGTCTTAAGTCTATCCTACTACTTGTGGTATTCACAGAAGGTACTTAGAAGTAGTAAAGTTAGGATTTAAGACATACTTAAGACAGTCTTAAGACAAACTTAAGACAAACTTAGGACAGACTTAAGACAGACTTAAGACAGACTTAAGGCAGACTTAAGACAGACTTAAGACAAAATCCTAACTTTACTACTATTAAATGCCTTCTGTGAATACCAAAAGTAGTAAGTTTAGGATTTTGTCTTAAATTAGTTCTGTGACTCGGGCCCTGAGTGCGTGGAGGAGGTTGGCGCCGAAGCGGCGTCAGGTGTGTCGCTCGCGGGGGCCTGGGGGTCTGGCGATGGGCGCGGTCCAGTTGCAGACGGGCGCAGACGGGCTTGCCTTAGGCGCGCCCGTGGTGGCCAGCAGCGCACCCGCTGGGCTACGGCCGCGCAGCAGCCACCATTAAGAAGGGGAGGTGGGAGGAAGGAGCAGCTGGGAGGCGGGCTGCGTGGGCGAATGGGCTAGCGAGGGGGGCGGGGCTGCAGGGGATGCAGCGGTGGGAAAGGCAAGAGGGTGGGTGTGAGCTAAGGGCAAGGCAGAGCAGAACAGTGAAAAATGGC
Source organism: Triturus cristatus (assembly GCF_964204655.1). Classification (NCBI taxonomy): domain Eukaryota; kingdom Metazoa; phylum Chordata; class Amphibia; order Caudata; family Salamandridae; genus Triturus; species Triturus cristatus. The sequence goes on from NC_140590.1 coordinate 279,599,937, forward strand.
AGGGTGTAAATAACAGAATAAAGCAGAACAGTTGAAATCAGAAAAAGGCAAAAATACAAAAAGATAAATACAGGAACGACAGTGGTGATGTCCAGGGAATCCTGGCGGCGCGAACTAGCGGCAGCAGCGAGGCGGAAGACACGGTACAGTCAGGTGGAGCTGCGCAGCGTGGGGAGCGACCTGCCTGAGAACACATAATTACACTGCACTCAATGCAACATACACTCCAAATACCACTCAGTGCCACATAATTACACACCACATAATTACACTCTACTGAATACAACATACACTCCCCATAATACCAATCAGTACCACATACTTACACGCCACATAATTACACTCTACTCAATGCAACATAAGTACACTCCACATAATAACACTCAGTAGCACATAATCACACATCACAATTACACTCTACTGAATACAACATACACTCCCCATAATACCAATCAGTGCCACATAATTACACGCCACATAATTACACTCTACTCAATGCAACATAAATACACTCCACATAATACCACTCAGTACCACATAATCACACGTCACAATTACACTCTATTCAATGCAACATAAATACACTCCACATAATACCACTCAGTGCCACATAATTACACACCACATAATTACACTGTGCTCAATGCAACCGAAATACACTGCACATAATACCACTCAGTGTGACATAGTTACACACCACATAATTACACTCTACTCAATGCAACAAATACACCCCACATACCACTCAGTACCACATAATTACAAGCCACATAATTACACTCTACTCAATGCAACATAAATACACTCCACATATTACCACTCAGTGCCACACAATTACACGCCACAAAATAACACTCTACTCAATGCAACATAAATACACTCCATATAATACCACACAGTGCCACATAATTACACATCACATAATTACACTCTATTCAATGCAACATAAATACACTCCACAAAATACCACTGCGGCACATAATTAGACGCCACATAATTACACTCTACTCAATGCAACATAAATACACTCCACAAAATACCACTCAGTGTGACATAGTTACACGCCACATAATTAAACTCAACTCAATGCAACATAAATACACTCCACATACCACTCAGTACCACATAATTACACGCCACATAATTACTCTCTACTCAATGCAACATTAAATACACTCCACATAATACCACTCAGTGCCACATAATTACACGCCACATAATTGCACTCTATACCACATACCACCAATCAGCATAAATGCACTCCACATAATGACACAATTTCACTAAGCATAATTTCACTCAACACCACAGTTCCAGGCCACGCAATTCAACTCCACACATTTCCAATACACACCCCATAATTACACACCAAACAACATATTTCAACTCCAGAACTCCACAATTCACAACGTACCTCCAATCCACACCATATAGTGTCATCACCTGAGCACCAAACATCATTCACCACCACCATTTTGCATCAGCGCACCACCTAAGCATCACGTCAGTCTGCCCTTGGAATCTGGCATCTGTTGATTCTCCCCTAGTGTTGGTCCGCTGCTCGTGTTCTAATTAAATTACTGTTTTCCAACCTCCACTCCCCCGTTATTTATGTCCCGCTCCCCCATAACAAAACAAAATTATAACAAACAAGCATGAGAACAGGCAGGAAGAAGTTGCCAGCAGTGCAAGTACAAAAAAACTAGAAGACATTTTTTATGTTACAATCTTTTTTTAATCAGGTTTTTCAGTTGTATTTAATGTCGTCTTAGTTTGTATAAATGTTACAAAAATGCTTAACACTTTTTATTATAACTCTTCAACATAATGCACAGCAGCCACAATGCTCTACAACATAGACAAAAGTGCTGGCTAAACACATAAGGTCCCAAAGGCGAGACCTGTGTTTTATTAATGTTATTAACAAACTACACCAATGCACATTCCAACCTTATGAACACCTCCATCATCTTGAACAATGGCTTGTCATATGTTGGGAGAGGAATGTCCCCATTATGGTGTACAGTTTTGTTCCTCTGCCCTAAGTGTCCTACTCAGAATATATGGTACCCGGTTATTTATTTTAGCCCCAGCCTCACGCTAATCTAGGGTGTCCATGAAGCCAGCCTTAGGCCTGTACCTTGCTATGATTGTCATTCTGGACATGTCCCTTGCCCTCATTTGACTACTGTCCCTGTCATGGGCTTAGCTTGTAGAGTGGTGGTGTCAGCCCTGTTTTGTGAATCAGTAGTTGAGACTACACCTTATTAGGTCTCGCCTGACCCAGCGCATGCGCTGGTCTGGCGAGACATATTGAGAGGGCTCCAAAAAGTGCTACCAGGCCAGCCTAGAGCTACAGTGCATCTGTGCGGGCGCGCGCGCCGCACTTTACCGCGATTGCTTTCACTTTCGTGGCCGTACGGCCGCTTTGATGTTTGATCGTGACCGCGATCTCGATCACTTTCACTTTCGCGGCCGTACGGCCGCTAGGCATAGCCAATAGGTCTCGCTTTTGGGACCTATAAAAGTATTTAGTTATGCAACTGTTGCATGGCTAAACACTTATAAGGTCTCAAAGGCGAGACCTATTGGCTATGCCAATGCTTGTTATCAGTGTTACTGAAGTGAAGGTTTTTTGATATAAAGTTTTCCTTCTATGCACTAACCCAGGTCCTAGCGCTGTCATCCCCAGTGTATGTTATGCATGTGCATGTGTGTGGCCTGGCTTGGGCCATGCATTAGGTGTATGGGTGAACTAGAGCAATGGAGGCCTGGGGATCCATTTTGGAAGCCCCTGTACTGTTCATGTGCACAAAATGGAGGTGATGGTGCTTTCCCAGAAAAATGGAAATGTGTTGCTGACATTCCTGAAGTTGGTGGGAGGAGAACTGGACACTGACGTGGGGTAACAGAGACAGGGCTCCTTTAGAAATTCTGTTAGGTCTTGTGCTGATAGTGGTTGCTAATTTATTTCTCAGAGCACTGCTATTTGGTAGCTAGTGGGAACAAGTGTGGGATTACATTCTCTCGTTAAGGGTGTGAAGGGTCCTTTTGGTGAGGCTAGCCTCTTGTATCTTTCAGTGATTATGATCAGTGTCGCTGTTAACGATGTAAGTGTTGAAAGTTACCATCTCCCTCACCACCCCCAGAAGAGCTGTGTGGGTTCACAGACAGAAAGAAAACTGATGAGAGAGATCTGTGTGCCCTGAATCACATGAGCTGCAGACTCTCCAGGAGGACGAATCTAGCAGGAATCATGGATTGCTGCTGTCGCTGCCTGTCCAAGGTAAATTGTGCCACTGACCAGAAGCATGTGTTGAGTTGTAGATTTTTGCCATCAAGAAATTGAGCCACAGCGGAGAGTATTACCTTCAAGAAGTTATTGTGTTGCCTTCCAAAGATTGTGCCTAGGTAGGCTGTGCCAACACCTTTCTCTGAAGTGCTGTGCCGCTACACCTGTGATTGCTGTGGTGGCTGCTCTTGCACTGCTGTGACCTCTGACCTGGGCAGTCTGCAGCTCACTGTTCACTGGTGACCCTTAAAGAGGGTCCTTCACTCGCCCGAACAAACACCCACAGCAAAGGATGGCAGATGGTGGCTCTTTCTGGCACTCTACTTTGGTCATCCCTGGACCTTGGATTAAGGCTCCAACTGGTGTGTCTCTCCCAGAAGCTGGAGTGATGACAGACACATTCTGCAAGCCCCACTGCTGGTGTTGGGTTTAGACTCTGAGGTCTGAACTGGTTGAGACTGGATAGCTGAGATTTGCCAGAGGAACTGAATACTGAGAATGAACATCAAGGAAATCTGCACCTAAGCTTTGATACTTGCCTGAGATGGACTTATCCCTGAGGCCTACTTAGTTAGATTCACCTAAGCGTAACAGTAGCCTTAGTGCCTAGACAAAAACTGTGGGCCCGATTCACAGAACTAACTTAGGACAAAATCCTAAACTTACTACCATTTTCGTATTCACAGAAGGCACTTACTCATTTTGGTATTCACAGAAGACACTTACTCATTTCGATATTCACAGAAGTTAAGAGTCCTAACTTTAGGACTCCTAAATGCCTTCTGTGAATACCGAAAGTCTGAAAATTAGGATTTTTCTCAGTTTATGAGTCCTAAAGTTAGGACTCTGAATAGGGCCTGACACCATATAATTGTTTTCTAACTCCTTCACAATAAAATATCTCACCTACAAATCTGAAGCTTAACCATAACCAAATCCCTGGCATCAACTTTTCACCCCCACCAACAACTCAACTAAACAGAAAAACATTATGCAAACTTCTTATAGAAATACCTTTCTAACCCTAAAAGGTTTTACATTGTTTTAACATTCTTTCATAGACCAAGATGTATTCTGTTTGGCTTGGGTAGGTGTTGGGTCATGAATCCGCACATTATGAATAGATCTCTTTTGTGGTATGATGGCGGGCACTTGTAGGTAAGAGTGAGATGGTGATGTGGTAGATGGGTGGCTGCTGCTACTGGTAGCTGATGGATGTATTTGAAAGCTGGGAAGATGGCATAGTTGTCATGTTTTAAGGCAATGGTATAATATCCCTTTTAAAACTAAAATAGCCACATGATCATCTGCTACCATTCTTCTAAAGTTCCTGGTTGCATGGGTCGCACAATGTATTGCGGTCTGTTTGCTATCTTCTGCTAAGTTCACCATGCATTGCCTATGTGCTGTATGCAAATCACATCACGTCTGGATGAGATGATATACGGCTGATCGATACTCGCTTTGCTGGGCAGTGATCTAATTTTGGAATTGATTGCAAACTCCTACTATGGCATCCATTGATTCTCTTGCATTGTTCAGCGGCTGCACATGACCAGTCTCCATTGTAGAGATTCTGCCACGGTGTTGCTGTTGCTACTGTCAGTTGTATGTCATACTGTGGTTGGTGGTTAAATGTCATCCTATGCAAGAGGAATACCAGGAGAAACATCATGGCATATATCAGGCATTGGTATAACCTCACCTTCCATTTCATCCCCTTCATGCATGAGTATTTCTGCTTCTGATTGTGGAAGAGGGAATGATACACTTTGCAAGGTAAGGGCCATAGTGACAGTGGTAGGTGGTCCACTTTCTGGACAACCTCCAGAGGACACACAAGCAGTGGTTGTTAGAGTGGCAGTGGTGTCAACTGAGACTGTGGTCACAATGGTAGTGCTTCCAAGCATTCTGCAACACACATAGAAAGAGGACAATGCCTCTTCCTGCACAAAAACAATCCTGCCGACAACACAGGCACCCTTGCACCTGGGTGGAAGGGTGCCTGCATTGGCTCTAGGTTGCTGCAATGGTGCCAGCGTTAGGGGAAAGGACAGGAATGCACCATATTAGATAAATACGATGCATTCCTGTCCTTTCACTTAGACGTAGGGCAGCACAGTAGGGTGACTTGCTGCACAGCCTTACGTCAAATCATTATAAATGAGGCCCTAAGTGCCTGATTAGTCTTGGTTCTTACCAACTTCTTCTGCAAGTACTTGCAATTCTGCCTTTATAAACTTCACCTTTCCACTCAAAGGCCATGGTGCATGTTTTAAACATTTCCTTGCCTGGATTGCTGTTGTTTTTCAAGGACTAATTTGGATTGTAAACCCAAAGGTGGTAGCCAAACAGCAGAAAATAAACTGTGCTTCTATGATGCAAAGGTAGCAAAGAAGGCAACTAAAGATTGCTTGCATATTTCCTGTTTTTATAAGTAGTTTCCTGTTGACAGGCATTTTCTGCACATGGAAGGGTTATCTGTGCAATAATATGGGCCAGCATTATTGCATTGAAAAACCATAGGCATAAAAATCACATGGGGAATTTACAATTGGTAAATCTGATATTGCGGGACCTGGACAAATTGTGGGTTTCACCATTGATTTACCTCTCAAAAATTGCATCTCCTAGATGAAGAATTGATGTTCCCTGAAATGGCTCAACTGGTCATCAGGTCCTAAGCCTCAATCAGTAAGGTCTTTGTCATTGGTTTTACAGCACAAAAGTCACCTTAGCGCACTATGACCCTCATTACGAGACAGGCAGAGCGGTATCCCCAAGTGGGATACTGCTCCTCCTGATCACAACAGCAGTCAAGTCCCTTCACCTGCACCTATCCAATCATTTTTTTCAGCAAAGGGAGAGCATGTAAATTTCCCTCAGTCAGGTCACCTTTTTCCATCCCTATCCTTCCACCTCGCTCCATCCACCCCCACCCAACACCTACCTCTGGCTCAGAGCAAGTGATAAATGTGAGTGTTAAATCCTCACTCAAATGAAATTAGGGGAACCACTGTGGTCAGTTTGACAGTCCGAATAAAGAGAGGATTTGCCACTTGCCTGCATGCATGTGCAGATATACCACTGGGGTTCAGATTGTTTTAGCCATGAGTTGAGAGGGTGTGCCCATATCACCATGTTTTTCTATAGGGGTTTCCATCTCTCAGTTAGTCTGGTACTTGTGAAGGATGGACCGAAGTGCTAACTCAAAGTTTAATGAATACCATGTTTTAGAATGATTCATAATTGATTATTACGTAGTTATCAATATAAAAATGAACTTCTATTCATACGGCTGTTTGGCCACTAGGCAACCTTCATGGACACATACTTTGGGTTGTAAGATAGCATTTGATTTAAGTACATATTGATTGGTGTCGGATTGATGTAAATTGATGAATATAAATAATGCTGCTATGCAAGAAATAAGCTTATGCTTTTGATACAAAATGTGGATGTTGATTTTGTTAAGTGTTAATCTAAACTTACGATTGGACATTATTGCTGAAATGTACCCACACACCATATTTAATTGTGTTTTTGTTTTCTTCTGATTTTAGGACACTTTCCCCTTGACGAAAGACCTCCCAGACCTGAAATGCATTGGGGTTTGGGGAGCACTGGATTGTAAAGCCATCTGTTAATGATGGAAATGAAGGAATTAAGTGTTTTCACACTTGGTTGAAGTTGGTCACACTGTGGAAACAAAACACTAGTAAAATGAATGACTGATGAAAACTAGAGCTTTTTGGTCATTAAGATGGATGGAATGAAACGACAATAAGATTGATTAATATTGATTAAGAGTCTGAACTCTTCGCTGTGCCTTAAGTAGTGCTTAAGGGGATGCATGTAGTTTTCTATACAGGCATACGGTGTTTGACTTTGCATCACCAATGAGTGGAAGGTGATATCCATAACCATACTCACCCTTAGAATTTTGATTAACTATTTATAAATTCGAGAACATTGATGAGTGTGCAGGTTTTCTTTTAATTGTGAGTAACATTTGTGCTCCTCAGAAATATTTGCATGAGCCTTTAAATTGTTTGGTGCGTTAAAAGTTTCCTTAATTCAAATTAAATGTTTGGAAGTAATAGATACAAGTATCGATATTCTTCCAGAGTATCACTGGTATAGGCTATTTAGTCTCAACATTAATCATATTGTACTGATTTTCCCAGGTTTGAGCCAAAATAGTAAACAATCAAATAAATCCATCCTCCTGGACACTTAAGTTAGAATGAAATGTTCACATTTCGTATGATGGGCTGGATGCAAGGGGTCTGCCCAATGGTCACTCAAGGGTCACTGTATGTCTTGGCATAAATATGGCTTGGTTTCTCATTCAATAATTGTACACCTGAGACCAGAGTGTTGTTCATTTATTTCGTGTGCCAAGATGAGTTAACTTTTATACATTCATACTGAATCATTATTAGTATGCTCCTAAATCTTGAGTAGAGATTTTAGTCAGGTTAGGTGTACATTTATCGCAAATCTACAGCATGATTAATTGTAGAGTTTGGACCAGGGGGCTGGTTAATTATTGATTATTATTTTTAAAAAAAATATATATTATATTGCTTTTTCAGTTTAGTGTGTGTTACAACAGTGACATGCGTGCCATAAAGTAAATTTCCTGGTATTACAGTTAGACATATAGGTATGCAAAAAACAAGCAATGTAGGTAATGCAATAAAACGGCTAACACAAGCATGCATTGGTGATGACAAAAAAGAGAGATGTAACAGTCCCCAACCTCCCTAACCCACTCCGCAGAACAAGTTTGGGTAGTCCTAATGTTGGCAAATTTATAGTCTGTAGCGTATTTGCCCAGAGGTTTGGGCTCAAAATTGAGTAATGAAATAGGGCGATATGAAGCATGATCTTCTGGGGGGCGACCAGGTTTGAGTAAAACTACCATTTCGGCATGTCGCCAGTCGGTGGGTAGAATGTGTTGTTCAAGGGCTTCTTGGAGTGCTGCTAATAAATGCGGGCCCAACGTTGTCATATGTGGCAGCAGAAATTTGCTGGGAAATCCACTGGGTCTTGGCACTTTACCAGGGTGGGTGTTGGTCAGCGCTGCTCTCAACTCGTCTAATGTTGTGGGGGCATCCAATTTGTCCCTTTCCTGATCAGAGAGTTTGCGGGGGGGGGGGGCTATCTGACTAGAACTCATCAATAAGGACCTCCGAGATGAGCTCCCACTGTTGGTATAGCGAAGCATAGAATGTCGCGAATACCTGAACTACCGACTCTGGAGAGGCACACAGCACTCCATCCGCATCTCGTAGTATCGGTACTGGCACAGGGGCTGTCCTGGCCTGACATAGCCGTTGCAGCATTTTACTGGACTTGTCGTCCCATTGATATATTCTGTGTTGTGTTGCCAACAAGTCTCTTTAGACTCATCGGCGAGGAGTTGGTGGATTTTCAGCTGGATTAGCAGAAGTTGCGCCGTGATCCTGGGGCAGTCCCGGATGCTACCTGCGACTCTAGTGATCGTTGGCGATCCTCAAAGTCCAATATTTGAGCTAGGCATTTGCATTTTTCGCCAGTTTGGAAGCTTATATCTACTCCTCTGATTGAAGGTTTAAGAGCTTCCCACAGGATGATCCTCGACGGGGCTGTATCTGAGTTAGCTAAGAGCTAATCTGTGATGGCCTGTTGTTGAACCTCTTGATAGTTAGAGTCCCTGATAAGCCAGGGGGACATACGCCATCGATAAGGGACCTGTTGGGCCTTCAGGCGCAGCTTAAGCTGAACCGGCGAATGATCTGATAGTCCCCGGGATAAGATAGATATGTGCGACCCTGTGAATATAACTATGGGGGAGAAATATGTAATCTAGTCATGACAATGTGTCATGTACCGCCGATGTATACGTGAACCCACTCGTCGAGGGATGGAAAGTGCGCTATGTATCCGACCACCCCCAGTGTGTTAGCCGGAAGATTCAATTTGGATTTATTGGGGTGGGGATCTTGCCTCATGGCCCGCCAGCAGTCTTGGGGCATCATCACATCATTCCAATCCCCACCTAGGATCGTCAGGCCCTCTCCATAACTGTGTTACTTTATCCGAGAATGTTTGTCCCGTACGTGGAGGGGCATAGATACTTCCTATAGTTAACTGCTCCCTGGCCACTGTTCCCGTGACAACAGTAAAACACCCCCCAGGGTCTAGCCAGTGTTTAGTGATAGTATGTGGCATGCTGCGGTGTATGATGACTGCTGTGCCTCGAGAGCCATGTATAAACCCAGAATGGTATACTGTATTGTAACTGAATCTGCTGATGCATGGGGTTTTGTTCCCTAGAAGATGAGTCTCCTGGAGTAGGAGTATGTCTGCTTTGCAATGCTTTGCTAATCGAAGCACAGTTCCCCTTTCGATTTTATTCAAAAGCTCCCTAACATTCCAAGATATTATGTTCAATTCCCTCAGTGGAGGGCTATACTTATGGTGAGTCATCTAACAGCCATATAGTCAGTTTGTGCAATTACTGATGCATCTGTGTATGATCTAAATGTGTGTTCAGTGTCTACAACCTTACAAACAAAATATAATCAACAATTCCCATCCCACCTCCCGCTACCCCTATACTTCCAGAAACAAGGAGTACCTTTCGCGGCAGAGACTTAGCCGGGGCCCCAACAGAGGAGATCCAGGGAGCTCCACCAATCTTGCCCAACCATCCCAACTTTATAAAACATAATGCCAAATGTCTAGGGGCGTGAATATTCCGTTTGTGACCATAGCCAATTTAGAGGACCCCAAAGTTATGTGCTTAAGAGTACAACTATAAGCATCCAGACCCGAAGACATTTTGAGTAGTGGTCCTTCAGCTGCTTCTTCCTGGTTCTGGGCTCGCCAGTTGGAACGAAATCTGTGTCATAGCTTCGAATTGCCTCTATTCTGTCTGCCTCTGTGCCAGCTCACCACAGAATGCGGCAGCACTCCCACCGCGCACAGCACTGTTTTAGCCCCTCAGGGTGGTCCCACGTACCTCTCAGAGGGTTCCCCAGGCTGTTTCAGTAGAATATCCCCAATTGGGCCCTGCGATGCAGACCTCTCAGCTGCCCGATCTCAGCAGCCGCTGGGCCCAGGGGGTGAACGCCGAGTCTCCCTACTGGCTCACGGCCCCCCACGCATCCGTCGACATCTCCTCCCTCAGGGCCGCCAGCAGTGATCACAGGTTGAGGCCACGTCCACCCCCAATCTGCCAGTCGCCAGGCCCCTTGCTGCCGATGTATTCCGTCAGTGTGGCCGTAGATGTGTTGTCTCGCGGCCTGGCTCTGTATTACTCCAGGTATGCTGGACGGGAAGGCCGCTCCCACTCGGCTCTGTAATCGCCACCTCAGGTCTACCTCGCGAGGTGATTATGCAGCGATTTTCACCAAAACTATGCCTGGTATCGTCTCCTGTGACGGCGATGCAGAATGTGGGCTCTGGGGTCAGAATATATTGCGGATCTTGGCTTAGGTGGACGGAGCTTAGCTAGGGCACGTCCACCATGTTAGGCTGCCAAGCCACGCCCCCTTTTTAAGGTATTTTACATGTTTTTACCCTGAGCAGTCACAAACAATTCTTTTAGGTTTTTGCACAATTGTAGATCTATCTAAGGCATTATTAGTGCATACAGGGCCAGCTGTACTAAGGGATTATGTGGTTGCAAATGCAAAAATTCCTTTTTTTTATGTATTAACCCCATTTTGCGATTTACAGATCATAATATCTCAGTCAGTTGTTACAATACAGTTCAGAAGGGCCCATGCCACTCCTCTGCTGTGTAAGCTACATTGCCTCCCCCTCAAACTGAGAGCAAAATTCAAGGGCCTCTGTATTGCTCACAAAGCCATTTATGGCCCGGCCCCAGTGTATATTAAGGAGCGCCTAGGAAACTATGTGCCGGCACGTACACTGCGGTCATCCGAGGCAGGTCTGCTGGCCTGCCCGCGGGTCAAAACCACATTCAAAGACGGCAGAGCCTGATCCTTCAACGTTGAAAACAACTGCCTGAGAGCCTCCGTAAGGATTCGGCTCTCCTCCCATTCAGGAAGCGACTCAAGAACCTTCTGTTTAGGGAAGCTCTAAATACAGCCTAAAACATTCGACAAGTGCTTGCTTGGACTGCTGGAGGATGCTGGCCACTCTCTCAAAAGCACTTAGAGACCCGCCGGTGATTATGCGCTATACAAACCTCAGTCAACATAACATAGCAGTTGCAGTCTGAAGGATGTAGGTTTTTACACAGAACTATGAGTGGAAGAATGTTAGACAGCTTTCTTTCTATATTCTGATTTCTAATGGGCTTGCAGGACAAGATAAGGACTGCTTGAAAGTTGTTTCCAGATGGACTACAGGGGTTATCGTATTGGGGAGTAGGAAATGGAAGATAGGGTCTAGGCCTCCCTGACAACCCTACATAATTTTATTGGTCAATCTCATTTTGTGGTTATACATGAAAGGTTGCAAAGGTGCAATATTAGTCCAGGTTCAATCGAAGGCATTGGATAAGTTTGTATCCTATCAATTATAATGGTTTTGTTTCTTTCAACCTGCCTGCTGTGGCTTCACTATCGGGCAGGGCAAAAGGTGGGCTACTGGTTTTGATTTCTGTAGAAGTACCCATCAAAGTTAAGAAACATGTTTTGGTTGGTGTACACTCCCAGATTTTATGGCTTCAAGAGGAGCAGGGTAGAAATATCCTTTTAATCAATTTTTATAATAATATATTTGATTGTTCAAGGTATCAGGTGGTGCTTGCTTTGGAGTCTGCTATGGAAGATATTATAACCAAATCTGATATCGTTTTTGATATCATTTGGGTAGGGGACTTTAACACAACCGTATGCCCCTTTGCCGCTGACAAGGTATATGGTTATATCGACCATTGGGGGGATGGTGTTCGTCACTTCCCCCATAACCCTTACGGTAATTCCTTAAACAAAATCCTAACTACTCATGATATGGATATTTTGGTTAATCAGGTTAATTCCACAGGCGATATAATAGGATAGTAGAAAATGCTATCACAGTGCATAGACAACAAAGATCAAGTAATGCAACAACACTCAGCGATGATCTTCAGGTTCAGACGTCTCACCACCCCCTAAGGCCATTTGTTATCATGAATAAGAGGTTCACTATATCTCTGATATTTAGGTCAACCTTTGTCAAACTGCAGGAGGTTCTCGAAGGTAGCCCTTTTTGCATCAATTCAAAACATTTTTTTCTAACTAATGAGCCCACTGATGGCAGTTTTTCAATGTCTCAGTATAATCCTGAATGGATTTGCCTGAGCAAACTGTCTCCACTTTTTATACTAAATTGGCATATCTTGGGAAATCAGTGGAACCCCAGGACAAAGGCTATTAAACATTTGTCCATCTATCTTATGAAGTAACTGCATCGCTGTTGGGGGCATTGGAACCTTTGAGACTGTCTTACCTTGAAAGGCTGTGCCTGGAACCGCTGTGACCGCTGTGACGCTGCTGAGGGTGAAAGGGGCTGCTGGACGGACTCCAGTTCCCAGGAGCCCGTGCGTGATTGCTTGCACCTGAGTCGCGGCACTCCCTCCCGCCCACAATCATTTAAATAAGCTCGCGGAACCCGCTGGCGCGGGTCCCGCATCGCTGTTGGGGGCATTGGAACCTTTGAGACTGTCTTACCTTGAAAGGCTGTGCCTGGAACCGCTGTGACCGCTGTGACGCTGCTGAGGGTGAAAGGGGCTCCTGGACGGACGGACTCCAGTTCCCAGGAGCCCGTGCGTGATTGCTTGCACCTGAGTCGCGGCACTCCCTCCCGCCCACAATCATTTAAATAAGCTCGCGGAACCCGCTTGCGCGGGTCCCGCATCGCTGTTGGGGGCATTGGAACCTTTGAGACTGTCTTACCTTGAAAGGCTGTGCCTGGAACCGCTGTGACCACTGTGACGCTGCTGAGGGTGAAAGGGGCTGCTGGACGGACTCCAGTTCCCAGGAGCCCGTGCGTGATTGCTTGCACCTGAGTCGCGGCACTCCCTCCCGCCCACAATCATTTAAATAAGCTCGCGGAACCCGCTGGCGCGGGTCCCGCATCGCTGTTGGGGGCATTGGAACCTTTGAGACTGTCTTACCTTGAAAGGCTGTGCCTGGAACCGCTGTGACCGCTGTGACGCTGTTGAGGGTGAAAGGGGCTGCTGGACGGACTCCAGTTCCCAGGAGCCCGTGCGTGATTGCTTGCACCTGAGTCGCGGCACTCCCTCCCGCCCACAATCATTTAAATAAGCTCGCGGAACCCGCTGGCGCGGGTCCCGCATCGCTGTTGGGGGCATTGGAACCTTTGAGACTGTCTTACCTTGAAAGGCTGTGCCTGGAACCGCTGTGACCGCTGTGACGCTGCTGAGGGTGAAAGGGGCTGCTGGACGGACTCCAGTTCCCAGGAACCCGTGCGTGATTGCTTGCACCTGAGTCGCGGCACTCCCTCCCGCCCACAATCATTTAAATAGGCTCGCGGAACCCGCTGGCGCGGGTCCCGCATCGCTGTTGGTGGCATTGGAACCTTTGAGACTGTCTTACCTTGAAAGGCTGTGCCTGGAACCGCTGTGACCGCTGTGACGCTGCTGAGGGTGAAAGGGGCTGCTGGACGGACTCCAGTTCCCAGGAGCCCGTGCGTGATTGCTTGCACCTGAGTCGCGGCACTCCCTCCCGCCCACAATCATTTAAATAGGCTCGCGGAACCCGCTGGCACGGGTCCCGCATCGCTGTTGGGGGCATTGGAACCTTTGAGACTGTCTTACCTTAAAAGGCTGTGCCTGGAACCGCTGTGACCGCTGTGACGCTGCTGAGGGTGAAAGGGGCTGCTGGACGGACTCCAGTTCCCAGGAGCCCGTGCGTGATTGCTTGCACCTGAGTCGCGGCACTCCCTCCCGCCCACAATCATTTAAATAAGCTTGCGGAACCCGCTGGCGCGGGTCCCGCATCGCTGTTGGGGGCATTGGAACCTTTGAGACTGTCTTACCTTGAAAGGCTGTGCCTGGAACCGCTGTGACCGCTGTGACGCTGCTGAGGGTGAAAGGGGCTGCTGGACGGACTCCAGTTCCCAGGAGCCCGTGCGTGATTGCTTGCACCTGAGTCGCGGCACTCCCTCCCGCCTATTGGCCCCTGTATTCCTTAAATATCAACCGGTACCGCAGAGCGGGACGCGCCGCAGGACGCCCCGGACGAAGCCCGGACAAAGGGCGGACAGTCTGTGACAGTCCGGGACAGGAGGGGGCAGGTGGGGGCTGCGCCTCCTCTGATCTGTCATTCGGTAATAGTCTGTCGGAGAATCCATTATTCTGTTCAAATCCGATAATATAGCAGGAAATCAGTGTACATACAAGGGCTGATAAGTACTCGCTATTCGTAGTTTCTGTTACAGGGTTGTACCAGTTTAATCTATGTCCATGTCCAAAGCTAAACCGACGTCGGCAAAATCGACCATGGATAATTACCTTGTGAAAATGGTTGATAAGATAAACCAGGAGCGTAGGAAGTCACTGGGGCGACCTGAAATTGTTGCTCTAACCCCCCCAAATACTAATTTTCATACTCCCTCAGCTAATTTGATTCAGGATGTTAGTAATGAGTACAATGAGCCTAATCAGGGTATGGAAGGCACTATAGTCGCTAGCGCATTAGAAGGAAACAGCTCCGCTGACCTATCACCCGAGGAAATGATAACTATTTTAGAACCACCGACTGCTACCCAGATGGCTCCAACATCCCAGAGAGTACTACGCTCTAGTAGAACTCATAATAAGAATACACATTCTAAAAGGGGGGGGGGGTCCGATTACCTAAGAGAGCTGACCCTTTGCCTACTAAACCTGCTGGTGACCCTGCCGTAGCGCAGGACAGTAATCCGGTCACCATTGATAGTAGGCAGTTGGACCTCCTAATCAGTATGATTGATGCCAAGTTTGAGCTTCTAATTAAACCATTATTGAATAAAGTAGATATGGTAACCAATGAAGTGGCCAGACTAGGAGGCCTGGTAGAATCACATCTTAACGCCAATAAAAATACTGAAGTTAACGATGAGGTCTCAGGAAATAGACATGTCTCTCGACAAACTCCCAAGGTTGTTAAATCAGTGGCTAAGACCATTTCTCACAGGACTTCATATGGAGAAGGCTGCGGGGAGAGAAGAAGTGTTTTAGACCCCTTGCAGACCCAGGGACAACATAGTCTGTCATGTACCCAAGTTAACGTGAATCAGCCAGAACTTAGCGCTAAAAACATTGGTACCTCCAGGCCTGATTTACCCCCGGCCTGTGCCCCATTCGTGGCAGTTCTTACCAATGTACCCCCAGTTAACAAGACAGGCAATAACAATTATAGTGAATCCCATGCCTCCTTGAAAAATAAAACTCTGGATTGGCTGCATCGGGAGTGCGGATTCCCAGTTGTTTTAGCAAGGGATATATTAAGTACCAGAAGAGTTAACTGGATTGGGAGCTCGCGCAAGACCTGTGGGGGTGACTGTATTGTAGTTAACTTTCGAAGCCCCCATCTTGTTTCTACAGCTTTGTTAAGAGCACAATCATCCCCTCCCCGGGAACAAGGGATAATTCTCCGGCCTTTAGGGTATTTTTATAGGCACCTTAATTCTCGCCCTAATGTTGTGCAGCTTGGGTCAAGAGAAGGAGTTGCTAATATTCCCCCCGGGCCTAATATTACTACGTCAAACCGATACGAAATTCTGAGCGGCCTGCATTGCAACGACTGACTGGTACCAGTTTTGCCCGAACCAGTGGATGTTGTTGGCGTTGTTGGTGGCCCGGGAGGGGATGTTATACAAAGGATGCTAGACATAGTAGATGTTAGCGGGGATGTCAACCCCCCGGATACTATCAATGGAAAGCCAAGTTGCTGCGACAAAGAGAAACGGGTTCATTCGGATGTGGATCAGCCTCACAATATTGCCCCCTTGGGTTTTACTAGCTCTATCCCGCTATCCAGACCTTGTAGACAGAGTGTCTGTCTGATCGCTAGTTGGAATATTGCGGGACTCTCATCAAAGGACATTTGTCTGGGCTGGTTAGAGTTTATTAACACTTTTAATATTGTTTGTTTTCAAGAAACCTGGTGTGTTAATCCTATCAATTATAATGGTTTTGTTTCTTTCAACCTGCCTGCTGTGGCTTCACTATCGGGCAGGGCAAAAGGTGGGCTACTGGTTTTGATTTCTGTAGAAGTACCCATCAAAGTTAAGAAACATGTTTTGGTTGGTGTACACTCCCAGATGTTATGGCTTCAAGAGGAGCAGGGTAGAAATATCCTTTTAATCAATTTTTATAATAATATATTTGATTGTTCAAGGTATCAGGTGGTGCTTGCTTTGGAGTCTGCTATGGAAGATATTATAACCAAATCTGATATCGTTTTTGATATCATTTGGGTAGGGGACTTTAACACAACCGTATGCCCCTTTGCCGCTGACAAGGTATGTGGTTATATCGACCATTGGGGGGATGGTGTTCGTCACTTCCCCCATAACCCTTACGGTAATTCCTTAAACAAAATCCTAACTACTCATGATATGGATATTTTGGTTAATCAGGTTAATTCCACAGGCGATATAATTCCTACCTATATAGGGAGGAATGCTAATACAGTTATTGATTTTATTTGTGTATCATCTGGTATTAGCCCCTGGTGCTCAGTTCCTGTGGTTGTGGACAATTTAATTAGTGACCATAATTGTATTACTATTGAGGTTTCACTATGGAAAAACCGATTGGTCCCCATTCCACGTATTGTTAATAATATTGAGCCACATAGACCTAATGGTATCTGCATCAAATGGAAAGGTAATAATGTGGATATTTCATCTAACAACATTGTCTCAAAATGTCTTACGGAAATTGTCACAATTTTAGAAAGTGCGGAAGGAACTGTTGATATTGTGGATAATTTTATCAAAATTAATTTAATTATAGATAGCAACTTCACTATAATCCCCAGGGGTAAGAAATCCCAGTATAGGGGATGGTTTGATCATGCATGCACTATCGCACTTAAGGGCCTTAAAATAGCGTTGGCAGCAGAAAAAAGAGATATTAGTATGATTAAAGAACTGCGAGGGATCTATCAGACCGCAATTAAGTCAAGGAAAATAGAACTAAGACAAGAGGCATGGGATAAATTGGACCAGGCAGCCTCCACCGCGGATTCCTCTCTATTCTGGGCAATTGTTAACAGCCCCTTTTTAAAGGATGATAAGATACCTGAACTATCGGCTTACGTCAGTGCGGAGAGCTGGGTCACCCACTTTTCCTCGATTTTTGACTCGGCTAGATCCAGGGGAGACTATGATGAAAGGTGGCCTGTCATCCCCCTGGATATTACCACTGCTGAAGTGTGGGACAGCATCAAGTCTAGTAAGGGTGGGAAGGCCCAGGGACCCGATGGGGTTCCAATTGACGTATATAAAACAGTCCCAGAGGTTTGGGGTCCGTTGCTTGCAAAGGTATTTAATGCCGCTGTAAGCAACGGTGTCCCCCATACATGGGAGGAATCCATAATTGTACCAATCTATAAGAAAGGAGACAAGGGGGATGCGAAGAACTATCGCCCAATTTCCCTCTTGGACTCCTCTGTGAAAATCATGAGTCGGGTACTTATGGCTAGGCTGACAGAGTGGGCTGAGACTAACAACATCCTGGCTGAATCCCAATATGGTTTCAGGAAGGGTAGAGGAACACTAGAACAATGCCTCAACCTTGACTTGATAATCGGAAAATATACAAAGGCAAAAAAAGGATCCCTTTACCTCTGCTTTGCCGACCTAAGTAGTGCATTTGATATGGTGGACCACAGTATTTTATGGACTAAATTATTAGAAATGGGGGCACCGGAGTCTATTGTTTATTTTTTAGCGAGACTCTACATTAAATTAAATTCTACAGTCCGTTATGGCCAGGCAGGAGAGTGCACCCCCATGTTTAGGGTCAGGCGGGGCATTAGACAAGGGTGCGTGCTCGCCCCTTTACTTTTTATTCTTTTTATTAATGAAGTAGATCTAGTTTTAAAGGAAGTTGCGGCTGATGCACCAAAAATCAAGGATTTCAGTGTCCCCGTACTTCTTCATGCGGATGACGCAGTGATCCTGTCCAGGACCCCTATCGGCCTACAGCGCCTGATGGACAGATTCTCATTGTTCATTAGGGATAGGAAGCTGTTAATTAATAAAGCTAAAACGTTTACCATGGAATGTGGTGTAGGATGTAAAAAACCCCATGCCTTTTTTATTGACGGCCACAAGGTGCTAACTGTGGAGTCTTTTAATTACCTTGGTATTACTTTTACTAATAAGGGCAGTTGGATTAGAGAGATTAATGGTGTTCAGGCAAAAATGGCGAAAAGCTCCCATGGGGTGTTTAAATTTGCCACCAATATTGGAGATAAAAGGATTAAAGACATGCTAAAAATCTTCCAGATGAGATGTCTTTCGGTGGCCCTTTATGGAGCAGGGGTGTGGGGGCACACCAAGGCAGGGATCTTGCAAGTGGAGGAAATTTTTTTCATCAAAAGGCTCCTGTGCCTGCCGAAATCAGCTACTAATGACTTGGCCCACAGAGAACTAGGTATTTTCCATCTTTCAGACCTATTAACATTAAGGCCTTTAATGCTGTGGCGCTCAGTCTGGTCAAAGGAAGAGACCTCCCTAAACAGAGCAATTATTGGAGATTGTCTAACCACTGATGGCCACCTAAAGATTCCATGGATTAAATTTGTTTTAAATTGTTACTTGGAAATTTTTGGCATTAACCTCAAAGAAGATTGTTATGCCTCTTCAAGTCTGCCCAAAGAAACGACGAAATCGGTTTTTATGAATTTTAAGTTAGAGAAACGGGAAAGGACTAGTAATAACTTAAGTACATGTATGTTTTACGATAGATTCTGTGAAACAGAAGGATTCCAGCCTTATTTAAGTATAGTCACTCGCCCCTCTCACCGGTATGTCATTACAAGATTAAGGTTTGGGATAGTGCACCTTTTGGTGGCCTACCCGTGTATTAAAAAGCAGCCGGTTGGCCCCTGTCCTTGTGATAATGTATCAGTCCAAAGCACCATGCACTTTTTATTACTGTGTAATTTATACGGTAATTTTCGTCAAGCCTATCTTAAGCCTATACTGTTAAAATACGGAGTTAGGAATATGCAAGACGCCATGAAGTTGCTTTTTAAACCTTATCCTGATGTTTGCTTTTTTACTGCTACCTTCCTCCTTTCAGCTCTCAAAGCAAGACCTAGTATGCTTTTTTAATCATTTGAATGTTTTAACCATGTAAATTGTATGTTGTTTTATCATGGTCATGTATATTGTATTTGTGGTCTATTTGTTTTGCTTTTATAGACTTGTGTTTAAGCTCCGAATAAAGCCTTATGAACTGAACTGAACTACTGGGTCAGTTCCAAATTATATGTTTACAAGTACCTGTGAAACCACAACCCTCACCTTCATGCCTCAGTGGATCTTCCATGCATCATGTGGAGTTTAAGCCAGTACTAGTACATTAGTTTAAGTGATTGATTAGCAGTGAGGGTTATGTGAGCGATTCTATGGGCCAGTTCACTAGTCAGCAGAATATCCATCCTAACATCATCGGGAGCAAGGAAACCACGTTATTTTTTTAAAAGACTCAAAGGAATCTATGTGCTCAAGTTAAGAGCAAATTTATAGCTTGTAAGTGTGTGTTACACCTATTATCTACACCACCAGTTCTCAATCACTGCTTATCACTGAATTTCACAGTTTAATTCTTCTGGAAGCTGGTGGTGGGCATTGATTCTACAACAAAGATGGCACATTTGATGCCTTTTAAAGATCTACTTTTAGTAGAAAACATACTTCACCATCAAGGGTTACTATCCGCGAGCATCTTAGTTCACGGCACACAAGGCATGTCTCATATTTGGCTGAGAATCATCTTACATTTTTCCATTAACTACATGCCAGTTCTGTAGGAGAAGGAGAAGGTAAGGTATCAGGGCTCAAAACATATATACAAATGTATTCGTGAATCACAGGCGCCAAACACACCCAAATTTAGTATTATCTTAAGTCTGTGTTGGGCTTGTGTCTTCTAAAATACTCAATATTCAAATTGTCTGTAATTTAAAAAAAAAAACATCTCTGTACACTGACAAGAGATATCACCTGTTCAGACCATTCGTATTCCTTCTGAAAGACATAGACAAGAACATCTGTTTGTCTAAGGTTTCACATCGCAAGGAGGTGTCATTCACCCTTCACTATAGAGGACCACCATTATACCTCTAAAAAGGACTCATTATTGTTTCTCGCACTTCCCTATATAGTCATTAAGTACCCCGTTTATCACAGTTACCTGACTTGAAGGATCTCGAGAAAAACCGGGTATCCATCATGTGCCAAAAACCACGCTGACGTAATCACGCAAACCAATAAATCAAACTACAGCACTGCGTTAATCCCACAAGGCAATCATGGGGCTATTAAAATCAATCTGGGCAATATACCACGTCCCATGTACCATGGTTACAGACCTTACACGAATAGGGTACTCTCTTATTCCTACAGAGTTAGCGGCCTCTGCTACGTTCCCCCGTCTAACTCAAACTAACGGCCGTGCAGTCAATCTTACCTTAATATCAACGTTCCAACCTCATACCGGGGAAAAAAACCTCTGGAGTTGATAGACCCACTTAGCTCTACGGAAGCGCCTGGGATTTAAATGCATTTAAATCCCAGGCACCTCCGTGTATATGTTTATATCTATTTTTAACAATGTATAATGATTTCTTGCTCCTGACCATCGGTTAGGTAATTTTTAAATAAATTAATTTTTATATTCGTACACACTTGGCCTTTGATGGTGGTGGTGTTATGTTCTGGTGATAAATTGATTGTGATGAGTGTTTTGGTTTTGTTGTATTAAGTTTACCCAAAAGGGATTTGTTTTTGACTACGGTCTATTTGGTGCCCTACTCCTTCGGTGGTTAAGGGGCCCCTCTCATTTCTTTTGTGCAAGCCTGTGGTAGAGCCAGCATCCATTCCGACAGGAGCTGAAGCATCCCGTGGGGCCTCTTAGAATGCCGACATCAACATTGGAATACGATGAGGACAATGCAATATGTGGGCCTTTAATGGGTCCAGTAGAACATCCACATCTGTAGGTGCAACCGTTAGAAGTGTTAGACAAATGTCCAGCATGCATTTGTATCTGCAGAATAGGCAACGTAGCACAGGCAAGACACAGTCAACCCAGACTGATCTAAATGATAGGAACCAATGCTCACTTAGCTCCCGAAGCCGAGGTGTACCCAGATGGAGTACCATGCGTTCACAGCACCGTCGCACAAGGTGTGCTTTTTCCATCTCTTTGGAAACCAGGATACCCACTACAAGTATTAGGACCAGCGGAAGCCCTCCAAAAACGCTTCCTAATACGGAGTGCATCAATGATGGAATAACTCTGAAGATCGTCTGAAAGATACTCAATAGTCCAGAACCTATGCTCTTATATAGGTATATTATCCAACTTGTATCAGACATGTTAAGGATACGATGTACCATTTCCCCAAAATGGAGCGGGAAATTAGTTCAGACTAATGCCTGTATCTCAGCTGAAGACCTTGAAACCTGGAGATCAAAAGTCTCTCAGGCTGAGGTTAAGGCCACATCCTTCTGTAAAAGTATGGCTTTCAGTCTGCTCAGAGAATTAAACCGTATAAGAGAAACATTCAATGAAGCACTGAAAAAAGGTCTGAAGCACACCTGGTTTAGCCCACATTTTTTTCTGGTGATCCTATTTGGCGTGCAAACTCTCTTACGCGCTCCGTTCCCGGCGCCGTTTCTACATACTTCAAAACATCGGGACACGCAGTTGTCGTGCCCCAGCAGAGATGCACAGCCGTATGCACATTGGAGAAATATATTCACTCGTACTCCATAGTGTTGTCGAAGTTCAACCAATTTTATTTCCATATTTATCCATTTTCATCCGTCACGTCAAAAGAGATGAAGTTTCTGCTGGGGCACGACAACTGCGTGTCCCGATGTTTTGAAACATTCAATGAAGGCCATAGCGGTGCCTCCCTGACTGAGTGGGTCGGTGAAAACAATATTTGCATACAACAAGTAACCCTGGAACTTATTGTGACAAGATATGCAATGCCTGGCAGCATCCCACAACAGCCTTGATCACTCAGCATCAAACTACTCCCATTCGAGAGCAGTTTGAACACCAGATGAATCACGGCAGCTGGGGATTCTTTCAAGTGACATGATAGGTTTGCAACCTAAGCATTACAAGCTAGGTGAAGCACAATACCATGACAAATTAGAGGCCCACTTAACAAATTTTCACAGTCTGAACCACTGAGAAAGACTTCAGTGTCCCCATTCCTGCAACTAAATCTGTACAGTAATTCCCAAGATTTGTGTATGTATTCCTTACCCAACGCTTCATACCTGCCTACTTGGTGATACTGTAGACAATATTGAAATTGGAATGACGTGACTGGCAGTGTAAAATAGCCATGGATTAACCATTCTGTGGATGGTGATTCAGCCACGGTGAAAGGTAATTGGTCCAATTTTTCAATGTGCAGCATTGTATACTTCGCATCTCTTCGTGCCATTATTGTCTATATTTCTGTTAGGTTATATGCAGAAAACAGAGACGTACTGTTGATGTACCGCCAGGGCACATGACCAGAGTGCAATGAGTCTAGCATCCATCTTAATAATAGAATGGACCGCAATTGCGATTGTCCATGCTGAAGAATAGACAAATCGTGGTCTATTATATCATTTGTAGAAGACACAATGTTGCCCAGTAAATAAATCCTGGATGTTAGTGTGGTCATACCATTGTCGACCACTGCCAAAGCCTTTTCTTGATTAATCCTGTCAATCTCACGCAATCCCTCTGCAGCTTCCTGTTGAGAGATTTTCCATACTTCATTATAAATAGCATATAAGAAGTGGTTCTGACGTGGTTTCTGGGGACCTAACAAAAAATCCCTAAGATCCATTTCATCCGAAAGTAAGGACAAGTGTTGTTTCACCTGGGCCAATGTTGAGGTTTTTAGCCACTCTAGGCATAACTTCCCAACACTGTAAGATGTCACCACCCGAGCATTCTCTTTGTACATAGCGCTGATCAGGCCTATGGATACTAAACCCTTCCATGGTATCAGTGAATCGTGGCTGACACTCATTTGTGTCTATAGGCCAAACCAACCATCCCTTCCAATAGAGTTCTGAAAAATTGTATGAACCATCATATATAATGTCACCTACCGTATCCTCACTATGTTGTGAATAGTGACGCCACCCCTCAAAGTGTGTGAGTGAAGGAATCCAAGGTGTGTTCAAGTCCTTAATCTTGGCTAGTCCAAGACAAGAAGTCTGTTGCACAGTGCTGTTCAGGAAAATAATTTGCTTAGATATGACGCATGCTCTAAATAATGCCTCAGTTCCCTGAGCTTGCCAATCTTTAGTCCCCCAGACTGATTTTATGTCTATGTTTTCCTTCCAAAAGTCAAAACCCTGTAAAAACAGCTGGGAAATAAAGGAAGCAGAGTATATCTGTTTTATGTTAGTGAGCATATTTTTCTTTGCAGGTGGAGGCGCAACCTTATAATAATAAGATGCCGGGTCTGAAGTGTTAAACCCAGAAAAATAAGCACATTTCTGTGCGAACGTTTGTGAACTACCTTTCGGTGGTGTTTGGCAATGTTCCCCTTGATGATAAGTGAAAACATTACGTGGGATACTTGCTTTGTACAAGAAATGATGACCGTAGTGTTGGTAACAATACATGGTGTCAAAATCAGATATATCATCATACAATTTTTCAGCCAAAGGTAGACATCATATATTTTTTCTTTGTGGGAAACAGAAGCTGGCAGTGACTCAGGTTCACTCAGATCCAGAGAAAAGTCGATGAAGTAGCCAGATGCAGTTTGATCTATCTTTATAAGCTCAGCAGTTTTTTGTAGAACTGGCAGATGGCTCGTTTCGAGATATATTCACATAGATATCGGTATTAGGCCAAATTGAGATCTGTGTTTCATTTGCGTTTTGTTGCTGTTCAATTTCAATAGGCACAAGTTCCATTCCATTGTTGGTAACTTCAATACTTCAAACGTTATTAGTCCTTCTGTCTGAACTTCCTGTATGGTAGTGGGAGGAAATCGATGGCTACCCAGGAGCCCACGCGGCCTGCTATCCAGTATCGGCCACATAGTGTGGTTTGATCAGAACAATGGAGACAAATCTCTTTTCTTTCTTACCGGCAATAGGCGGAAGAAGTTTTGTTCTTGTTCTTTCGAAAGCCAGGACGGGTACAGGTGCTCTGTAAGATGGTCCAAATTCTTTTTTGGCCACAGTCATTTCTCTGGTCCCAGGTCCCCAATCTTTGCGATCCATGCAGGTCTTGCCGGAACAGCTTTTACTTCCAAAGTGGGGGTGCATTTTACTTGGATGTTGCTTTGTAATGACCAGAATTCATTGAGTCCTGTAAAACAGCCAATCATTGATGTCAAATGCTTTTTCATCCGCCACTGTGCTACCACAATCAAGTTCGGGTACCCACATTCTAGTCCCAAACATGACCTCATATGGAGTACGGCCTCCTAGGGAACTTCTTGGCATGTTATTAAGAGCCCTCTGCACCCCATATAGGTGATTTACCCAACTTCCACCCGAGCCTAATATCCTCGCTGTTAAGGATTGCTTTAAGTCCCGGTTTTCCTCTTCACAATCGAATTTCCCTACGTATGATACAGAGAGGAGTACTGCAAGACCACACCCAAACATCCCATAGCTTCTTTGTAAGAACGAGAGCTAAACGCAGGGCCACGGTCAGAGTGTAAAGTGCCAATTGCGTATGTTCCTATAAAGACTCGCAAATCCTTTATAACAGTTTGAGTGTCAGCCGAGTGCTGGGGCCAAACCCACAGGAATCTAGCGAATGAATCCACTGCCACGAAGATGTATTTGTAAGCCCCGTCTGAATGTAGGGGGGCGCAGTGGTAAAAACGATACATGCGAGAGGTCTGTCTGATATCAGTAATGATTATCTGTGGTGGACATGCTATGGTGGAACCCTTCATCTGCTGACAAATGTCGCACTTAAGGACAAAGTCCCTGGTCTGTTTGGTAGTTCCTGGCTAACCAATAACGTTTCAGTAGTGAAACCGTTGCAGTAATACCTGCATGTGCTGAACCCAGACACTTGTGTGAATCTAGAATTAAACCTAATCTGCAATCCATGTTTGGTATTACTCTATCCCCCACTCCTGGAATTGGAGCATACGGTATGTTTTGTGCATCCAACTTGTAGGAGTACTTGAGTGGAAAACCTTTTGGCAAGGATGAGCTGTTATAAAGCGTAGCGATGACAGCTACCATTATCTGTCCGTCTATCCTTGTGCTAGAACGAGTGATTGCAGCAACGACAGCCTTGGCGGCTTCATCAGCTAATGAATTCCCTTCAACATACATGCCAACACGTTGATGACTCAGCGTATTAATCATGTGAGCCTGTGGCAAGCATTTTTTCAGCTCTGCCACTTGTTCCCAAAGCAACTTGTGGTTTTTGTGCAACCTTTTGAACCTCTAAACCCATTCTGGACCTCATAGTGAAGGTATTCTTTGTAAGACTGGACACAGTAAAATGAAATGCACGCAATCAATGTGGGAAATTACCGATCTGTATTTTTTAGTGCCAGTATCATGGCTTTTAGCTGTGCCAGCTGTTCCGTGCGATCTTCTAGAGACTGCATCTGCGTATTCCTAGGACGAAACTTGTGGTCCCGCATACATCCCTTTACAATCGCACATGCGGCGCTGTATTGCTGTTTACTTCCTACGGCCAGCTGGGTAGATCCGTCAGAGTAAATTATACATTCATACTGATCTAGAGGCATTATTTCATTCGGGAGAGACTATTCTTATTCATATTGCAAAAATGCTTGTGTTTTTAATGTAGATTCAAAATTGTAGTCTACATCTGTTGCAGTGAGAGAATTAGCCCACTAAATTGATCGTGGATGCAGTGCTTTTGCATTAGGTTTATTTGCTTTTGTAACAGCCTCTAAGGTTGGTATTGGAGTCACGACAATTATGCGTTTCCCCTGAGCTAGTGCTCATTCTCTCACTACAGCAGTCTGTACTGCTGTCAGTATTTTTTCTGTGAATGCAAAACGTATTTCAGCGTTTGTGTACAAATGTGATTTGTATGCAATCGGTACCATTTCACCTTCATTGAAGGTTAGGTATGTGTATCCTGATTGACCTGCTATTACACGGATCACCAAATTTGTGGTGTTTACACATGTATGTAAATGTTTGGAAGCTATCATGTCAGCTTGTAAGGAATGGAGAATTTCAGTGTGTTTCTGTATCTAATGTCAGACTGAAAAATCAGGTCTGATTAAGTCGTAGAAAGGTTTCACTTTTTCTGCGTAATCCAAAATGTATGTTCTGCCAAAAATTAGGAATCCTAAAATGGACTGTAAATTTTTCAGAGTCTTTGGAGGTTGGAGCAGCGCACCTTTTTCTAAACAAATTAGCTGCTAGGTTTTTTCCTTCACTTAAGAGCTCGGATTCCAAAAATAGGACATTGAGGTGGGCAATTTTTTAAATTTAAATTTGTAGCCCTCAGAGACGAATCCCAAAATTATATTGTTCACCCTGTTCAAATGATCCAATAATTCATTGTCTGTCAGATAAATATCATCTACATAGGACAATGCCTCCTCATCAAAAATTTTAAGTAACTCTGATACTCTTGCTGAGAACAACCCGGGGCTATTCTTATACCCTTGGGGTAGTCTACAAAATTGGTGTTTAGAGCCTAGGGCCAAAAATGATGTCAAATATCTGCTTTCAGGCACTACATTTTGGCAAAAGGATCCATTTGAGATTTCTAGTGTTGTTTTGTATTTCTTCCGCTCAATGTTATTCATTAATGCAGCACTGTGTGCATTTTGTAATGCAAATGTTTTCGTGCATGTGTTTGAATGCCTGTAGTCTAAAACTAGACTGTATGAATTGTTGGGTTTCATTACTGGAAACAAAGGATTTTTCATGGAAGAGGTGCAATTCTCAATCATACCTTGATATTCAAGTTGATCTAAGATCTCCCTAGCTTGCTATCCCTACTGCCCACTCCTGTGCATATGAATGTTTAAGTGATTCTGGAATGAGGTCAGAGAAGGCTGGTAATATTACGGCTTCTCCTTTTGGGCAGTCAGTAACAAATTCAGGTGGACAATCTTTTTCAGCCAATAGGATATCGGATCCAAAAGTCAGGTTCTCTCAGAAGAGACCTTTCACTTTTCTTGAGATGTCCCCCTCCATTTGGAGTGTTATTTCATATAACTGATGAGGGACACTTACCCTAGCATCAGGTGTTTCCACCGTAATATGCTCATTCAACGCTGCTGTCAGCAGGAATCCCATCAGGTTCTGGCGAGCTATTGTTACTTCTGCTGCAGTGCCTAGCATCGTCAGAGCCCATTCCCAGTTCAGAAGTTGAGTCTTCAGTAGCCTGGGCATTTCTTATTTTAAGACCAGCTATTTTCTTTTTTTTGAATTGAGGTTTACTTTTGGGTTTTTCTTCTTTTTTGATAATGTAGTCTGAAAAGCAATGTGTATCTCTTGGCTTTGCTCGCACTTCTGATCTGCGTTCTGACTGTCCTTCCCGCTCTGAGTTTTCTTATGAACCCTGAAAGGAACGAGAGGAATGTGTATCAGTATCCTGATACCTGTCAGGTTTTTTAATATTATCACATTTTCTCAGGTTATATTTCCTGTCAGAGGGTTTCTGCTGAGGTGACCCACCTCATGATTGTGATTTATTCTGCTTGTTTTTATTATCCCATTTCTTTTTAGAAAAATCAGGTGCGTGCTTGGAATTATCCATCTCAGGATTACCCATTAATTGCAGCTTCATCTTGGATAGACATTGCTCAAAGGAGTTTCAGGGGAATAGAGATAAGGTTTATGCACAATGTAGGGAAGTATAATCCTTCAAGCTTGCATAAACCTACAGCCAATATATAGGGTATACCAACCCAGCTGCGGTGGATTGTCCCTCCCCACTCCAGACATCTCTGGTTATATGTGAGTAGGGGTCTCTGAGAAAGCACGACTGAACTACTCGGATTTGATCGTTAACTAAGAACCAAACAAACGTTGCTGGCGCCATGTCATGTAGTTCCCGCATATCTATATAGGATCTGCACGTTTAGACAACATAAACTAAGGAATTGGTGTCCAGAATGATTCCAGACACCCCCAAAGGATATGTTAGTCTGTATAACAGCTAGCTAACAGTGCCACTATAAGCCCCACAACCTTACCAAGGAGTGAATAGTTTCTGGCATCTATCGAACATGACAAGCCTGACCCCTCGGGGATCGTGGAAACAGTATAGTGCTTTTTGCTCAGTCACTTGTGCTCACTCGGTCTCAGAGAGATATGCAGAATAAACGGTTGGGACGTTTTCAATAAGCATTTATTGAACCAGCGTCATTCTAGAATAAAATATGCGTGCTGTAACAACCATTAGACAGAAACAGATATATATATGGTTATAAGCACCAACAAAGTAAATAAAAGGTAGAATTATATCATGGTACTAAAACAATGAATATATGCAAGCATAAAGATACATGGCAGTAATCATGAGTCCTCTTCGGATGGAAACACTAACTAGATCTACCTAAGTGTACCTATCATGTATGTAGGTGTATGGCCAAGAATCCCCCTAGGAAAGAGCCAGCCCCATTACCTGATGGGAGAGAACGAAGGACCCCATCTTGGTCTTGGTTTGGACACCCCATGAGGGATGTCAGACCCGGGCGTGCTGGAGTCTCTGCGGGCAGGGACTTCAGTGTCTCGTGTCAACATGGAAGCTTCTCCTCTGGTCTGCCTAGCAGAGATGCATATATTTTTTAATATGCCCTAACAGCGAAACTTCCAAATTGTCGTTTTGCTGTGGAAAAGTTAGCAGCCCTGTTGGCAAACATAGAGTTACTGGCTGACCCCTCACCACCACTAGAGTTCTGAATGAGACTACGGAAAGAGATTCTTCGAGGTATTAAATTAATCATAGCATTGAACCCGGCTTGATGCCCAAGTCGAATTTAATGTCACTTTTACAGAAAAGCAACTTTTAGAAAGCTGGCACTCTGTTGCCCAGTCTGTCTAGTGGCCACACAAAGCTGGGGGCCACCAGACAGCCCTTTGCCCACCTAGGCAGTAGTGTGAACGACTAACAAGCTCATGAAAAATAGAAGCCTGCTACAGGGAGAGGTGTTACCTCTGGTATCACGAAATAGAGAGGAGGATAAAGCACCCATACAACCCTCCCATACACAAACGATATATATCACACATACGTAGGGTGCCTGCAGGGAAAATCACAGATAGATGGAGACATCAGGAAACCACTCAGGGTGTTGGCCCACAAGGTGAGCTTCAAAGGTGAAGCCGCCTTTGGGGGGCAAATGGTGATCACACTCCTGAAGTGTTGCCCTTATGTTCATGCAGACAGGCTGTTGGCGGGAACAGAGAGGGGAGTCAGTGTCCAAACCAGTTTTTTGTGGACGTATAGCCTACTGGTAGCCACTCCAATAGGGTGATTTACCATGTTCCTAACATCCAAGGAAGGGTTCAGGCATTTTAGGATTGGGCAGAATATTGCACCCTGAGATTGCTAGATGCCCCACATAGCGGAAGTCGTCAAAGGGCAGGAGGGATCCTGGTAAACCATTGGCTAATGACTGCATTATTCCCCCACAGCACTTTCTGGGCATAAAAATGGCACCCTGAACCTCAGATCACCACAGAATTGGAGAAAGGTCTGAAGAAGGACGGCCCTGTTGACCCCTGAACCTAGCAAAGAATGGCTGCCCCGTCTGCTGGACTGCACCTGCCGAACCTTAGGCTAGCGAAGAGAGGATTGTGCCTGTGACTCCGAGCTTGAAGAAAGGACACTCCTGAGCCCCAGACCAAAGAAGTGACTGCAAGGGTCGGTTGGCTGACCCCATGGAGCCAGGGACATCAAAGCTGAAGTAGCCCAACTCAGCAAGTCAGTAGCCCCTTCTGGAGAGTCACCACTGACTGTCACTGGGCTACCCAAGAGACTGGCCTTTGATGGCCAAAAGTTGCACCCAAGTCTAAGTCTAGATTGATTGCCCAAGAGGGACACCGCTGGGACTGCTGTGGACGGAGACTGATAGCACAGCACCAGCTGGCCTTCTACTGGCTCAAAGACGACTTTGATGGGCCCGACTCCTGTGGCCAAAGTCGCCCCACCTGGCCTATGGACCAAGGAGTAATTGCAAGGACATCCCCGTCAACCGCACAGAACCCAGAGTATCCTTGAGCATCCTCCATCTCCTGCATCCTCAGCATCAAGAGCACTCTGTTAAAGCCTATGGTAGTCGTGAGGTTAAGTTCAGAACTGGACTGGACTGTCCAACATTTTGGTGACCAAGTAACTGCCCAAAAACTCTTCAGTGGCCCCCCTGACCTTCTCCCTGCTGGATCTGGTAATCCTATTCAGGCCTGAGTAGCAGAACACAACTTTTACAAACTTTTCAAAAGTTTCCAAACTTTGCAGTTACCAATGCTTGTTTGCGGTTGTGCTGAAAAGTACTGAGATTCAAATTTCCTTTGAAGATCTATATCTCCGGAACCATTGGGGGGATTTTGATAATCTTAAACTCTGAGAATTAATACAAATATAATCTATTGTTATAAATTGGTGTTGGATTTCTTTCTTGTTGTGTGACTTTCTTATTTCATTGTTTGGTGCTTCTGAATACCTTACACTAGTTCCTTTGTTTAAGCCTTGCCGCTCAAAGCCACAACTACAGAGGGTTGAGCTAAAAATGTATTTAATTATTTTAACAATTTTATTGCTTTTGAAAACAACAACATAGAACAGTTCATCACCGTGACATACGATACAGCTAATCACTTCCCCAGACATTGCCCATAAATCATATACTCGGATTGAACCCATATTCCACCTCCAGCTTACCTGATCACTGCTAATGTATCTTCAGTTCATCAAGCCTAGCTATTTGCCCCACTCACGCTCATATTTGGCCCCACAACCACTCGCCTCGTACACTGATTTTTCTTGGATGGCGCACCAGTCTACTCCTTCACGCCATTTCACAATGGATGGAGATGCAGAGGGGCTCATTTACATGCCTCTTGCGCCAATTTTGCGTAATTTTTAACATGGGAAAAGTGACGTACTGGTGGCGCAAGGGGCATGTAAATAAGCCCCAGAGTCTTTCCAGGGGGCTGCAATGTCCCTTTTGGACACCATAATGGCTGTCCTTAGGAACAGTTTATCGGCTTTGGAGCCAGCCATCCCTTCCATCACCCCTAGGAGAAAGGCAAGAGGACTAAGGGGGATCTCCCTGCTCAGTGTCTCACACAGTTTGTCCACTATCGAAGCCCAATATTTAGAGAGCGAGGTACAGGACCAGACCATATGATAGAAATCTACAGGTTCCGCCTCACAACGTGGGCATCTTGGGGCTGGAAGGAAACCCGCTCAGTGCAATCGGACAGGGGTAAGGTAGGGGGAATGGAGATAATAAATTTGAACTAGACGAAGCCTGGCAAATATGGTGAGTACCCGAGGGGCCATCAATGCATCCCTTCAGTCCTCTTCCTCCAGAGGGCTGAGCCAATATTCCCAGTGGGTCTTGAGAGAATATAGGGTGGATGGGGAGTTGTTTATTAGAGAGCTGTTGATTTTAGACACTCCCCCTTTCCCTAGATTACCCATGCGGAGCTTAGCTTCCAACGGGCTGAACACTGGGATTGTAGTATTCTCAGGAATGTGGAAAGCGATGGCGTGCCAGAGCTGGAGTTACTTATAGAACTGAGTGGAGTGTAGGGAATACACTTGCTATAGGTCTTGGAATGAGTGCAGATGTCCTCCCTTCCACACATCCCCTAGGTGTGTGATTCCTATCTGGTCCCATTTCTGGAATGCCATCAAAGTCCCCACCTCCCACAGCCAGGTACCATGCCAGAGGGGCTTCTGTAGTGTGATTTTGCCATCCCAGCAAGTGTGCTGCAGTGCCGAACGCCATGCCAAGAGGGTCGTTCGAGTTATTGCCGGTAGAGTATGAGGAACCAATGCCCCATAGAGCATGGCTTGGACCCGAGGAAACCCGAGGCTCTCCAACTCCATTGATTGGCCGGATCAGACCATCCACTATTGAACCAATCGTGGATCACCAGGAGACGGGTGGCCAAATAGTACAGGAAAGAGTTTGTCAGCCCCATCCCTCAGTTGTATGGAGCCCTCTGGCAATGTGTAAGGGCTAGTTGTGACCCTGAGCCACCCCAGATAAAGGTCGTGATCATGCCATCTAACCTGCAGAACCCGCTGGGATAAAAAGATGCAGTGGGAGGTTCTGGATCACATATAAGAGTCGAGGGAGCACCATCATTTTGAATAGAGCAATCTTACCGAGGGGATTGAGGGGAAGAGTTTGCTACTGACGGAGGTCTTCTTTTGTACGTTTAAGCAAAGGGGTTAACATTGAGGGACCAGGTTAATTCCGGATGGAGTGCTACTCAGATACTGAGATATTTGAAGGAGAGGCGTCGTAGGGGGATAGTTGTTTGTCATTTACACATTCTCGTGAAATGTGAACGGGCACCAAAGTTGATTTGGCCGGGTTAAGATGCAGGCCCGATACTTTCCCAAATGATTGAAGGATCTGAAGGTATCCAGGGCCTAGGCGTGCTGGTTCAGTAAGAAAGAGCAGGACGTCATCCACATACAAAGCAATGCGATCTTCATGTGGGCCTTGCCAGTGCCACCCTGGTATCTGCGTGTCCGCCCTGATGAGACAAGCTAAGGACTCTATTGTGAGAGCAAGAGCAAAAATTTTACAAACAAGACTGACTGGACCCAAGACAGTTTTTGCGAGTGTATTACATGGTAAGGCCGCCCGACCATACCATATATTACACCCAAGTCCTCACATGCCCCTACTTGAAAAAGTAGACTTCTGGTCAGGCCTTTATAGAAACTACAGTAAAGCATGGAAGGACACAGCAGCATTAAATTGGGAATCTTTTCTCTAAGGGCAAAATCAAATTATTTTAACAGATTAGGAAGAACTTTGACATACTGGAGAATGAGAGTTTTAAATACACTCAACTAAAACAATGGACAATGCATCTGTAGAAGAAACGAAATATGAAATAGTTCAGACCCTTTCCCTCATCTGAAAATATCACAAGCTTCACATTGCATAGACAAGTCAGAGATGCTAAAGCATAGAACTCAGTATTAGGAATAACACTGGAAGAGAGACTGAACAGGACGAGCCTGGTGCCAGTAACTTTGCAATAGACGCAGATATCTAATCTCCTGTCCAGATTAAAGTCACTCTATGATGAAATCCTGGGTGAGATTTCTCAAACCCTGGGGATGAAACGAAGGCAGTTCTGTAGTGCCAGCTGATACAGGGGTTGTATATACTACGTACGACTTGGGACAAAATTGTTTCAGAAGCACAAAACAGATCATCTTTGGACTTGTAGGTGGAGAGACATAAACCCTGAACTTTAGTTATGGATGAAAGAGTTCTCATGTCTGTTTGGGATAGAAAAATTAGCTTACTGGGCATTGGGAACTGATGCAAAGTTGTGGGGAACCCTTATGAGGATCCCTTATCCAGTATATAAAACAAGGCCTTAAAGAACTCACTTGCCCAAAACATGTCCTGGTCTTAAACATTGCAAATCACCTACAGGGTGGTGGAACAAATATGCGTGTCTGCACCTTCTTACCAGGGCATTTACTGACCTCTGTCCAGAACCTTGGGAATGCCTTACTCATGAGAGGCCCTGCTTCATCCGTTAGATCTGCAGGCAATGTTAGGTTGTTGTGAGATTAGTTGGCAGTGCAATGGGGACCAGGCAAGAGTGAGTGGGAGGGGATGTACTACTAAATGGATTTTGTACAAATGTGTATGTGTTCCTCATTTAAAAAAAAAATTTAAATAAAAGTACTAAAACATAAACATTGGAGTAATTTGCAATAAAATGGTCAAGCAGGAAATAGCTCTTAATGATCTCCATTTACCTGGATGTATCTATCACATAAACTTTATATTAAACACAGCTCTGTCACTCTCACCCCAAATCTTAACGATGCTTCTCCAGGTGAAGTTCTGAAGGGTGGTGGTAAAGGGGGTGTTGGCGCTGGTGGGATACGGCTATCTCACCAAAATCCCCTCAGCAAGAGAATAAAAAACACAATGACCGGGCAAACCTTACTATCCCAGCTTGCTCAATACAACTGAGGCTCTCTTTGCAGTCTTCTTCACAGAGCAGCAACATTTCATTGCTGTCATTTTTATTAGTTATAAAGCTAGGGTTTCCATCATTCCCAGAGAAAAATACCGACCATCTGTTCACGTTTTAAGATTCTGCAAAGGCCCGGACATGATTCTTAAGTAGAACTTTATATGGAATCATCTGTATTTATTTATAACATGGCTCTTCTGTTTTTGTTTACTATAATTATCAGTGAGGGTTGTAATGCACCTTGCTGTGCTGCGCTGCATTACAAGGAAAGAACATGAATGTGCCACATTTATCACAATACGGCACATGGCAGCCTTTTCCCAGCATTGGTGCACAATAGGCTGCCTAGCGCCAACACAGGGACCCTTGCATTATGGTGCAAGGGTGCCTATTTTGAATACAGAACTGTTTTGTGCAAGAAGGGGCACCTACCTGCACAAAAACAATCCCCAGCGTCATTTCCCTGTACCTGTGGGTGCTGCAGATGGCAGCACACAGAGAAAGAGGAAGTAACTAGGAGAAATACAGATATTTCTCCTTGTTTCGCCTCCCCCGGGAAGGCGTAGGAATTTGACGCATTCCCAGGTCTACCAGTAATGGTAAATCTGGGCATGCGTCAAAATCTATGGTGTTGCATTGGAACCAGTGCTTTAAATGGGCCGGTACTCACCGGTACTGAGTACCGACACTTCTTATTTTTATCACCCTGAGTACCGGCACTTCTCTATGGCCGTGGAGAGTACCAGTACTCATGGAGGGTAGGCGCATTGGCCTCTAGTGGTGGTAGCCTGTCTCTTTGTTCAGCCAAATCACTTTTAAAGCCCTGAGCTGAGCCCCCCCCCCCCTTGAACTTTTCAGCGTGGGCTCATTTGCATGATATCCCAGTGTTCCCTGTCATGCTGTGTTGCAAGGAATCGAGGCAGCCCAGTGACAGCATAATGAGAAAAGCCATGGGAGGTTAAAAGGGCTTTAATCTTACCTGATTCTTTTGTGTGAGTGTCTGCTTATGTGGGTCTGTTTGCCTGCTTGTG
Source organism: Triturus cristatus (assembly GCF_964204655.1). NCBI lineage: Eukaryota > Metazoa > Chordata > Amphibia > Caudata > Salamandridae > Triturus > Triturus cristatus. The sequence goes on from NC_140590.1 coordinate 279,635,658, forward strand.
TGTGTGTCTCTTTGTGAGAGAAATATTACAAAATAAGGTAAGGTTAAAATATCACTGTTTGACTTTCATTTTGTATAAAGAATTAACCTGATTTGTTTATAGAAAGACATTTCTCGTGTGTACTGCAACTAGCATATAACCCAATAAACTTCGCATGTCTTGCCTTTAGCCCCGCCCCAAGCCCCGCCCACTCACCACATTTAAATGAGTACCTGCACTATTTTTTTCCCATAATAAGCACTGATTGGAACACCCATGCAATGCCCATGAAAGGCCTCCCTGGGCCACAGTAAGGCAACATAGCTATTTGCGCTGCGTTACTCTGCATTTATCAACTCATTCAGGGCCACGCAAAGTGGCCTGGCATGGCTTGATAAATGGCCTTTTAGGGTTGCGCCACACATGCACCACGTTGCATGGTGCAAAAGTGATGCGACCCCTACATAAATATGGCCCTGACTGTTTAAAGTATGTAAGGTTAAAAATACCAGCTTTATATGACTGTCCTAATTTGTGTACCTGTAGGGCATTTTTTTTTTTAAGCAGCCAGCTGTCAACCCTAAATGTGGCCAGAATATGCCAGTGTTGTGACATCACAGCACATTCAGGCAATCGCAGGGGGACATCTATCAGATTAGAAGACACTCTTTTAGGTAGTACTCCATTGCAGAGGCCTGCCTGCCCTTCTACCTTTGATTAAGTGTAGATCATAGAACACATGGGGCCACATTTACTTGTGCAAACGGAGAGTCACTATTTTTGACACTCAGAGGCACAGTATGCTGGACTATATTTACAAGGCCATGCAAAGCCACTCTGATTGGCTCTTCGTGGCATGGTAAATAAGGTCCCCTTTCACGGAGTTCTCTGCGTGAAAGCAGCGTTCCATGGGTGTTGCTGTGGGTGTTCCCACGCAAAACGCGTGGAATTTGACGCATCCCCAGACTTACAAGGTTTCGTAAACATGGGAATGCGTGAGATTCCTACGCCTCGGAGGCGCAACCAGGAGAAATACCTTTACTTCTCCTTTTTCTACATGGGCTGCATTCTGCAGCACACATAGAAAGAGGATAACACCTCTTATGATTGTTTAGTGCAGGAAGGTGCCCCTTTCTGCACAAAAACAATCATTCCCGCAAATCAGGCAGCCTTACATCATGGCGCAAGGGTGCCTGCATTGGCGCGTAGCAGCGCATTGTGTGTCTATGCAGGGGAAATGGACAAGAATGCTTCGTATCTCATAGATACAACACATCCCGGCCTTTTTCTTTTGACGCAGGGCAGCGCAGGATGATTCCTTGTGGCGCTGCCGTGCGCCAAAACCTCATAAACGAGGCCCATGGTGTCTTTGTTTATGCAATCTCTCCATGGCTGTGGTAAGTTGTTCTCTTATTTGTTATTATCCATGAACAGCTCTCAGTTGCATGACAGCTGTGAGGCAATGTAGAATTCGTGTATGTCATTTAGAATTCAATGATGTCATGGTTATTATTCAACTAGAGCAGAAGCTGTTGGAGTCTGCTGTTGCTGGATGTATTTCTTTCATGCACCAGTGGGTCAATATATGGCACTAAAATAAAACCTTTTATTTGTATACGTTTGACTCCTTCGCTTCATTACAATGGCCCCTCCAAAATCTCCTCTGCAGTGTCTACGGTGTGTCTGCCCTATGGGCCCCTCATGTCCTCCCACTCTGGTTTTAGGGGCAGCAGTCCAACGTCTCCCCTCTCTCTGTCTCCTCTGCAAATGATGTGCTGGGTTCCCCTTTCCTATACTGCGGATATGCTTTAACATTGCGTTTCTTCAATATTGACATTCAGAGGGCGCGCGACCACCAGTCCGGGACAGTATACTCACAGGGGCAGATTTATGTTTCCTGGTGCATCCCTGCAAATCAGCAGGGATGCGCCAGGAAAGGTGCGTCACGCAAGTTCACCCTTGCGCCACCACAGATGCACCGCATTTACAATGCAGCGCATTGTGGCGCAAGGATAAACAGATGCGTGACGCATCTGATGGCGGAAGGTTGGCGCATTGCTGGAGTTGCGTCGCAAGCGCGACGCAGCTCCAGCAAGGCTCGGGGGTGCCGTATCGTCAATCCTTACGCCTGCTCCAAGCAGGCGCAGGGTTTTGACGCAGCATGGGCTCAAAAGTGACTGAGTGAAATCTTGCGAGGCGTTCCTGCGACGGAACGCCCCCCCCCTGCACAGGTACGCCTACTGCTGGCGCAGGGCTTTACAACGTGACGCATCTCCCTGATGCGTCACGTTGTAAATACCCCGAGCATGGCGCAGGATTTGCGCTGCCGCTGCGTCACAAAAGTGACGCAGCGGCGGCGCAAATGAGGCGCAAGGGGCTCATAAATCTGCCCCAGTGTACCTGTAACTGCGTGACACGAATCTCTACTATTATCTTCCCATGCGGTCTTGCTTTGTAACACGTTGTTTTGGTTTCGAATCTAATCCCTTCCGCCCCTACTCCACCACGAATGTTTTCTTTTCTTCCTTTGTATTTGCGCGGCACGCCCTTGCAATAAATAATGCAATAAAAAAAAGCTACCATCGCACCTCCCTGCCCCATGTTGTTCATTGACTTTGCCAATGCTTGTAGTAAAACTGAGAGTGACTTCCTACTCATCAGAACGCGGGGAGGGTGTAAATGCAAAATAATGACTGCACGACCTCTCCTTTAAGCAGAGGTGCCCACACATGCCACGGGCTGACGCGCGGAACACACCTCGCGTCGGTGGTAGAGCCGCCCGGTACGCAGCGGTATCTGGGGCAGGGAGGGCGCCTCTGACAGGACAGGTTATTCACACCGCCTCACATCAGGTTCTCCCAGTTTCTAGGCCAAAACAAAACACCTTTTGTTTCTTCTTTCCTTGGAGCTTCTAGAAGTCGAACAGTCGAGTGTCTTCCTGGTTTCATTCGGGCGCGCGCATTCTTGGTATTCCAACCTGCGCGCGAGCACGCGGAGAAGCCAACACTTTGTAGGACTTAAAAACTGCTTCTCGGGGTGTACTAAAGGTTCGTCCCACGAACATTCGTCACCAAATGTTTTTGTACATAGCGCACGTGTGAGTGCATTACAGTCGAATGGCGGAACGAATTTGAGGACTACGGGGGTGGCTAAAAACTTAATTATTGCTGGCAGCCATCTGCTTTAGTTATCAGAATGTTCTTGCCAATGTGTTCCCAGAGTTCCTGGGTGAGGCTTTAAAAGGGAGTTTCCTACAACCTGAGCCTAGTAACTCCGGCCTTGAGCAGACGCATACCTTCTGACGTATTAAACGTTATAGAAAAGGTGGTTAAATTAACTTGGTTGCAATATCGTGAAATACCTCAGTCTGTACTGACATTTGTGTTACTGTTAGCCACTTTAAAGGCAAACAATTTATCCCACTCAAAAGTATGAATGGTTGAGTCAGTGTTGCTTGGATTAGAACGCATGACTTGCTGATTAGTCATGTAGCAACAATCAGCACTTATCCAGTAAACCATCCTGTCTGCTTCCATAAGTGCTAATATGCTACAAATTGACTGTGCTTAAGACAAAAGGAAACAAAGCCTACAAGCAGGGACAATGCCAATAGGTCTCAGCTATGCGAGAGATTTTGGCTTTGCTGATGCCTCTTAGCTATGTCTACAGCAGCGTGGCTGCAGTTTAGCATGGCTAAAATGTAGTGGTGTGTTATAGAGGAGAGTAGATTGGTGTAGATTGGAGTGGCGTGGAGTGGCGAAGAGTAGACTAGTGTAAAAGGGAGTGGCGTAAGGTAGAGTGGTGTAAAGTGGAGTGGCATGGAGTAGAGTAGCACAGGGTAGAGTGGCACAGAGTGGAGTGGCGTGGCATGGAGTAGAGTGGTGCAGAATTGAGTTGCATAGCGTGGGGTGGAGTAGAGTGGTATAGAGTAGAGTGGCGGAAACTAGAGTTGCATGTAGCGGCGTAGAGTAGGGTAGAGTGTCTTAGAGTAGAGTGGCATAGAGTTGAGTGGAGTGAAGTAGAATGGACTAGAGTGGAGTAGATGGTGCAAATTGAAGTAGAGTGGCGTAGAGTTTTGTGAAGTGGCATGTAGAGGAATGGAGTGGGGCACAGTGGAAGGAGCAGTGTCTCTTACTACCCCTGACGAGGTGTTGAAGCGCTTTTTGGCGAGTAGCACACTACTCCGGAACCCAAAGTGGATTAGTGGTGGATCAGTATAGGGAAATATAATTTGTTAATTAGAGCAGTTCACATGTGAGCCTGTTACTTGGATTGAGTATGACAAAAGAGGGATAGAGGAGGTAAGAGTCTAGAAAGTGTTATTTGGGAGATTATGGTATTAAAATTAGTTTTGTGTATGAGCCAAAGGAGGGCTAGAGGAAGGAAGAGAAAGGGTTACTTGGGAGACCATAGTAGAAAATGAGGTTTGGGATGAGTCATAGAAGGCCTAGAGGAGGGAAGAGTCTAGAAAGGGTTATTAGGGAGATCGTAGTAGTAAAATGAGCTTTGTATGAGTCAGAGAATGGAGGTAGAGGATATATTGAAAGTGGTATTTGATGAGATACAGTAGTGAATTGGAGAGAGTTGACGTTTTTTTTACTACAGTGGGAGTAAAGTAATAAACATATAGATAGGTAACTACATAAAAAGGTATACATGCACATGGAAAATAATAAAGAGATATAAAGTTGTATTATATAAAGTGCCATATGTGTACGTAAAGAAAAATATTTAGAAACTCAGACTTTTAAGTGTTGTTGTACACAAAACTAATTAATTTAATTATTTGTATAATTTTTTTAATTTATTTTATATTTTTCCTTATATTTCAATATTGAAGCACTTACAGATACAATTCTTATGACCATTTTACATAATGTGATAGATCAAATAAAACAGAGACCCATAAGCATATAATCAAATAACTTATATAACTTATCGCACATTGTGATAGATAAAATAAAATAAAACGGACACCCATAAGCAGATAATCAAATAACTTATATGTAAACTACCCTGTGACCTATATACATGTTAAGCATCCATCAGAATGGGGTGATGTGATCATATTTCTTCATATCATGGATGAGACGTGCTGTGGCGTGTAGGGTGCCCCTTAGGAGGCCAATGTAGACTTTGGGAGGACTTAGAGCAGGGCGTAACTACAACAGCGATACAAGTGTAGGAGGCCTTGTACAGCACTTTTGAATTTTTGGAAGAAAATGTTTCATTTTCTTTAGAACAGAGAGCTTGGACCAAGCTGTCTTTGTGTTTTTTCATCAGTTTGTTCCTTTAGGGTGAGGTTGATGTTCAGGGCAAATCCAAGTGACATGGCATTTAGTGAAAGTTGGGGTTTTAAGCCATTAAGGTTCATGTCATGGTACTAGGTTTGTACTATTTTTTGCTTTTTGTTCTTGGCAAATTTAAGGAATTCTACTTTGGGTGACTTTAACTTCAAGTAGGCGTTGGGCCTCCAGAATGTAAGCAGGACATCAGGAGCGGAGGAGTCTCAAGTAGAATTGTGTATTTTCAGTATATCTGTGAACTTTGATGCTGTTATCTGTTATCTGTGAATAGGCTCCATGTTATGGATGAAGATGACAAGGGTGAGTACAGAACCCTTGAAGACTCTGAACCTTATAGGGATCTTTTGGGAATTGGAGGCGCCCATGTGAACAAACTGGTGTTGGTTGGAAAGGTTTGAATAGTTTGTTCAGAGAGACCAATAGTAGCAGCTATTTGAGGCCTGTCCCTTTTTTTTAATTAACCCTGGGCGTAGTTTGCGTAGTGGCGCTACGCGTAGCTACGCGTAGCTACGCGAAGTGCACTTCGTACCACGCACGCTACGTGTAGCTACGTGAACTGTGTAGTGCGGGTGGGAAATGCTGTTCGCACTGATTGCACAGTGCCGGATGCTTGTCCGCACTGTGCAATCATTGCAAACGGCATCTTGCACAGTGCAAGCGGTCGTTTTCTGCCGCTCGAGCGGCAGCTTTCTCATCATGGACTGGTAGTTTCTCATCGCGAGCGGTCGCGACCATACGTGACCACTCGCAATGAGAAACCTGACCTCCCCGCGTTGAGAATCTCGCTGGGAGGTTTATTTTCCACGCCCGCGATCGGCAACTTTATGTTGATGATCGCGAACGAGGAAAAAGTCTCGCCGGGATGTTGATTTTGCTCGCTCGCGGTTGCCAACTTGACGTTGAGGACCGCGAATAAGCAAAAAATGCACAGTGCTACGTGCAATTCGCGTAGTGCGTAGTAGTGCAAACTACGCACGCTCTGCGAGCGTAGTACTACGCCCAGGGTTATTTTTAATATCGCCTACATCCTAAAGACATCTGAATACGTATCATCTTCAAAACTTTCAAACTCCCATCAAATGTGAATCTTTCACTGTTTATCCTTTACAAGATGGCAGCCCTCTGCCTCGTGATGGACCCAATAGAGTGGAAGGATGCACTTCTCTCCTCACTCCCTTAAAACCATTCCCTTCCACCACTCCTTTATCCTAACCCCGTTCTCCCTGACCACATGCAGAACCTCAGAACCCTCCACCGTAGTGAACATATGCATTTAATATTTTTTTATGGTCATTGACTCTCTTGTACTGTTATGCAGACACTTTGCAGCTCTTTCCTCAATGGAGAGGGGAAAGTAGTTAGTTCAATGTGATGCCCCACATGAGATATCAAGACCTGCCACAGGCATGAGGACTCTTGCAGTTAGTTTCTAGATTATGTCATGACCATAAACTGTGAAGAACAGGTGGGGTGTCCAGCCCCTGGACAACCTCAGACTGTGACGCATCTGTTGGGACTGTCAGAGGGCAGGGCCTTAAGAGTAGCAGAACGTCCTTAACTGCTTGTAGATAGCCACAAGAAAGACAGCCAGGGTCAGGAAAGCCATGTTGGGTCTTGATGAAAAAAGTCTACTCTTCACAACCTCCTATTCTGAAGTTACTGTCATCCTCTGCTCGGTCAGTCTTTTGTTTACCTTGACTGATCATTTGCTTGGAGCATCAAACCTCTATGAGTAAAAATTCTAATTTACCCCTTGTCCTAATCACTAGTTGCCATCTCTTGATTTAAATACTACCTGCAAGAGTTCCCACCATCTTTACAAATTATCTCCTTCTTTTTCTTCTCTGTACTTTACGTTTTGGAGCATCATATTCTTTTGGAACTTGGCTGGATCCCCTCTATGGAGGCTGCGTTTATCTAAATCTCACTCTATTGCCTATCACATTTATTGTACATTTGGAACACAACTCTGCTGATTCTCCTTGCTATCCTGGGCGTCTCAGGCACCTTCTGTATGTCTGATTGTTCCTAGTTGGTGTTCTAGTTCTGCTTTGACTTCCCATCCTCTCCACTTCTAATATAAGTATCCCAACGCTTGGTCCTCTCTCCATTCCTCTTTTTGGTTTACACTACCACCCTTAGTGACATTGTCTCTTCTTTTGGATTCTCCAAACAATCATTTGTGGGCAGCACCCAGATTTTCTTCACTCCTCCATCTCACCTTCTGCATTCAGCGTAAACTGCCTTACGTTCACTTCAGCCAACACTGAAATGTTCTACTGCTCATCGTTCAGAGTAGGGCAGCGTTGTCCCATAGCCCTCCTCAGCCCCAAGAAGGTGCTGTGCTTTCCTCCCACACAAAGTGAGCCGTAAAACTGCACCCCATCTTCTCTATCAGTCTCCATGGTGTAACACTGACTGAATGGTCAGTGTTATGGTGCCCATCCAGTTTCACTTAGCCTGGGCACCTTGCAGATATACAAATGTCTTCGGACGTGTGCTCCCTTGCATTGCCGAAGCCTATGTATGACCTGAACGTCTCTGTTCACTGAAAGTGCCCTGCAATTTCTCTATTAAAAAAATTCTATCAGAGGAACTAGACTTGCGGTGTCAGCGCCCCCTACAAAAGGTTTGTACACAACTGTAGCACATGCAAGAGACAATGTAGTTTTAAGCATTTTGGGGGCCTTGGGCAAAATATACTTTAAGGGTCTCGTTTTAGAACAACTTTGTATTTTATCACCCAATTTATACTTATTCTACCTCCATCATGTCAAACAATATTGAATAATACAGTAAAGGTAAAGATGGAGAAATAGACAGGTGTGAGTTAGAGAGAAAGTTAACTTTCTCAGGGATCCCATGGAGGGTGGGCCTTGGGCAATTGCCCATTTTGTCTATGCCTTAAAACGTCTCTGACAAGATAACATATAAGATGACAAACTGTATGCAGGGGGACTAGCCGCATGCTAGTTAACTACAGAAAGAAGTGGAATTCCGTTCAGGTTTTCAGACCTTGCTCAGTGCTTGCCTTAAATATAATGTCACTGTTGGAAGTAGCACAGGAGCATTGGGCTGTTCCAGGTCCAGTTGAACGCCTCAAATGATGAGTTGTGTTTTACCTGAACATATCGGACAAGCATTCTTTGTTCTTGAACGCTGGAGGGTTAAGGAGCCTGGTGTAGCTTCTGCTGGTGCAGCAGGTGAAGTGGCACTGGAGCCCAGAGACTCGAGGGGCCTACCAAATCCTGATTATTGTTGTATTTTATCATTCAAACAGCAGCCAAAAGGCCCATTCAATCAATCAAATCAATCAAAAATAAAGTTTATTTAGACCAATTGATCTATAAACCACAATACATATTTTATCATCTAAAATCAACATAACACAAATTCTTTCCAATTGCTATAAAAATTCTACTGTCATAAAACTACATTTATACAATTAAAACCAAAATTCATTAGAATTAAAAAAACTTTGGCCTTTTCATGGGTCTCTACTCAGTTTAGAAATTTATAAACCGCCTGCGTAAATTTCCCAATGGCTATCGCAATGTCAAGATTTTCCATTTCCACTAAGAGATCACGTGCTTGCGAGCGCTCATTGACATCATATTTTTAAAATATTGGGCGAAGAAACACTTTACGTAGATTTAAAAACAGATAACAGTCCAATAAAAGCTGCAAAATATCGCACTTCATTCCTATTTTACACACACATTTACCATCCGGATGTGAAAGGGCAGCTTTTATTCCGCTATTTGTAAATAGCGGGTTAGTTCCTATTCTTAACTTAAAGACTTCATTCCTTAACCAACGGTTAGGTAGAAAATCCATATATGGAAAACTGGAGTCTTTCTCCCATCCTGCGCTCATAAACTTTACAGAATCTATTGCCCTCGAGCATACCTTACCCTGCACTTTAAGCACATTCTTTATCACATTAATTTGGAGTGTCCTAGGGTCAATGTCCACCATCAGGAGATCACAAATGGTCAGGAGTTTCCTTCTTGTTGCCTTTGCCCACTTTAACTTACTGGATTGAATTTCCTTCATACACCATTGTGATACCTTGGTGACTTCCCCCAGACCCAGGCGGTTCCAGAATCTAAGCAAGCTTGACTGGACCTGGACATTCCATGAAGGTTGGTCCAATTCTAATCTAATTGCCTGAATCATCGCCGACCCTGGAAGGGACAGCAGGGATTTTAGACATTTACCCTCCTCTTTGTCCCATGAGCTTTTCCCATCGATGCATAGAACCTCTGCCCCATATTGGAATTGTGGCGGAACCATAGCTTTAAAGGCGGTCATTAGAGGTTTATGTGACATATCGCCATAGCTATAGTCAAATCTTTTCAACCCACATACCGCTAGATGCGCTTTTAGTTTCTGTGCTTCCAGATGGGTATCCCATTTCAAAGACCTTGTAAACCATATTCCGAGGTATTTATATTCATTTACAGTATCTAACTTGGTTTGGCCCAAGTACCAGCTAAACTTCCTACTCTTCTTCCCAAAACACAAGATTTTTGTTTTATCCATATTTACTGTAAGACGCTTTGCAGTGGTGTATTCATTAAATACATTCAACTTTCTCTGCAACCCTACCTCTGTTTGGTCCATTATTACAAGGTCATCAGCATACAGCAGGCAGGGCAGATGCTTACCATTTATTTTCGGGCTTGCACCTCTGGCTATATCCAGGAGAAGGGGCAAGTCTGCTAAAAATATGGCAAAGAGTAACGGGGCCAGTACACAGCCTTGCCTCAACCCATTGTTTATAGGAATTTCCCTTGTAAGCCCGCCAGAAGTATCTTTGATTACACGTGCCCAGTTATGGCTATGCAGTTCTTGAATTACCAACAAGAGATCAGCAGGCACCTCATACTTCCTCAATGCTTCCCACAGACAATCCCTATCCACCAAGTCAAAGGCTGCACGAAAGTCCACGAAGCAGCAAAACAATTTGCCCTGCTGCTCCATGGACTTCCTCGCCACTGCCCACAGTGCAAAACAGTGATCAATAGTTGAGTGCCCCTCCTTAAAGCCACCCTGCTCAATTGGAACTATTGACCGCTGCTCTACCCATTCCTTCAACTTGCCCAGGATTATTTTCGAAAAAACCTTAACCCCAATATCTAATAAGTTAATTAACCTATAGTTCTTGGGGTCCTTTTTTCCCCTTTTTTGTGCAAGGGTCTAATTATGGCACCTTTCCAGGTCTTGGGAAATTTGCCTGACACCAGAATTGCCAAAAACATATGGGAGACGAAACCTGCCCACCAGTCTATCTGAGTTTTAATTAAGATAGCAGGGAGGTTGTCTGGGCCAGCTGCACGTGATAAGTTCAATTTTTTGATGGTATCTTTTACTTTCTCTACAGAGAAGTCTGGTATTAAACCTTCTACTCCCCTTTTCCAGGTTGATCGATTATTCTCGATTTCCGGGGGCCTTTTGGCATTGTAAAGGTTGCTTAAGTAGTTTCCCCATGCTGCCTCCTCCAGAACACTGCTCATAGTACCCGGTGTTCTACCTGCAGCCTCCTGTATCAGCCTCCAAAACCCTTTTATATTTTTATTTTCAATTGTCTGTAAGAGGTTTGCCCAACATTCTTCTTTGAAAATCCCTTTCTGTCTCTTTATTAGGGAACTATACTCTTTTTTCAACCCGCACAACCGTTCCACATTCCCAGGGTCATAATTGGTCCTCTGACGTCGCTCTAGTTTCCGTATCACGCTTTTTTTGCTTTGACATTCCAGATTAAACCACTTTGACTTACATTTCATGGTTTGGGTATTTACCTTGCCCTGTTTCTTATCTTTCAGGTACACCCTTATACACTGCACCGCCTGTGCTATTACATCCTCGTACCATGCTACCTGCTGCCCTTCAATCCTTTCCTTCGATAAGTTTTGTTGGAAACAAGCTAATTTCTCAACGTACTCATCCGTCAATTTTGTGGTCATACGCTTGGGATATTCCACATTTTGAGGAAGCACCCTTTCACATTTACCTAATGACTCACCTACAATTTCACAAAATAACGCATTGTGATCGCTATCCCTGCGCTTGATTACATGGAATTTTTTTACCAATGCATAGTTCCATGCCAGGGTAAAAATATAGTCTATTGGACATTGTTGATTCCCCACTCTAAAGGTCTGGGAGGCTGGCCGATCTGTATCCTTCCTGCCATTTAAACATATTAAGCCCTTTGAGCCCAGGAACTTCCCAAGGGCTTCATCCTGTCTGGTGGCTAGACACAGTGGAAAAACTGCTGGTCCAATGCTATAGGCACTCATCATATCTTCAAACCAATGATCTAGATTTTCAAAATTTAATTTATGGTTAAAATCGCCCATTAGCACCAGAGTATTCCTCCCATACTTTTCTGTCAGATCAATTATCTCCTTTTTAAAGAGGCTTAATTCTCTCTCATATTCTTTTTGAGACCCCCATTGAATATATACATTTATGATGATGAGATGGACGTCCTTGCCTTCGATACCTTTGTAACATACATTACAAACCAACAGCCATTTGCATAATGAACGGATTAATTTTGACTCTTTTACGAACTTGGTTGAAGCAAGGGTCAACAGTCCCCCTGAGGGGCGTCCAAATTTTGTATTTTTACTGGCTGGTTTATACACATGAACAAACCCTTCTACTACCTGAGTGTTGCCGCATAGCCAAGTCTCCTGTAAGCAAATGACATCAACACACTTTGCGAGCTGGTTTAAACTATCCGCCTTTGATGTTCCACCCAGCCCGTTTATGTTCCATGAAATCAATTTCAGGCTATGCGGCAACTCAGTAACCTAGTTGATGTCACTGAGGCATCCTGACTCATTCAAACCCCATGAACAGATACTACTGTCCCAATCCCTACATTCCTCTTCCCTACTGGGTTTGGAGTTTTCTACAGCTATGGTGATGTTGGCCGTCTTACCCCATCCCCCGGTTAACCACCTCACCTGCCTTTCCCCCAGACCCGCGTGAAATCTCAGGAAGCCTCCCTTTCGCTGTTTCCCTGCATCTACTTCTTCTTCTGAAATAATCCTTATACCCTCTTTTAGGATTTCTTTCCCTGCATTCTGGATTACCGCTTTAACAAGTCCAGAGTAAACTTGCACCTTTGTGTACTCTGCGCCATTATTATCACAGCAAAACCCTATCTGTCTCAGATCCTTTGACCCAATTTCTTTTAGGGATGGGCATTTTGCGAATGAAAATAAGAGATGGGAACGATTCAGCGGGCCTAACTTTCTCTGTTTTTTTCCCTCCTGTTACCTGTTCATTGTGTTTAAAGTAAATCCACATTTTATTACTATTGCTTTTGTCTGGGGTTTCTAGATCACTGCCACCTCTTCCCACCTGTGTATTTGTTCTTGGGCGAGTGTCTGCTCTACTACCTCCGGCATCTACACTTCTTATTTGTATCTTCCCTCCACGCTTGTTACAAGATTTTTTTAGTGAGGGGTTATACGTGTTTAACCGTGGTACCTTTTTCCAATCCCTTTCAACTTCGGTGACAGCGCCTGCAGAGTCTAGTTGTCTCCCAATTACCCTTTCTTCTCTTATCTGATTTTTCCGCTGGGCATTTTCTTTTGGGTTTGTCCTGGACTGCATTTCTTTGCTCTTCTCTTTTTTTTGGGCCTTCAACTTGCCCTGGACATGAGAGGGTCTTTTACGTGGGTACCTTATGGTCTGATGTCTCAAGAACTCTCCCCGCCTCTTTACCAACATAGGCCACCTAGAGATGTAGACATTACTCTTGGAACCACCCTCCACTGCTGGCTCTACTTTCTCTTCCCTTTGCTCGTCTAACCCTGGAGCTTGTACAGTTCTTACCATTGTAGGCATCAATCCCCTTATCCCCTGCAGTTCTTCTATCATTTTTTTAAACTGTAGTTCGTGATTATTTAACAGAGTATTATTTAATACCGAAACCTCCAGCAAGCCTTGCTACATTTTTTGGAGCATTAGCATAATGTCCAACATCGAGGCTGAAGATGAAGTTGTAATGTCCATACCCAATGTACCATTCCGTAGTATTTCATTTAAGGAGTCCAAAGGTTTCGGGCTTTGGAACCCGGCTTGATCCAGGCTTTTGTCCAACATAGATCTTGCCGAAGAATTTAACAGGTTGGAAGAGTCCCCCACATCACTGGGCCCCAAACCTGCCAAACCTACATCCACTGCTCTTGGTGAAGGGAAAATGCGTGGGGAGGATGAAAGTCTTAGTTCTAAGAGTGGTATCCTTTGGCTTAAATCATTCTGTGAAAAGGAGGTATCCATAATGTCCACGACATCCTCTGCTTCAGCCCATGGTATCTCATTGTTAGTCTCAAGGATTTGGACTATGGTTTGAGCTTGACTTTTACCTGGGGTTAGTGTTCTTTTAAAGTGCTTCCCCACACAGTCCTTTATTGATTTAGACACCAAGCCTCCATCTTTCTCACTACTTATTAGTGTATTCTCAGTAATAGCCTTCTTTGTAGTCTTTTTCTTTTTATCATTTTTATCATTAGTAACGCGTGGCTTCACAGTGGTCTCTTTGGACCCTTCTGCAGAAAAAGACGCTTCGGACTCATCAGCATTATCCAATGACCCTATGCATGTTTCCTTCTGCTTTGCCTTTCTTGGCGCCATAACCGCGTTTCGCACCTGCTCCCTGGAGTATACTCAATGCGTATTTTACCGCCCTTTATTTTTCTTTTTATTACTCTCCCACTAGGTCAAATAATCAAAACAAATTTAAAATAAAGTTTAAAACTCTTACCTTCCCTGTGAGCTTGCTGCTGACCGTGATTGACCTGTGTCTGTTGTATGCTACCTTAAGACGGTCTGGGCCTCGCAGGGGCCCCTGATCGGGCTCCCCCCCCGAGTTTTTAAACCACAGGCGCTCGGCGACTATCAATCGATTCTGGCAGCTCTCAGCTCTCAGCTCTCTGCTTCTGAAACTCCTCCGCTCCCAGTGCCCCGGCCTGCGCCTGCTGAGTGCACTATGCAGATCTGGGCGGGGGCGCATTAACCGCTGTGTCAATGCTTACAGACTCTGGGCCGGGCCGGCACTTTTCTACACGGGGGGGGGGGAGAATTTTGCCCGGACCTCGGTGCACTTCAGAATTCCGCCTTCTCAGCTCGTCAGCTCGGCTCACCACCGCGTCACTGTTCGCGCTGGCTCCTCGCTAGATTCCTCGGCTTCCTTAGCTTCCTCAGGCTTCCCCGGCTCCGTGCTCCGTGCTCCGTGCCCGGCGCTTGCTCTGACGCTCTACGATCTGCGTCCACGCTCTCACGTCAGCTCGCTCACAGGGAGGTACACAGTCTGTAACGGTCTGTAACCTGCCGGAGTCCCATTCGCTTCCCTGCACTTGGGCCCATGATACACTGTCTATGATACTGCTCTGCAGGAAGAGGCTGCCGCCCTAGGGGTGACTTTGTGCACCAGGTATCTTGGAGACCCACAGGGCAGGATTTTGTGTGTTATACATTCTGGGCCAGATTTATCAGGGACTTGTGTTGCCCTTGAGTCAGATATTTATCTAGGACTTTTGTTGCCCTTAAGTCAGGTTTACTATGCCATGCAGAGCCACCTTGCGTGCCTCTGCATGGCATAGTACATCTGGAGTAACGCATGGCAGTGCACGTCGCTGCTTTGCGTTACTCTGCGTTGGGATGGCGTTCCATGGGTAAAGAGTGGGTGTTTCCACGCTTCCACTTATGGTTTTTGGTGCATTCCCTGATTTACTAAGACTAGTGTGAGAAGCTGGCCTAGTATATGCTGTCCACTAGTTATAGTGAGCACTTTGTACCAGTCCAAACAACCCTTATTGATGAATCAGTTTAAAGACAACCTTTATTGAAAGCTATCATAGTGGTAGCTATGGAGAGCAGCCTTCAGGCCAAGTCTTGAAGGAGTGTAAAGCAGCTTGGTTTACCAGATTATAACCTCTTGAATCACTAAATGAAAGGAGAACCACACAAGGTATATATAAAATATATGTATTTATTTCTAAACACTCACTACTAATCTCTTTATGAGATTAGAGTCCAAGATACACAATAATATAGTTCTAAAACAACAATAAATAGCACAATATACAATGGGCCCCAGGGGGGGACAAAACCATATATTAAGAAAGTGGTAGAAGAACCACGACTCAACTAGACACAGTGTCTAGAGCACGTACAATCGCTGGGACCCCATGGAACCACCCAAGGTAGTGACACAGGAGGCCCACGGGGGATGCGTGCAGTGTGAGAACACAGCCGCGAGCCCCGTACTATTCTATTCGCGGTTAGAAATTTAAAGGTTAAGGACACTTAGGAGAGGACTTTGAGCAAACCCCTTTAGACTTAGGGGGTTCTAGGGCCAACACCCAAGGAAGCACCGGAGTACTCGAGTTACCTCACCCAGGGAAGCCTGGTGCATAGGTGTCAAATGGTGTTGGGAATCGTTGTTGATTTCAATGGCTGCAAAGTGCTGCTGCCCGGAAGAGGAAAAGTGTCTGGTGTGATCCAAGCCAGTATCGAAGATAAAGAAGAACCTGAAAGCAGAGGGGACAGAGTCTGGGTCACTTGCCAGTGATCAGGGGTACGATAGACGAATGCCCAACGATGTCGGGTGTTTCAGGTGCGAAGTGGTGAAGAGGTGAAGCTCGACTCTGCAGCCACGAGGACCAAGAGGCGTCGACGACAACCAGGAGCTGATTCGAGCTGTCCCACAAAGGCTGTTGAGTGCTGCGGTGTCGGTGCTCAGATTGCACCAAACAAGCCTTGACAACAGCAACCCACGCAGGAAGAGAAAAGATGCTTCGGTGCAGACCAGCAAGGTCCTGGGGACTCCCCAAGCAATGGAGAGTCAGGGCACGTCTGGAGCAACCAGGTAAGCCCAATCAGAGTTAGAGGTGCCTTCACAGGGACCCACCAGTCGACAGACCAGGGATCGCGAAGGGACCTCGAGAGGAATCACACAATACCAGCCCACGGTACACTCGGTGAGTATAGGCCAGTAATCTTCAGTACTGCTCGGGGTGTGGACTACAAGTAGTCCAAAGCACAGCCTCAAGGATTGATGAGAAGCATATGCACTTGCAAATGTGCACGGTGTCCAGGGGTTTTGGTTCCACGGTCCCTACGAGGGTTACGGGTCTCAGCTTTGCTCGGAGCTTGGGTAAGCCTCTGGGGAGTCTGGGAACCGAACTCCTGTGTTGCAAATTCTTCGCAGTCTGGCGGGAGCTTCGGAGATGCAAACTGGTCAGATGCGTCTTAGGTGCCTGCCTTGCGGGGGAGTAACTCCTTTACTCCAAGGGAGATTCTTCAGTCATCTAGCGCCTTGTAGATCGTTGAAGTTCCAAAATTATATATCAGAGTTTTGTCCAGGTAAATCTAAAGTCCTGTAGCCAGGGGTTCCTAACTAATACCCAAGGAAGGGGTGGGACAAACTCTAGGGACCCTCCTATGGGAGGGTCAGGAAAGAGGGTTGGCTACACCCATTTCCTTTGTCCAGTTTCGCACAATAGCAGGGGCTGGTAGCCCCTGCAACCGGTTTGAGCTGGACTATGTACAGGAACACCAAATGTGCCCCCAGTACAGTCTTCAAAGCACTCTTGGAGTGCACCCTCCCGGCCCCAATACACTAAAGCCTGTCTGGGAGGTGGTCACATCTCTCTGTGACAGGAAACCTTTTGCCCAGGCCTCCCCTGCCGGAGTTTCATCCAGCAGCAGGAGGGCAGACTCGTGTCTGTGGCTGGCAGCATCCATTTTGTGATGCCAGGGCTCTGTTAGCTGGTACCGGGTATACCGATTCTGTCATGGTTCTCCCTATAGAAGGATGGGATCATACTCCCACACCAGTTACTGGTATGGGGATATGATTCCAAGGTGTTTGACACCAAACACGACATGCTTCCATGCAGCCATCCCAAAGTTAGCATTGACCATTTGGTTATAATGCAATTAAGAGTATATGGTTTGGCTGCATCACAAACAACCCCGGAATAAAGATTCCGAAGGCTGAAGAGGGGCTCTGCTCATGCATGGGCACCCTCTCATATAAAACCCAGCACCCTGCCTTCAGGATTGGTAAGGCCTGCCATAGGGGTGACTGATAGGTTTATAAGTGCAGTGATATGGCGAGATATAGTGAACCTATATCTCAGTAAGGGGTGCATGCACCACCTTACACAGGCTGCTCTAGCAGTCCTGTTGTGTCATTTTGGAAGGCTTCCCAGGGGTGGCATAATACATGCTGCAGCCCCGGTAGGCCTCTGGGGCACCTATGCCCTGGGTATATAGTGTACCATATACTAGGGACTTATAAGGGTACCCCAGTATCCAATCTGGAGTGTACCTAAAGTACTTGGAATCAATTTACGGGGAAAGCAGATAGGCTGGTGTCCTGAATAGCAGGACCCCAGCCAAACTAAGTTGAAAACCAGCAAAACACTAGAAAAAAAGTGGGGGCAAAGATGTAGTCAAATTCCACCTTCCTACAACTAGTGTGGAAATTTAGCTTGCAAACTGAACATTATCTGCGCCATCTTGTCTCTCCCCAGCGCGACACACAGGAAAGCGCACGGCAGCCTTTTTAGGCACCCTGGTCTCTCCCTGCTCATTGCCGATCACCAGCGCGTCCCCCTGGCGCTGCAAGCATCCCCCGCGCGCTGGCCACCCCCGCTCTCTCATACACGGGCCATAAACCCTCTCCTTCTCCGCGACCCTGCCATGGAACCACATCCCACGCCTGACCGACATCCCATACATGGTCATGCATCTCTTTGATAACCCCCTTCCTCTGCGCCCCATTGTCCGAACCGATCCCAGGCCATCACCTAGCCCTGCGGATGCAGTTTATTGCCCCTACTGTAAGGGAAACACCCCACATCAAAGGGATTACAGTAGATCAAAGCCCCTACCCCCTGAGACCCGGCCGGTCGCACACACCCCCGGGAATTGGCGGAATGTCCAGCTGTGTGATAGCCATCTCCTACTGTGGACGGGGTGGGGACTTCCACTGTAGATATGTGTGGGAACGAGCTCGAAGTGGGGATTCCGAGGATGTTCTTTCATGTTCCATGTATGATAACTCTGCAATAAAGTCATAAACCTGTGTATAAGAGGCGAGGCCTCAGAGATGCAGTTAGAGCACCTCGTGACGATACCTTGCTGTCTGATCTGATGTGTTCTGCTCCGACGGAATAAAACTTTGTTTCCTGCCTTCCAGTCTCCGGCGCCTGCCTCTTTATTGGTTTAACATCGAATGGTATAAGAGGCGATTACCGCCGGGCAATACTTGAAAGGTTATCGACTGAAACTGCCGCTACCGTTTAACAATTGGCGTCCCAAGCGTGGGGCCCATCAGCGACACGTGGATCCAGTGGGAGAGGTCCCGACAACAGAGTGAACAACTGCAATGATCGGGAGAGCTCCTGCCCGATAGACCCTCGTCTGGCAGCCGATCATCCGAACTTCACTGGTTCCGAGCAGACCTCTCTCGAGTGATCTACGGTCCTGACTGGGAACCATCAGGAGTGCCGCGGCAAATACGGAGAGTAGAGGACGATCGGGCGCTGGAGGCGGAAGACGAGAAACTGTCCACGCGGTCCGGGTAAGGTCGTGAAACACGACAAATTGCGAAATAATTGATTGATTGTTTGAAATACTAGTATTGCTTATTGATTGTTCTCTTTGAGATATTCGCTGTCTACAAACGGGGAGGAGTAGAAATACTCTCTCTCTCTCCCTTTGCAGATAGTGAAGGGTAGGTAACGCAGACTTTTTGTCCCCGTTGTAACCCGTCGTGCCTATCTTTATCTCCCCACTGATTGATTGTCCGAACATTGATTGTTTTGAAGAATAGTGCTCTTTGAGATATTCTCTGTTTGCAAATAACGTAGAATAGAAATATTCTGTCTAGTCTTTGCAAATAGTGAAGGGTAGGTAACGCAGACTTTTGTCCCCGTTGTAACCCGTCGTGCCTATCTTTATCTCCCCATTGATTGATTGATTGTCCGAACACTAGTTGTTCGATATTGGTTCTTTGGAGGTATTCTCTGCTTACAAATAACGAGGAATAGAGATATTCTGTCTAGTCTTTGCAAGCAGTGAAAAGATAGGTAGTGCTGACTTTTGTCCCCGTTGAAACCCGTCATGCCTGTCTTCTCCCCACTGATTGGTAGTTGGTTCTGCCCGGACCGCTTATTAGAGGTGGACCATCCGGCTCCACTGGAAGGCACCCCTAATAAGGACATGTTCACTAAATATGGACTAGTCGCCGTAGCTTATAGCAAGCTATGGCATAAATATACAAGGAAGGACCCCGAGAGTCAGTGGCCACTGATGGGATCCTTCGACGACCATAAGATAGAAATGCTAGAAATAGCTCTGCGTAGCAATAAGACGACGCCTACTATGCTTGACAGTATCGGCATGTGGCGCAAAGAAGCAACACAACGGACAAAGAGGGAAGAAGTAAAGGCAGAAAAGGAATTACGAAAGGCAGCTCACCTTGCCGCTAGAAAATTAGAAGAAGAAATAAAGGAGAGAAGGGAAACTAAACTAAGACAGGAGCCCGAAACATCAGGCCAGTACGCTGTTAGGACCCCCTCTATGCTCTACCCTGAGTTGTCCTCTAAGCAACGAACGAATGACGAATTACTATTAGGTCCCCCGATCATTTACATGCCCCCTCCATACGCACCCTCCCAATCGGTAGTGCAACACTCACAACCCCCAAACACAAGCGAAAGCAGTACAGGGGCCTCGGTCCTCACGGCCTCTGCGCCGGCCGAGCCTCTTGTACTGAACACAACGTCGGCAATAACGTTGGATGACCCTGAGATGAGAAAGAAAGATTCCACCAGAATGAATCGACTAACAAGGGATGAACGAGCAGGAATCGACACGATAGTAGGGACACTGGTGGAGCGAAAGGAAAGTGAGGAGTATATAACAGACGTGTATAACTCATATGCCGACAGCCGCAGACGACACTTTGTCGTACGACTTTGTTTTTTTTTTTTTTTTTTTTTGAAACCGTTTATTGCAATCTCAAATAGTTACAGGTATGGGCCCACAACCGTCTGGCCGGCCGCTAGAGTGGCAGAAGCATATGACATATATACAGAAAAATCTCTTGGCGGTGCAAAAAGGTAAATCAGGGGATATCAGTAGTGCAGGCCACATAACTCCAAACCCACAATACGGTTTCCTTTTGTCGAAACACAACAACACAAAAAAAACCACACCCGCAAGGCAACCCGCAATCCCAAGTGACAGCACGCGCTCCTTAAGTGGGGGACCCCAACCAATCGCCAAACTCTGAAGAGGGGGAATGAGAACAGATCAGGGACTGGGGAACCACATGCCCGTGGCTAGGGGAGGGGGTCGGCTAGGGGGACGGGGCTGGTGAGGCAGCCGGCAGCAGTGGCGGCTCGCAAATACCCCCGCGATAGGCGTTCCAGGGGCCCCAGATTTTCACCCACGCCCCAGGCTTACCCCTCGCAACATACACCACCTTTTCACGAAACATACACCAATCCATGTGTTCTTTCCAGGCCGACACCGCCGGGGGCCTCTGGGATCCCCACAATTGAGCAATGTCACGCTTAGCTATCATGTATCCCAGAGTCACCCACCGCGTCTGCGGAACCGAGTAGTCAGTTGGCTCCCACACATTCAGCAAGCATCTCCTCGCTTCAGGCAACAGCGCGACACGCGTAACCACTCGCAGGACCTCGTGTACACCACGCCAGAATCGCTCCACCTTTGGGCATTCCCACAGAATATGCAAGAAAGTTGCCAAAGCACCACAGCCACGCTTACACAGTCCATCCTCAGCAAAGCCCATACGTAGAAGCCTCGGCCCCGTCACGTACACCCGGTGGAGGATCTTAAGCTGGACGAAGCGAAGGCGAGCCGGGATGGCCACCTCCTTCGGAGAGGCCACCGCGGAAATCCAGTCCTCGTCGTCCAATTCCAGCCCATCGGCAACCCAGGCCTCGCGGAGGCCAGTCAGCAGGCCCGATCGGTCGTTGATCAGTTTTTTATATATAAGGGAGATCGTGCTGTCTGGGACATGGCCATCCAGCACTCTGTCCTCCAGGGGGGAAGACTCCGGAATGGACGCGACATCCGGGAAGACGGAGCCCAGCGCGTGGCGGACTTGTAAGTACCGAAAGTACTCACTGCCTTGCATCTGAAACTCCGTCTGCAGCGTCTCGAAAGTTTTGAATCCCCCCCTCGTCCAGAGATCTCCCACTGTGCTGATGCCGATCGTATCCCACTTCTCGAAGCCCTTCGAGGTCCACAGGGAGCCCAACCTCGCAGACGCATATAGCGGTGACGCCCGGGTCAAACGGTCCTTCCACCCCATAGCTGCGTTAGCCGCGTGCCATACACGCACCATGACCCGCGTCGGTCCCGTCAGGCGAGGGTCCGGCGCGCCAGAGTAGAGCGCTCGATTGTAGTCGCCACCGGGCAGGAGCATCTTGTCCATTTCAAATGCCGGGTTCAGGGCGGGCCCGTAAAGGCCATGATTAAGCGCAGCCAGCTGGGAGGCCCAGTAATACCGTTTGATATCCGGGAGGGCAACCCCCCCATCGTACCACGGGAGCGTCAATTTAGCCAAGGCAATACGTGGCCTCCCGTCCCAGAACAGGCGACGCTGCAAACTCTCCACCTCACGGAAGTAGCGCGCCGGGACCAAGTCCATAGTGTTCTGGAGAGCGTACAGAAAGCGCGGCAACGACATCATCTTAAACAAGGCCGCTCGGCCGAGCGGCGAAAGCGGCAGACGCCGCCAACGCACCACATCCTCCTTCAAGCGCTGGAGGGGGGGCAGCAAATTCCGCTCGTAGCGGGCCTCCGGGTCCAGAGTAATATATATTCCCAGGTACCGAAACCCCTGGGAGGCAATCTGGATCGGACAGTCCCGTGGTAGGACCGGAGCCTCCCCGGCAAGCACATATACACAGGATTTCGCCCAGTTGATGACGAGGCCTGAGTTGCGACCGAATGAGCGCAAAACATCAACTAGGACGATCAGTGATTTACGCGGGGAGGCGAGATATAGAAGGATATCATCAGCGTAGAGGGACACACGGTCCTCATGCTCGGGGGTCCAGCGGAGACCACGGATGGAAGGGTGCCACCGCAGCCACTCCGCCAGGGGCTCCAGGGCCAGTGCAAACAGGAGAGGCGACAGGGGGCAACCCTGTCGCGTGCCCCGTCCCAGTGCGAACGGGGCCGAAACTCGTCCATTCACCACCACCTGCGCCAATGGGCCGGAATACAACAACTTGACCCAGCCGATGAAGCCCGGTCCGAAGCCAAACTTCGCCAGCATCGCCCAAATGTATGGCCACTCGAGCGTATCAAACGCCATGGTGGCGTCCAAGGACGCCAAGATGGCCGGTTCCCGCACAAACGGGACACGCGCGAGCACCCCGTGCAAGCGTCGCAGATTAAGGGCCGTGTTGCGATGGGGTATGAAGCCGGACTGGTCTTGGTGGACCAAATCGCCCACCACGCCGACCAGCCGGTTGGCCAGCACCTTGGCGAGGATTTTGGGCTCCGCGTTCAAGAGCGAGATAGGCCTATAGGACGTGACCCGCTCACGGGGTCTCCCCTCCTTGTGGATCACCACGATCGTGGCCAGACGCTGGTCCGGCGGAAGGGAACCCCGCGAGCGGGCCGCCAGGAACATCGCGCGCAGGTGGGGCGCCAGTACGTCTGGTCGCAGCTTATACAGCTCGATAGGGATGCCATTAGGGCCCATGGCCTTGCCAGATGCGACCGAGCGGATAGAAAGGGCAATTTCGTCCGAGGTGGGAGGAGCGTCCAGCAGATCCCTGTCCTCCACCGAAAGGGAGGGCAGCGCGATGTCCCGAAGCAGGGCATGGGAATCCTCCTCCGAGCAGGGAGAAACCGGGGAATACACCTCGCGGAAGTAATCCGCGAAGCAGGAGACAATGGCGTCCGGCTCGGTGACACACACACCATCCATCCTCTCGATCAACGGAACCACACGACTCGCTCTCTCCTTTTTGTCCAACCACGCAATCAATTTACCAGCCTTATCACCCACATCATACAGTCGCCCCTGTTGCTCTCTACTGAGGCCCCTGGCCGCCTCCGTGACGAGGGCCCTATAAGCCGCCTGCTTGAGGTGTAGAACATGCAATGTGGCATCCGTCACCCCGCTCCCCAGGTCACCCTCCAGTTCAGTAATTTCGGCCTCCACCCGGGTTACCTCCTCCCGCTCGCGCCTCCGGGCATGGGAGATAAAGGAGAGGGCCTCCCCTCTGAGAACTACCTTAAAAGCCTCCCACAGGGAGATAGCCGAAGGGACAGACCCCACATTCTCCTCAAAGTACCGCTGCAAGGATTTGATCAATTCGGCTCGAATAGTGGGGTCGCGCAGGTACCAGGCATTGATTGGGGCTACCCTGCCCTCCCCCCTCGGGAAGACATCAAAGTGCAACAGTAGTGGGGAGTGATCTGAAATACCCCGTGCCAAATGGCGCACCTCTCCCACTCTCCCAGCATAGGCCGCAGGGACAAGGACATAATCTAGCCGCGAGAGGCTACCATGGGCACCCGAGTGGAAGGTGTATTGCAGCTGCGCGGGATGCTTTAGTCGCCAGCAATCCACCAATCCTAGTGTATCTAAAAGGCCGGACAGCCACGCCTGTGCCCGGGGGAGGTCCCTGGGGGGATAACGATCCATAGACCCAGAAGCCACCGCATTGAAGTCCCCCCCAACTACCAGAAGCCCACCCGGGAGGTCAAGGAGGAGGCGCCCCAGGTCCGCAAACGTGGTAGATTGCAACGCCGGCGGAACGTACACTGATACAAAAACGACCACTCTGCCCTCCATTCTACCCACCAAGACAGTGTAACGTCCCCTCTCATCATGGCGCACCTCATCAATCTCCAATGGGAGCGAGTTCTTAATCATGATACCCACCCCCCGCGAGCCCGAAGTGAAGCCCGAATGGGCCACCAAGCGATAGCCTCGCCGATTCATGGCGTGAAAGGAATTACCTATAAGGTGTGTCTCCTGCCGGAAGACCACGTCTGGTGAAATTCGTTTCAGGTACTGCAGGACCACACCACGCTTAATCCTATCCCCCAGTCCGTTAACGTTCCATGATAACACTGTCAAATCCCTACCCCCCATCATACCTGGAAGCCATCCGTCGTCCCCCAAAGAGCATCTCGAAAACAACAATACAGTAAAGGGTTCGCCTTGCGGTGCAAACAAACAACACTCCACCCCCGCCCACCCATCCCAACAGAACTCCCCCCTCCCTGCACCCCTGCATGAGCCCAGACAGCCCCCCCAAAGTGCAGTGTGCCTGTCGCCCCATAGACAAAAAACTAACTAGTCCCCCAGAGGAGGAGGGAAAGCCCCCAATGGACCCCGTACGACCTCCATAGGAGGGGAACATACACGATCAGTGAATGGTAACCGGAATGTTGTCCAGAGCAAGGCCTACTATTCACCCCTCAGTTCTGATCCGGCGAGCCCTCCCCGCCAACCGCACCCCCCCCACCCCCCCGGCCCCGATCCCCAGGCAGAGTATCCAACCAGTCCCCAGCCGCCTCGGGACGGTCAAAAAAGTGCGTGCGACCATCCACCTCCACCCTCAGCTTAGCTGGAAAAAGCATTGAGTACTTAAGGTTCAGGTCCCGTAGGCGACGTTTAACTCCGAAAAAACTCAGTCTCTGCTTTTGGACCGTCGGAGTAAAGTCAGGGTAGAAATTCACGTCCATATTATCAAGCTTGACCGGTCCCTGTAGCCTGGAAGTCTGCAGGATAGCGTCTCTGTCCCGAAAGTTAAAAATCCGGGCAATGAGAGGCCGCGGCGGGGCTCCGGCCTTAGGTCTTCCTCCGGGGACCCTGTGAGCACGTTCCACCGCAAAAAGTTTACTCAGCCCCCGGGGCTGGAGACGGGTGAGGATCAGGTCTTCCACAAACAAATCTGCCGCCTCCTCCTCCCGTCCCTCCGGCACCCCGACAATGCGAACGTTGTTCCTCCGGGCCCGACCCTCGGAGTCCTCCAATCGACGGTCCATCAGGGCGCTCGCCTGGCCAAGCCGGTGCACCTCCTTTTGAAGGGCCGCCACGTCTGTAGTGAGACCCGAGGTAGTGTGGGCCAGGGAATCGACCCGGTCATTTGTTTTAGACAAGTCGGCTCTCACCAGGCCCACATCCACCAGGGCCGAGTCTATCTTCTGCGCCAGAGTATCAAAGCGCTGGTCCACCGAGGCCTTCATCTCGGCAATGGCGCCCATGACGTCCCGGAGGGTCAGATCCGCGGGCTGAGCAGACGCCTCAGTCGGGCCCGCGGGGGATGTACGCGGTGCCTCTGGAGATCCCTTCTGGAGGGTGTAGCGGTCCATGCTGTTAGACTGATGTGCCGGGCCACGGCGGGTCGATTTCACCTTTGCCCGGTCGCCATCTTGCTTTGTGGACATGTCGCACTCCCAAAGTCGTGCCAATCTCCTCGAAAGGGCCGACAAACCAGTTCACGGGTTCCGGGGGGGGGCGGCCACTGGACCGCAGGACAACTCACAGCCGGCGGGTCAGCCGGGCACCGGGACAAGACCACACCACCGCACCCCGCTCCGCAACCCTACCTCGCTTGAGGGCAAGGAGGGCGCAAAAGCGAAAGTGAAAGCGCGGGGTACGCGAGTCGCCCAGCCCTGCCCGCCGCTGTTGTTCGCTTTGTCCCCGGATCGCCCCACAACTCCAATCCGGGGGGCCGGCGCGGAGAAGGCCGCAATCTTCGATCGGTGCTCCCACCGGTATCCGGGGTCAGATTCGAAAACGGAAAACGGGTGCCGCCTCAGCTCGGGTACACAGACACAGTCCCCTCATCAAAGACAGGATATAATCAGGATTAATTCAGGAGGTCGCGGAGGTCCTCGGGAGCTTCGCACCTACGCGGCCATCTTGGTTGCGCGCTAGGCTCCTCCTCTCGTACGACTTTGTTATCACGCCCTGAATACATATGAGGATAGGTACCACGATAAAGGTCCCGAAGGCTTAGCGGCCCTATATAGGAAGGTAGACATTGGGGAAGAAGGAGAGAGCGATGTGACGAACCACTTCACTCGTACACTCGAGGTCTATCGACACCTTAAAGAACACAGACAGGCCACCAAAGCAGAAACCCCCATAGCGACTAAGCCCCAGGAAGGAAGGACTGATACCATGATGCCCATAAAAGAGGCCGCCCCCTACTGGGCCCCCCACGAGGTCAGGGAACACATGACGACATCAACCACCAAGATGCGAAGGGAAGGGTTGTATATAATTGGGTCTACCAGCCATGGGACCGACAAGATATTTTGACCTTTAGAAAAACTCTACCCGACTTAAGAAAGAACCCGACTGCCTTCTACACCGAACTCGGTACAGCCTTAGGCTCAACAATAATGACTTTAGCAGATATCGACTTGTTCTTCGGATTATGTCTACCGGCTGACGTGTGGAAGCAAATCCGGAAAGTTGACCACGCTGAGCCGTTCGGATATACCTGGGTACAACTCGATACCATAGATAAACAGCGAGAACCGGGACAGAAACCCCCGAAAGCCATATTGGAGCTCCCAGACAAGATTGTACAGAAATTGAAGACTCTAATCCCAGAAAGAAAGGTAGACTGGTCGATAGTGACGGCTTGTCGCCAGAAACCCCAGGAGGATGTGTCTGAATACTTCTCTCGATTCAAGACTGTGTTTTCCGATTATAGTGGCCAGGACATGACCACTGCAACCGGACATCACCTCTTTGTCCAGAATTATGTGAAGGGTCTGTCACAAGAAGTCTCCCAGAAGCTACAGACCAGCGAGAGTAGCTGGGCAGCCTCCAAACCCGCAGCAATCCTCCAGATGGCCCAATACTACGAAAACCAAAAGAATGAGAACGATAGGGCGTCAGAGAGGAAGAAAAAGGAACTGAAGGAGAGGGTAATGATAGCACAGTTGCAAGGGGTGACCATAGGAAGGGAACCCCCGAAAGGGAATTACCAACCAACCGCCCCTAGAAAGCTACCCCCTAGAGACCATACCCCTGCACCCTACAACGGACGGAGAGACTTAGATGGGAACCAATGTGCGTTCTGTAGAGGGTTCGGACACTGGAAATCCCAGTGCCCGGTCCTTCTGGAATTGAACACAAATAGGGACCCCAGAGACACAGCATATGACCCCAGAAATAGAGGACAGGGACGAGGGTACACGAACGACGCCATCAACGACAGGCCAGGCAGACCAAACACCTTTGATCGCCCCCGACAAAACCAGTGTCAGCAGTCCGACTACGAAAGCACCCATGACTTCGCATAGGACCGCCAGGGGCAAGGGAGGGATCCAGTCGAACTCCGTGTTGACCAGCAAGGTCCTTACGTCACTGCTAAGGTCTTGGGCAACAAGTCTCCATTCCTGGTAGATACTGGGGCGACACGTAGTGCGTTATCTAAACGACTGATTCCTAGGGCACCCTTGTCTGGCTCACATGTAACCTCAATAGGCTTCGATGGAACACCCTCCACTAACCCCTTATCAGCACCAATCTCCTTTAACTTAGAAGATAACGCCACTGACACGACCTTTCTACTCTCCTCCAACACCCCCGATGCTATTATGGGACTTGATTTGCTAAAACATTTTCGAGCTACCATCAGATGCTCCCCAGACGGAGTTCGAGTCATCCTGCACGATAACCCAGATCTGTTCAGACCTTGTCACACGCGGCGTATGCTCTCTATAACCGATGCTGACCTGTCCCTACTCGACACGTTACCTTCACATCTATGGGCTAAAACCGACTCAGATGTAGGGCGCATGGTGATCGACCCAGTACACATAACCGTCCGACCGGACGCAGTGCTCCCAAAGCTTCCACAGTATCGGATATCGCCCGAAGGCGAGAAGGCATTGGTGGAAATCATCGAGTCCCTAGTCGATGCAGGAGTGGTAGAAGAAGTAGTCAGTAATGTTTGCAACAGCCCTATCCTACCCATTGTAAAAAAGCAAGGCGAGGGAGACGAGAAAGCATACCGCTTTATTGTTGACTTACGAGAAGTTAACAAAGTAGTCATACCTCAGTACCCCGTGGTCTCAGACATCACCACCATCCTCACCCTGATTCCGTCCACTGCCACCACCTTTACCGTTATTGATCTCAAGAACGCATTCTTTTCCATCCCCATCCACCCAGACAGCCGCTACCTGTTCGGCTTCACTTTAAAAGCCCGTTCGTACAGATTCTGTAGGGCACCCCAAGGCTACACTGAGAGTCCCAGCATTTATAGCCAAGCCCTCAAGAGACAACTAGATGCAGTCCAACTACCCGATGGAGTGGTGTTAATACAGTACGTCGATGACATTCTTTTGGCGGCCGACACCACTCCACTTGCCGTCACAGCCACCATTCACCTCCTCCACTTCCTCGCGGAAAACGGTCACAAGGTCTCCAGGAAGAAGTTGCAATTCTGCCAACCCCAAGTGACATATCTAGGCCACCTACTATCCAAAGACGGGAGGAAACTTACCCCTGACCGAATTCAGACCATCCTAGAAACCCCTGTTCCCAAAACTCAGAAGCAAGTGCGGTCTCTAGTAGGCCTCACCTCCTTTTGTCGACAATGGTTGCCAAACTTCAGTCTTATTGTAAAACCTCTGCTTTCCCTGCTGGCTAAAGATGTTCCCTTCCCCCTCCCCTGGACACCCGAATGCCAATCCTCCTTCAAAGAATTACGAGACGCCCTCTGCTCGGCCCCAGTCCTAGGAACCCCAGACTACACTAAACCTTTCTCCCTCTACACCCACGAAAGGGAGGGATGTGCGTTGTCTGTCCTAACCCAGTCCATAGGCCCTAAACAACGCCCTTGTGCCTACTTCTCTGCCACTCTTGACCCTGTAGCCAGAGCTTTGCCCGCCTGCCTTCGAGCAGTAGCCGCCGCTGCTGTCTCTGTCCGGCAAAGTGAGGGGATCGTGCTCTCGAACCCCCTCACAGTATTGGTACCCCATGCGGTTGACACCCTCCTGAACCAAACCAAGACCCAACACCTGACTAGCGCACGACTGACTGGTTACGAACTAACTCTGCTTGCACCCCACATCACATTGAAACGATGCACCACTCTGAATCCAGCTACTCTACTACCTCTCCCTGACGCTGACCCCAATGCGTCCCCTATACATGACTGCGTGACCCTCACCGACGAACAGACCAAGAGTAGGGTTGACCTCCGGGATACTGCCTTCCCGGACCCTGACGGAGAACTGTGGGTAGATGGCTCATGTATCAAGCTCCCCGACGGCACCACCTCAGCTGCCTATGCAGTCACCACAGCCCGAACAGTTGTTGAGACAGCCCGCATCACACAGCGATCCGCACAGGCAGCGGAACTAATTGCTCTCACACGAGCATGCATCCTGGCAGCAGGGACAACCGCAAACATTTACACAGACAGTCAGTACGCCTTCGGGGTAGTTCACCACTTTGGGCTCTTATGGAAAGAGAGGGGATTCCTGACTTCCTATGGCACACCCATCCTGCATGGAGATCTAGTCTCTGCCCTGACCGAAGCAGTCCTCCTCCCCACACGACTGGCTGTGATCAAATGCCAGGCACACAAGAAGGTGACAGACATTATAGGACAGGGAAATGCACTAGCTGACATTACTGCCCGAACCACAGCCGAGAGTAGGTCCACGACCCATATGTACGTGACCAGGTCACAAACTGAGAAATGGAAGGATGCTAGGGAAACGATTAGGGATATCCAACTAGCCAGCACACCACACGAATTAACTGAATGGGCCCGGGTGGGATTGAAGGACGATGACGGTTGCTGGCGAACTAAAGACTCGAACAAATGGTTGCTACCCGACTCATACTTGATCCCCATGCTGACCATGGCACACTCCCCCGCACACATAGGGTCTGCCCCCATGATCGAACTCATCTCCAAAGTCTGGCACAACGACAAAATCCCAGACTCAGCCAAACGTCTGGTCCAACAATGCCTGGTATGCCTCCAACACAACCCTGGGAAAGGAACTGCTGTACCCCGGGGAGGGTTTGGGGTTCCCAATCACCCCTTTGAAGTCCTACAAATGGACTATGTCCAGTTAGAAAGGTGCCAAGGTTTTAAGTACGTACTTGTCGTTGTGTGTGCCTTCAGCAAGTGGGTGGAGGCCTACCCAACCCACGACAACACCGCTATGACTACCGCAAAAGTACTACTGAAAGAATTCTTCCCCCGATACGGCCTTTGTCGAATTTTGTGGAGCGATAATGGCCCCCACTTTGTAGCCGAGGTTATCCAACTCATCTTAAAGGGGCTGGGTGTGAAACAGAAATTCCACGCGGTCTTCCATCCCCAATCTGCAGGCTTGGTTGAGCGACATAATGCCACATTGAAGCTTAAGATAGCAAAATTAGTTGCCACCACAGGACTGAAATGGCCAGACGCTCTCCCGCTAGCATTGCTATCAATGCGTTCCACCCCCACTAAACACCACTTAACCCCCTACGAGGTCGTTTTCGGGCGGCCCATGAACCTTTGGACTGCACCAAAGCCAACATCCATCCACGACGTCCCGGACGTCCTCATGTCTGACTATTTGTATAACCTAACTAAAACGTTGTCTGTTATCCATCAGCAGGTGCTGCAAGCCATTCCCGATGTTTCCAGGGGCCCCGGGCACGACATCCAACCCGGCGACTTTGTCTTAGTGCGTAACTTCCAGCGCACCAAGAGTCTGGAGCCCCGGTGGACGGGCCCCCTGCAAGTCCTGATCACCACCCGAACAGCTCTTTGAGTGGAGGGGAAACGCAATTGGCTGCATGCACACCACTGCAAGAAGGTATCACCGACCCTGACGACCACGGACAACATCACCGCCCAAGAAGAACTTCTGGACAAAGACCGACCATCCCTGAACCGCCGCCCAGATACGGAGACACTTGAGCTAGTGAAATATCCCGATCCCACCGTGCCTTCCAAGGAAGGGTATAACTTGCGACGAAAGGAGAGAACTTCGGCTAAGCAGACCACAAACTAAGTGGAAATCTCAGAGCGGTAGCCTAGTCACCTCAAAGGCCACCAGGAGAGAAACTAAACAAAGTCTGTGGTTCTGCCCGCTACCGAGTCTCTTGAAGGTGATGGAAGCGCCCGACATGAAGATGATGGAAGCAACCGGACGTCCGAAGATCCACTACAAAAACCCAAAGACTGACAGAATGCACAGCTCAAAGACTATTACACTTTTCATTACCCTTCTCTTTTGCCTTCTCCTCATGGTCACCTTCTGGATCATGGAGGAGAGCACACCCGCTCATAAGACATTGCTGACCACCGTTCAACCTACCACCATGAAAGAACACCATCTGATCTCACTTTCACCCCAACTCCGAGAAAGGAGTAAGGAGTTCTGGAATAACTCTTTTGTGCAGTTGCTCCACCAACACAATCTTGCCGCCAACGCCACTAATTGCTGGATCTGTGGATTGCTACCACATGCCACTGGACACTCTATCCCTTTCATCCCTTCACCTTTTTCTGTCCATGGTTCCTGCCTCGCCTGGCTAATCCTCCTGCAGGAAAGCTACAGGGACAATGCCACTTCCGGCAAAACTGTGTCGCACTTCTACCATGGGTTCTGGCTGAACAAAACTGGAAAAACTTCTGCCCCCTTCTGCCCTCTGAGATCAAACACTTCCTTTCACATGGACATCCCTGCCAAAGAACGAGTTGAAATGCAAGTGTTCAACAACCCAGCCAGACCCACCTTCTCTTACCTCCGGAAACGGACGGCCGCCACCCTAACAGTGGCCCTATCCGTCATCAACATCACTGGATTTGTGTGCCTCGAAGGCCTGGGGGCGCAGCTGGTGGGCCACAGCTCCTGCCTCATCACCCGAACATTGGACTCAGTTGATCCACCCTCCTTTGTTGCCTCCCCGAATATGTACTTCGTCTGTGGTATTAAGGCCTACACCTGGCTTCCGAAAGGTTGGGGAGGCACCTGCTACATCGCCTTTGTCCTTCCTCCGACATACGTGGCTCCAGCAAACCATCACCGACAGAAACGTGCCAAAGACATTGTGCAAGCCGACTCCACCGGAGCACAGTTCATGGACGCAGTAAAAGGTCTTGTTCCACTCTGGGGTCCAATGGCAAACAGCCGTGCCATCCGCCACTTAACCCAGGCAGTCGAAACGGCGATGAACATTACGGCTGGCATCCTCGCCAACAACACCGCTGAGCTCCAGGCCGTCCGCCTAGTGGCTCTTCAGAACCACCTCGTTCTAGATGTGGTTCTGGCTGATCGTGGAGGAGCATGCCGCATCATTGGGTCCAGCTGTTGTACCTACGTACCGGATAACTCACCCTCAGTCTACAAAGCAATTGAACACCTCCACAGACTTTCCGCAGAGGTTCATCAGGAGCAAGAAGAATGGTCACTGGGGAGTTGGTTTTGGGACACTATTAGAAGTTGGGGATGGAGGCTGTTTTCATTTATCCTAATACCAATTGTGATACTATGTGGATGCTGCTTGGGGATTCAGTGTCTGCCACCTTTATGTTCGCTTTTTATGAACTGCATCTGCCCTAAGACTTTGAACTTTGAAGCGGAACGAATGAAAGCTCTGTATGAGATGGAAGTTCGTAGTATTATGGGGATAGATCCGAACTAGACAAGCTGGCGAGACATGTTAAAAGGGAGGACTGTGGAAATTTAGCTTGCAAACTGAACATTATCTGCGCCATCTTGTCTCTCCCCAGCGCGACACACAGGAAAGCGCACGGCAGCCATTTTAGGCACCCTGGTCTCTCCCTGCTCATTGCCGATCACCAGCGCGTCCCCCTGGCGCTGCAAGCATCCCCCGCGCGCCGGCCACCCCCGCTCTCTCATACACGGGCCATAAACCCTCTCCTTCTGCGCGACCCTGCCATGGAACCACATCCCACGCCTGACCGACATCCCATACATGGTCATGCATCTCTTTGATAACCCCCTTCCTCTGCGCCCCATTGTCCGAACCGATCCCAGGCCATCACCTAGCCCTGCGGATGCAGTTTATTGCCCCTACTGTAAGGGAAACACCCCACATCAAAGGGATTACAGTAGATCAAAGCCCCTACCCCCTGAGACCCGGCCGGTCGCACACACCCCCGGGAATTGGCGGAATGTCCAGCTGTGTGATAGCCATCTCCTACTGTGGACGGGGTGGGGACTTCCACTGTAGATATGTGTGGGAACGAGCTCGAAGTGGGGATTCCGAGGATGTTCTTTCATGTTCCATGTATGATAACTCTGCAATAAAGTCATAAACCTGTGTATAAGAGGCGAGGCCTCAGAGATGCAGTTAGAGCACCTCGTGACGATACCTTGCTGTCAGATCTGATGTGTTCTGCTCCGACGGAATAAAACTTTGTTTCCTGCCTTCCAGTCTCCGGCGCCTGCCTCTTTATTGGTTTAACATCGAATGGTATAAGAGGCGATTACCGCCGGGCAATACTTGAAAGGTTATCGACTGAAACTGCCGCTACCGTTTAACACTAGTACATCTGGAAATGCGTTAAAATGCTACACCTTCCCAGTTAAGGCGTAACGAGAAGAAATATGTTTATTTCTCCTCGTTATATCCACTTTCTATTTGTGCTGCTGAATAGAATGTTTTGGTACAGGAAGGTGGGCCTTCCTGCACACAAAAACAATCCTACCTGTAAAGCAGGTAACCTAGCACCATAGTGCAAGTGTGCCTACGTTGGCGCTTGACATCCACAAGTGCGCCAGCGCAGAGATAGAGCAGGAATGCGCCATAAGTTAGTAATGGTGGTGCATTGATGAACTCTCCATTTGATGAGTGCAGCAAGTTGTCTTGCTGCATTGTGCCAAATGTTGATAAATCTGTCCCACTATGTAGAACATGATACTAGCTACTTTAGGGAGCCACTTAAGAGAGGTTAAGGATAATGGTGTCTTCATTCACCCATCACTCAAAGTCTATCACATTCCAAATCCTTTGCTGCTTTCTCATCGGCGTCTTCACAATGACACCTGTCTAGGAGGGGTGTGAAGTTGTAAAGACTTTGTCTCACAACTTGCGAAGTTATACAGAAATCTTTGCAATGATTTAGGCTTCCACACACTTGTGTGGAGATTGGGATTTTTGCAACAGGTTGTGTGAAGAAAAAACTGTTACATTTGCCGCTGTGCATTTTAGAACGCTGCAAAAAAAACTTTGAGAAAAAGTCTGCTTACATTTACCAACTTGGCTGGGATTGATCACAGTAAAAAAGCTCATGCTCGGTCTTGGAGTTTTGTTTTTCAGTGTTTAGAAAATCATTGCATTGTTGAACAAAAGCTTTAGTGGGAAAACTTTTCAAAGCTTATGAAAGGCGAAAATTGGGAATTTCGGGAAATCTCCCTTGGTTTCTCCGCACTCAGCCAGGCAGGATGCACCTGTCTTTCAAAATGTGGAATTACTCATGTTTAATTAATGAGTACGCTGTACTGTACTACGCTTACCCATCCCCCTTTCCCCAGTGCTTAATTTGTAAAAAAAAAAAATTTAAAAAAGAAGACATGCCAGGGTTCTTGTCAGGAGGCCACTGCAGCTTGCACCACACATTATCCAGACAGTGCCACCTTCTGGCAGACTGCCACAAGTGTAGACACTTAAATGCCTTTGACAAGCACCGGAAACCACTGGCTCAAATGAAGTACTGCTTACCCCCATCATATTCTGGTATATGCTTACATTCCCAGCCTATCTATAAGTGACATTGCTCATGCTGCGTGCAACGTCTACAGTTAATGAGCTACAGCACTGAAACAGAAGCACAGATGCAATTGTTTCACACACACACACACACATATATATATATGTATATGTATATATATATATATAGAGAGATAGATAGATAGATAGATAGATAGATAGATAGATAGATAGATAGATAGATAGATAGATAGATAGATAGATAGATAGATAGATAGATAGATAGATAGATAGATAGATAGATAGATAGATAGATAGATAGATAGATAGATAAATAGATAAATAGAAATCTTGTATCCTACTCTGTGGGGGGTATCCAATACCCAAGTCTCCTGCAAAAGGCAAAAATCGCTCTATGTACTCGTGCCATTCCAAATCTCTTAGATTCCTATTGAGGCCTGCTATTTTCCATGAAATAAGACGTATTTCCGACCGTGAGCCTCGTTCAGCATCTAGATGTAGGTTAATACTCGTACTACAGTTAGATCAGATCAGATCAGTTATAATACTACTAATCATGTGGTCAGATGGAAACTCTAAGAGATTACCTTGAGTAATACTTGTATTCTCCTCCACAGGAAACTGCCTTATTTCCTGTATCCTACCGGAATCTAAGACACAATGGGGCATTTCCACACTATGAGCATTTATTGAGCGAGTTTGAACCATTTCACAATTTTGCCCAATAATCCCAGGTTGGGTATCTCTCTGATGTAATATCTTTTGTTGTCAATCTAGTGCATCTAGATCAGAAAACCCCTGGAACCTATTGGAGAGTACTACTTGTGTACCATCACAATTATGGGGATTTCCAAATCGGGGTCTGTAGAAAAAGCCCAGTGGAAGGGCAGTAATGCAGCTACCTTGGGGGGATATCTCCTCATGCATATTTAGTATTCTGCTTACTAACTGTGGTCGCCAAAAATGTACTACTACGCAGTCGCCTACCATATTCTTTAGGGATTTCCCTATCCACCCAACCCTACGGACCATAAGGATATCTTTCATGTTCGAGGGATGGAATTGTTTGTGTTTAGTGAGCCAATCAATCGTCTTATTTCGCAAATTATGCCATGATTCTTTTTGCTCTCTTTTAAGTGGTGGGACTCCAGCTAAAATAAGCGCATAAGGGCACGAGCCCGGTGGAAGACCTAAAACTTCGTTATTGGGTATAAGGTCAGTCCCTTTGCGACTTTGCAGTTGTCTTAAACCAGTATGAGTCTCTAGTACATTAGGAGCTGTATGTTGGATGTTACTGTTTTGAAGCCGTCCTGAATTATCTTGTGTATCCCATGCTCTACCCAGTTGATCTATGTTCCTGTCAGTCAAGTTTGGCATATGGTTTGCTGATAATTGCTCTTTACCCACATTACTCATTTCTATTTTGCTGTGCTAACAACCCTTCTGCTTGTTATAGTGGATATGTCCCTGTAGCTTTTTCAATGTGGACGGTATTACTGCTAATTTTTAATTGTTCTATTGCACTATTCAGTTGCTCCAGCTTTATTCCTATAGGGCTACGTTTCTTATCCATTTGGTCACTAATCTGTGTTAACATTATCCCCAAAGCAGTGTCTAGCATTGATGCTATAGAGCCCTCTAGTATTGTCCTAGTCTGCTCTAAAAAAGGGGGATATATACCAAGGTCTGTCTCTGTCTGCGTGCTAACTGTTCTGTTCTGGGTTTCAATCTCAGGGTGCTCATCGGTATTATGGTTCAAATTTACCATACACACCTGCCCTCCTGCTTTCTTTGTTTTGGCTTTCTTGTGCCTGTTTGTTTGTCTATGTTTTACTGATTGCCCCGTCTCATTTAATTCTTCAGTTGACCTCGGCACACGCAACCTAGCTGTCATTCCCCTTTTGTTTGGGCCATCTTCAATAACTTCCACATTGTCCAAATCAGTTACGGGTTGTATCGGTGAAGTTAATGATCGTTGCTCATTATGGACAATCACTGTTGGACTTAGCCTTGGTGACTGTAATGGAGTCTTAGTAGTTAATGGGCTTGTTTGTCTATATACAGCTAATTTAGAAGGGTCAAGCGAGAGGCGTCTCTCTGCTATCTGTATCTCGTGGGCTAAAAGAGACTCTGCTCTAATAATAAAGGCATCCAGGGTGCCAGCAGCCCCCTTACGTCTGTTTAAGCTCATACTTCTTTAATTTACCAAACAGAAGTTAACACTTAATAATTCTTAAGTCCCAACTAACTATATCGGGACCACCACAACAATGACTCCGGTGGCAGTGGCGGCGAAAAAGTACACTAGGGCTAGGGATTGTGTTTCCTCCTGGTTTTAGGTATTTTCGGTGATATCCCGCACTCCGCACTCTGCCCGCACTCCACCGCCGCACTGCTCCTTCGGGCTGCCTGACTTCCGCTCCTCCCGCCTGACTTCCGGAACTTCCATGCGTGCCTCTCCAACAGAATCTGTCGAAAGTACTTTTCATACAAAGGGTTCGCACTTGACAGCTGTGTCAGAGAGAGATTGGCAGCCATGCTGTTTCGCGTCCCATAAAGCCCATCATGCAAAGGCAATTAACAGCATTGAGGCACAGATTCAGTCTCAGTGCTGTAACTACCCTTCCTAACAAACAACTAATTCCACATTGGATGTATTCACAGTCTGTCTTTTATGTTTATTCACTGCATTTAAAAATATGTGTGCGAACGCCTGACACTTAGCGTGATCAAGGCGTAAGCTAAAACGCATTGCTGTGCAGCCAAATAAATTAAGTTGCTGCAACGATCCAAAGTGTCCGGGAATCTTCTTTAATTAAGAAGTTGTTGGAAATGATATGACAGGGTGACCGGCACCCTGAACTCGGACCGCCCTGTCAGACGGCCTCCACCCCTGCCGGACTCTCTGCATAATATATATATATATGTATGTATATATATATGTATGTATATATATATATATATATATATATATATATATATATATATATCAGAAAACAATTCCTTTTGAAAAAAGGAAAGCCGACGACTTGTCTGTTGCGCTTAGTTTTTTATTGTCAGCACAAACGTTAGACGCGTGAACAAGCCTGTTTCACAGGCGAAACGCGTCTAACGTTTGTGCTGACAATAAAAAACTAAGCGCAACAGACAAGTCGTCGGCTTTCCTTTTTTCAAAAGGAATTGTTTTCTGATATTTTCGGGCCGGGCTTTGGCGGTCCGTCTGTCGACGCGCCCTCTGCTTAGGAGGTGGCAGGCATACCGGAGCATTTGGAAGAGAATATATATATATATATATATATATATATATATATATATATATATATATATATATATACACAGACAGATAGATAGATCTTCTGATAGAAATTAACAAAATAATTCAGGAAAAATGCACGCAGATTTATGCAAGACACGCTTAAATTTAACTGAACCATCTCTCAGGTTAATTACAAGGTTACTCAATATCAAATTACGGGATCAGGCGTTTTTGAAGTTTAATAACGTAAGAACCGTTTTGAATAGTTGGCGAACACTTCTTTTTCTCCCCAGCTGAAAGTATCTAGCGCTTTGCTTTCCACCCGAGAGTTGGAGGTTATCAACCATCCGTTGTACAATATTACCACCTAGCGGTAATGATTGAAAATTCAAGACCTCAGCATTAAACCCGATACTTGCTTGTTGTCAGCTCCAAAGTTGGCATCATCGCTCACCGAAGGAGGGACTAGATGTCATGCATAACGATCCCTGGGATATTACCAGACGTCTATCATGTCTATCATTTCTATAATTTCTTAGCCATTTCTTAGTCTTCGATGTCACGAGAAGTGAGTGCAAGAATTGGGTAGTAAGCGCTGCGCTATATAAATGCAATCACAATGCAGTGCTTTAAATGGGCAGGCCCTGTCCCGCTCTGAGTTCCTGCACTTCTTTGATTTGAAAGGGAGAGAACCTGCACTTTTCACCTTCGCTGCAATATATTTAAAGGGAGAGTGTACCAGCACTTCTCGGGTGCGAATAGGTATTCTGAAAATAAAGTAGTTCCCAGTGCTTTAGGTATATAAGTGCCAGGGATATATATATATATATATATATATATATATATATATATATATATATATATATATATATATATATATATATATATATATATATATATATATAAATAATAAGTGCCAGGGCTCTCGTCAGGAGGCACAACACACTGACCCTGCCATGCTACCAATGATTGTAACATCACAACTAATGACCTTCATACTCCTACAAGTGTGACATCTCGGACCAGTTCAGGCCTCCAAAGGTATAAGGATTGCTTGGGCATTGGGTAAAGGTCATTTTTAATGTATATTGAATTAATGATTAACAGTTGTGGTGCTATCTAAATTAACCAGACAGCCCCACCTTGTGGCAGACTGTCACAAGCACTGGTGTGAACGGACCATTAAGTGCCGGTTGCAAGCACCGTAAACCACCTGCTCAAATTAAGCACTAGTAGTTCCATTTGAATCACTGACAATACAATATAATACAATTCCGCTTGTAGTGTGATGTGGCCAGGCTTACGATCAGAAATCGAAGTGGGTAAGACCTGTTGGGAACTGCATACCTACATTTTTCTCAACAAGCTGGTTTCTATGGCGTCTTTTGAAAAAGGTTTCTGAGTAGCCAGATGCTGTGGGGTGTCAGCAGTGCCTGATGTCTTTATTTATCACAAGAGGTTCTAGAAGGTCATGCACACCAAGAGGTCAAAGGGGGCACTGCTTAAACTCCAGCCACAAAAGGAGATAAGCCCTTCAGCACAACCGCTGTCATGCAGCAACTGAAAGGGGCGATGTTGCATATTTAAATTTATGGTAAAAGGGGTCACAGAGGTGTTTGTGTGCACCCTGGGACCAAGGGTCACTGTGTCACAGCCTTCCTGGTTTTGAGCCAGCACAAACGGTAGGTATTATGCACTTTATACGTTTTTTGTTATTCTTTCCCATTATAAACCACTCTCTTGTGAGTGAGAGAATTGCATTTGCCCTCAGTTTCACATGCCCATTTCCTGTCTTCTGTCAATCATTATACACTCAGGGGGATATTCTCAAGAACGTGTGATAACCATCGCAAAATTAGCTTAACGCAACTCTTCACATCGCAGTCTATAGCGGGAAAATAACTCTGTGTTAACGTGGTATTCTCAACACAGCGGTACCATGCGATAGACCCACGATAATGTGTCAAATGAACTCGTTAAAATCAATGCAACGCTGCAAAAACACGAAACACTAATGCGAAAATAGTAGTGATGACGCCAATCGCGATACAAAAATCAGTGAAAACCAGCCACAGGCCTGCAATTCCCACGCGTCATGCGGGAAAATGCAGTAGAAAAGTAGAAAAAAATACAAGCAAAAGCCAAACAACAGCAAAGCACAATGGAGGTAGCCGGAGCAAGTACAGAGGACAAGCAGAACCCCACAAGCCCCCCGGAGGACCAGCCTGGGACCTCGGGGTCAGTGAAGGGCAAGGACAAGAAGAGTAGGAAGAAGCAGTTCAGTCCGCAGGAAAACAGGATCCTGATAATGAAGGTGGTAGAACACCATCAACTACTGTTCGTCACCTTCACTGTGTCACTGGCAACTAAAAATGGAATATGGCAGATCATCGTGGACAAGGTGAATGCAGTCGGAGTGCTGAAGAGGACAATGGAAGAGGTCAAGGAATTATGTGAAGCGCAAAACCAAGCAGAAACTCGCAAACAACTGGAAGGCTGCAATGCAGACTGGAGGTGGGAGTCCAGCATCACAGAAGGAGCTGGACGAGATGGAGGAAATGGTATCTACAGTCATCAGTGGGGAGACGGTGGCAGGAGTTTGTGTCCCGGACACTGCTCAACATGACCGGACACAACAGCAACAGGGTGAGTAACGACCAGGGACTGGGGGAACGGGGGGGGAGATGGGCACAATGTTACACATGCACAAGTAAGCATAGCACATCTGCGGACTAACCATGCCCCAGAGTCCCAACTCCCACCAAGAGACCAATGCACCCAAGTATGCAACATTTCAGCACTGTATGAGCACAGAGGTCAGAGGCACACCACATGTAAGGGATAAGGAGCAGCTAAATCAGAGCTGCAGGGGCGACTCCTCTAAAATGCGGCACACACACATTACATGGGTTGCAGGGATTCTGCTTATGCACAGAACTATGCGCAGGAACCCAGGCCCTCAGTGAATTGTGGTGTACCAAAAACTCACCTCAGAACCCAGAACCCCTTATCCGACCAGCATCAGTGTCCCATTCGTTATCCGAGTTTTACCTCGGCCGTCCCAATGTATAGACAACCCAGAACAAGCGACTTAGGGTATTCTCAGGAATGGTGGGAATCAGAAAAACCTGTTCGTAATTATTCTCATATCATTCCACAACAGAATAAACAGAGACACGGTAAAGTTTAAAGAGTTTATTT
The DNA here is from genome assembly GCF_964204655.1 of Triturus cristatus. Classification (NCBI taxonomy): domain Eukaryota; kingdom Metazoa; phylum Chordata; class Amphibia; order Caudata; family Salamandridae; genus Triturus; species Triturus cristatus. The sequence continues at coordinate 279,677,185 of NC_140590.1, forward strand.
TATAAACCTCGTGTCCTAAGATGCAGTACTTTGGCTAACATAAGCAGACAAATGATTAAGATCATAACCATCAGCATAGTTACAATACCATAGAAAATGAAAGGAGTAATCATAATAAAATGACAGTGGATGACAGACACCTTCCTTTCGCTAGTAAACTAATATTATTATTATTACTAATAAAAGGTCTCTAGGCTTGAATGGGGAACCCCATACCGTAAAGATCAGCTTAGTGGAATCACATCACAGGATCAGCTAGACTCTGCTCCTGGGAAAGCTCTTCTTCCGAATGTGTCTAAAGCATGCAGCACTGCAATATTAAAAGCACTCGACTTTCAGGTATTTGCAGCTGCGTTCGTGTTATGGCTAAATAGTGGGCCGATCAACCTGAACCCAACAACATGCACCGTCTAGCAACCCAGACTGTTTCTTTACACAATGTTCAGACCAAGGTCGCTGCTCACTGTTAGGGATGTGAACAACAGACAGTTCTCATGTGAAGCAAAGGCCAGCAAGCATTTCTCAATTAATAACATGTAACTACAGTGTCGTGTGCAAAAGCAGCAAAAGTGGCAAGATGGCTTTCTAACATCTAACGCGGTTGTGCTAACTTAGCATTGTACATATATAAATAGCAGTCTTCACTACACATGCAGAGCACATCAACATTGACAACGATGTGGCACAAACCGCAACACGTCCACAACAGAACAGAGGACACAACTGGTGCCGCTTGTGTGTAGAAACTGGCCAATCACATATGGCATTGCAGGGAAATGTGAGTTGACAGTGTACAAGTACAAACACACATCCGTGATGTTGTAGAAATGTCCACTGTCCCACATCAAATGGGCAACTCCCCCCAAACAGTCACAATGTACACTGTCATGCAGTCTGTATGTAAACATGTACAATGCGTCAACATACATGTGAACACAATGTTAAACTGCATCTCCCCTTCACATTACAGGGGGAAATTCAACACCTCCTGAAGAGCAGGCCGAACCTCTCTTCTCTGATGATGAAGAGGACCACCACACCTTCAACTCCGACGCCTTCCAACAGCTGGTGGAGAGCCTCCGCAGTCCACTTCCAGGAGCAGGGCAGCCCGGCTGCTACAAGGAGACCCCGTCCTCCCACCCACTACCATGGCTGCCTCCAAGGACCCCCACGACGAACACATGGCCTTCCAATGCCGTGTGTTGGGGTGCCAGGAGAAGCTGGCTGAACAGGTGCAGGTGGGGTTCGACTGCATGGCAGCCCAACTAGACGCCATACGTGGGTGTCTAAGTCCCATCAGGGACCACTCACAGTCCCTAATGGATACCCACAGTCTGCTCCGTGCTCTCCAATGAACCATGGCTGACATCAACCAGAGTCCTGACTCTGAGACAAGAACAACTGTCGAGTCAGAGTGACTCCAGCGATCTCTCCCGGGAGTTGGGACACATGCAGAGGCTCATGGAGAACATGGAGCGGACGGGGCGGAAAGAGCGGCTGCCACAACTGCACACCAGTGAGAGGTAGCTGGGTCCCTCAATGCCCTAAAGACCATCCTCATGGCATTGCTGCCACAAGGAGTGGCGCAGATGCATGCTGCTGCTACCACTCCATCCACATCTCCGGCCCCTGATGTGTCCGTGCCACACAGTGCGGCAGACTTTCCACCTCCGGCCCCTGAGGTGTCACTGCCACACAGTGCTAGAGGCAGCACACCACCACCCACATGTGAGGCGCATGCAACAGCAGAGGACGAAACTGTGGATGGATCTGCCTCCGTGGTCAGAAGGACGCAATAGCATCTATCTCCACCATATGGCCTGTTTCTGCCCTCTGCATCATCACCTTCCACTGTCCCCAAAATACACTCTGCAACACTCACCTTGGACCTCAACATGGACTGCCATATTCTGTTTGGTCACCAATGACACAGCTATCAGACTGCGGACTGAACTCCTCCTCTTCTGATGTACCTGTCATTCCCTGAAGGACTCTGGCTGGCCCTCCACAGGCCAACAATGTAAAGTGGGGTTTGCATGGCCCTGTACTGCTCCAGCTTCAAAACTCCACTGAATGTGCAATAAACATTCATGTTCCCCACAGATGTGTCATGTCTATGATCTTTCAAGTGTGGAAGTATGGAAAAATGTAGGATCAGGGACTCCCCCTTACGTCCATGTTGCTCATTTTGTGGAACTTGGGTCACAGGGTGACACATTGCCGATTGCGGTCCGGGTGGCACCGACACTACAACGGAGACACGCATTAGTTACTTCCTTGTCCAGCCCAGGACGGAACCATGCCCAGAGCCCCGGGGTCATTGTTCACACCCTTACGCTGGACTGGCATACGCCAGGCCAGCCCATTCTGCTTACATTCACAGGGGGGGACGGCAACGCTACATGTCTGAGGTCTTTCCTGTAGGGATCTGCTGCTCACAGGTCTAGTTGTCAGCATGCCACAGCCACTCCGTCATGGCTGGTTTACACCCACACCACACCCATCCAGCACAGCCGTCACAGGACGTGACCCTGCCAATAAAAAGGGCATGGCGCACGTGCTGGATGCCATTTCCACTCTCTAACTGGGTGTCTCCGTGTGGTTATCATTTATGCATGAGGGCCTAGGGCCCTGCCACCTCACATTGCCCAGTGCCGGGGGTGACGTGATGGCGTCCGCACCACGAGACTCAATCATAAAGGGTCCATGGCTTGCGGTGCACAGACTTAGTGGCACCGAATACATTGTGGCAGGCACAGGACGGTGTCTTTCGGTGCACTAAGGTAGGGGCACCTAAAGTGCTGAGTGGGAGTGCAGCCTGCGATGATACACCGGCCAGGTGGTCCGGAATGATAAGGATTAGTGTGAGCCCTGCTGGACCGCAGTGAAGGCCTGAGACAGCGGGCAGTGCAGGCCTACCGCCACGTGACGTTGCCTCGCGGTTCACAGAGTTAGTGGTACCTCAAGAGCTGAGCGGGTGTGCAGCCTGCGATGCGACTGTGTGCACGAATGTGATCTCTGCCATTGCGAAATCAAGACCCAGAATCAAGTGTGTGACCTGATGGCCCGCGGTGCGGGGCTGCATGATGTGGAGGGTGCCCTGGCCACGGGCTTGGAGCTTGCACCGGCACGTGGTGGGCCCTCTTGGAGACACGCCGGTGGCGGAAGGTGAGCAGTAAGGCCTGGTTGAGCAGGGGCGGGCAATCACCGCTGGGCGGCGGGAGGGGCTGGGGTGCAGCAGATTGTGTGCGCAGGGGCTGGCAAGCGATGATGGCGTGTGCAACTGTATGGACTCTGCCATTCATGTCTCTGGCAACGGTTTCAGATGAGGGAGCCTGGGGGACTGCAGTGTATACCGGCACGTGGTTGGAGACACACCGGTGGCAGCAGATGAGCCGTGAGGCCTTGGTCCACAGTGCCTGCACTCTCTCTCTTTCTCTCTCACTCTCTCTCCCTCTTTCTCTCCCACTCTCTCTCTCTCCCTCTCTTTCTCTCTAACTCTCTCACCCTCTCTTTCTCTCTCACTCTCCCTCTCTTTCTCTCTAACTCTATCTCTCTTTCACTCTCTCTCTCTGTAGTTTGATGAGCGCATGACACACCTTCTTATCTAGATTTTTGTCTTGCAGGCTGTGACTTACAGAATCTCCTGAGAAGACCCGCCATGACTCTTCAGGATTTTTGTTTTGGGTTTATTCTGTAATAAACAAATTATTTGGATATTCTAAGATGAATGTATGATTCTCCTTTATCTGTCCACACATGTATGTTAGGTGTTGTGATTGTGCGACTTCATGCAAATTGTTTGGTTCGGGATTTTGTAGAGTTGATGTGCAATATCTTTATCCAAAGGGGGGGAGGGGCGCCCGGGGTAGGGCCCCGGGGGGTTGTGGGGTCCTGGGGGTGGTGGCAGTGGGTGTTGTTGCCCTATTGAGGCTCCGGGCTGCATGTTCAGTTGCTCCAGGGCATCTGTTGTTCTTCATGTGTGGCTCTGGGCTGTGCTCCCTTGTCTGGTGCCGGTTGTCGTCCGACTTTACACCAGGTAAGAGCAGGTGTTAAAATCCTGCAGCTAACGCGCCTTATCTCATGTTTTGTTTTCTTATCACCGATCTGGCTGGTCGTTGAGAATGTTGCGGAGTGGTGTTGTCACAGCTTTTGGCCCAGGAACGCCTATTCTGCATCTCATTAGCGTTAGTTGCAAGAGTCATCTGTGGCAATGTTTTTTGCGACTGCTATCGCAGGTAAACTGTTGATATGGGCTGTTAGCACCAGCTTGTGAATGGGGCGATAAATTTATCGCAACTTTGGCTGCGATAAAGTGCCGATAACTCGGCGATAGATCCTTGAGAATATGCCCCTCAGTTCAGTGAGAATCAAGGCCATAGAGTAAAAGCTACAAGGATTGGGGGCAGGAGGGAGAGGAGAGACATGCTTGTTCACATTTCTTTATTACTCTCTTCACATTTAGGTTCACATTTTCATTGATTAGGTAAATACTTAGTTGATGTATTTGCCAAAACGACTGGTATATGTGTTTTGTTGCTTAATAGCATTGATTCCAAATGGTGACATGTCACGTGTCCTGGCGTTCTAGCCAGTGGATATTTGCATTCTGGTTCTTGTAATTTTGCTTTTCCATTTTAAGCACAGATGTCCTTGCAAAACAATGCGCTGTCCAGGAAAAATGCAAACACGGCTGAAATGAACTTAGTACAAGGCTCTACTTGCCGGCCATAGACTGTGCCCCAAGGAGTCTTCCTCCCACTGTGTTACGATGTGAGAGGTAGGTTTTCCCCTCTCATTTTATGTAGATAGCATTTGATATCCTGGTCCTGATGAATTGCCCATGATCTTACTGACAACAGAGGCAAGAAACATGTCGACCGAATGAGAGTAGGACGTAGGCATCTAGGCACTTAACCCCTAGCTTTACGCCACTCTATTGACTTTTAATCAGGCAATTTACCTACCAGAATAAATACAATTCAAGGAATAATTGACCTGTTTTAACTCACTTACACTACACTACATCTACACTACTGGGCCTCTCACCCCCACTGCACTAAACGGCAGGGACAAAAGATCTCCGACAAAGAGCCCCATTTATGGGAGCCCGTCAGGCATTGCAGCGCCGGCCCGACGAGGAGCAAGCCCAGATGATGAAGCATGACACCTAGCTTGCTGGGTGTGTGAGGGCTCCAGTTCTGAAGAGGGGTCACCCCCTCTCACTTTGAATAATAGGATTCACTTATTGAACCTACATATCGAACCTAGTACTCGCTGACCTTATATGTCTCCTCACCCTTAGGAACTGCATACCCATCTTTATACACAAGTTTATATCATTGAAACAATTGTACCACTATTGGGGCATATTATCAACACAGACGAAAAGATTATCGCCGCTTTAGCATTGTCCGTTAAGGCTAGTTGTGTGCTGTGGGTTTGCCATTTTGTTTGGTGTTAAAACCCGCGGTGGTTTGTTTTTGTGAACTCTTTTGTAGTAGATTCCGCCCCTATCGCTCTCAATGCTTTCTCTTGAATTGTCAATGGTGTTAGGGGGAACTTTACACCAGCAAGTCTAAAACTACCCTGTCGCTCACTTCCCCAACCTCCTGTGTCCACATCAGCGACTCCTGTACCTGCAGAACACTGCACTCACATGTCCCTGTTGCATTTCTAAACACCCTTAGAACAAGTATAGTGCATGCACGTCTGCTCTTTCTTTTTCTTGATGATTCTGGCTACTAGAGAGCAGCATCTGTGATGTCCAGCACAGTCTATTTAAAGTGCTAAAGTCTGCTGAATGAAGCACTGATGGTGATCTAAAATGAACAAATCTACTTCTGCAAGGGAGGGGGGAGACTGGAGAGCACTTACTGTGGTGGGGATCTAGACCCCAGGATATAAGGAAAGCTAACTACTCCCCTAGAATCCATCTTTTGTTCAGACCAGACGTAAACTACATCATACTGCCAGCCCCAATGGCCTGTTTCTTAGTACTAGGCGGAGTAATGTTTTCTGCATCCTTTCCCTGTGGTAAGGTTCATGTTTGCTTTTCGGGCCAACCTGGCTCCACTTGCTTGTGTAGCCATGGGCAATGCGTAGTTTTGCTAGTGATATCAATGGTCTTTCCTGGGGCTAAGGTCTGATCCCAGCAGCTCAGCCCAAACCCTCACAGTAAGTTTGAAACCCACACTGGTTCCACGTTTAACCTCACAACCAGGCCTGCCTCGTTTGCGTGTCATGGAAGAGCGTAAGCCTCAAAGCCCAGAGCACACCCCACGATGTGGCCGAGGAAGGGTCACAGCAACAGAGCGAGACCCGCCTCGCACACACCCGCCGCCTGGGTTCGGCTCCACGGGGACACATTCCTCTTCCAGTGCCGAAAGGGCATCTTTTAGGACATTATGGCTCCGAGGAGAGTCCCCGGCCATAGGGAAGTCAGATTTGATGCACATTCTCTTGCTAGTGTGTCTCACCAGGATATGGCCAAAGAAGGATAACTGTACATCAATAAATATAATTTAATTTATACACTGCACGTGCACACACACTCAGAAGCTGTAGTACAAGATACACTTCAGTATACTGAAGAGAATATATTTACGATGATCAAAACAGAGTTCGACAGAGGAAAACAGCGTTTAAAAGAGGAGAAACTGAGGAAGGATGTAGGGGGGAAACAGCTGAGAGAAGTGTAAGAAGTGTGGAGGGATGGTGCAAAGGAGCCAATGAAGAAAGGAGAAACAGGAAAAGGAGAAAGGAGAGACACAATAAGCAAAAGTGAAAGGAGTGAAAAGAAGGAATAAAGAAGGAGAGAATGGAGAGAAAACAAGGAGTAAGACAGAAGTGGAGGAAAGAAGGGATGATAGTAGGACGGAAGGAGTAATTTAATCAAGAGACAAAAATAAGGGGATAAGAGATATTGGAATGTTGAAATAGAGGGCCAGATAAAAGGAAGGAAGAGCCAAAAAAAGATTTTAAAAAAGAGAGACTGAAAAAAGGAATGAAAAAAGTAAAAAGAAACTACATGAAAAAGACAGTTGGTGGCTTGAGAGGAAAAGAAAGTCGTATTTGAATTAAAGAACAATGGATCAGTCAAGCAATAAACAAATACATTCCATCTTTATAAATCAGTCTTTTGCGTCCTGGAGGATGACAGAGTCGGGCCACTTGACCTTCGCGCTGTAGGGTGGTGAAGGGCACTTCTAGGTTACCCCCTAGATTCCAGAGACCTGTGAGAGGAAACAAGGAGGAGAGGATCAGTGTTGATGAAGCAGCCCGTTTTAGGAATGTGTGGAGTGAGGACAATGTCTGTTCTTCTACTAAGACCTCTCAATCCAATGTGAATTACAGTTACTAAAAGAATGTGTTTCCTTTTTAGGTCTGGGATTTAACAGTGTAACTGTCGAACATACCTACTGCTTACAGTATACCTAGAGTAGGCTTTGGGTCCACCTCTTTCAACCAATGACCTTCTTTGATGAGCGTCTTTCAACCATTGGATTACGTCTTTGCCAACCATGCCTTGGATAATCCCATTGAAGTATTCATCTCTCACCTAACACTATTGGCTGCCTGGGTGTATCCTTTCATCACAATAAACCTAGTCCTATTGGCTTTGCCAATGCTTGCTCATTTAGTCTCCATCTTACTCGTGATCTCTGACAGGTGCTTGCAGTATAATTTAATAGGGGCTATAATAGGGCGTCTGTCTTCCAGGGTTGGGGGGTCCAGCCTGTGGCATTTGTTCCTTACAGAGGGAGAGTCTGCCTAATGTCACAGAAATATCTCTGCTTCTCTCTCAGATCAGTTCACCCTACACATGTATAAACCTCCAAAGATTTCTAGGTAAATAAACAAGGACTTAGAAGGCAGGGAACTGTGTCTGCATAGATAAAATGCTGTGCTTTGCTGGGGAGCTGACTTCACGGGGCTCACATAGCTTGCAATCAAAGACAAACATTTTAAAACTGAGTTTGAGGTTCTGGTTACAGACCCAAGGGCGTTTTTTCACTGTGTCGGACAAAAACATTACATTTGTTAGGATTTGCAGAAACCATCTCCTAAATTAACTTTTAAACCAGGATCCTTAGACAAACAACCCCAGGGACTTAGTAATTATTAAGTAGACTTGTTAAACCGGTTTCTCCCTACTAAGGTTTGTACATATTTATTTTATTTCCACCTTATGAACTTGGATAGTAGGTGCTCGAAGGATTATTGCTTTCTTTGAACATGTCACTGACACGTCTGGTGTCTGTATGTCCCATGTTCCTGGTGAACGAAGGAAGATGGGAGATGGCGGCCCATTCGCTCAAGAACTTACAACCCGTAAATAAGTACTTGTGGGAATGATTCTAGTGTGTATAAGGGAATTCCATGGGCCAGGGAATGCTGAAGTGAGGGGCCTGTAGCGGGAAAAGGAGCTTTCCTTGCTTAGTATGATCCTGAATGTGTATAAAAACAGTGACAAGTGCTCGATCACGTGTGCTATTCTCAGCAGGAACGGATTTCTGAAAGACCGGATCTGCCCAAGAAATATTTTTGAATATTTATTTTCTGCAAAAACGTCGACGTCAGAGAAATACAAAGGATATTCCTTGGCAAATGGTCCAGAAAGGTTTGGCTTGTTTCTCCATATTTATACCTGGCACCATGTACGGAAGCCGTTTCCGGTTTAACCCATTCCCTTTAGGCTGGCTCAGGGGTCTAACCTGGCACTTAGTTTTTCTAACATCTATATAAAAGCACTAGGAGGTCTGCTGGAGGGCACAGGCCTCTCCCAATGACACACAGCCCAGTCCTGAGGGTTTTGTGGGAGTGATGCTGGAGGGCACAAGCATCTCCCAATGACACGCAGCCCTGTCCTGAGGGTTTTGTGGGAGTGATGCTGGAGGGCACAAGCATCTCCCAATGACACGCAGCCCTGTCCTGAGGGTGTTGTGGGAGTTCTGCTGGAGAGCGCAGGCCTCTCCCAATGACACACAGCTCTGACCTGGGGTGTTGTGGGAGTTCTGCCGAAGGGCACAGGCATCTCCCAATGACTTTCAGCTCTGTCCTGAGGGTATTGTGGGAGTTTTCCTGGAGGGCACAAGCATCTCCCAATGACACACAGCTCTGCCCTGGGGTACAGTGGGAGTTCTGCTGGAGGGCGCAAGCATCTCCCAATGACACACAGCTCTGTCCTGAGGGTGTTGTGTGAGTTTTCCTGGAGGGCACAAGCATCTCCCAATGACACAAAGCTCTGTCCTGGGGGTGTTGTGGGAGTTTTCCTGGATGGCACTCACATCTCCCAATGACACATAGCTCTGTCCTGGGGGGTGTTGAGGGAGTTCTGATGGAGGGCACAGGCATCTCCCAATTACACACAGCTCTGACCTGAGGTGTTGTGGGAGTTCTGCTGGAGGGCACATGCATCTCCCAATGACACACATCTCTGTCCTGACGGTGTTGTGGGAGTTTTCCTGGAGGGCACAAGCATCTCCCAATGACACACAGCTCTGTCCTGGGGGGTATTGTGGGAGTTTTCCTGGAGGGCACAAACATCTCCCAATGACACACAGCTCTGTCGGGGGGGGGTGTTGTGGGGGTTCTGCCGGAGGGCACAGGCATCTCCCAATGACTTTCAGCTCTGCACTGAGGGTATTGTGGGAGTTTTCCTGGAGGGCACAAGCATCTCCCAATGACACACAGCTCTGTCCTGGGGGGTATTGTGGGAGTTTTCCTGGAGGGCACAAACATCTCCCAATGACACACAGCTCTGTCGGGGGGGGGGGTGTTGTGGGGGTTCTGCCGGAGGGCACAGGCATCTCCCAATGACTTTCAGCTCTGCACTGATGGTATTGTGGGAGTTTTCCTGGAGGGCACAAGCATCTCCCAATGACACACAGCTCTGTCCTGGGGGGTATTGTGGGAGTTTTCCTGGAGGGCACAAGCATCTCCCAATGACACACAGCTCTGTCCTGGGGGGTATTGTGGGAGTTTTCCTGGAGGGCACAAACATCTCCCAATGACACACAGCTCTGTCGGGGGGGGGTGTTGTGGGGGTTCTGCCGGAGGGCGCAGGCATCTCCCAATGACACACAGCTCTGTCCTTGGGTGCAGTGGGAGTTATGCTGGAGGGCACAGGCATCTCCCAATGACACACAGCTCTGTCCTGGGGGGTGTTGCCGGAGTTTTCCTGGAGGGCACACGCATCTCCCAAGGACACCCAGCTCTGTCCTGGGGTACAGTGGGAGGTCTGCGGGAGGCACAAGCATCTCTCAATGACACACAGCTCTGTCCTGGGAGTTCTGCCAGTGGGCGCAGGTATCTCTCAATGATACCCAGCTCTAATACAGTCTGCCATCGTTGGGTGACATTCAAAGTTTGAGGGACTGTCTTTTGCTATCCAGTATTGGAGATTTCATCTTTTCCTGAACCTTAAGCCATCCATGATTGAGTTTTGGTTGCGCTTTTCTTCGCCAAGTTCACCTCTGGGTTATTCTTGGCTTTCCTCTCTCTCTCCGGACTGAATATTTTCCATGTTGGTTCTGCTGTTGTGAAATCCTTATGGTTCATTTCAAATTCTGCTCATATTTTAGCTTACACAACAGCAGTTTCTTGTCTGTCCTTTTTGAGGTCGAGCCTACCAGATAATGCAAGCTGTCTTGTTAAAAAAAGACATACCGTTGGCTTGACAAGAACATACAGTGGCTTACAGTCCCCACCAGGGCCAGAGTGGAAACACAAAGCAGCCCTGGCACATTATGTCAGACCAGCCCCCGTACTGTGCATAGTGAGTGTAGCGAGCAAACCTCACTACTACAAGGAGGGTTTGGGGATGTTCTAACCCCAAGAAAATGTAGGCAAAAATGGTGCATTCTACAACACATATTTTATTATATATTCACTTGTGTTCGCTTTTAAAGCATAGTAAATTATGACCTTACAGTGCACCAGGATTTAGCAGTCTTTGTTGGGGCCCTTCAATGATTCCCTCACTATCACTTTCCAACAGTGCCCCGCATTTCTTCATAGCCCCTCTTCCACATGTATTTCATTTATTTTATAGTGCCTCTCATACTAGTGTTGGGTGTCAGAGCACTTTACATCACACACAAATACATAGGCAATTAATCATACATGTGGAAATCAGTTTATAGAAAATGTTACATAACGCAAAGGCGACTACAAGGTGTAGGATACATGTCATCACACAATGGGATGCCATACACCAACGCAGGCATCCTTGCAAAAGAATGCAGTAAACATAGAAAAAGGAAAAAATGAGGAGAAATAAAAAAAATTCCCCTTGTTGCACCTCCCTAACGCCACCCCTATGGTGGCGTTAGATTGTCACGCATTCCTAGGTTTATGATTTCTCGTAAATCTGGGAAAGTGGCAGATTCCATGGGTGTTGCGTGGAAACACACCAATGAGCAAGAACAACGTTCCCACCATGCACTCCCAATTAGCGTAGTAGTATAATTTTGTTAAGTGATTAGTATTCACACAATCATCATTGCTTTGAAATGCTAATCTTCATTTATTCAATTTTTAAGTATTCGTAATCATGGTTTTGAATCATCACATGTTGATGAATAAATTAACTTTTTGTTTTTTACAAATCCCAATGCATTTGGGGACAAGCCCTTCGTTAGGGGAAAGTATCTTCCAATACAATTAACAACCGAAATTCAGATATTCAATAATCTGTAGCCAATGTATAAGTAATAAAGTATCTAATGAAAATATATGAAAAAATATTTTAAAAAACACCTTAACCCGGATGAAAAAACGGCAAAACACCGCTAGATGATGGCAGTTGAAGTAAATATAAACGTGAATGTCACATGGAGGAAACATTCTCAAGAAAGTCGTAACTCTAGTGGTAAAAGTACACGAAACTGGTAAGTGACACGTGTTAAAAGGACCAGCCTTGTAACTTACATGCAACTCAACTAGATAGATCTCGAGTGATTTCGGATAGAAAACATTGCGGTAAAGTGGCGGGCAACGCAAATACTTTAAAGTGTGTTACACCGGAGTTGGTGTAAACTCGTGTGCACCAATAGCCGTCAGCAAAGTAAAATAGCGTGAATAGAGTGGTTGAGCGAAAGCTTGAGCAGAGTGGAATCCGTTACATACCATCACTTAAAAACGAGTTCGTCCATGTAGCAATGCTTCCCGATGCGTGTACGTTCATGGTTACGTGTCATTCAGTTTATAGTGTTACCGCTCAAAGAGTATAGAGATAGAAAGAGGAATAGATTCCAAAGGGGTGGCAGAAGTTAACAAAAGTTAGCGCCATCTTAGGTAAGACAGACCAGGCATAACTCGTCAGGGGTAACGGTTATGAACAGGACGTTGCAATCATACAGTAAACCAAAAAACAACTCTGAACACAGAGCTTAAAACACAAGATAGAGTGGCAATAGTGACACATAAATGAAATTCCAAGAGGAGTGCATTAAAGTGGATGAGTCTAGTTAATATGGCGTAATGCTCCAATGTAGAAATGCGTACAAGCAAAATGCCTCTGGAAAAAATTCAAAAGGATCACAAAAAAACAGATTAAACATTTAAGGGAACAACTCATATCCAAACGTTCGTTTAAACCATTACGACTACATGGGTCGAGTTTTTTTATCCAAAATGTTTCTCATTGAAGTAACCATTTCTTGTTGTCTATTCCTTCTTGGATGGGTACAGTTTCTAAGATCAGAAACCTCAGTTGGCTTACATTGTGTTTATATTTAGTGAAGTGTACAGCAACTGGCGATTTTCTGTTATGATTCCGAATGTTGCTTTTATGTTCATTGAGTCGAATTTTCATCTTCTGTTCAGTTTTGCCCACGTAGACGAGTCCACCTGGAAATTTCAGCATATAAACAACATTTTTAGAATCACAAGTTACTGGAGTGTGGAGCTTGATGGAGGTTCCTTGTACCCGGTGTGCAATGGTGTACCCTTTGATAATAATATTGCAATGACTGCAATTAAAACATGGTATGGTTTCTTTGTAGTCGAAAGTGGTTACTCATTTGCCTGGTTTGGTTAGACATTTTTTAAGGTTTTTAGTTCTTTGGTATGCAAAAAGTGGCTGGTGATTGAAGATACCTTTGAAATCATTTTCTGTTTGTAACATGGACCAATGTTTCAACACAATCCTCCTAATCTGATGACTCCGGGTAGAAAATGTAGAGACAAATGCCGATCTTTTTGTATTGTTAGAACGTTTTTGACTTGTCAGCAGTAGGTTTTTGGCTTTAACATTTGGCTTTTCAATGGCTGTAGTTATAATGCTGTTGGAGTACCCTCTTTTTTTTATTTTTTACATTTTTCAACCATTTTATTGCAATTCATGTTGCAATTTTCTTCATTGGGTGATATTCTTTTGATACTTAATAGATGGGAGTAAGGCAGATGTTGTTTCAGTGCTCTTTTGTCCGGGACTATGTGTGGAACACAGCCAGGGACTCGGGCAAGGACTGGAAACTGGGTAGAAAACATACCATGCACAGAAAGAGCAGTACAGCACTGCCCAGGATCAAACAGGGAGTCAGAGGAGAAAAAGGGATCCAAAGGGGAAGCCTGTACAGTGAACAAGATGGCTAAGACTCAGAGAGGAAGGGCACTCATGAGGAAACTTAGCATTCAGAATAACTACACCCAGGTTGAATGTGCAAGACATATATATGAAACAACATTAACAATAAAGGGGAGTGTGGGGTAAAGCACTCAAGAGCTCCACACGGTAAGACTGAAGCTCAGTAAGTTTCCCACCCACAATTGCTGTTACAGATACTGACTGCTAATACTCACATGTAGGATATGCATGCAAAGGCAGGGTCTGTGGAGCTTATACCTATGGTGATGTTATAAATGTAACTCAAAGACAGTACTCACAGTGAACAAGAAACACCGCCTAGGTATTCAGCTGTGCCCACGGATCCTGGCGATCAAACAGGAACACGCAAGGCAGTAACAGCAAGGGGGTAGAACTAAACACAAGCACAATAGACAAGGAGCTAGCAAGGAGGAGTGCTTAACAGGAAAGGAAGGACATCACAGTGCGCACTTGGCAGAAAGCAGATAACAAACATACAAGGCAACAGAAGCAAGACAGCAGAATAGAAAGACAGCAAACTAGGAACTAGAACCAAGGAAATGGGAAGACAGGCCGGTACTGGAAAGGGATATACAGAAGGGACGGCTACAAGGGTATACTAGAATAGTGCAGGTTAAGGAATCAAGAAAACAAAGTAGCATAGAAGGCAGTGCTGGGGCAGGAACAAGAATTGAGCTAAGGCTCAGGAGTCAAGGAAGCACTGCAGGCAGTGCTAATTGGGGTAAAAGGGATGGCTATAGCTCAGGTACTCAGGAAACAAGGTAGCACTGCAGGCAGTGCTAATTCAGGCACAAGGAATAGCTATAGCTCAGGAATCACGGAACAAGGATTAACTATAGCTCAGGAATCAAGGAATATCAAAAGCTCTGGAAACAAGGATCGGTCTCACCGGAATACAGCTACAATGACCAACCTTGGCCTGAAGGGAGCTGGGGCTTAAAAGAGCTCACAGTAATCACATGCAGCAGGTGTGAGCAGGCTAGCAGCAGCCAGCCACAGGTGAGCTGAATTCCTCCACCCATCCTTGGCCTGCAGGGGTGGAGACGAAGCAGTGAATTCTAGGCAATGTAGTTTCCAGCATGAGCAGGCTGGCTTCCACAAAACCCGGCATGGATTGGGAATGGATGTGAATTCCCAAATAGTGTCCAAATGGCTGGAAGTCAAGATATGCATACAGGGAAGGGTCTGAAGGCATATTAGAACACTGGAAAGCCCCACAATTCGGCCCCCTGGTGGTGGGCACGAGAGCACAGGGAGTGAATCGTGACATCTTTGATGACAACTATTGTAAAGTAATATATTGTTTCAATCTGTGGGTTTGGTAAATACTTTAGTTTCAAGATTTTTGCCCTGTACTGTGATTTCAACATCCAAAAATGCTATCTGACTCTTACTCATGCTGTTGGTGAAACTGATACATTCATCTATAATGTTCAGATCATGAATTGCAGAAACGAGTTCTGATTCTTGACCTTTCCATATTAAAAATATTTCATAAATGTATCTCCAAAAGGTGATCAGATTTTTGGATCATTTGGATTTTTGAAAAATCTTATCTAATTCAAAATGATGCATAAACAAATTCGCATTGCATGGTGCCACACAATTTCCCATGGACGTACCAGAGATATGTAAGTAGAATTCTTCGTTCCATGTGAAGTGGCTGTGGTAGACTGTGAAATGAAGTATTTCCAACAAGAATATTTTGAGGTCTTCATTCATCCTGTCATTCAACAAAAAAGATTCTACAGCATGTAATCCTTAGACATGAGGAATGGAAGTATTTAAAGATCGTACATCTATTGTACAAAGAATGTGAACAATATTTTCATCGAACTCAATAGATTTTATTTTATTGAGCAAGTCACTTGTGTCGTTCAAATATGTAGACATACGTTGGACGATGGGTTGGAGATGTCTATCCAAATATCTGCCAATAGGTTTGTGTATAGAGTTTCTTGTAGAAACAAGTGGTCGGTGAGGTGGTTTCTGTAAATCTGTATGGATTTTCAGTAACATGTATATGTATGGAATACTTGGATAGTCTTGAATAAGATATTGTTTGTTAGCTTCATTGATGGTACCCATTTATAATGCCTTATCCAGAATGGATACAAGTACCTTCAAAAATTCTCCTGTCGGGTTCGAGTTTAGTGTCATGCACATGTTCGTCAACATTCTTCAAGTAAAAGTCAGTGTCTAAGATAACCAATGCTCCTCCCTTCTCTAACTTGCAGTAGGTGACGGTAGAATTGTTTGCGATCTGGGTAATAGCTCCATGTTCTTTTTGTGTTAAATTAGAACTCAGAGTTTTGTTTCTTGAAAATTTCATGGAGATCTTTTAAGACACTGGTTTCAAAGGAATCCAAAATCTTGTGACTAATGGGTGCTACGAATGTACTTTCCTTTCTTAGACCCATTAGCGACCCTTCTTCATTCCTAGGGCAGGATTCTATCACGTTGTCAAAGAAATATCTAAGTCTCAAATTTCTCATGAATTTGTAAAAACTTCTTTGAGTTTCAAATTCATTGGAATGATAGGTAGGAACAAATGAAGTGCCTTTTTGTAAAGTATTTATTTCAAAGGCGGTCAACTGACAGCTGGAAATGTTAATGACTAGGTTTTTTGACTCCTTGTTGACTTCGCTATAGGTTGAACCTTTGTTTTTGTGACCACTTCCCCTCCGGGTTCAATGACGGTGTCTTGGCCTCTCCCTAAAAAAGGCACTTCTGTGGATGGCTGGATAGAAACGGTCAAAGAGGTGGATGCCTCTTGGTTCATGTTATCTCTTATATGCGTAACTTTATCGATGGGTTCATGTGAAGTAGAACTTTCACCATCTGTGAATATCGTAGAAAATGGTTTTTGTTGACGCCTCTGGGCATTAATTTCAGCCCAACTGTAAACTTCACCCATTTTGTAATCAATGGTATCGCGTTCGAATTTTCATATTTTCCTCTCGTTAATTTCCTTTGTGTACTGATCAAGTTGTTTGTTGATGTAGACTAATGTTGTATCCCATTCGTATATTGGCATTTTGTTTGATAATTCACATCTCAACTGAATGATTTCTTTATTCAATTCTTCTAATAATTTATATAGCTCTTCTACAATCAGCAAAATTAAATCGAGGGAGCATTTATTCAAAATAGCGTACCAACGTTCAGTAAATTTAGAGTTGTTTTTACCTAGAGTGGATTTTAGGAAAATTATTAAGCCTCTTGGAATCAGTTGAGCTCTATGATATTTGATGAGAGTGCTTGCGTGTAAGCGTTGATTTACTTTCCTCTTGGTAATACAAAGCATTTGCTTAATGTTCCTCTGAATAGTTCTTGTACTGGTCGTGGCTGCATCCATTTCTTGGATCAAATAATATTTACATTGTGCAAAAAGTGTCCGCTCTATTGTCAGTTATGTTTGAAATCTCTTCGTACGACATCCTCAAAGATGGGTGCACACAACGGTTGATCATAAACGATATATCAATGTGTAAGACTTAAGTTGTGGCACTCCTATTAACGTACTATAATCCCTTTCTTCTGCGTAAATCTGCTTACGGTGCAGGTGGGTACCACCCTCTGATCTAGGGCGTAACTATCGTAACCACACCAATTGCGTTGTCTTGAGGAAGAACAACGACCCCACCTTGCACTACTGATTAGCATCGTAATATAATTTCATGAAGTGATTAATATTCACACAATCATCATTGCTTTGAAATGAAATCTTAATGTATCCCATTTTTAAGTATTCGTATTCATTGTGTTGAATCATCACACGTTGATGAATAAATTAACTTTTCATTTTTTACAAATCCCAGGACAAGCCCTTCATCAGGGGAAAGTGTCCTACAGTACAATTAACAACTGAAATTCAGATATTCCATATCCAAGCGATGCAGCCAGTGTAGAAGTAATAGAGTATCTAATGAAAATATATTAAAAAAATATTTAAAAAACATCTTAACGCAGATGAAAAAAACTGCAAAACGCTGCTAGGTAACGGTAGTTGAAGTAGATATAAATGTGAATGCCACATGTTGAAAAAATTGTCACTGAAAGTCGTAACTCTAATAGCAAAAGTGCACGAAACTGCTAAGTGACGTGTTAAAAGGACAAGCGTTGTAACTCACATGCACTCAACTATGTAGTTCTCGAGTGATCGCGGATAGAAAACACTGCGGTAAAGTGGAGGGCGAATTAAAAGAATGCCGTATCGTGAGATCTATTACATGTTGAAACTCTGTTAGATGTAAAGAGTACAACTCAGAAAGAGACAACAGTGGAGTCCAGACAGATAAAATTGCATGCATAGAACTAGTAATGAACTGGTAAGCCGGTGACTAGTTCGTGAATTGTGACGCAAATACTTTATAGTGCGTTACACCGGAGTCGGTGAAAACTCGTGTGCACCGATAATGAGGTGTCAGCAAAGTAACATAGAGTGAACAGAGTGGTTGAGCAAAAGCTAAAGCAGAGTGGAATCCGTTACATACCATTACTTAAAAGTGAGTTTGTCCATGTAGCAATGCCTCCCGACGCGTGTACGGGCACAGTTACGTGTCATTCAGTTTATAGTGTTACCGCTCAAGGAGTATAGAGATAGAAAGAGGACTACATTCCAAAGGGGTGGGAGAAGTTAACAAAAGTCAGCACCATCTTAGATAAGACAAAAATCGTCAAGGGTAACAGTTATGAACAGGACATTGAAATCATACAGTAAATCAAAAATAACTGAGCACTGTATTTAAAACACAAGATTGAGTGGCAATAATTGACGGTTACGTGTCATACCGTTTATAATGTTATCGATCAACGAGTCTGGACAGTAAAGGACAACTAGATTCCAAAGGGGTGGCAACAGTTAACAAAAGTCAGCACCATCTGAGATAAGACAGACCAGGCATAACTCGTCATGGGTAAAGGTTATGACCCGGACATTGAAGTCATACAGTAAACCAAAAAATTACTCTGAACACAAAGCTTAAAACACCAGATTGAGTGGCAATAGTCACACATAAATGAAATGCCAAGAGGAGTGCATTAAAATGCATGAGTATAGGTAATACGGTGTAATGCGCCAATGTAGAAATTAGTATATGCAAAATGCCTCTGGAAAAAATTCAAAAAGATTTTTAAAAAAAAATAATAATATTTAAAGGGAACAACTCATATCCAAATGTTCATTGAAACCCTTACGACTACATGGGTTGAGTTTTTTTATCCAAAATGTTTCTCATTTAAGTAACCATTTCTTGTTGTCTATTCCTTCTTGGATGGGTTCAGTTTCTAAGATCAGAAACCTCACTTGGCTTACTTTGTGTTTATGTTTAGTGAAGTGTACAGCAACCAGTGATTTTTCGTTATGATTCTGAATGTTGCTTTTGTGTTCAGTGAGAAGAATTTTCATCTTCTGTTCAGTTTTGCCCACGTAGACGAGTCCACATTTTTGGAATCACAAGTGACTCTGGTGTGGAGCTTGATGGAGGTTCCTTTATCAAGGTGTAATGGTGTACCCTATGGTAATATTACTGCAATAACCGCAATTAAAACATGGTACGGTTTCTTTGTAGTCTAAAGTGGTTACTGATTTGCCTGGTTTGGTTAGACATTCTTTAAGGTTTTTAGCTCTTTGGTATGCAAAAAGTGGTGGGTGATTGAAGATATTGCAGCAAGAGTCCTCATAAATGAGGCCCTTAATTTCAACCTGCAGCTCTGGGTCAATCAACCAGTACTAAATGCAGTGGCGGACAGCAGCAGACAAAACTGATGTGGAGAATATTTAACCCACTGACATGCACTGGTAATAAAACCAGCAGCGCCCTAAGGCTCAGTGCCAAAGCTCTCATTCATGGTCCATTTTAAACAATGTTTATAATGGGCCATGATTGACAGCTTTTGGGTTGAGGCTGAGTTGATTTAAACTAAAATAAAGAAATAAAGAAATACTTACCCGTCTCGGCACTCGGTGGCTCCTTCAGTACAGGCAGCAAGCTTCCAGAGCCTCGTCCTACCCACCTCTACTAATCCAGGCACTGCTCTCATGCTGCTCCGGCAACATGAGAGAAGTGCCAAGATTGGGTGGAGCGCCCTCGTCCAATGCTCCTTCAGACACCGGAGGCCTGTGCATTTCTCTCCACCCAGCTGTCTAAGACAGTTTGGTTGGAGTGTTTAATGAGTGAATGTCAGGCTCACTGTCGCACGACAGCTTGCTAAAGTGACATGCACACTTTAAACTGAAGGGCACAGTGCCCGCTGTTTCTCCCTGCTGCCGGCACCGCCCTCTCAGACTCTGCTGCTTGCCAGAATGAAAAATAAAATGCGGATAAATTTGTTTAATTACCATTTTATTTTCATGTTTCCCTTCACTTTCAGCAGCGGGGCGACACTCCTTTGCTCTCATGGAGGCACCGCCACTGACTAAATGGTAGCCGCCATTTTGTGGACCTGCACAAGTACCACCAAAAATTTCATAAGATTTCATTTCATAGAGATCCGAAGGGAGAAACACCCGCCACCTTGAAGGTAAGTGAAAGCAATCAAAAGAACCAGATTGCCGTTTGTAACCAGAGGGCAACCAACGTGCAGCATAAGTGCCCCGTGCACAAATGAGGGTTTTGTGGAGAAGCAGGAGCGCTCTGTGAAAAACTGAGGCGGTCCAGGTTGAAGGGGGAGAACTGAGGGGGCCGAGGGCTGAAGAACGAACGAAATGATGGTGAACGTTGTGCTTTACAAGGTCTTTAGCAAGGGAAAAGTAAATCCAGGCAATGGGTGTCCCCTGACCTGTGACAAATCATCCCACGCACCTAAACGCGCCCCATTGTAAAACCCTTCAATGGAACAAAGGCCGTATAGATTTTAATTGGAGAATAATTAAGTATACTTTTATCATCATTTTTCTAATCCTGATTCCTAAAGGTTTAGCAGCATGTAGCTCAAAATTATTTAGGATTTTACATTTACCTGTGCATTGATTGTAAAATTGCTAACTCTTAATTACTCTGCAAAGCTACTTTTTCTTTTTGAACACCGACAGGATCTTTGGCGGAGTTATGCTTCGAGCTCAGCTCACAGTACCCGTGGAGACACAAGAGTACATAAGGACACTTTGGCCCACCTCCTGTGGACATCTTGTGGTAAGCTATAGCATGGGCTGTTTGTTCATTCTGTCATTGTTGACATTCATGCTTACCTGTATGAACCTCTCTAACAGTAATGTAATTATCCTGTGTCCTATTGGTTACGCTTTGTTGTTGTTCATAGAACATTCCAAGTTCTAAGAGTGTTGCTTGTCAGTTGGATCTTGCTGTGGAGGCCCTTGGATGCTCCAATAACCAGCTACTACTTATTTACACCATTTATGTGTGTGCCCCTTTGACCCTACCGACACACAATTTGATTGTGGTGGAAGGTCAGTTTAAACACATTCAGAAAACACCTACTAATCTACCTTGACTATGCCAGTGATCTCTTGCAAGGTATCAGGGAGTGGCTCTCTGTGTTACTATACTGAATTATAAGGGCTACAATTTATGATTGAGTTGATTTGCAACGAAAATGAAGATGTTTGTGGCTTATAAGTTGCAAACACATTTTTTTTTCAATGAAAGAAAATTTGCAATGTCTTTTTACACGGAAACAAAGAATTGGCGTTTAAAGTGAAACTGAGACGGTCGAGTAGCAAGTGAGGTGAACCAAGTCAAGCAAGGCATTTTCAGAAAAGATGTGTCAGAGGCAGCGTGTGCGTGCACCACAGCTGGCCAACAGCGACACGGGGAGGATGAGATTGGTGTACCATGCAAATTAACAGAAAAATAAGACCACAGAATCCCATCTGTGAAAACCAAATAAAACGAAAACTTGTTTGGAGGAGAAAGCACATTTTTTGAAAAACAGTCTATTGGAAAATGATAGCAAAAACCTAAAAACAGCTCAAAATGTAACATCAATGTACAAAAAAGGAAAGAAAGAAGATAGAAAACAACCACAAGTAATAAAAAAAAGTTGTGGGCTCAAATGATAATGTGCTAGATAGAGCATAGCTTCAATTTTAAAGCAGAATAAAGAGTTAAGGAGACAAAGGTAGAGGGTTTAGAGGTAGGGAACTGATCGTCAGGATGAATTAGGGTACGGAAAGGAGACCAACAAAAAATATAACGTATAAAATGGAGGAACAGGTTGGAGAGAAAATAAGCTCCTTAAAATAATACTGAGGTGTTAGGAGTGTTTACCCAAAAATAAAGAGGATGGAAGAGGACGAAGAGGAGGGGTGAGAAAGTGGGAGGGAATAATAGTAGCAGAAATCGAGAACGAAGTTCGGGGTAACCTCGGAATAGCAACTGGAAATAACATTGAAATGTAACATATTGACATCAACGAAGGGGTGAAGAAAAAACGACCAGCACAAAAACTTGTAGAAAAACCAACAGCAAACCCATTTGCAAGATTAATTGCATTACACCTAGAAAGAATGAAACCAGCAATTTCTAAAAAAAAGAACATCTCATGAGTTCGTTTTTAACAAATGGTTCATGGTCACCTTCAGATTTTCGGTTAAACGGTTTAGGTGAAATTGTTTCTCAGTATGGGTACCCGAAGAATTATTTTGCCTATGAAATCACATCCAACTGGAGCCCTCCATTATAGGTGAGTAGGACGCCATGATGCTTGGAGAAGGGGGTGCCACAGAACTGAACACCCACAAGGGAACACTGCAAGAATGTTTAGCAATCCAGATAAAATATCTTTTTGCTGCTGACATAATTTTTCATATAGAAAAGTAGAAGCTTAGTCCTTTTATTTTAATTTGATACTACCTCGCACTTGCGGTCAGAGACGACTGTCTTAGTTCGTCCTAGATGCGCTAGCTCGCTTCAATTTTCCAGCAGTAGCTGTTCAGAAATGTCATGCAATCTGCTCTTTGGCAAAGGAAGCATTGCCAACATTTGATCATCTGTATGAAAAGCAAGAATAAGCACCCAGGATAGGTACCATCTTGGCGTGACATTAATCGGAAGGTCAGAACAATACATACAAAAGCTAAAAATGGAGAGGAGGACGTTGTCCTCATTGTCATTCTATAGAGAACTGAAAACTGTACTGGGCCCAGAAAACTATTTAACGGAAATTATGTTAGCACCATTAAGGCTGTATTTATAGTTTGGATGTCTATGTTAATAGTAGGACTGAGGTATTATGTACACAAGTACACAAATCCTGGGATCCGCAGTTCCCAGGCGGGCTGAGATGTCCTCAATCAAGAGGGTAGAAAGGACACGTCCTCCCTAGTTCATATAGTTATCAACACAAGAATGTCCCTTCTATAGTCGAATGGCTCCTTTCTCTGTACGTAAGACAAGCAATGAAGGAGTGATCCAAATAAGATGGGGGGTTCCTAAATGTGTGATGGTGATTCTTTCGTCAAAGGTACTCCCTGCAGGGACATACTCGTGCGTGACGAGTAGGTCCCTGCAGGGATGACCTTTGACGAAAGTGTGACAATAAGGCCTTCCTCCTGCGCTCCCTCCGGGAAGCTGTTGCCCTGAGTTACAGGGGTAATTCCTCACCAAGACCAGTGGCAAGTATTAGGCTTGTTCCAGTTTTTAATCACTTAAGAGTGCCTGAAACAAATCGTTGACACGCGTGCACGTCTTTGGGGGAAGTAACTTCTTTACATCCCATCCTGACGAAAGCCCAGGACCTATATAGGCCAGATAGTTAGGGCTGAAACATGTTGGTGCTAGAGTAAGCGTCTAAGGACCATCACGTCCTTAGACACCCTATTGTATATATTTTAACCTTCCCTCCCTCTCCATTATTAAAAATTCCTTTAGGAGTGGGCGAGGAATTTTATCTTTAACAGTACGCCCCCATACACAATGGGGCAGATTTATGAGGCCCGTTGCGCCATCGGAACGTCACTTTTGTGACGTTCCGTGGCGCAGAAGCATGCGTGATATTTATCAGGCAGCACTGAGCCACATTTTTTGGCTTAATGCTGCCTCATAAATATCAGTCCCTTTAACGCAGTGTTCTGCGTTAAAGGGGCGTGCAATGGGTGTTGCTCGGGGCGTTCCCAGCAACACCCATGGCCTTTTGACACTGCCCCAGATTTACGAGAAATCGTAAATCTGAGGCAGCGCCAAAAGCTTCCGCCTCCCCAGGGGAGGCGTAAGGGAGGCGCAACAGGGAGAAATATCTTTATTTCTCCTCATTTTTCCTTTTTCTATGTGTGCTGCATTCTGCAGCACCCATACAATGAGGAAAAACATCTTGTGATTATTTTTGTACAGAAAGGTTTCCCTTCCTGTACAAATTCATCTCCGCAACGCAGGCACCCTTGCACCATGGTGCAGAGGTGCCTGCGTTCGCGCAGGCAGCCCATTGTGCGCCGGCGCAGGGGAAAAGGACAGGAATGCGCCACATTTTATAGATACGGCGCATCCCTGCCCTTTTCTTTTGCCGTAGGGAAGCGCAGCAGGAAGGCCTGCTGTGCTTCCCTATGGCAAAACCTCATAAATCTGCCCCGGGATCTTTAAGTGCTCCCTGAAAAACAGTCGAGCCCACCCCGACTTTTAGCAGTTGGGGACAGCCCTATGATGACGCATGTCACTATTAGAGTGAGTGAGGGCTATTTAAAGAAAAGGGTCTTTTTCCCTTCCCACCCGTAGCAACGGGTTGGACTTAATTCTGTTGTTTCTCTTGTGAGTTTCGTTCAGGAGAGGATCATCATCACACATTTAGGAACCACCCCACCTTATTCGGATCACTCTTTCATTGCTTGTATTATATATACAGTCGGAGGATAGACATTGGTTTATGATTTACCAGCATAACAGGAATTAGAACACTGGAATATTGAGAGCTCCACTGAAGACATTGGACCGACTCAGGGACTATAAAGGCTGGTAAAGCCTTTTTGCTCCAATATTTCAGTGTTTGTCTTTCAGTTTCTCTCTTTTTAATTTATAACATTCTACCCTCAGGGGTGAAATGATCTAACAGCCTTAATAGCCCGTCTGCCTAAGGCAAATAACAGTTGTTAAAGACCCTGACCCTCGTTATGAGCCCTTGCCTTTGGCTCAGGCCTTTTTGGGGCTATTAACAACCATAAATGCCTCCAACAGCAGGTTATAATGCTTAAAGAATATACCCCACCCTTTTTAGGTCGAGCCTAGCGCAGCGCGCAGGCGTTGCTCTAGGTAAAACAACTTCTTGGAATCACTCCAGACTTTTTGCACGCTTGTGCGTGTTTTTTTTTTTCTTCTTTTTCTTATTGGTCTTTGCGTGCGTCTTTCGAAACAAGAGAGTACGCGATTGGGCAACAGCGGGTGCATGTCCCACCTTTGCCTGGAAATGTATCCGCCCACGGCCTACGGCTTGCGGTTACACGCGGCCTGCCATCTGTTTCCAATTATCACGCCCGCGTCTCGCGTTAATTGTAAACAGATGGCGGTCGTCGAGCAGCGGCTTTCCTCCCTCGTTTACATTAGCAGCTTGTTAACAAATAGTCAGCCCGGGAGCGAGCAGTGGCGCGTGCCAGCTGCATTCCGCGTGTGTCGGGTTACACACAAGAGCACAATTTATTATGTTGCTAATCTCCGCTCACTTTCCAGACCCTCTCACCTTTCTCTTCTTGAGGCAGCTTCAGAGTCCGCCTAGTGGAATCTCGGGCGGGGGCGGCACCAGGTCTGTGATTTGTGAGCCCAAGCACGGGGCTTTCTTGTACACCACTGCCCTTTGCCTGTGACTTCGGGGCCTCCACTATCTCCGGATGCAATTTGGCGGTGAAGCCAACGCCGTCCCGGCTGTTGCACTCTTGGGTCCAGCCACGAGACTTCTGAGACTGCGATTTGCGGACGGTCGCTCCGCTCGTGACTTCTCTGGGCCACAGCTCCGCTCCCGGCATGCGGCTCCACCTCAATCCTCTGCCCAGGGTCTGCCGTCCTCACAGTTATGTAGCAGGGGGCCTCCTTCACCCTGTACGTGATTTCCACCAACTGGCCAGCCTCAGCCTCCTCCGTCTCCTGTTCTGTATTTCGGTGATATAGCTCCTCTCTGTTTGGTCTTGATCTGCGGCTTCCGGCAATAGCACAGATGGGTCCACGCGCTGTCTCTTTAGGCTTTGGTTTCGCTCATGCCGAGTGGTCTCTTCGCAGACCCCATTCTGGGTCCGCCGGCTTCTCAGATATACCAGGGGCTTCCGTTTCCTCGAACTCACTTACTTCAATGGATTACTGGCCGGATTATGGGGTTATGCTCCGGTTGTGGCAGAGCTCAGTTACAAACCCGCCTCAACCAGAGCTGTGCATAAAGGGGAAGTAGCTTGGTTGCAACCACGGCTGATTAATCTTAATGTTGATATGGTATCAGCAGGGCATGAACACTTTGCAGTTGTTTACCGGGCAGAGCCTGTACAGTGTAGGGAAGCACGATTGAGGCCTGGTGAGGCCAACTAACCAAGAACCAGAAAGGGTGTGTTTAATTTGGATGGGAAAATCCTATTAACTACCGTCATTGTTTGCTCGCCAACTCAGGAGGGATGTCACTAATTTGCATGTTTCGTCACACGTTCTTACAGGACCTTTCTTTTCCTCTCCTCTTTCTTCCTCTATCTCGCCCTATTTTTCTCTGCCTCCTGCTCTCTCCCTCCCCCCACCCCTATCGCTGTCAGTGTCCTTCCTCCTGTGTATGCATGTGCTTAATGCCTAAACACTTAAAAGGTCCCAAAGGCGAGACCTATTGGCTATGCCAATGCTTGTTTATTTGTGAAGGCTAGCTGCAGATAAAGGGTGAAACACTGATTAATTGCAGCCACTAGATAGGTATCCCTTTCTCACTCCTGTTTGACATCAAACTTTAATGCTTTGTCTTTCGATCTTAGTGCACGAGATTTGGCAGAAGCCACAAGAAAGCTCAGCTCTTTTTGGGCTCAAAGATTCAAGAGGACCTTGAGCTGAATCAGAACCTATCATGTGGCTGGAGTCTTCAGTGCCTCATCCGCCTCTATACTGTAATCTGGCTATTCTGTGCCTGAAATAAACTCAAATGCTAATGTGATGCCTGTTTTGTATGTGAGGCTATATTAGCCTTCACTGCTGGTGGCCATCTTGTACCTGTAATAATAATCCACATTTGTAAAGCGCGCACAAACACCCGTAAGGGTCTCTAGGCGCTGGGGGCCGTCGGGAAGATTAAATAAGCTATTGCCCAGAGTCACATGGTGCTGGGCTAATCTGCGCCGGCGCTGGGGATCGAACCGTGGTCCCCAGATTCCGGAGGCAGTCGCCCTGGCCGTGGCGCCACACCTCTTCCACGACCTCTTCCACACCTCTTCCTCTACCTGTGATGTCTTATGCATTTGACCCAAGGACCCTCCTGCGCTCCCGCTCCCTGTGCTCTATCTATTTCTGTATATTTTAGGTCTAACCAAAAGACTGTTTTAGTTGTCTCACCAGCCTTATGTTTCCACAAAAATAATACATAACCTTGCTTAGAAAAAATCTACTTCAGATATTCATCAGACAGAGTGTCATTCACATATTCGTTGAGTCTTTCAGAACAGCATACATAAAATAGGGCAGTAGATCAGCCTTCTTCGACCATTGGCTCTCTTCCCAAAGTATGGTTCTGCTTAGTAGACAGCCGCCGGTCTTTAGGATGTCAGGTATTCTGAGTAACAGTATGTTGCGTGTGCTGTACTACTCTGCATGTGAGAAGCCCACCATCAGGAGAAATTTCCTTAAGTTCATCCCCCAGCAGCTCACCTGCAAATGCAGACTTCTGCTAATTGAGTAATGAGAGTACCAGCAGCTTAGCTGACATTGCTCCTTGACCACAACTTTCTTATGCAGAGTGCCAGGCATCATTCTGCAAGCTTCAAAACCATGCCGTCATCTTGAAACGATACTCTGTCACAAGATGGCAGACCAGTGCAAAGCTTTTTTTTTTTTTAATGAAGCACATGCCCTCCACATTTAGTAGACATAGTTTTCTTTTGTTTTTCTTTATTTGTTTTTTATTTATTTTAGCATATTCTTGCACTACCTCGTTTTTAGAAGTTAAGTTAGACTTTTTGTTTTGATGCCGAAAAGCCTACACAGATCAGAATTACATTCTGCAGTGCTGGTCTAAGTTTGGCCTTATGGGAGATTAGATAATGTCAATGGACATTCACACTTCAGTGTAGCTTTCTTCAAGAGCTTTGAATTACACTAGTGAACCGATGCACTAGATATTCAACCTGTGTCTCCTATTGGCAACATCTGTTCAAACACCACTCTTTCCTAGTGAGCTGTGTGCCTGTGTGTGAGCAGTGTACTTAAATTAGTACAGGATATTCACCATGTTTTATGAGTGCATTGTGTATGATGTACCTCTGAGAATGTAGGATTAACATTGTATTTTCGAGTGCAGGGTAAGTGGTCTACAGGTTGAAAGTTGTGCGTGTGTGAATGCAGAGTGAGGCCTATGTCTGTGTGAGTGCAGTGTGAGGGATGTGCCTATAGGAGGGTAGAAATTTGAGTATGGAGTCCTTGCATGTTATGTCTTAGTGTTCATGCACCTTACAAGGGCCAAACCTATTGGCTTTGGTAATGCTTTTTAGGGTTATGGCTTTGACTTGCAGAAATACAGTCCAGGCAGTGAAAATACAATAGACTGTGTAAAAGAATGGTAGTGAGTTTTGATAAGGCAGATGCAGACTCTGTTGAAAGAGGTTGAGGAGTGACGGGTCAACAGACAGACTGAAATGTCACCGTAGTGAGCGGGCCCCCTCATTTTACTTTGCCCATTACAATCTAGCTATGTCACTGGTGATTTGCCTAGTTTGTTGCATGGATGAAAGCTGTTTCTGCGTGGCATTGAGCTCTTCTGCCAGCTTCTACAGTATGGCGCTGAAGGATCCCTCTGCACTGACTTGGTGCAGGGTTTTCGAGGTGCACTTGGTGTTGATTTTGGCTCTGATGTAGGATGGTTACCACCCTTGGGCCAAAGGGGAGTCAGCAGCTGTCATGGCTGTTGACACTTTAAGGGCCTGCTGGTTTCAATGCTGAGGAGCCCGCACCTTGTTCCTCTTTTTCGTGAATGTTCAAGGACAGCATTTCCAAGCTGCCTATTGTTTGAGCCACGGGGACTCCAGAGAAATGTGGTTCTTACTCCACAATGCAGTGAAAATGTTGGGGGTTGCCGAGGTAGATTGCTATTGCGTCTCCCTGTACACCCAATTTTTTTCCCTTTGATACCTCAGTGTTTTTTGCAGTTAAAGGTATGGGAGAATTCACAGGCGATGTCGTCATGATCAGGGGAGAGGCAGAGGTTGCAAACATCAAAATAATCTGATGAATGGTATTTACCATTGCACCTTAATCAGACCTGGAAGGGCGTATGTTCTATCAACCCCTTTCCAGTATGTATTCCCTGAAACAATGCCTGATAAACTTACGCGGATTTGACCAGTGCAGGGAAGGTCTAATCATGAGATGTCAAGGCGCAACAGCCGTCATTGGTCAAGCAGGTCAGGTGGTTTTTCAGCAAGAGAGAACTATCCAGTAAGCGCGGACAGCGCAGTAATTGTCTTTCCAGTTTTTGGTCCCGAAGAGTAGACCTACAGGGCCACTAAAAAGCTGCAAGGATACACAACAGTCTCGGAGCCCTTGCTGGACATATCTGAACCTCTATAGTGGAAAAAAAGATCTAGGGTGGAGTCAGCGCCCATGCGCCTTGTAGACTAAGGCCAAAGCTACAACACATTTTGTGCCTCCAAACTTCTTCGAAGCAAAATAAGTTGTAACGTCGGAGCCAACACTAGATGGTGGTAGTATGAAGAGCATGTGTATCTACAGCCACAAACACTACAAATATATTGCTTTCTTTGAATATTTCACTGACATTTCCTTTGTTGTGTGTGCATGCTAAGCTGTCTAATCATTGCTGGCAGATACTTACTATTTTGAAAATAACTATGCTTTCTATTTTGCTTGAAAAAGAAAACACAAACCTTAAGCCAGGCTCTACATAAATTGTTCCATTAGAATGCAGAAGTTTAAGACTATCTTGCCTCTAGTGAACCTGCAGCTTCCAATCTAATTTTAGGTGAGTTTTTAGAGTGTGTGTTCAGGAGGTTCTCGACATAGTGTTTTCATTAGCGGCTGTAGTCAGGGATGTAGCTCTCACATCAAAACCTGCTCCCATCAAACATGTAAGATCTATAAGGAGGCAAGTTAAAGAGGAAAATGCATCCCTAGAATATTTTGTTTCAACAGAGACAGTTTTCCTTTTCAGAATGAGAAGCATGTTTGTTTTTAAAAGCGACCCTTCATATGAACCAGCACTATTTTCAGTCCCTTATCCGGCACCATTTCACATTCCTCCTAGGGCCATTTTGGTCAAACAGTGATGCCACCTCAGAGACACATCCCGCACTTGCAGAAGCTTTTAAATGCCTAGCCATTGGTCCAAAGCTACTCATCCTGGATAGGGTGGGTAACCAAAGGTATGGCCAGTGATTCCATGCCCATAAGACACTTAATAGACAAGATCTCCTGCAGGCCAGAGTTTGAGTCAACTTCACAACAGTAAGCATTGGGAAGTGCTCAAAATGGCAGCCAGCAGAAACTCCTACCTGCATAACAAGTCAGCAGCCGCATGGAAGGCGGGAGCATTTGTCACGAGAGACATTCATGATCACAGCATTATTCCCCTAAGAATTCCTTCCTTGTGACTCCCTACGCTAACGCCCTTCCGTTTTCATTAGATAGGAGTCTCTGATATGTACATGAGTGTGCCGCATCTCTACCAATCTCGGGAAGAAAATAAAAGCCTCATAAATCAATAATGGTCCCCAGTGACTAAATTCCAAACATTTGTCCTGACTGAAGATTTAAGTACCAGCCACAAAGGCAGCGAATGTGGAACGATAAGTACTCACATTCCTATACAAGAACTGCAAAATAATACACTTCAAGAGCCTGGTAGGCAACTTCTGAGAAGATCTCATAAGATAATGTTGTTTCAGCCCATGTCTCAAATAAAAGAGACCTCTTGTTATTGGACAGGAGTTACAAGTTCTATCCACTGTAAGTTAACCTTTTTCCAATTTTAGGAAGAAGTAAGACTCTGTGTCCTTGAAGGTAGTTTCTTGTGGGGAGATGTGAGATGGAGGCATGAGATGTAAGCACAACCTTTGTGATGGAGGGACAGCAGTGTGGTGATGTGTGACGTAGGGTTATGTTGGGAGAAGTGGTGTGGTGAATAGGGTGGCATGCAATCGTCTTACGAGTAGCTGTTTTGTTGCTGCCTGCGTCGTGCGGTCCTCATCTTCTCAAAGCGTGCCTCCATCTCCTCCAGGACCTTGGGAGTATAGCGTACCACAAGCTTCACTGTGCCCTGCGCAGCCTTAAGCAGCTCCACTGCCTTCTCGTGCTGCTCTCCTTCCACACTCTGAAGAAGAAAGACAAACAGTGAGAGAGAGAGAGACAAAGGAGAAAAAATATCAGGGAGCAGGAGTCCGCAGGGTAAAGGTTACAGAGAATCATCATAGAAGGAAAGTCAAGGAGGGAAACAGTGTGGATCAATCTCAAAGGAATAATCATGGTGAGGGATTGAGAAACTGGAGAAGATTCACATTAGTTTCTTCAGAATTACTCAGCTGTTCCCTCCCTCCAGCTGCCACTCAACCTCCAGCAGGTATGCTGCTCTAATATGTAATTCAGAGTATAATTCTTAAGGGGAAAACATGGTATCTCAGGGCTAGTTTCTTAGCAGAGTATCTTAGTAAATATATGAGATCTTCTGATTGTATAAAGGTCTAATCTAAAGTAAATCTTATGATCCACAGAATTCCCAAAATAAAAAGTACAGATTCTAAAATTTTCCAGTGGAAGATGGTGAACGCTAAAGGTGGTGGGACATACATATACGTCTCAAGTTGGATCAAGCAAGTTACTGCACCTACTTTCCACTGGTACATTTTGAAAGTTATTTGGAAAAAAGAAGCCAAATAGTTCATTATGCAGCACACTTGCCACACATATAAATGGCTAATTTTCCAAAGATTCTGAAGGGTTATTAAGGAAATATTCCAATTTGTTTATTCCCTCTAAGAAAATTTAGGAAGAACAGTGGCAAAACAATGCATTTTAGCACACTATCTTTTGAGATTGGTGAAGAGTTAAAGAGAGAAAATTAAACATCTTGCGTTTGTGTTCCCAAATATATATAGCAAGTGCTCTCAGTGGGAAACAAGAAGCACAGGTCAGCACCCAAAGAATTAAGCTGCTGATGGCAGGTTCCACTGTTAGTAAGTCTGGCAGTTGCAGAGATGATTTTGAAATGTATAAGGTGCATGTCCCCAAGCTATGTAATGGGACCACAGCAAGATATGGTGCATTCTGAAAAGTCACATATTACATTACACGTAGGATAGCTCAGGGATTAAAGTGACTGCCACACAGATCTTCTTGTAATCTGCAGGCAACAGGTCCCTGTCCCTGTAACATAGATCAGAGCATTAGTTTGCTGCTAGCTGCCGGGCTGTGCGTAACCTTCATGACATAGATCTGAATCCTCACAAAACCAATTCAGCCATCCATCCTTCCAAGGTCGACAAACTGAGCATAATTAAATATAGTCATAACAACAGCTATTTTGAATTGGGAGTAGGACATAGTAGCCACTGGGACATTTTTTATGCATGACACCTTTAGCCAGTCCGGCCAAATTAGGCAACAACAACATATGTATTCTGACACCTGAAAGTATTTTTTGGGGCTCACAGAAAGGTAGTGTTAAGGAGTAGTAAGGTTTTTAGGTTTCAGGGAAAAATAGCATTAAGAGTTAGAAAGTGTTTTAAGGGTTACATTAAATGGTAGTAAGGAGTTTCTAGGGTTCAAGGAAGTTAAGACTTAGATAGGGTTTCAAGGGTTCAAGGATAGGTAGCATTAAGGAATAGTAAGAGGTTTGTAAGGTTCAGGGAAAGATAGTTTTAAGGGATTTTTAGGGTTCAGGGAAGGGTAGCGTTATTGGGTAGTAAGGGGCTTTTAGGGTTCGGGGAAGAGAACAGCAGCTTTAATCAGCAATAATGGGTGATAATGAGTATTTATGCTTCAAGGAAAAATAGAGTTACGGGATAGTAAGGGTTTTCTTATGGTTCATGGAACTGCAGCGTTAACGAGTAGTAAAGGTTTTTAGGGTTCCGTTCATTGTGGCGTTACAGCAGGGGTCTCCAATCTTTCCAAAACTGAGAGCTACTTCTAATCATTAAACACCACACTGAGCTTCTGTCCAATATAAGGATATGATAATGGTACACAAAGGCCAAGTAACTTCGATGCCACCTACGGATTACCACAATTCCGCTCCAGTGTGCATACACTACTAGCAGTACATGATTTGTATTGTAAAAGATTTACATGTGGGATTCCCAAAAGTTAATTTTATACCTTTTCTGTTGTGTATGGATCAGCTCTAAGAGGTGAGTGTCTCACTGGGGCGTATACCAAACTTTTCATGCAATATAGACGATGGCACTGCTCTCCTTTTGTGAGTGAGAGCCCAGAGTTCTTCCTAGGTCTGCCTAATTACCCAGAAGTCCATTAGCATTTACATTGCCTTCTTAACTAGGACTATTAGTAAACATATAAATAAACATATCTCTGCAGTCCACCCTCACCTGCGACACACACACATTATGCCTGCCAGCTAATTATGATACACAAATTAATGCATGAACAGATTGTTTTCAGAAGCCAAACACCCGTAAAGAAAAGAAGGAAATACATAAAGGCAGAAAAAAGAGAGAAATACAGGAACGAATGAAAGGAAGAAAAGAGGAAAAATGAGCAAGGAGGGTAGGAAAAAAGAAAATGAAAGAATTTGTGAGAGGAAGTAAAAGGGAGAGAAAAGAACAAGGGAGGACAAACACAGAAACAGAGAGAAAGGAAGAGAGGGAAAGAAAATGACAAAAAAAGAGATGAGGAGAAAGAGACCAAAAGGTAGACAAAGAAAGAATAGAGGATGAAAGGAGTGAAACAAAAACAAAGGCAGAAAGAAGGAAAGAAAGAAAGGAAGAATAGAAAATGAAGAAAAGAAGCACCAATTACAGAGAAAAGGAGAGCAAGAGAAAAAAGGAGAGAACAAAAGAAGAAATAAGCAGAGGAAAATGAAAAAAGCCAAAAATATAGAAAGGAGAAAAAGAAATATGAAAGAAAGAAGAGAGAAAAAGAAAGAGGAAGGCAAAAGAAAACAGGAACAAAAGAGAGCAGACAATTAAAAAAATGAAAAACCTAAGAAAGAAGGATAGATCAAGTCGAAAGATACAAAAAGAGGTAAATGAATAAGAGAAATAGAATAAGAAAAAAAGAAGAGGAGAGAAACAAAAAACTTGAGAAAGAAACAGAAAAAGGAGAGAAAAGAGAGAACGAGAAGAGTAAAAAAAGGTAAAAACAAGTAGATTAAGAGAGAGAAAGAAAGAAAGAGGACAAAGAAAAACTGAACAAGACAATACAAACAAGAAATAGAAAGTTTGCAGGAACGAGAAAACAAAAAAGAGCAACAGGAAAGAAAGAGCAGAGAAACATCAAACGGAGAATGTAGAGAATAAAAGAATGGAGAGGAAAAAAGAACAAATGAAAGAAAAAGAGGAGGAACTGGGTTAAGAAAGGAAGAATAATTAGAGTAAAACAGAACAAAAGAGAACGAAATATGTTTTAACAAGAGGGTGGGGTGCCTTTTTCTGCACTGTCAGCTTCCCTGGCCTAACAGAACTGGGCCCATGGTGTTTAAAATGTTGCTTAAGCCGGTGGGCAGCTGTATTTTTTCAAACAAGCAGACAGGCATTTTGTTGTTAATTGTTTAGTTTAGGTTTATTCACTGGTTTTCACGGGGACACTTTTTATAATTGTCTAAAGAAACTGTCATTTTTTGTTCGGAATGTATATTGTGAAATTGTTTTCTAAAACTTCTTCATTGTAGATATAAAGAACAATGTTTTTTACCAAATTTCTAATGTGTATGCTCAACTTTTCTTTCTGACGTCACGTTTAACCCTCTTTTTTTATTGCCATTTGGGCTTTATATATTATATATTTGGTTATTAATCCATATGAGCCATTGTTTCTGTTTAATAATCGGTATAATAAAAGGCCTCCGGAAGGTTCTTGACGTGCTTCCAGTATCTGCTAGGAAAACCTTAGTCCACGCACTTGTCACCTCTCGTCTGGACTATGGGAATGCCCTCTATCTGGGCACCAGCAGTAAAAGCATGCAGAGGCTACAATATATTCAGAACGTGTCTGCCCGCCTTGTCCTGATGCTTCCTAGGAGAGCCTCGTCTAAAGATGCACGATCTACTCTACACTGGCTCCCAGTTAAAGAAAGAGTCTCATTTAAGGCCCTCTGCACTAGTCACCGAATCCTGCTAGTGAAGGGCCCGATCTATCTCCACAACCTTCTGTCCCCCTATACGCCCTCCAGGGCCCTGCGATCCTGGGGCGAGGGTCTTGTTCAAGTCCCTGCTATAAAAAGAACAAGAATGGGGGGACGATCTTTCCGCTACCTAGCAGCTAAACAATGGAACGCTCTCCCCTTGGAACTGCGGCTGGAACAATCCAAAACCAAGTTCCGAAGAAAACTAAAGACCTGGCTTTTCCAACCATAGAATCCTTCCGAGCCCTTATCTTCCCGGCCTCCTACCACGTACCAGGCTGCTCCAATTGGCCGCAGCGCGGAGACACACTAGTTAGTGTAACCATGCGCTTTATAAACTTCTTTATTATTATGTACAGCATTGTAGTAGCATCTGTTTGATTTAAGTCAAGCACTGTTGTAGTAATATCTAGACTTGATAAGGCGCTCTCTCAACTTGATAAACAAATAGTTCCAGATCTTGGAGGGTAAGCACTTTTTCGGTGGAAGCACACAACTTCTGCCCAAAGAAGACTCCTGTCAATCAACATGTGGATGGAGTCAGGGCTTTAGCGCTCCTGGTGCCCAGTGCGACAGTCTTTGTTGGTGCCCCAACAAAAACCTCCTTCTCCACGGATTCCCTCACTACCAAGCTCCACCAGTGCCCTTCCCTAACATGCATTTGTATTATAGCGCTACTCGTACCATTCTGGGATGTCGGAGCACTTTACATCACACACACATTATAAAGAACCAATGAATCGTATGTGTCTATAGGCAATGTCACATAAGACAATGTTGGTTACAAGGAATAGGAATCACATGTAATTCATATTAGCAGGCAGTATAAGAGTGTTTTTGATCTGGAGAAGCACAAACTAAGGATTGCTTTATTAATAAGAAAGTATTTATATTCAAATGAACCCTTCTTAGCAACAGTAGGATAATGAAAGACTGAGGAAAAAACATAACATTATAACATATATCGTTATAGGTTGCATGCAGCTCTTTGATGACAGTTCATAGGTCACTGTGCTTTATTAGGGTTGTAACTTGAGGACTGCAAGTAACAAAAAGATTTTTGTGACAAAAACAGAAAACCACTGAGCGACACACATAAAATAAAGTTTGGTGATTTGTATAGTACACGTTCTTTGCAGCAACCCTCTGTGCTACATTATCATGAGTGGAAGCTGGCACTAGACAAAACTCCGTTTTCTCTCCAGGAGGAACATAAATCACCAGAGTTATCTTGGCATTTGTATTGTTGCCTGAAAACTGCTGGACGCCCAAGAAACTCTGCAGCAGGTGCTTTTTTACGCTGGGGTTATTTCTGAACACAGCATCCCCCTAGGTGAGCGCCAGGTGCAGTTGCACCGGTCGCACTGCCCTAGAGCCAGCCATGGATAGAGCCAAAACCCCTTTCTGTAGTACTCCTGAAAACTCTTTATGTATTGATCATACAAGGACTGTACTGTCAAGCCAGAGCTTTGAACGGGGTTTTAAAAACTCCTATTCAAGTGGCAACTGTGATGCTTAATTTCTTCGTATCTGCTTGGGCTCTGTTGAGTTCAAGATTATGGCAAGTTGTATGGCTTAGTCTGCAAACATGATCCCAGACATAGCTTTGAATTATTCTATCACATGCTTTGTATCCAGCAGAAGGGAGGTACATTATATTTGCTTTAGAATGACTGCTATGCCGTGTCAGATGTCAATTTTATGCTGAACAAAGCACCCAGGGAGCTCTCTGTGCAGGAGGCACCAGAATGCTTCCCCGCTCCCTTCTCCCATGCAACTTTGCAGTCTTGCTTTGTGTTTTAGTGACGTTAGCAGATGCACAGGCTAGCATTGGTTGCTGACTGCAGACTTAAGCAAAGAGCATTATGTTATGCCCTTCAATAGCTTGCTGATTTGGGTTGTTTAGGCCTACCCTACCAGACAGTGCAAGCTGTCTTGCTGAGAAATACATATTGTGGGCTTACCAAGTACGTACAGTGGCTAGGGCCCACCCATTGCTTACCACTGGCTGGCGTTCCTGTCACTCTCATTTGGTTGCCTCTTATTTGATGGCTTATTTATCAATCTTCTGTTTGCCCCATCTATGAAGCACTGCCTCTTTACCATCTTGTTGGTTAGCTAGCTTCAATGCTTCCTCTGCTCGGTTTTAGAAAACTACTTTTTTGCTTTTTGTCTAAACACGCCATGAGAGTGCATATGCTTTCAAGGTGTCTCCCTCGTGCGATTTTCTCCCCTCAACTCTCTCTGCCCATGAGCTTTTCTCCCTCCACCCGCACTCAAACTGCTCTCTCTCACCTGTGTGCTTTTGCCACCTCCCTGGCACAGAACATTGCTTTCTTTTGCTCGTGTTCTCTCCCTCTTGTTGAGTCTCCCCCACCCGCCTTCCTTGTTGCTTCTCCTGCGTACTCTATGTACCTTCACCTCTTCCCCCTCCCCAACCCGCTCCCACAACCCTCATCTATTTTTTGTTGAAAAAGTGATTTTATGCTAACTTGAAAAAATTCTGCTTCCTTATTACTTTTTAAAATTTACCAATCCATCTCATATCGGTAAATAACCTTTTGCCTGCATGTGTATGCGTATTGAACGCATGTGCATACCTACAAATGTATGCTCTGGCTGCATCATCACATCTTTTTAGGTTTGGCCTGCACAGCACTTGCGCTGTGCTTGTGAAATCTATTGTTTTTAATATAAATCTTAAAAGGGGCTGGCATCACGCCCCCTCGCTTTCTTGGCTTTTATTGGTTCCTGGGCTTGCCACTTACTTTTTCTTCCATTTCGATTGGCTGTAGAATATTTTCTTGCATTGACCAATGCTTGTTCCTCATCTGCGTCTCTTATCAATGTCCTGTGACCAAAACACTGTTAACATCCGCTTTGGTAGAACTCTTTTTCCATAAAGATTGCCTCTTTCTGCTTTTCCATCTTGCAGCAGATTTATATAGAGCAATTTATCACACAGAGAGATTAAGTAATTTGCCCAGAATCACAGGATGTTGCGCTGCCAAGCCTGAGACTTGAACCGGTATCCTCAGCTCTCGATTCAGCTGCTCTGGCCAATGCGCTACATCCTCCAGACTGCTGTGATGCTTGTTTCCCATGGTATTATTTTATGTACTGTGTTGACGTACAGACTGTTTACATGCATTTGGGGTACATATAAACAAATTCTTTCTTATTATTTGTTGTTTAAATTTTGCCCTTGCGCAACAGGTTTCTCGATAAGACAGTGATACTCACTGACATATCTTGTATTGTTCGCTTAACAATGGCGCTGAATTTAGTGCTATAGCCCGTTCTTTTCTTTCCTTTCTGCTTATGACATCAAAACATAGGTATTTAAATCTTCCAATATGGTGACTATCGCAGACACCATCGGGAAAGAGTTAGACACGTTTGGAAACTGTTGCGCGGTGAATGCATGATAAGATCAAAAGTTCCTTTCAAATTGCATTATCATATGAGAGGGTCGTGCATGTCAGAACTGTTATAGATGAAACTAATGGGCACCTATTGTTACGATATACACAAACTTGTATATCAGCCCACAATTGCATGTTAACCCCTTCGCTGCGGCGGGAATTCCGCCGCAGCGCTGGGGGGTGCGGGGGGGGCAGCGCGGTGGCGCTGTGCTCATGACGGAGCCACTCCGTCATGAGCCACGGTTGAGCTGTGCTCATGACGGAGTGGTTCCGTCATTACTCCGCCCAGTTGCATTGTCCCCCCGCACAGGCGGGGAAACAGTGCCGCGTGGGCGGAGCGGCCGCCAACGGTCGCGGCATGACGGAACCGCTCCGTCATGAGCACGCGGCAACCGTGGCTCATGACGGAGCGGTTCCGTCATGAGCGGGGAAGGGGTTAAAGACAGTGCTTGCGTTTGTTTTTCTTCTGTCTCTAACCACTTATTCACGTGAGAGCATCATACATGAGATCACCTTTTTTAAATTTCATGAGCATTTCTTGTTTAAACTTACATCTATAAAAATGCATTAACATGTTGTAGATGTGATTACGTTTGCCACGAGCACCACGGGCCTTCTACGCACGCACAGTTTCAACCGCTCCCAATATTATGGAAGCACGTATTGGTGTGTGGGTTGCACCACGAGTTGTTTTCGGTTCTGTTTAACAACAGATTAAATATATACGTCCTTTCACCTCTAGCCGAGAACCTAATCACAGACTGATGTTCACCACGGAGTCTCTTTACAAAGGGTTGTGAGTAGGTCATAGATACACCCAAGGACCTATCTATGAACCTAAGACTTGTGCCTGAAGTTCTGGTTCCATTTCCATAATTTTATTTATTTCATAGGTTAATACTTTAGTATGCTTGGTTAGAATCTGGCAATTTATCAACAGCACTATTAAACCGTGTTCACAAATTGTAATACCATCACCTGAAGCGTTGGCTTACTGATGAGCGGGTAACGCACTAATCAACTGCAGCCCTGGGCCCACTGCGCCGCTTTCCTCAGCGTTAGTCATGGTAGACTCAAAGCTGGTTATTCTATGCACCTTTTTACACCCAGTCAAAAGTGACATGTATCACAGTATAAATGTCAATGGGTAACCTAAATGAGTTGGAAGCTGGCATGTTTGGATTCGTTTGAATTTTTTTGCCTTTCCAAGCTGGCTATGTGGCATGTTCTTTCTTCACTGCTCTATTACCTGCAACAAAACCTCGCGCCATGCCCCATTCGGACAGCAAACCAAATATAGTGATAACTGTACATTTAGAACCAGCCATTCATAAATGGATTGCAGTGTGTGCTCCACTTGTGCGGTTCACTCACGTGTGTGCGATGTAAGCCTTTTAATCTTGATTCGTTGAACACATGATGTCCAGTCAGCATGGGGGCGCGAAATCGCTTTATTTTATTCTAATGAATGTTCAATGAATTCCAGAAATTTTTGTGAAAGTATGCTTCATAGCAACATGTAGATGTCATTTATTTTCAGCATCCAAACTTTATCAATGCTTCCAACTGCCTCTTGCTCAGCAAGTGCACCCTGTCAATGTTCACACCATTTAGTAAACATGTTATGTCCCTCTGTAAGCTGTCTCTGCTGTCACTTGTCTGAACATCCCACCGCTGCTTGGGAAACTAGTTGATCCCACCGTTCCCTGTCAGCTAGTTACTGCATGCCCTGTGTGCTCCTCCTGTATCTGCCTGTTTGGATTTGTTAAGCTCCACCATATCCTGTTTATGAATATGTATTGTCCTAACGGCCAGACGTGCATACTTAAAAAACATGACGGCTTGCAAAGAAAAATCCATGAACCCGGTGCACATAAGCCTACTGGATCCAGTTGCTGTCATGTGTTTTGGACTGAATGCAAACCCTTCCCTCTTCTATACCTGCACTACCCTTTTCCTATCCAACTAACAAACTCACATGTCCACCGCTCAAATTAATTTCATATTTCCCTATACTAGTTCTCCTCTAATTCTCTTTGGGTTCCGGAGTAGCGTGCGTCTTGCCGAAAAAGCGCTTTGATACTTCGTCGGGGGTCCTAAGCGCTATGTAAATACAATTATAATACAATTAAAGCACACTGCCTGTCTTGCTCTCTGACTTTCGAGTAAAACTAAGTACGCACCGTTTTTCTCTTGAGCTGCCCTGCAGTGCCACCTGCTGATCAATTGCTAGCGGTGGCCTTGGTGGCATTGTCTCCAGTTAACCATACCCCTACATCAATCAGTCTTTACAACTATACTGATGAATTAGGCTGTTGGTCACAGATTTTGGCAGTCTTTCCGTTCATTTATTTTCTGTCCTCACTGAACACTCTATTGAAACCAACGTGTGCTTGCAGTCTCCGTTCAACAACAGTCCCTCCGCCCGCTCTTTCAGACCACTGCATTATCTGCTTACTTCCGGTTTCAACACTAACAACTTCATTCCCATCAATCCCATGGTATCGAACAGAGCCCCTTCCTCACCGTTTAACTGCCTTCTCTCGTGGATGCAAAGTGCCCGTTCCAATGAGTTACTCGTCCTACTCTGAATAGAAACGGGTTTGTGGCGGTTTCCCGGGCTGCCGGACTCTTGCCCCGCGCATTGTGGCCATCTTCTGCCTCAGTTCCTCTCACCGCTGAGTTTCATCATGGCGATTAACACTTTCAATTCCTTAACAATCTGTGCCTATTTTATCTGCTGCTTTACGCAGCGCAATCTCGGCCCGAAGGCACGGGAGCTCTTTGCCTTTAGCTTCTCAGAAGAGCTTTGGGTCGACTTTGCGCTGTATAAAAAAAGCCTCTCTCTGCTGGTTTATTAATTGCTTCATAATGCTCATTGCGAGTGGTGCAATGAGAGACAGTTTTTCTTACTTTTAACAGGGATGAACGAGAAGAAATATTCTTTATGTTCAGACACATGTGAAATGGACAGAGGACACAGACAGTAAATGATAAAAACATGAACTTATTTATTCTTTTCGATCTGCAATGATCATGTCATTCTTTAATGGCGATGTGGTTTTGTTGTGGTAAATGTTTTGTGTTACAAAATTAGAGCAAACGTCTATGAGTGAGCCTGTGTTTCCAACATCTGTATGTCAGGTAACTTGATTGACTGCCAAGAACAAAGGCTGGTGCTTTCCAGGCCACGAAAAGGCCCTGAACATCTCTGTGCCCTGCCCCAGTGACAGCCCTGCGAGATATTCACACTGCCTTTTATCCTCACCTCCAGAGCTTTCAAACCTGCTGCCTTATAAACAGCCACCCACAACATGAACTAGCACAGACACTTACAGGTGACCCACTTCATTGTATAAAATAGTGTATGTTTTATATTATTTACTCTTTTTTCCAGGTCTCTTCTTAATGCGGGGTGAGAGCCTTTCATAGCTCTTTGCAAGTCTAGTTCATGATCTTGCTCGAGTATGGCACGCATATCACACGTGCATGGCGACTACATGTTTTATTTCCTTTGTCCTCCACCATTTACCTAATCTCACCACATTATATTACCACCAGTTACTGCACAATAGATTGACTCTCTCAATAAACAAGTCATAACACTTTTATGGAGTTTCAGTAACTTATATTGCACAACTGCTCGTCAAGCTAAATCTTACACCAAAAAATGTATATTAATCACATCGGTGAATCCTAAAGCATTTATAAATGCTTGTTTTTTTACTCTTGCCACCGCAGCTGCAATGCTGTGCATCAAGGCTAAAAACATTACCAAAGCCAAAAGGTCTTATAAGACAAGCCCTATTGGCTTTGCCAATGCTTGTTTTATGAGGTGCTGCTGCTGGCTTGTTCATAAATGGATGAGTCACCACTGATTATTTTTATTGTAACATCCACATCCATCAATTTATTTTAAAAGCGAAAGAACTGAAAACTGCAATATAACAATCGAAAAGAAATAAATCCTTCATACGGTAACAAAAAGGCAGTGTTGAAATCCGATAAAGGGCTTTACTAGTGGCATGTGGTACGTGGGTGGGATGTTTGGGATAGACTGTGCAAGTTTTTGTTTTCTATTTGTTCAGGGGGGGGGGGGTTATTACTATCTCCTGTACATGTTTGTGGGCTGTTTAGGCCTTGATTTATTGCTAAAATCCAATAAGAATTGTCTTGGTAAAAAATGCAGTGTTCAGGTTTCAACATACACTGTAACGAATCGTTTATCTGAGAAAAACAATAAAAATGATTGTTGGAATGATTGTCTTTATCTCCAGCGTGGTCCAGTCCATTGGTTTGTCTGGCATGCCAATCCAAACAGACACCAGCCGTATGCAAAATGTTTAACTTTTTATAAAAGATGGAAATTACTTTAAATATTTTCTTAATTGTTCAGGCATTTGTACAGAACTGGCCAAAACAAGTATTTTTGAAGGGGCCGGATCACCTTTATTGAGCATTCAGACGCATTGAATGTAGACTTACATGCTTGCATTTTTAACTTCCCTGCTT
Organism: Triturus cristatus; assembly: GCF_964204655.1. Lineage (NCBI taxonomy): Eukaryota > Metazoa > Chordata > Amphibia > Caudata > Salamandridae > Triturus > Triturus cristatus. The sequence continues at coordinate 279,720,160 of NC_140590.1, forward strand.
GCCAAGACTACAGTAAGATAGTTTGCCCCTACCATCAGGACCCTTAAATTAGAATTATAAATGACTACGTCCTCGAAAATTGGGGAATATGTCTATGACTCCATTTCCCCTTGCAGCGGAAACATGGAACTACCCATATTTCCTGAGAGCATGGGCAGATGGGCAAGCTGTGGCGTGCAAGTGCACAAGACCTTGCGAGGAGCTATGGTACTCACCACGCCGTTGACAGACAGCAACTGGTCTCCTCTCTTCAGCCCTCCGTGCCGGTCGGCAACTCCCCCAGGAATGATGCGAGAGATGTAGATGGGGGAGTTCTGCTCTTTGCCTCCCATGATGTTAAACCCCAACCCTTCATCGGTTTTGGGGAGCTCCACCACGCGCGGGTGGGCATGGCCTTCACTGGCAGCAAAGGCGGCAACTGTAGCCTGAGGTATAAGCAGGGAGAGAATAGAAGCAAAGATGGTCAGAACTCAGGCAACAATGTGTACTTAAGTAAACCAATTATTTAGACTTTAGCAAAACAAATGTCAGTGTGGGGCCACCATATGTATGCATGTGGTATTTGTATAGCACAGACGTAGCTGTAAGGTAGCAAGGCAGAGATACAGTCAACAAGTGGTTGGAGAGATATTTGGATTCTCAATAGTAAAAGGTGACTTTACTTCATTATGATGTAGTGTTCTTTAAAGAGATGTGCTTTCAGCTCTTTCCTAACTTGGGGTAGGTCCTGATGGATACAGCGATGCTGTTCCAGTTGCTCAATGCATAGATGGGGAAGGCCTGTTGCCTTTTTTCGTTCTGTTTTTGCACTTCTTCATTTACAATCTGATGGATTCCTGGTTGTGGGTTTTCTAAGAGATGCCAGAGATCTATTGTTAGCCAGATAGCCAGGGGTGCCGGTCGTGATGGCTTTGTAGATTTAGCCAAAGGGTTTGAGAATGGTGTGAGCCGGAAAGGTTAGACTAATTGATAACGTTTGCTTTGGCATGAAGGATGCCATCAAAGGGGTCATAGTGGAGGCTGGTACGGCATGGCTCAAGGCATTGCCACCATCCAGATGCAAGAGTGCTGAATTGCAGTTCTAAAGTCACTCTCTAGGAAGAATGGTTTTATTTTCTTTACTTTAGACAGTTGGTGCCAGGCTGGCTTGGTTTTCTTGGTGATATGTACCATTAGGATGAAGTCGTCCATTTAAAATCAATTGACTTGTCACTTTGTGGTATTCCACTGTGAGAGTGCACTAAGGCCTGCTAACCAGACTTCAGTGCCAGTGCCCTGACCCGAAAGTATATGTTGACTTGGCTGTACCCATTTGGAAATGGTTAACTAATCTGTAAGTTCTAGGAAATGGTACCCTGATATCCAGATCATATAAGTTAGAGGGGTACTCAAGGACTGATTGTGCCTCCCTGGAGGTCCTAGGAGTAAAACATGTCCCCCATGCCACACCTGCAAACTGGTAGAGCAGTTGTGTACTGCTAGCCAGACTTTGCCATTGAAAGCAATGACAAACGCACACAAAACGGAACTTATGTTCCTGGGCAAAAATTCTTCATCTCCCTCTTCTTTCACGTGGCCACCCTGTCTCGGCCCCATGCCCATTCCTAAGCCCCAGGTTAAAAGTCTTGGGGTGTGGCTGGATAACACTCTCTGCTTCAACCATCAAGCCACTAAGCTTTCTGCCACCTGCTTTGGACTAATGCGGATGCTCAGGAAGATCCTCCCCTTATTACCTTTCCAAGCAAGGAGAATCATGGTGCAGGCCCTGATTCTATCGCGTCTGGACTACGGGAATGCTCTCTATTTGGGTGCCCCCCAGTCCACTCTCCACAAACTCCAAGTGATCCAAAACTGTGCGGCGCGTCTACTGCTTCAGATCCCTCGTAGACACTCCGCTAGGCCTGCTTTGAGACATCTCCACTGGCTGCCCATACAAGCCAGGATTCACTTTAAGGCCCTATGTCTGGCTCACAAGGCTCTATGGAAATCAGGACCCCCCATACTTCAATCTTTGATCACTCCCTATCATCCTGCCAGAACCCTCCGCTCCAGCTCTGCCTTTCTTGCTACCTCCAAAAAGGTCCAAAGATCTAGATGGGGTGGGCGATCATTCTCTTTAAATGCTTCCAACCTCTGGAACACCCTTCCTTCTGTGCTCCGGGGTGAACCCGACCTGCTGACATTCCGGAAACTTCTTAAAACACATTTTTTCCTCTCAGCATAACAGTACAAACCCCTCGCATTACAGTTCTCGGCTCCGCAAAGCGCTAGGAGGCCTCAGGGTAGCTATGCGCTATACAAATGCGACTTCATTCATTCACTTCCCCATGACATGTATGTAAGTCACCCCCTTGGCAGGCCTACCGAACCCTAAAGGCACGGTGCAATCAGTAGCGGCTCGTGGAGGGAGTTCGGTGGGGGCAGTGAGGCGGGCAGGGGAAATGTAAACACCGGAATATGGATGAACGGAGGTAAGTACACATTTAAATAAATTAAATGAATTTCGTTGCGCGCGCTGCATCGCAAAATGCCCCACCGAACTCCCTCTACGAGCCGCTACTGGGTGCAACATATGACACAAACATGACATGTAATTAAAATGTCCTGGCAATAAAACATGCAAAACAACAGTTTTACTGTGGAAAGACTTGGTCGACCAATTGGCGAGTACAGGGTTACACGCTGACCCCTTAGCTGTGCTAACTCCAAAGTAGGCACTCCAAAGTATAAAACAACTCTTTACATTAAACTCAACTTGTAACTCAAGTCACAATGAATGTAACTTGTTGCAGCATGCAAATTTAACAAAACTCCCAATTTGTTGCGTTTAAAACTCCTGTGCCTTCCAGGGCACACATGCTCCATGAGACAGCTATCTGCCCTCCTTGAGAGACATGCCAAGACTCCCAGGAAGAAGGAAATTAGGGATTGCAGGCCAGGGAGGTGTCACCTCCCTCCTGCAGGAAGCCACTCAGGTATTAGCTCTAAAAGGCAGCCTTCAAAGGTGAAGCCGCCTTTGAAGAGCAGATGTGTAACTCAGGGGGAGGGCTGCTCCATTGTTGAGGTAGACAGGCTGGCAAGGGATGCAGAGAGGAGAAGCCAGCTGCCAAACCTTTCCCCCCAGGGGCGTGTAGAACTGAGGCAGCCACACTCCAGGGGTGGCTAGTTAAGTCTGGACACTGAAAAAGGGGGTTGTCATCCTGGGAGTGGGCAGATTGGTGCTCCTGGAGATAGCCAGATGTCACACTCCACAGGAAGGGGTCGCCAGGTGGGAGGGAACCTGGTAGCACATTGGCTCCAACCACACCCTGCCCTGAGGGCACTTTCCAAGCATTAGGAGGGCACCATTGGCAGCCAGACCTCAGAACTCGACCGACTTGGAAGAAGGATAGAAAAAGGACTGCCCTGCTGCACAGAGGGGCCAGCAAAGAGCGGCTTCACTGACGAGGACTGCACCTGGTGTCTAGCAAAGAGAGGGGCTGTGCCTGCCATGTCCTACTCAAGAAGAAGCCGTCTTCATAGCCCACTCAATCCAAGGGAACTCAAAGGGCTAGCTGAGTGGCCTGCTGGGGCAAGTTAGTAGCCCAAAGTCATGAAGCTGCTTCTTCGGCTGCCGTGTAGAACCAAAGGCCAAGACCTGATGCACAAGTTGGACTCGATTTCGCTGAGATGAGGAGTACTGTCTCAGAAGGCAAGTTATTGACTCAGAAAGGAATGGCCTGTGACTGAAACAATGGTCAACTGGTAGTCCAATGACAACTGGACTTTGTCCAAACCAGAGATGCATGGGAAGTCGACCCTGCAACCAGGACCCCCTCACCATCTTTGTGGACCAAGGAATCCCTGCAGGAAGAGCACCATAGATAAAGTACCTGGAACTGCTGGAAGACTGCTACTTTAGGGAAAGTAACTGTTCGTGAGGGACTTGCTGGCCCCCCTGACTGAACTTTTACAGTGCAATACAGTACACTCACTCGGCCCTTTCCCCTCGCCAGTGATGTCTTGGGGATAACTAGTATTGCCTAAAGGTAGGGTTGCCTAGTCCTGTACGCTCTCTGCCATTTGCCGCTAATTAAGCATGCTGATAAGGAGATTACAAGAACGCGCTGTCTCCCCAAAAACATTTGTTTTTGCAATGACAACATTCCTTTGACACGAGAAGCAATGGTAAAGACAGTAAGGTTCAGCAACGATCGGGACTGCTGCCCAGTCACCCCCAGCCCCTGACCCCCCTAGCTCCCCACGACGAATAACCCCCACTGCTGTCTTGAAAACCAGGAGGATTTGGACTGCTTAAGCCTTGACCATAAAGCACGCAGACTATGGGGCGAGCCAGTGCAGGCACGAGCCTGGCTGGGCCTGCTCTGACTCAGCCCATGGTCCCATGGGACTGACTGCTGAGCCAAATCCAGCCGCCCCAGCATCCCTGTCCTCGGGAGGTCTCCCCTCCTCATACTCCCACCTTAGTCCTTCAAGTTCGATAACGAAGCTAGTTCTGCATCCGCAACCAAATCTTAAAAATGTGTGACATTGAGGAAATATCTCCTACTGAGAAGTAAGTTGAGAGAAGTGTGTATCTGTCTACAGTCTGTACCATGAGAACATTACTTGGTGGGCCTCCGTGTCTTCGCTGCACACGCTTTGCACTACAGGTAAAGTGCCTGCACTTTTAATACATTCTGTTTGCTAACTCATCTATACCACAATGAATTATCTTTCCTGCTAGTTCTGTTGAGGCTTAATCCTACTAGTTGTGCCTAACTTTATTAGAGATAGATCTACACCTGACTTATCATGTGATTTGTATATGATGCTGGAATCAACCCACCGTGCCCAGACTGATCCTTTAGTATGTTCAACCCAGTGCCAAGCCTGTGGTAAGCACCACAACTCCCATCTGTGGTAAGCACCACAACTTCCGTCCTGCAACCCGCAACCCCAGGATGCGCACCTCCCCACATAGATCCCCCGCAATCCTGATGCCTTCGGAGCCCCACATAATGCCCACAAATTGCAAACTTCAAAGCACCACCAAGCCAGCCCTAAAGCCAACACCCCAGCCCTACTATCCTCACACATCATCCACCTACTCCCCCGCAAGTCTTATACTTCAGTTTTTTTACTTATAAGATCCCAAAGGCGAGACCTATTGGCTATGCCAATGCTTGTTTTAACATGTACTGTTTTTTTATTTATTTTACATATTTAACAGATTACTCATATAGCCCTATTTATGTCTATATGCATATACAATCTAAGGGGAGAGAATGCGGCATCCGAAGCGCATGAACATGGCCGGAGATGTGACATAACGTTAGGAAAGAAACTACACCAAGAACAACTGCAAGGAGAGTGGCACCGCCGGGCTCGTATGTAAATTCAATATTGAAATCCAGACTTAGACCTTTGTAGGGTGGTACTCTCTTAAAGGGACAGCATGCCAGGTGTTCAGCCCTCACTTCTGAACTTATTCAACATCTTTAATATGTATGCCAGAGAAGGAACCCTAAAAGTGTCTAAACTGAAAGTTATCTGAGCGCCCGGAGAGCTCTTCGATTTGAGGTATAGACCATGTAACTTCAAAACAACGCTGATAGATGTACCTTGGCTGTGGCATGGGCACGTATCTCTGCACTGCCATTGACATCCAGGGTGTCATACAGCTGCTCATAAACCTGGAAATACAAAATCAGTGACATTGGGAAATAAGCCATCAGAAACACAGAAGCATCATTAAGGTAGCAAATAGAAGTGGAGTCCTCAACTTGTTGACCATTTCTTAGCCAGGATCTGACACTTTGTCGACAGTAACTCTGGCACCACCCAACCTACCCTCGCACCAACCCTAAACAGACGGGTGGAACCCCAATCAAACCAAGCACCAGCCTCATTCTGACCCGCCGAAACTCAACCTATCACTGTATCATCAACCTAAACTGGAATCTGACCAAGGATTCTCAAACCTAGGACCAGTCACCACATTTAACACAGTGCTGCACTCAACTTACTAAAAAGACTGAACCCAACCAATGTAACCAGGAATGCCCTGACAAAAGTTGATTCACATAGTCTATTTCAGGTACACCTTAACCTGGTATGACAATACCCCCACCCAATTTGAATGCACCCCTAGTAAATACGATGATGTCCCAGTTTAACTAACTCGCACCATAAACTAGTCCAGTACAACTCAGCCTAACCAGATGACACTTATCTCTTTAGACCATCCCAACCTTACCTGGAAACCTAATCTAAACAAGTACCACTTAATCTAACTAACTCACCTATCTTTAATGAGAGCAAAATGAACCTCTTTCTCTGAGGATCATCAGGCTAGCGAAAAAAAACACATGCCTGACTACTGATTCATATGTATACAGCCAGGTTCAGAAATACTTAAGCCTTCCGCTAACTTTTTTGAAAAGCATAACTTTGTAAAGCATCTGATCTTTTTATTCCCACTACTGGATTTTAGATCAGGCAGGAAGGAAACTGGTGGGAAATTAAGCTGCTGCATGTGCTGCGCTGGGGTAGAACCACTGGCCACATGTTGTGCAACTGCCAAGGCCTGGTCTACAGATATGGGAAGCACTTTGCGGCCTATTATTATTAGTATGGGTTTCAGGAGGAGATCTGGAGATATAGCGACGCAGTTTTAGCATGCTTGACTAGTGGCAATTAGCATTTGGTCAGTCACTTTCTTCAGTTTATGGACACAACACTGTCATATTTGAAGTAACATGGCCATCAATTTTACCCACCACCAACCTGGCTACTTTATTTTTTTAACTGTTACAATGTATTTATTATCTAATTGAAGACGCTGGCTGTTCACTTAATCTTATTTACCAGTTTCATTAATGTATTTCTCCCCGTATAATCACCATTTTTCAGTTGCTCGAGCCACATGTCAAGGCATGTGTCAATTTCCTTTACGATTTTTTTGTGTGGTTTTAATTCATCAGGCAATTAAGTTATTAACTAATTGAACTAGTTCCTCTAAAAATCTACCAGGTGCCGCATGACCGTACTAGAACACACTGAACTACGCATCAGACACCTCAATCCAACTGAGATATTGCAACCGCACGCAGATCAAGCCAACCTAACCCATCGCTAGACAGCCTTCCCATTCTAACTTGATGGTGAAGTATAAATAACTGTATTCATATGATTCTGCGACAACCCCTAACAGAGCGGTCAACAGTAGCACAGCAAACAGTCAAGAAAAGAAAAAATGAACACAACCGCTAGCTGTATGGTGAAAATGAACATCAGGGCCAAAAAGAACAGTGAAAAGACGACAAGAAGACAAAGTAACAGGCACTTTTGGAATCCAATCAAGAAGACAGAGTTTGAAGGTATACGTTGGAGTGGGATGTAGACAAAGGTAACGTGTGGGGTTTATGAAAATGTTTTTTACGTAAAGCATACAGAGACGGCCAATATGGAGTAGACTGAATGAGATGGTGTTCGTCGGTCACCTGACCTCCCTTATAGCTGAGCAGAACTTGCTCTGCAGGACTCGCTGAAGGGCTTGCAGTTTTTGGGGTGGTACCTCTCCGCTCCGCTGCAGTCGCTCCAGCAGATCTATGGCTCGGGCAACATCTAGCAACAAAAAGGAGAAGGTGAATAGTCAAACATATAGATGGCTATTGCTCTCAACCCAGTGTTATCTGACACTCCCTGGACCCCACATGTTATTGAATTTGGCACACGTCTTAAAATTTGCAGAGTAAATCCCATTATTCTTTGCAGCCTGCAGTGATCTCCTTCATCTGTGATAACGCCTTTCCTAAGTTTTTGGGAATTTCCATGCCCCCCCACCTGTGAGAAATTCCCATGAAATGGAGGTGCCATCCCTCAATGCAGGATATATTCCTTTGTATTTTACCCCACGTCCCCTTTCTGTAGATAAGGAACCACCTCTGTATTTTGCGCACGAGCTGGTGGATTACTGCCATCTGAGGCTCCTAGGGATGCAAGATGCAGTAGATTACTCTGGCTGCACTAAAAGTTACAGTTGTGTGTTGAATATGGCTATCTCCATAGACTGTACCGCCTTTTCTCTATGCCTTGGGCACCACTTGATATAGGACACCAGGCCTAGGTGAGCCTGCAGTCTGCCTGGTGTGGGGGTACGGAAGGTGGTCTAGGGATAAACAGTTCTATAATGAGGACAAGATCGAGGTTAGTGGTGTAATCCACAATATACCCATGCTAGCACCAACACTAAAAAGGACAAACATCTTCATGCTTGTGTGGGGGATGGGGAGAACTGATCAAAATCTCCTTAAACCTATATTAATTAGAGGAATGGGATAATCTAAAACAGATGTGAAAAATAGAGACGGAGGTGACCTGCCTCAAACCAATCAAGTTTTCCATCAACCCGGGATGGTGTTTTCCATATTGGAATCCTGGTGTGTGGACAATCATCTATGGCAGGCTTGAGCCTCTTTAAGCTGGGGGTGTGATTCCAGAGGTGTTGGCAGGACAAAAATGGCACCATGGCAATAAAGTGTTACATAAGCTTGATCTGTGTATAAAAGAGTTACCGAGGACCCTTCAAAGGCACCTATGACCTGTTGCTGGAAATTGGAGTTGTAATCGCCACTTTGGCAGGTTACCAATCCTGGTGGCCCTTCACAAAGTAGTAAATCTGCGCCTGTTTAAGTACTCCTACTATTTATTATTTCTTGAACTTCCCAGTAGAATATATGAAAAACGACTCCAAATTGCAGGAATGTTACTGGGTAACATGCTCCCTGAGCTCCAATTTCTCAAATACATGACTCTTCATAGCATAGATTTAAGCAATGGGAAATGGTGCCCGATTTAGTGTGCACATTTATTTTCTCGATGGTGAAACCAATTGACTCAGTGGAGAAAGCCCTTCCCTACATCTCCAAGTCTGGAAGATCCATCCGTTCCTCTTCCCATTCTGGAAAGAGAGTTACTCAGTCCTTTCATGACCGGATGGGCTTGTGGGTAGTCAAAGCCTTACGAGTCTAACCACACCTTGTTCTCCCCACCTGCATGGGAGCTGCTATTGCAGACGTCTTAAGTCTGGCAACCGCGAATGAAGGCATTTTCAGCCATTAACGTATGCTTATGGTCCAAAGTGCCTTTGTAAACTGCCCCATTGTGTGTTTCTGACCAAAAATATATCTCCCTCCAACTATTGTATGTTAAATTTAATGTGCCTACGTAATGTCAATACATGTAAATAAAAAAAAACACTTGATGTACACAATTCCAAGTCACCTTCCCAATCCCCGATATGCAGTGGTCCTCTGATCCCAAGTTAGGTTTGTGCTATATGATAACCAATTCTAGGTGCCATGAGTTCATCAAGAAGCTGTGCCCAAGACACTACCCGTGTTTGATTACACATTGTATTATTTGTATTTCCGATATTGTTTGTGTAATTCGATGAGTGCCATTATGGTCTTATAATTGTTTATGATTATGTTCTTCTGGCAATACATTTTCTATATAATTTAAACAGTCTGTACATGGGTATCTTTTTTTTTGCTTTGTTTTTAAGTGTTTTTCTTGATCCCCTGTTTGGATTTCAGCGTTATTTTGCCCCAGGTTCAGGTCTTAGGGCTGCCCCTGTCGTTTGTAACCAAGACACTACCCAGGCACAGATATGGAATGACCCTCATTCGCAGTATACATTCCGTAAAATACTAGCTGCGTATCAACTAATCTTTTATCCCCAGTCTTGGTGCACTTTCCAGGATTGCTTACAATCTGGAATGCTTCTTTTTCACATGTGCACAGGCAGTTACGAGATTGAGTTGTAGAACAAGTGGAGTAGGTGAAAAAATCAGAGAAGGGGTCACAGTTGGTTAAAGTGGGTAGGGTGAATTTAATGGGTTGAGGTTGATATAGAGGGTAATGGCAGCAGGGGGAGTAGCAGAGATGCAGATATGAAAGGGGGAGGAGTGCAGCAACTGTAAAGATCTACAAGCCCTATGCGAATAAACTTGTAATTTGTGTGTCACCAGACTGGATTCTAATGATTATGTTTAACATTCAAACTCAAAAAACCCTCTGTGGGTGACTGAGAAAAGCAAAGTAAGCTTTGTAATATGTCCTCATGTATTATTTAGTCAGAGTTTCCAATGGTCTACGAAGAACAGTCAATAGATCTTCAACAGTGTGTGTACAGAGTCGTAAAAACATGAATGTCACAATTCCACCTGCCTGTATCATACACCCCATGTCTATACTCTGGAGAGGATTCCCCATGGGTGATAATGCACCAAAATACCAGGGGTAGCGAAGAGGCGTCACATAACCACCCATTGACACAAGGGCATCATAGGAAGTGAGATCATTGATATGTGTCTCTGCATCCTCCCAGGAACTGATGTTACATGATATTAATACTGATTGCACCACAGTAACTAACATTGCTGAAGTTAAGAGGCGCTTAAACACACAATTATAGAATAACACAACAGTTACATACATAGTTAAATATTCATCTTGTGCACCACCTACATTTTAAATAGGGTGCTGACAGGATAGGAACATTACACATTTCACTATTATTTGTGTGTCATATTATGTTTTTGTTGGAGGAGGAAAATGCAGTACCACAAAGACAACAGTAAGAAGGCAAATTATTTATAACACTGTCATGATTTAATAGTGAATTACGAAAGCATAAAATGGACTGCTAAATTACAAGAAGAAAAACAAAAAGATTTTTTTAAAACAATAGTGATTTTGTACAGCTGTATTTCTTGATGCAGACCATATACTGAATGTGAACTGTGTTATTGACTTATACTATTCCTTAGCATTGTCAATCTCTCATTCTAAGAACAAAAGTGGGTTTTTTGTTCGAACACATCACTTTCCATGTGTTCACAACAATAACATTGAGCAACATCTTGTTTAAAAGTATATATGTTATTTCATTTTTTTAATGTTATTTAGGAGAGTATACATTGTATACAGAACAAAGAGTTTAAAGCCTCAGGTCACAATCGAAGCTGCAGAAAGTAAAGGGTGCACATTACAACACTGTTTACCTTCTGTTTTGGCCAGGTGTTGCAAGGGGCAACCCCTAAAAGATGATCATGGATTGCCCTGCTATGGGACACTCTTTCAAGCTGCAACCACAACACTCTCTCAACCAAAACGTCCTTGAAGCCTGGAAAAAACTCCACCCGTGCAACTCATGAGATGCTCTGGGAGCCTTTGGAAAACAGCTCAACTCATGTTTGCAACTTGGGTGGAGACAAAATTGGCCCCTTTATTACTGAGTTACCCTTGTGCAGGCTACGGGGTAAACAGCCCAAATCCCTGCAGTTATGTGCAGGCTTCCCTGCCAAGTGTATTCATGAGATGTCCCTGTAGCCTGGAGGTATCCTACTTCCCCCTGGAGCCCTTGCAGCCTGGGAGGAGGCAACCCACCTGCTGCTTTCATGAAAAGCCCCTGAAGCGCATGGCCGGGCACCCCACTCAGTGCATTTATAAGATGCCCAGCACCCAGTGAGAAACAGATCCCCCTGTACTTCTGATGTGTTGCTGCAGCGTAGGGGGAAATAAACATGTCAGCTGTTTTTTTCAGTGGTAGAAACAGTGTGTTATACATTGCTTTATGCATTGGTTTGCTCTGTAGCCTAGGTATGGAATCTCATGTGCCTGTGGGATTCTTGCCATTGTTTTGCATTAATCTATGATATGACAGTTTCTCTGGCCAGTTTGGGATATGGTCACGACTGCTATGAGCTACAGTAAACTGAAGAAAATCATACCTGCGTTAAGAGGTTTCTTTGCCATTTGCGTCAATTTTGGCGACGAGCTGGTCAGGCGAGTTCCTGTGGCGGAGAGAGTGACAGGAGCAGTGAGCAGTTGTGTGACCACAGCGAATCCACATAAAGGTTGTGTTGGATAGGAAGTTCACCCTGGAAGTGACACTAGTGTGCACAGGTGTCACGGGTAAAGTCATTACTGCGGTCTAAAAGCGGCAAGTACTTTTGATATCATTTAAGTCAGCGCGATAAGCTTAAAGCGAGCATCTTTCTGGCTCTTGACATCACGCACACGGCGTGTGTACCCCCAGCTAGCCATATTAAGGAAGGAGCATTCAGCCGCTCTAGCTGTTCGGCGTACTTCACGCAAGCACGCGCAACATGGCGGCCATCTTTCTGGCTTCTGGGTGCATGGTGTGTGTACTCTCTGATGCCCATCTAAAGGAAGGAGCATTCACCCGCTCTAGTCATTCGGCGTACTTCACGCAAGGATGCACAACGTAGTGGCCATCTTTCTTGCTCTCGTGTAATCTGTGGCTTCAGAGCTCATGGTAACGGTGATGCGCACATCTTTTTGGGTGTAAAGGGTACAACTTCCAGATTGCCCTTCAGCTACAGTGCATCCTACAGCACGGTGAGATTACGGTACACACGTAAGAGCATATTTACTAGCGTGTTCTTGTACGTTGACACGTACACCTTTTGGCTATAACATTTGAGTTTCAGAGATATAAGAGCACGTTTTCATGGTGACACGCACACCCCTGCAATGGAAAGCGTGTACTACAACGAAAATTAAACAGTGACACACACACTTTCAACTTGGCATAATACTTATCCTCATGTTTCTTTTGGATTTCTTGTTTCAGGTTATACAAATTATATTCGACACTCGCACACAACAAGTGTGTTTCCTGCACTATATAGCCTACATTCATTTACTATAATGGCAATGTCTCCGTTGGCAATTATAACACCACTGTGCCATAGCAAGGTGAGCCTCCTATTCCTTGGGAAGATTGGTTGCCAATGTTTGAAAACTACTTGGTGGCTCTTGATGATCTTGATTTTTCTGCAGCACGCAAAAAAAGCCTTACTGTTAAGTACTTTGGGGGAGTAAGGGCAGCGTATTCTCAAATATTTGCCACAAGCTATAGGTGTCAACGGTCAGTCCATACGTAATGAATATGAAGAAGCCAAACGACGATTAGAAATTAGATTTGAAAAGGAAGAAAATCTAGTCGTGACCAGGTCTAAGTTTTACACACAACATCAAACCAAAGAAGAGTCCATTGAAGAGTTTGTAGCTAGACTCAGAGAGCTATTAACCAAGTGTAAATTTGGTACCATGACAGATGAGTTGGTTAGGGATCAACTAATAGTCCAGTGTTTTAGCAAGAAAATACATGAAAGATTGTGGGCAGCAAAAAATCCGTCCCTAAAGGATGCTATTGATATTGTTAAGGTGGTGGAACAATCTACTTTTTACATGAAAGAAATGGAAAAGAAAAATAACATTGCAGGAAATCATGGAACATCGGAGGTTGGAGCAACGTTGATCTCTGAAGGGACATCTGTTTTAGCTGTAAGATCCCAAATTTTTTATTGGAAAAATAATACTCAAAGTAGTAGTCAAACAAAGCAAAGTAATAAAATGTGCACTAAGTGTGGAAGCTCAAGACACTCTAGTGAGGCAAAATATTGTTGGGCTAACATCAAAGAAGTCGGAAATGTGGACGTGTAGGGCATTTTGCTCAAATGTGTAGCTCAATGGGTCAAGGGAAGGTTTGTACTGTATTGCCAGAGATTCCAAAGTGTGCTCAAGAATATGATAGGATTTTGTGTGTGTAAGAGAATAGTGATTGTAACGACAAGAGGATAAATCGACCTAAAGCCGTGTTTGAGATAGATGGGCGTAATATACAACTAATGATGGATTTAGGGTCGATGTACACCATTATTCCTCGGAGTTTGTTTGATGGTGAGTGGCATAACAGAGAGTTGTGTCCTAAAGACATTTCCCCTGGGGGCTCCCAGGGTGAATCAATTGATATTTTAGGATATGTGTATGACAATATCAAATTCAAGGATAGGAGAATTCAAGGGAAAGTGTACGAGGCAGATGAAGGTTCAACTATTTTGGGTTGGATACACCAATACGATCTGCACATCATTATAAACCTGAGGGCTCCCTTACAGATCATGGTGGTGGATGATGAGCCCATTGATAATATCTTGAAGAGTGTGGAGCAAATTTTCAGCGATGCATTGGGAGAATTAAAGGGGCATGCCCACAAGACCGAGTTGAGAGATGGGGGAATTCCCATACAACATACAGTCAGGAAAGTCCCAGTAGTGGCACATGATGAAGTCAAAAACTCCTTCAAGAGATGTTAGACCAGGGTATTATAGAACCTGAGGAAGTGTCTAGGTGGATGAGATGTCTCAGATGAGATGGTGAGGTTTTTAAGAGAATGTGGGATTTCACAACACCTTACCTCCTTTTATAATCCTCAGGGAAATGGCATTGTGGTAAGGGCCAATAGGATGGTGAAGGGTGTTATCCAAATGGCTGCTGAGAGTGGAGAGTGTGTAGAGAAACAAGTTCAAGAAATACTTTGGGCATATTGCAATACTGTCCAAGAAGCTACCTCAATGTCTTATTTTGAGATAATGAGGGAGAGGTTTCCTGGTTCTAAGATGGTTGCAGCATGGTTGAAAGAGGAGGTTAGACGTAATAAACTTGGCAGGGGAGGTAGTGTGCATATTACCGAGTGTGTGAGCCATAATTTGAAGGGGGTTGATTGGGTCAAGGTCAGGTCGGGCTGGTTTGGGAAAGGGTTGTGTAAATTCAGAGGTCCCTATAAAATCAAACATGTGTATGACTTCAATGTGTTGCTTGAGAATGTTGAGAGGTGGAATCGCCGAAGAGGGGCATTGTAGCAGGAGGGGGGTGAGTGTAGATGTGAGGACCATTACAAAAGTAGTGGTTTTATGTTACTGAGTGATGCAGGGACGTAACACAGGCCACCGCAGCCCCCGCGGTGAGGGGGGGCTCCCAAGCTCCATGGGGCCCCCTCAGCACAGCACTCTGGCTGCAGAGCTCCTGATTGAGCCCGGAGGGGGCCCCTCCACGTGCCTTGCAGGGAGGCCCCCTCGAGTTTCGTTACACCAGTGAAGTGATGGTGAGTGTGTTAAGACCAGTCCTGTTTCCTGACACCCAAGGTTGTGAAGGTGAGAGCTGGATGGGTAGGGATTATTGTCCCTCTGCCAGTATGAGTTTTCCAGGTGGACTTTCGGGTGTTCAAGAGTCTGCTGGTGGGAAGAGATGTTCTAGGGTGTGCAAGCAACCCACCTTTTTAAAGGATTATGTACAATCTATTGTTTGATTTATGTGAGTTGTTAAATATGTTTTTTTTTCATTTCTCCTTTTTGTATTGCCGTGGTCTTTGGTGTCTTTAGGAGGAAAGGGGATGTGTTATAAATTGCTTTATGCATTGGTTTGCCCTGTATCCTAGGTATGGAATCTCATGTATCTGTGGGATGATTCTTGCTATTGTTGTGCGTGATTCTATGATGATATGACAGTTGCTCTGGCCAGCTTGGGATGTGGTCACGGCTGCAGTGAGGTACAGTAAAACTGAAGAAAATCATACCTGCGTTAAAAGCTTTTCAATTTACGGCACAGTGCCACCCTTTATTCGAACAATGGTGCTTTCATGCTGTCGATATTTAACTTTTATGTGTAGGACTATGCAGTGTCAATTCCCAGACAAGCACAGCTGAGCTATTCTGCTAAAAGGCCTGTTGTTTAGTATTGCATTAATGTTTATTCTAGCATTTCTATAGCACTTTCCTACTTCTTATTGAAGTGAAGTCCCAGTATGATCCTTAAATAGCCGAGCTGCTAGTTACACTTTCTTCCTGGGCATGGAGTGGGGAAAGGTGTTAGTTTTTTGTGTCATCTATTAGTGTTCAGTTTGGTGTCATGTATGAAGCCCGAGTAGTGTGCTCCAGAATGTGTACACCGGCATGAGGCCAAATGCAACAGGAGCGTGAGGGGTAGATTCCCAACCTATACATACCTGTATGATTTGTAACCCGCTCTATCCAGGTTTTAGGAACATTAAAGTATTTAGTGATAATCTGGATTCAAGGTGGCTTTTCATGATCCTTATCCTCTGTTGGTGGGGGCTCAAAGCTAGCGTGTCTGGAAGAGCTCCTACGACAGGGGGTTTGGTGGGGTTTCACCCAAGCATGAAAGAAGCCAAACCACTGGAGGCCCTATTAAGCCATGTGAAAGACTACATGCAGGGTCCACCCAGAGCCGAAAGGAGCCCAAACCCTTAGTGACAGTCTTAACCCACTGGCAAGTCCACCCAAGCGCAATGGAATAGTGTTACGCCTCTGGTGATGTAATATGTGGTGACTGCCCAGGAACAATGGAGGCCCAAAACTCTCGGAGGTATTGTTAAGTCACTAATAAAAATACGTATAGAGTCCACCCAGGAGAAATAAGGACCCAACCCTTTAAGTAACAGTAAAACACTAAGGGCTGAATTATGAGTCTGGCGGTTCATGGAATGCCAGACTCGTGGGGACGAGATGGTGTCAGTCTCCTGACCGACCTATTACAATTAAGGTGGTTGGAACGCTATGGCCCCACCGCAGTCGCCCGGTAACTGACGTTCCCTGGTGGTGTTGTGGCAGTCAGAAGGCTGCAATATGCTTGGCAGGATGCCACGGGTTCCAGGCGGTTCCTCCTCCATGAAAACCGTGGTGGAAATGGAACAAAGAGGGCCCTACAGGGCCCCCTTGTGCCTCTGCGCCATGGGTTACATGCAGGGGGGGGGCACAACATGTGCCCCCTTGGGTGTAGGAACTGTTTTTGGCTTTCCCATTGCAGTGCCCATTTACATGACAAGGTCCACAAAAGCCCATCAGACACAAGACATCCTTGTAATCTGGTGGGCGGCCCTAAGTGGAGACCTCCCAGGCACACTGGAGACCCAAATCACTGGAGGCATTGTCAAGCCACCAGTAGAAATGTTACATAGAACCCGATCTCTGCAGCGATTGTTAAGCCATCAGTAAAACATGCCACCCTATAGCAATTGAGTCTCAAATCTCTGTTAAGCCACCAGTTAAAATGTTATGTAGGATCCATCCCCATCCAGGAGTGCAAGAGTCGGAATCCCAGGAGACATTCTTAAGCCATGAGTAATATTTTATGTGCCAACATATTTTAAACAAGTTAAAACAAACAATCCCTTGGACGCCAGTACATATAATACCACCAACCCCCCTGCTAGGTTGGAATGTAACTAATTTAACCCCCACTCTATTCAAATACCAACCTATATAAACACACAAATCATCAACAGACTCATTAAATTATAAAAATACAAAGCATTTTTATTTCATCATTAATGTCACAATAAAAACCATCTAATTCCTTTTCTAAAATCTCACTAACATATATCTCCTACTTCATAGGACAGTTATATTGTTTTGTGGAGCATTGGGAATTGTAGTAAGCTTGGTAAGGTTCAATAATATGATACCTCTGAACTGTGTAGCGTGTGTGTACTTTGTTATGTCACAAGTGTTCTGAAGGAATCTGAAATTGTTTACAAAGGTGTAAGAAAGCAGCTTAGCATAGTTGCTGTATTCCTAAGAGCTTGGTACAAACCAATAGAAACCTGACAATGCCATGTTTGTTATGTGTTGTAGACATATGGCTTTATGTTGGGTGGGTCCTGCCAGTACTCAGCACCAGCAGTAATTAAAAACAAACATTGAAAGGATTTTCGCCAGGGCTCTACATATATTCCTTACAATTACAAGCAAAAACACTGACTTCTTTCTCTAAAGGGTGTTCAAAAACCTATATGGCAATCCAAGTTAGTGAAACAATCCCTGTAGCATTTCATGATTTACTTCATGTGCTATGTATATGTGTGCCTAGTTCCCAGGAGTATTTCCTTTTTCAGATGGGCTTCTGGAGTTTTGTTCTTAATGTGATATATATGAGTTTTGAATACAGCACACTGCACACTGAGTCACCTCTAGTGCCCTGAATACTAGTTTAGGTGTTATTTATCAAGGACAAGGATGTCTTTGACATCAATAGGGCAGCTAGCAAATTTGATGACTGGATTAGGTCATCAGTAGACCAGCTAGCTCCGGTAATAACTAAGTAAATTCGAAGAAGCCATGCGTCTGCACCCTGGTATAATGCAGATCTCAGAATTATCAAATCCAAATGTAGGTGTTTTGAACGGTTATGGAGGACATATTATAGTAAGGAACGCAAAGTGGCCTATAATCTAGTCCTGGAGGAATACAAGGAAGCTATCAAAAAAGCTAAGACTGTATTTTTTACAATAAAAACAGACGCGGCCAAAAACTCCTCTAAGGAGCTTTTTAAAACAGTTACAGTTCTATCTAAACAGCAGCAGGATAACCTATTTACACTTGATCAAAATTTTTGTGAAAAGATTGCTACCTTCTTTCAAACCAAAGTACAGACAGTTTATAATGAGCTAATTAACCCCTTCAGCGCGGCGTGGATTACCGCGCTGTGCTAAAGGGTTCTTGCGCGAGCGGGGCCGTGACGGAGTGGTTCCGTCACCCGCACAGCGCGACCGACGCGCGTGACGGAACCACTCCGTCACGCGCATCGAAGGGGTTAAGACGTTAGCCAATTCCATTGAAAACAATTAAAATATTACAGAGGCAAATCCAACCCGCAGTAGCTTGTCTAGGTTCTCTACTCTAAGAAAAGAGAAAGTTAATGATCTGTTATTATTGACCAAGTTAGGTTCCCCTACTACCCATGTCCTCCGGCCATTTTGCATCTGGTCGCTGAAAAAATCTGTGCACATTTGACCCCTCTCTCAAACGAGGTTATCAGTTCTGGGACTTTCCCGCAGTCATGGAAAAAGGCATGTATTAGGCCTATCCTGAAGAAACCCGCATTGGATCCCACTGAGGTGAAACACTATAGTCCAATATCATGTCTACTAATACCATCTAAAATCCTAGCAAAATCAATTAAAATGGAACTCACAGACTACTTAGATTGCAACAATCTCTTAGATTCCACCCAACATGGCTTCAGATCTCGCCATTGCACGCAGTCAGCCCTGATAATGGCCGCAGAGGAGATCCGGAGACAGCTGGATGGGGGGGGGGGGAGAGGGGGGGTGAAGAGCAGCCCTTATCCTGCTTGACCTATCAGCAGCATTTGATACCATTAACCATGCAGTACTGATGCAGCGGCTGAAGGCAATAGGTATCAAAGAGACAGCCTTAACCCTACTCTCATCTTTCATGGCATCCAGGGAGCAGATGATTTATTGGGATAATCTCAAATCAGAAAAATTCTGTCTCCCTTGTGGAGTACCACAGGGCTCAGCTTTATCACCAACGTTTTTCAATATATATGTCTCCCCCTTGGCTAAAATAATCAAAGATCACGGTCTTACGGTGATCTCATACGCGGACGATACCCAGATAGTTGTATTTGTCATGAAGAGGGGGGACACCACAGCCGTCGGCTTTCATAATTGTCTAAATTCCGTTATGTCCTGGATGAATTTGAACTTTCTCAAGCTTAATACTGAGAAAACTGAGGTTATGGAGTTTGGGCAGGGTCCATCTGTATGGAGCCAATTGTGGTGGCCATCTGAGGAAGGTAACTGCTCCGTTTCATCCACCAAGGCAAGAAATCTTGGAATAATATTTGACAACAAAGTAAGTTTTGCAAAACAGACCAACCATCTAACCTCCTTCTGCTTCTTTACATTGAAAATTCTGCAGAAAATCTTGCCATTTATTCCACTGAGCCTCAGGAAAACGGTAATAGGAGTTAATGTCCTTTCGAAAATAGAGTATGGTAATGCATTATCCTTGGGACTTGACAAAGGCCAGACTGCCAAACTACAGTCCTTGCAGAATGCGGAAGCGCAAGTTCTACTTGATAATCCCAAATATCACTCCACTTCCGCTAGCATCAGGCAGCTTTATTGGCTCCCAATCCAACAGTGAGTAGAATTCAAAGCTCTCTGTCTTGTGCATAAGGTGCTGTACGGTAGGGGAGCCACAGACATTCAGAAACTATTCTCCTGGTACTCCCCGCGGCGTAATCTTTGATCAACCAACACAGGACTAGTACAGGCTCCCAAAAGTCAAAAAGCCAGATGGGGAGGCAAAAGCCTCTCTCACCGAGCAGCCAAATTGTGGAACAAGCTACCAACCACTACTAGGCTACAGTCTAACAGGCTTCTCTTTAGAAAATTGGTGAAGACCTGGCTTTTTCCCCCGCAATCAACCTCGGTTGAGCCTGAGCAACGGCAACAAGTCACTCCTAGCGCCAAGACGCCTCTGCAATCGCGCGCTTTTATAAATATATCACTCACTCAATCATTTATCGCATGTGATAAACAACTATATCATGGGGAACATTACTTATTGGTTGCAATAAATAACACCTATTATGATTCGTGGGGAATAACATGCAGATGTTTGTGTTTAACGCAAAATCTGCATGGTACGGTAAATACCATATGATATTCAACTATTCAATTTCGGCAGGTTTGAGCTGCTGAAATTTAAGAAACAGTTGAGGTCCGATAATTAGCGGATATGTTAAACACCTACTAACTCATCATTTCGACCAATAGGGGTTTATGCATGAGTCAGAATATACCGACCACACAGGTGTCTGGGTGTGGATGAGTGCCGATGACAAGACATGATTGAGAGCTCTGAAGATGAAGCCGAAGAAGTGCACGTTTTTCGCAGTCTCTTTAAAAAATGTGGTCTAACTACATGCTCATCCATTGCTTGGCATCTCTGCAGAGTGCACAGAGCAGTGGTCCCATATGTACTAGGATGAGTTTAGTGTGTCCGGGCAAGAGTCTGGATTTTTTATGGTTGATTATGATAAAATATCCAATTGATGCAAGTATATCAAGCGATACTGGTGAGAAGTTTGTGCTTTTATTTGTTTATCAGAAAAGAGCAAGGATGGCACAGCCAACACGTGTTTCGCCCTCTAACCGGCCATCAGGCCTAGGGCTTCTTCAGGGCTGAGCAGAGATAGAGTAGCCATAAGAGTTCATAGCACCCAGTCAAGTGGATCATATAGTTAGTATATGAGGGTGTGTTAGGTGGGAATAGAGGTGGAGGGGTGAGGAAGTAAACAAGTTGTTAAAGGAGACCAGTGAAAACGGAAGGAAGGAGGGAAGAGAACAGAGTTAGAATATGAGAGAAGGGCAAGGGTTGTTTCCGAAAAAGAAGGTGTAGTTGCAAGGAGAAGTATATGTGTGGGTTAATACAGGATAGATATTATGTGGGGGTCAACGTTAGTGATTGGGGTGGTCGAGCAAGGAGCGGTTAGGTTGTGCGGAAAGAGGGGGAATGTGATAACGGTATTTGGATCATTTAGATGGTGAGGGAGAGAGATAGAATAGAAAGTAAGAAAAGGGGTAGGTTGGCATTAGTGGAGGAACATTACATACATTTAGGACATTTGCATGATTATTTATGTTTAGTCAAATGCAAACAGAATGACAAGTGTGATAATGGAAGGTAAATAAATTACGAGGTTTTGGATAACAACAAGTAACGGTGGCGCGCGTATGCAAAAGGACATTCAGAGCAAATAGCGATTGACAATGTACATGTTTGTAAAGATTTCATAATAACAATAATTATGACAGCGTTTGTGTCCAGGACAGGAGTGGGATAGAGATCCGTTCGTAACATGCATGTTTGTAACACCATCAAGGTCACGAAGGCATTATTTCAATTTACAGATTCAAGCGGACATTCAAGATCACAAATGAGGAGAGAGCATGTCATACAAGAAGTCGGGTATTAATAGTTAATAGTTAAGGTACAATTCGTGATGGTAAAGCAATGACATGGTCGAGAGACGTCAAAAACAGGATATGTAAAATCAGATGTAAGATGGTAGAAACACAGTATATAATTACAGAATTATTTGGAGTTCAGCGTCAAGGCGGTCCGGTCAGGTATGAAGGGAAGAGAGAGAGGTTGACTTTAGTCACATTATTAGGAGGTGGCGTCAATAAAAGTGAGGCGGTGACAAGGGCGGGCCGCGGGTCGAATGTGTCCTTCGTTTAAGAACAAGGTGATTTGAAAGATGCAGTATCATGCAGGTATTAATCATTAATGATCTTGTGATATCTTTAGAAATAATCGAGACAGTAGTCATGGGCATTGTGGCAATATTGTGGAGTGTGGCTAGTTCAAGGTGTCAAGAGGTGCTCATACGCGCTAGACTCAGGTAAAAGTGTAGGAATCGTTCGTGAATGCCAACCGTAGCGTGATACTGGTGTTTCATTTAAAAGTGTGTCGAAATTGTGAAACGTACAGATGCGCTCGGCGTATTGGGTGAGCAAGGCCATGTGAGGTGCTCAAAAAGATCGAGGTTCCCTTACCGGGAGGTCAGGTAATGGGATATCAGAATGATTGTAAGGGTTTGTCAACCCGAAGATTCTAGAGGGAAATCAAAACAAAGCAGAACAATTGAAGTGCGGGTAAAAAGGCCGACGTCAATTGGGACAATACGGGGGTGGTCTGGTAGCTCTTACCTATTGTCTTGGCTAATGCCAGGTGCCGAAGGGTTTCTCAGATCGTGGCGCGATGTGAAGCCGGTAGGATTGTGCGCAGATAAGGTGATCGTGTGTAAAGACTTCCGGGTGAACTGGAAGTGACGGTGAACTAACGATTGGCGCCATATTGGAGCGGGGTGTTTGGAGAGGAGCAATTGGCCAATTAGCAAGTAGGACGAGAAGGGCGGTTGCCATTTTGGATTGGGGAGAGGAAATAGGTAAAAAAACATAACGAATGAACATTTGCATGAAAGCGCGTTGATGAAACAACAGCAGTATTACATCAATTATTTTGTAGATGTAGGCATTCCTGGATGTTCTGTATTATAAAGAGAGGTAAAAAAGGGATTTAAAGCTTGCAAACGAGTATTCGGTTTTACAAGGTAGCTTGGAGTTATTAGCTCTGAGATTTCCGATGCAATATCTGTCAGTGGGGAATTGCTGCGTATTCTCTGGTAGTAAAGACGGTGCACATCTTGTGGAGGGTTTTATTAGGAAAGGCACAGAGGTGAAGTCTTGGGGCTCAGAGGTGCAGATGGACCAATACGCGAGGGAAGGAGAAGCAGTTAGTCATCTCCTAACCAAACATGCATTTCCGCATCTTTATTGAGTCCCAAAGTTGTGGTTTTGTAGTTCAGGATGAGTTCACTCTCGCGTCTTCGTAGTTTCAGTTCACGATTTCCCCCTCGTTTGGTTTGGTGTATAATTTCCAATCCAAAGAATTGAAAGTCCTTTTTGTGGGGATGAGTGCCATCAAAATGTTCAGTGAGTGGGTGACCGGTAGAATGTTTGTGGATGTTGCGGTAGTGTTCCTGAATCCTGATCCGTAGTGGTCTGATTGTGCTGCCAATGTATGGAAGGTTGCAGGGGCAGATTATCACGTATATACAGAATTTGCTATTGCAATCAATCCATTCCTTTATGGTGAATTCCCTTCCTTGTGTTATAGGTATTCTTTTGGTTTTGCTGCAGCTTAGTTTGCAGATGCTGCAATTTTTGCATGTGTGGAATCCTGGCGGTCTGTCTAGGAACGTAGTGACTGTGTTGCGTTTGTCTTCAAATTCCGATTTACAGAGCATGTCCTTTAGGTTTGGTGCACGTCTGAATGTGATTTCCGGGTATGTTTTGAGGTCTTGACTAATGTTAGGTGTTTGTTTTAATAGATGCCAATGTTTTTTGAGGCTTTGTCTGATTTGATGATGGCCAATATTATAGTCAGTAATGAAGCGTAGTGCTGAATCTTCCTTTTTTTCTGCTTTTTCTTCAGTGTTTTTCCTGAGCATCTGTTTCCTCTCCACTTTGGCCACTGAGGTCAGTGTATTCTGCAGCATTGAGTGGTCATATCCTCGTTGTGTGAGTCTAGATATGACTTCCTCGCCTTTTGTTTTAAAGACGTCGTCCTCACTGCAATTTCTGCGTGTTCTCAGCAGTTCACCTTTAGGAATGTTCCTTATGTTATGTCGTGGGTGGAAGCTGTCAGCGCGTAGAATGGAATTGGCCGCTGTTTCCTTCCGATATAGTTTGCTTTGTAGGGTATTATTTTTGACATAGAGTGTAACATCAAGAAAGTTGATCTCTTTTTTAGAGAAGGTATGAGTTGTTTTAATTCCCCAGGGGTTTTTGTCTAGTAGTTTCAGGAACCTGTTGAGCGATGTTTCATCTCCTTGCCAGATGCATAGGATGTCATCTATGTACCGTCGCCACATTATGATGTGGGGTGTGAATTCTGAAAATTCTGGGTCCCATAGCCAGAATTTCTCCACGTGACTCATTAGGATACAGGCGTACGGCGGCGCAAATTTGGCTCCCATGGCCGTACCGCGTGTTTGCCGGTATATCTTTCCATTGAAGCTAAAGACATTGTTATTTAGGCAGAAGTTCAGCATTTCCAGGGTCATTTTGTTACTTTCAAGTAGGTTTGCCGATTGTGTCCATAGTGAGGATTGTACTGCATTCAGTCCGTCTTTATGTTGGATAGATGTGTACAGGCTTACGATGTCTATGCAGACCAATATGAAGTCTGGTTCCCAGGCGATGTCTTGAAGTTTATCCAGGATGTCTTTTGTATCCTGGATGAAGGATGGTATTTCCTTCATCAGTCCTTGTAGTTTCCTATCAACATATTCACCTAGTCTAGAGCATGGTGAATTTATACCTGCTATGATAGGTCTTCCTGGAGGGGGGTGAATTCCCTTGTGAATCTTAGGGAGGAGGTATAGGGTGGGCATAGTAGGGTACGGAATATATAGGAAAGATTTTTCCGATTGTGATATGAGTCCTGATGTGTACCATTTGTCCAGCATAGTGCTGATTGATGTGAGTATATCTTTTGTTGGATCTTTGGTGAGGTGTTCATAGCAGGATTTGTCGGCAAGTTGTTGGTTCGCTTCATGGATGTAGTCATCAATATGTAGTGTAACCGGGTTTCCACCTTTGTCTGCCTCCTTGATGATTAGATCTTTTCTTTCTTTAAGGTTTGTAATGGCCTTCCTCTCCTCTTGTGTGATGTTTTTTGGGAGGTATTTAGATTTTTTTCGGTATTTGGTGTACTCATGTTCCAGATCATGTGTGACTGCTAGATGAAAAGCATCAATGCTATTACCTGCGGGTAATTGCGGTAGGAAGGTAGACTTTTTAGTGAGTCTACTGTCAATTGTGAGGTTCGTGTCAATTCCAAGTTCGAGTGCCGTTCTGGTCAATGTATCACGATCGTCGTCTGCCTCACTGAGATTGGTCAGTAGGTCCACATGTTCTAGTTCTTGAATTGATAGATCAGACGTGATAGTTGTTATGGTGGGCTCAGGCCTCGTATATTGATCTGCAAAGAACACCTTGAGTTTCAATCTGCGAATGAATTTAAACAGATCTATCTGTGTTTTGGTAAGATTCCATGGGGCCGTGGGGCAAAAAGATAGTCCTTTATTCAGAATATTTGCTTCCTGGTTAGATAGTTGAATATGTGATAGATTCTTGACTAGGTTTAGTGGTGTTATGTCCTTCTTTCCATCTCCTTTTTTCTGGATCTCGTAGTCACCCCTATTGTTGGTGTCTGTTGGCGTCCAAATTGTTGGGAACCTCCCATGGTTGAAGTATTTGTGGTGTTTGATGTTTTGATACCTAGTCGATAACGTAGTACCTCCTCTAAAAAATTTACCTTGCATCTTGAGTTCTCTCCCTCTGGTACTGGCGCTGGTGAGTCAATATCAGAGCTGGTGGTTCCTCCAGACGGTTCTTCCACGGTCTCGGTGTTGGATGTATCCTGAGGTTTAGCGTCGTATTTCTTAGCGAAGGTATACACTCTTCCAAATTGGTAATCCAGATGGTCCCTTCTAAATTTGCGATTTTTTCTTTTAATGATATCTTCTTCAAATTCGTCTATTATTGAGTTAAGTATCTCGTAGTTCTTCTTTGTAAGATCTCCCCAGTTCGAATCTTCTATGTGTTTGCTGAGATTGTCCACTTCAGTTTTGGCAAGGTTGTATTCTTCTTGGGAATGATCGATTAATTGTCTAATCATATTATTAGAGCATTCCTTGAGGTTCTCTTCCCATTTGCTTATGTATTGGGGGTTAGTGGAGTCAGATGGGGGGAAGATAAGTATTCTAAGTCCCCGTGGAATTCGATCTGCTTCAAGATATTTTTTGAGGGATTCTGCTTCCCACCATTTGCTTGTTTCTCTCTTGACTGCACGTTCCAAGTTCTGGAAAGTACTTCGTGCAGATGTTGGATTGGATTTAGAGTTTGTGCTTCTATTGGTTACTGGTTCACTGGAAAAGGTTTCTTCGACCCTTGTTGATCGTTGTGCTCTTCGATCTTGGCAGAAAGCCATGAGGTCAGAGTTAGATTCTTAGTTCTTAGTATTTGCAGAGGAGTTGTCTTTCCTTATGAAGTCCGTTGTTAGATTCTGGCTTGCTGATTTTTCGGGAATGTGACCTTAGGGTTTGTTGCGTTTTAGGTGAGGGGAAAAAGATCCACATCCCTTACTCATCATATAATAAGCGTGTATTTTCTTCTTATTTTTCTGGCCCAGAGACAGGGGGAGAAACCCCTATCCCCCTAAAATGAAGTAGGATGAGTTTAGTGTGTCCGGGCAAGAGTCTGGATTTTTTATGGTTGATTATGATAAAATATCCAATTGATGCAAGTATATCAAGCGATACTGGTGAGAAGTTTGTGCTTTTATTTGTTTATCAGAAAAGAGCAAGGATGGCACAGCCAACACGTGTTTCGCCCTCTAACCGGCCATCAGGCCTAGGGCTTCTTCAGGGCTGAGCAGAGATAGAGTAGCCATAAGAGTTCATAGCACCCAGTCAAGTGGATCATATAGTTAGTATATGAGGGTGTGTTAGGTGGGAATAGAGGTGGAGGGGTGAGGAAGTAAACAAGTTGTTAAAGGAGACCAGTGAAAACGGAAGGAAGGAGGGAAGAGAACAGAGTTAGAATATGAGAGAAGGGCAAGGGTTGTTTCCGAAAAAGAAGGTGTAGTTGCAAGGAGAAGTATATGTGTGGGTTAATACAGGATAGATATTATGTGGGGGTCAACGTTAGTGATTGGGGTGGTCGAGCAAGGAGCGGTTAGGTTGTGCGGAAAGAGGGGGAATGTGATAACGGTATTTGGATCATTTAGATGGTGAGGGAGAGAGATAGAATAGAAAGTAAGAAAAGGGGTAGGTTGGCATTAGTGGAGGAACATTACATACATTTAGGACATTTGCATGATTATTTATGTTTAGTCAAATGCAAACAGAATGACAAGTGTGATAATGGAAGGTAAATAAATTACGAGGTTTTGGATAACAACAAGTAACGGTGGCGCGCGTATGCAAAAGGACATTCAGAGCAAATAGCGATTGACAATGTACATGTTTGTAAAGATTTCATAATAACAATAATTATGACAGCGTTTGTGTCCAGGACAGGAGTGGGATAGAGATCCGTTCGTAACATGCATGTTTGTAACACCATCAAGGTCACGAAGGCATTATTTCAATTTACAGATTCAAGCGGACATTCAAGATCACAAATGAGGAGAGAGCATGTCATACAAGAAGTCGGGTATTAATAGTTAATAGTTAAGGTACAATTCGTGATGGTAAAGCAATGACATGGTCGAGAGACGTCAAAAACAGGATATGTAAAATCAGATGTAAGATGGTAGAAACACAGTATATAATTACAGAATTATTTGGAGTTCAGCGTCAAGGCGGTCCGGTCAGGTATGAAGGGAAGAGAGAGAGGTTGACTTTAGTCACATTATTAGGAGGTGGCGTCAATAAAAGTGAGGCGGTGACAAGGGCGGGCCGCGGGTCGAATGTGTCCTTCGTTTAAGAACAAGGTGATTTGAAAGATGCAGTATCATGCAGGTATTAATCATTAATGATCTTGTGATATCTTTAGAAATAATCGAGACAGTAGTCATGGGCATTGTGGCAATATTGTGGAGTGTGGCTAGTTCAAGGTGTCAAGAGGTGCTCATACGCGCTAGACTCAGGTAAAAGTGTAGGAATCGTTCGTGAATGCCAACCGTAGCGTGATACTGGTGTTTCATTTAAAAGTGTGTCGAAATTGTGAAACGTACAGATGCGCTCGGCGTATTGGGTGAGCAAGGCCATGTGAGGTGCTCAAAAAGATCGAGGTTCCCTTACCGGGAGGTCAGGTAATGGGATATCAGAATGATTGTAAGGGTTTGTCAACCCGAAGATTCTAGAGGGAAATCAAAACAAAGCAGAACAATTGAAGTGCGGGTAAAAAGGCCGACGTCAATTGGGACAATACGGGGGTGGTCTGGTAGCTCTTACCTATTGTCTTGGCTAATGCCAGGTGCCGAAGGGTTTCTCAGATCGTGGCGCGATGTGAAGCCGGTAGGATTGTGCGCAGATAAGGTGATCGTGTGTAAAGACTTCCGGGTGAACTGGAAGTGACGGTGAACTAACGATTGGCGCCATATTGGAGCGGGGTGTTTGGAGAGGAGCAATTGGCCAATTAGCAAGTAGGACGAGAAGGGCGGTTGCCATTTTGGATTGGGGAGAGGAAATAGGTAAAAAAACATAACGAATGAACATTTGCATGAAAGCGCGTTGATGAAACAACAGCAGTATTACATCAATTATTTTGTAGATGTAGGCATTCCTGGATGTTCTGTATTATAAAGAGAGGTAAAAAAGGGATTTAAAGCTTGCAAACGAGTATTCGGTTTTACAAGGTAGCTTGGAGTTATTAGCTCTGAGATTTCCGATGCAATATCTGTCAGTGGGGAATTGCTGCGTATTCTCTGGTAGTAAAGACGGTGCACATCTTGTGGAGGGTTTTATTAGGAAAGGCACAGAGGTGAAGTCTTGGGGCTCAGAGGTGCAGATGGACCAATACGCGAGGGAAGGAGAAGCAGTTAGTCATCTCCTAACCAAACATGCATTTCCGCATCTTTATTGAGTCCCAAAGTTGTGGTTTTGTAGTTCAGGATGAGTTCACTCTCGCGTCTTCGTAGTTTCAGTTCACGATTTCCCCCTCGTTTGGTTTGGTGTATAATTTCCAATCCAAAGAATTGAAAGTCCTTTTTGTGGGGATGAGTGCCATCAAAATGTTCAGTGAGTGGGTGACCGGTAGAATGTTTGTGGATGTTGCGGTAGTGTTCCTGAATCCTGATCCGTAGTGGTCTGATTGTGCTGCCAATGTATGGAAGGTTGCAGGGGCAGATTATCACGTATATACAGAATTTGCTATTGCAATCAATCCATTCCTTTATGGTGAATTCCCTTCCTTGTGTTATAGGTATTCTTTTGGTTTTGCTGCAGCTTAGTTTGCAGATGCTGCAATTTTTGCATGTGTGGAATCCTGGCGGTCTGTCTAGGAACGTAGTGACTGTGTTGCGTTTGTCTTCAAATTCCGATTTACAGAGCATGTCCTTTAGGTTTGGTGCACGTCTGAATGTGATTTCCGGGTATGTTTTGAGGTCTTGACTAATGTTAGGTGTTTGTTTTAATAGATGCCAATGTTTTTTGAGGCTTTGTCTGATTTGATGATGGCCAATATTATAGTCAGTAATGAAGCGTAGTGCTGAATCTTCCTTTTTTTCTGCTTTTTCTTCAGTGTTTTTCCTGAGCATCTGTTTCCTCTCCACTTTGGCCACTGAGGTCAGTGTATTCTGCAGCATTGAGTGGTCATATCCTCGTTGTGTGAGTCTAGATATGACTTCCTCGCCTTTTGTTTTAAAGACGACGTCATAGAAGATTCGAACTGGGGAGATCTTACAAAGAAGAACTACGAGATACTTAACTCAATAATAGACGAATTTGAAGAAGATATCATTAAAAGAAAAAATCGCAAATTTAGAAGGGACCATCTGGATTACCAATTTGGAAGAGTGTATACCTTCGCTAAGAAATACGACGCTAAACCTCAGGATACATCCAACACCGAGACCGTGGAAGAACCGTCTGGAGGAACCACCAGCTCTGATATTGACTCACCAGCGCCAGTACCAGAGGGAGAGAACTCAAGATGCAAGGTAAATTTTTTAGAGGAGGTACTACGTTATCGACTAGGTATCAAAACATCAAACACCACAAATACTTCAACCATGGGAGGTTCCCAACAATTTGGACGCCAACAGACACCAACAATAGGGGTGACTACGAGATCCAGAAAAAAGGAGATGGAAAGAAGGACATAACACCACTAAACCTAGTCAAGAATCTATCACATATTCATGTAAATCGGAATTTGAAGACAAACGCAACACAGTCACTACGTTCCTAGACAGACCGCCAGGATTCCACACATGCAAAAATTGCAGCATCTGCAAACTAAGCTGCAGCAAAACCAAAAGAATACCTATAACACAAGGAAGGGAATTCACCATAAAGGAATGGATTGATTGCAATAGCAAATTCTGTATATACGTGATAATCTGCCCCTGCAACCTTCCATACATTGGCAGCACAATCAGACCACTACGGATCAGGATTCAGGAACACTACCGCAACATCCACAAACATTCTACCGGTCACCCACTCACTGAACATTTTGATGGCACTCATCCCCACAAAAAGGACTTTCAATTCTTTGGATTGGAAATTATACACCAAACCAAACGAGGGGGAAATCGTGAACTGAAACTACGAAGACGCGAGAGTGAACTCATCCTGAACTACAAAACCACAACTTTGGGACTCAATAAAGATGCGGAAATGCATGTTTGGTTAGGAGATGACTAACTGCTTCTCCTTCCCTCGCGTATTGGTCCATCTGCACCTCTGAGCCCCAAGACTTCACCTCTGTGCCTTTCCTAATAAAACCCTCCACAAGATGTGCACCGTCTTTACTACCAGAGAATACGCAGCAATTCCCCACTGACAGATATTGCATCGGAAATCTCAGAGCTAATAACTCCAAGCTACCTTGTAAAACCGAATACTCGTTTGCAAGCTTTAAATCCCTTTTTTACCTCTCTTTATAATACAGAACATCCAGGAATGCCTACATCTACAAAATAATTGATGTAATACTGCTGTTGTTTCATCAACGCGCTTTCATGCAAATGTTCATTCGTTATGTTTTTTTACCTATTTCCTCTCCCCAATCCAAAATGGCAACCGCCCTTCTCGTCCTACTTGCTAATTGGCCAATTGCTCCTCTCCAAACACCCCGCTCCAATATGGCGCCAATCGTTAGTTCACCGTCACTTCCAGTTCACCCGGAAGTCTTTACACACGATCACCTTATCTGCGCACAATCCTACCGGCTTCACATCGCGCCACGATCTGAGAAACCCTTCGGCACCTGGCATTAGCCAAGACAATAGGTAAGAGCTACCAGACCACCCCCGTATTGTCCCAATTGACGTCGGCCTTTTTACCCGCACTTCAATTGTTCTGCTTTGTTTTGATTTCCCTCTAGAATCTTCGGGTTGACAAACCCTTACAATCATTCTGATATCCCATTACCTGACCTCCCGGTAAGGGAACCTCGATCTTTTTGAGCACCTCACATGGCCTTGCTCACCCAATACGCCGAGCGCATCTGTACGTTTCACAATTTCGACACACTTTTAAATGAAACACCAGTATCACGCTACGGTTGGCATTCACGAACGATTCCTACACTTTTACCTGAGTCTAGCGCGTATGAGCACCTCTTGACACCTTGAACTAGCCACACTCCACAATATTGCCACAATGCCCATGACTACTGTCTCGATTATTTCTAAAGATATCACAAGATCATTAATGATTAATACCTGCATGATACTGCATCTTTCAAATCACCTTGTTCTTAAACGAAGGACACATTCGACCCGCGGCCCGCCCTTGTCACCGCCTCACTTTTATTGACGCCACCTCCTAATAATGTGACTAAAGTCAACCTCTCTCTCTTCCCTTCATACCTGACCGGACCGCCTTGACGCTGAACTCCAAATAATTCTGTAATTATATACTGTGTTTCTACCATCTTACATCTGATTTTACATATCCTGTTTTTGACGTCTCTCGACCATGTCATTGCTTTACCATCACGAATTGTACCTTAACTATTAACTATTAATACCCGACTTCTTGTATGACATGCTCTCTCCTCATTTGTGATCTTGAATGTCCGCTTGAATCTGTAAATTGAAATAATGCCTTCGTGACCTTGATGGTGTTACAAACATGCATGTTACGAACGGATCTCTATCCCACTCCTGTCCTGGACACAAACGCTGTCATAATTATTGTTATTATGAAATCTTTACAAACATGTACATTGTCAATCGCTATTTGCTCTGAATGTCCTTTTGCATACGCGCGCCACCGTTACTTGTTGTTATCCAAAACCTCGTAATTTATTTACCTTCCATTATCACACTTGTCATTCTGTTTGCATTTGACTAAACATAAATAATCATGCAAATGTCCTAAATGTATGTAATGTTCCTCCACTAATGCCAACCTACCCCTTTTCTTACTTTCTATTCTATCTCTCTCCCTCACCATCTAAATGATCCAAATACCGTTATCACATTCCCCCTCTTTCCGCACAACCTAACCGCTCCTTGCTCGACCACCCCAATCACTAACGTTGACCCCCACATAATATCTATCCTGTATTAACCCACACATATACTTCTCCTTGCAACTACACCTTCTTTTTCGGAAACAACCCTTGCCCTTCTCTCATATTCTAACTCTGTTCTCTTCCCTCCTTCCTTCCGTTTTCACTGGTCTCCTTTAACAACTTGTTTACTTCCTCACCCCTCCACCTCTATTCCCACCTAACACACCCTCATATACTAACTATATGATCCACTTGACTGGGTGCTATGAACTCTTATGGCTACTCTATCTCTGCTCAGCCCTGAAGAAGCCCTAGGCCTGATGGCCGGTTAGAGGGCGAAACACGTGTTGGCTGTGCCATCCTTGCTCTTTTCTGATAAACAAATAAAAGCACAAACTTCTCACCAGTATCGCTTGATATACTTGCATCAATTGGATATTTTATCATAATCAACCATAAAAAATCCAGACTCTTGCCCGGACACACTAAACTCATCCTACTTCATTTTAGGGGGATAGGGGTTTCTCCCCCTGTCTCTGGGCCAGAAAAATAAGAAGAAAATACACGCTTATTATATGATGAGTAAGGGATGTGGATCTTTTTCCCCTCACCTAAAACGCAACGTCCCATATGTACTAATTGTAATATCTATTTTATGGAAAAGTGTGTGAAGGAGGTACCCAGATGTGGAAAGATAGTTATTCTCAAATGGAAAAAAATGTAGAGTGCATTTGAGAGAAGGGATGGTGAAGTGGAGGGGAGGGGACGAAAGGAAATGCATGCATGATGCAACAGTGATGCAGTGGAAGGAGGTGAAGCAGGAGACATGCGGATGAAGGAACTTCAGAAAGATGGCTGGAGAAAAGTACCTAACACAGAGAGCGATATTATAACGGAAAGTGATGTGAAGAGAAGAAGAATATTGAATAAAAATACTGATACTGAAGAAAAAACCAATGACAAAAGATATGTTTGTTGTAGCGTTTGATTTTCGGATGCACCAGCAGAAAACACCGATGCGTTTCCTAAATACTGTTCAGGTCGCAGACTTTGTCAAGCACATCGTTCTAGTTCACGTTTTAGGCCAGGCCCATAACTACGCAGACCAAGGCTCTTGTAAACAGTTGCTACGTGTGCTTCTTTGGACACGCCCCTCCAATATCTTTTCCATTCCACTTAAAAACACTGTGTAGACCCCACAACTATATTCTGGGTTCCACGTCTCCTTTTGTGGAGAATCTCTCACCTGCATTGTGCATCCCTCCCCTCCGTCAATAAGATTATCTAAAGAGGCGTTGTAACATTGGAGCACAACAGCTCCCCTACCTGTGGAACATAGTTCCCCATCGCTATATTGTAAGGATGCAGCACCTCCTTCCTTTAGGACACAGACATTTACCACATACAGTGAGTAATGCGCCTCAGCCCTGTAGAGGATAGACGTAACTATCCAGATGCTGAAATGTTGCTGCTTCCGTTACACCTCTGCCCCCCAGCCACAGAATGGAACATTCCAGTTTGAGGGGCACACCTGATAAACACTACTCACAGACGGTGCCCCCTCATAGGCCCTGCCACGGACAGATGGTGTGATCTGTGAATGACGCCATCCATACACCTGTCCCTTGCATCTTTCATCACCTCCAAGCCCTGGTTAGAGGCACCTCAAGGAACAAGGGTGGTGAGAAGAGCAATTCCCGCACATGTCGTCGTCCATTCATTCACCCATTCGCTCTGCCGCACCCCTCTCCCCCTCCCCGACGTACACCCACACCCTGCGACGCGACCGTGCACGGGCTCACCCCTCTCCAGACCCAGGGGCTCCGCCAAGGCTGCCATGTTCGTTCCAGCGGGATCACGTGCCCCGGTCGTGGATCGGTGGGAGTGCCAGGGTGAGGTGGTGTAAAGGGAGGGACGCTGCTAGGGCGGACGGAATGAGCGAGGCGGAGGCAGGTGTTCCTAGGAAGGTGGGAGGAAAAATGGACCACGCGTGTGAGGGCGGGGGGGAGGGGTGGCTACACTCGGAGGGCAGGTAGATGCTGTATCTTCACTACAGGGGCAGGCTTCGTTGAGGGTAAAAGAGATGATGCAGAAGGGAGGGGCAGAACTCGAGGAGGGTGGAGGGCTGCTGCAGAGGGAGGCGCAGTGCGGGCGGTAGACGCGCAGGGTGGAGACGCTACAAGAAGGCTTAGGATGGACAGTCTGCAGAATGGAAGGACAGGCCGCAGATGAGGGGAGGAGGGGTGGGGATGCTGCAGGGATGCTGCGGGAATGAAGGGCGGGGCTGGGATGTAGTTGGACTTCGGGAGTGGGGCTTGAGACAGTGCAGACAGTACTTGCATTATGCCATGTGATGAGACAGGGGACATTCTGCTGCAGGAGATGTACATGGGCTCAGGACCGAGGTTGGAAAGAGCTGCATGATTTAGATTTAGAGGTAGAGGCAGGGTGAAGGCTGTTGCAAGACAGAGGGGTATGGCACATGGCTCTTTCGGCACAGGGTCGAGGCACTGGATGGGCAAGCACCTGAGGGACGGGATGCATGTTTCCTCAGGAGGAGGGTTCAGGGACCTTAACCTTGTTCAGAGCTGTAGGAGGGAGCTAGGGTGACCAGATTTAGAAAAGCAAAAACTGGGACAGGCCAGACATAGCAGTAGGACTGAAGGGTGGGAGGACATACAAGAAATAACCCCCCCCTCTCTCTTTCTATGTGTGTGATATATATATATATATATATATATAATGGATGGCTACTGCCAGAACGCGTAGGGCACTTGATTGCGTTGATGCTCTTGATGTAACACAAAAAAATAAGAAATAAACCGTTTCGGGGTACCAGGTTGGATGTGCCGCGTTCTGTTTATTTGAGCTGAGTGGAAGACGGGTGATATCGGCTTGGGAATTGGCTTGATGGTGCGACAGACTGAGTGAGGAGATATATATATATATATATATATATATATATATATATATATATATATATATATATATATATATATATATCTCCTCACTCAGTCTGTCTCACCAGACTGAGTGAGTGAGGATATATATAACTATAACTTACGCCCCCGCAATGCACTGCTTATGAACTCGCAAATTACATCACTCATGACGTGGTCAGTAACATCTCTGGTGTCATCTCAAATGACATCACTGATAACATCATCTGGTTAGTGTAAGTATTCTGTAAGTTTTTATAATTGTTAAACATATATACTTGGGTATTATAAAAGTTAAAATAGTATACTAGGTGCACTATTACTAAGTGATACTACTTCTAACATATGTTATGTGAGTGGCTGTGTGACTGTATTTGTCCTTGTGTGTAAGGGTGTGTGAGTGGCTGTATGGGTGTATAGCTGGGTGTGTGAGTAGCTGTGTGGGTGAGTGAGTTGCTGTGTAATTGGCTATATTGCTGTGTGAGTGGTGGTTTGAGTGGGTCTATGGGTGGGTAGTGACTGTGTGGGTGTCTGAATGGCTGTATATGAGTGAGCAGCTGGGTGTGTTTGTGGCTGTATGGGTAAGTGAGTGGCTGTTTGAGTTGGTGTTTGGTTGAGTGAGTTGGTGTGTGAGTGTCTGTATTGGAGAGCAAATGGAGCGGGAAGCCCTTACTATCTGGTGGGGGTGCAAGCACTTTCACCTAATGTAGGAAGCTGGCTATCTATATACTATACCAAAAATATTAGTGTGCAGAGAGTCCAGTGGATTCTGAAAGGCTTTACAGAGGCTAAAGTAGATAATACTAAGGCTCTCTTTTGTGGTAGTGTGGGCGAACAGTTAGACTTATCAGAGGGTAGTGTTAAGCATTTGTTGTACACACAGTGACAATAAATGAGCCAAGCACTCAATAAATAAAATGGAGACCAATTTATAAAAATAATACTAGGTTATATTCATTTAGTAGAACCACAGAACTTCATCTCAGGTAAATACATTTTGCAATAAAAATACATTTTAATGTAAAAAGAGGACACAGTGCAACTTTCAGATTTTGCAATGTTAACCTATGGGAGGAAGAAAACATTCAACATACGTATGGGCAACATTGACTTACAAGACCAGTCTTCGGAAGCTAAGGTCAGTATTGGACAAGCTTCTGTTCAGCACCAACAGTACACCACCATCGGCACAGGGGGTGTAGGGTGCAAGTTCGAGATTGGGCACCCAAGACAAATCAATGGGAACTGGAGGTATCGGACAGGGGCTGCTTACAAGTAGCAGTGGCTTGGGGGACCTGTCTCTGCTGGAAAGGGCCAAAAGCAGCACCAACAATACACCACCAGCGGCACAAGGGGTGGCTAGGTGCAGGGTGCCAACACGGCAACGGGTACCCAATGAAAAGCAATGGAGGCAGTCCAAATCAGAAAGGGCTGCAGACTCATGCCAGGAGGCCGGTCGAAGGAAACCAACAGCTGTGGAGATAATTTTGCAATGCGTGGGGACATCTTTTGTCCTCTTCACCAAGGCCCAGGATGGACAGGAGTAGGGGTGCCTTTTGGTGTGGGAAACAGGATACCGGAGCAGGTCACTGCTGAGGGTGGTCTTCGTGCAAAGGCTGCAGGCGACATCAAGACGCCCGGGAGAGCTCAGCTCACTGTGGACTCAGGCTCTGGATGTGAGAAGTTGGCCTGGTATATGCTGACCACTAATTAAAGTGGGCACCTTGTACCAGTCCAAACAACCCTCATTGATGATTAGGTTAAAGACAACCTTTATTTTGTCAGTCAGTCAGTCAATACTTTATTTCGGCTATGTAGCCATAAAAGTCAAATACATGAACAACAATACATATAGCTCATGACATACAATTTACATAGAATTGAAAAGGGTGAATAATTCTCCATGATTAAGCAATACCAGATAAGATATAAATAAGCATATTAAATTATCTAAAAGCCAGAATTAATAAAATGAATAATGCTAAAAAACTGAGGTAGACTTAGTCAATTAAAGCTATAAACAGGATGATCCTTAGGTCTTCCTACTGCAATTACAGTTTATAACCGGAGCGTTTCCTAATGATGTATACGTTGAATAAAAATCTACTTATGCCATATACTATCACTTGAGAGGAATTAGATTTTAATATACGCTCTGCTATTTTGTATGACTGTACTCCCATATTTCTACAGAGGGGTTTAATCCAAGAAGACCTTGGTTTCTTATAGGCAGTACAGAAGAAAAAGATATGGGGGATATCTTCCCGGGCCCCAAGAGAACACATAATACACGCATCCGAACCATCTTCTCCAGCCCACCTACATGTATAGGAATTTATCAATAACACCCCGTACCTAAATTGTAGGTAGAGAGATTTTGCTAAGGGGGGAACAATTTCATCCATAAATTCCTCAAAGTTTGGTGTATCTTTTACATTTAGAAAATTCTGAGTCAGGATACCTATTTGGGATCCCAGAATTATTTCGTCATTAACATGTGACCAGAAGGTGGCTTTGAGGAGTTTCTTGGAAGACTGGGTTAAATTATGGGGCTCCTCCCAAAAATTGAGGAGCCCTAGTCTCTTAAGTGACGTGCAAATATACTTCAACCATGGGGTTTTCAAATACACATCCAGCTTAATTAGTTCAATCAGGCCGGCCTTATAATCTCTCAACTCAGGAGTTGACCATACCCTGATCCAATACAATAGTGGTCTTAATGAAGCTAGATGCTCTGTTCTTTTAAGATTAATATCTAAAAACAGAGGAACAACGGGAGTACGAGGCGGTATTTTGAGTAAACTCCGCACAAATTTGTTTTCAATCAAGGCGAATTTGGTGCAGTTACAGTATCCCCATATCTCAGCACCATAAAGCGCAGCTGATTGGGCTTTAGCTTTAAAAACCTCCAATGCCGGTGAAATAGCTTTGGAGCTACTTGCTCCGTGCACCTTTAGGATGGGAAGTGAGTTTTGTTTGAGGGACAATAAACTTTTATTCTGCTGACCTCGCCAAGTCAATCTATTATCCAACAACAAACCCAAGTAATTAAAACTTTCCACCTGTTCCAGTGTACGGTTCTCTAAAAGCAAGTTTTTCCTAGGCGTTTTTGTTGGGTTTAAAGCCATATATTTTGTTTTTGTTGGGTTAATTTCTAACCCCTTTTCCACACAGTAGTTATGGAAGGAATTAACCAAATTTTGCAAGCCTCTCGGGGTCTGGGCAATAAGGATGGTATCATCGGCGAAAAGTAAAGAAGTAATTGGTTCACCGTCTAGCTTCGGGGAGTCATGGGCACAATTCCTCAAGTATGTTGGAATGTCATTAACATACAATGAGAACAATGTGGGTGCTAGTACGCAGCCTTGACGCACCCCCCTGTCTACAGGGATTGCTTTAGATAATTCTCCAGCTTTTCCCCATCCTATTTTTGCGTAATTCCCTGTGTGAAGTTTAATAAGTTCATTAAGGAGCTCACCAGGGATATCTAACTTCTTTAATGTAGACCACAACAATTTGCGGGGAACAAGGTCGAAAGCAGCCCTTAGATCTATAAATGCCACGTAGAGACTTCCCTGCCTGATCTTTATGTATTTCCAACAAATGCACATGAATCTAAACACCTGGTCAACTGTGCTTATTTTTGATCTAAAACCTGCTTGGTATTTGGACAATAATTTTGTCTCCTCAATCCAGTCTAAAATCCTATTTAAAATATGTCTGGCAAAAATTTTTTGTAAAACGTCTATTAAACTGATTGGACGGTAATTGCTAGGATCATGGCGATCACCTTTTTTAAAAATTGTTATGATTTCTGCCCCTTTCCATGATTCTGGAATTGGTGTACCAGCCACAATCGAGTTGCTTAAAAAGTTAATATATGGTCCCCACACTTTAGCATCATGTTTCAATAGGTCACCAGGAATTTTGTCAGGGCCGGGAGCTTTGCCTATTTTAACAGCTAGTAGTGCCTGTACTGTTTCTTCAAGAGTGAAATGTAATAATGTGGTACTGGTAACTGGGATGATATCTGCATTATCTATGGCCAGATCATCCTTACTAATCGTATAAAGTCTGGAAAAGTGATCGCACCAAGTTGATTCATCCAGAAATATGTCCTTGGGAGATCTACCCTTCTTATTCCCCTTAGAGATTAAGTTCCAGAACGTACTTTGGTCACGTAACTTAGCTGCACTTAGTAAATCATCCCATAGGTTAGCGTCCCATAGTTTTTTCGCTTGATACAAAGTATTTTTATAGACCTGTCTTGCATTTTTAATTTCACATTGGCTCCCATTTTTTACTGTACAGATCAACTGTGATTTTGCAATCCTACAATCTTGGCTATACCACTGGTTTTCTGACTCTACATGATCCGTAATTTTATTCCCTTCTTTTTTATAGGCCTTACTCAATAAGGGAGATAGTGCATCGACCAACTTCAAATGTAAATCAAGGACTCCCCGAGTGCCTAGAGAAGGCATTGGGGTCGACCCAATGATCTCACTAAATTTATCATAAATGTTGGTCAGTGCTTCTTTTTTACCCACAATGTAAGACCATTTTATGGCACGCCTATTATTGGAAATCTGTATATCTCCAATCGGAGAATTTAGCGGGCCTGCTACAGGTAGTCTAAGAAGGAAGAGAGCAGGATCTAACCACAATTGGAGGGGAAAGTGATCACTCTCCAATCTAGAATCGATCTTAAAATCGATTAGTGAACTCCATAGATTCCTAGAGGCCATTACAAAATCAATATGAGATCTGAGACTTCCCTTAAAATAAGTGGGAGCTGATGGAATGTCTGAGGGGAAGCGACCGTTACATGATCTCAAATCGTGTGACACAGTCATCTGTAGGATCTGTGTGGCTGCTATTGTATTTTTAGCATAACTTGAAGCCTTCAGGGGCATTATGTCACTAGCAATATCTTGTTCATCAAACAATCTATCTAGAACCCGAATAGGTTCGTATTTACAATTAAAATCTCCACAAATTAAAAAGTAATCATCATTGTCTCCCAATCCCTCTAGGGTGGAATCCAAAATTTCTATCACCTTGGATTCTCTATTAGATGGGTAAGGTCTGTTGTAAACGTTTATTAAATAAATAAGACTTTTCTTACTGGTTACAATTTTTACCCCTAACAAATCAGGGCAGGGGATAAACAACTGGCTAACCTCTATTTCTAGGGAAACTTTTACCCACATAACCAACCCCCCAGAGGCTCTTCCCCTGTTTGACGGTGTTGCTTTAGAGCTAAAGGTTTTATATCCTACTCTGTGGGGGGGTTCTACCATCCAGGTTTCCTGGAGGACAATAATATCATGTTTATCAAAGAATGAACATACCTCTACGTCCATGAGGTTCCTAGAGAGTCCAGCAATATTCCATGACAGTAGACTGACATTAATATTCTCAAATATATTTAAAAAAGGTTCCCTTAATCCAGTGTCGTCACTAACAATATTTGACGCTGGAACGCTATCCACTACCACTTTGTCATCGTCAATATCAATGTTATCACCTGATGACTTTACCGGTGCTGTGAATAACCTTGGAGATATAGCTAAATCAGCTACAGCTCGCTCTCCCCTCTCGTCTCCAGGGGTCCCAACTATATGTAGTTGATGCCCGTCCAGTGGCTTTGATGGTACCCTCGGTGTCACCGTGATTTTAAACCCACGGATTTCATTACCATTTAAAATATCCAATGGGTGGGCAACCATTATTGGGACCATAGTTTTATTTTTGCCATCCTCTGGAAGTCAATCATTTTCATCTAGGTTGCTCAGTACTGTGTATCTATTTTCCATAGGGATTTCAAATGTTGGAGGGTTATTAATACGGGTAATACTTCCCCTAGTTATTTTTTGTGGTGATCTATCTAGGTGTCTATAGAAGTAGCCCAAGGAATGTACACGCACAGCATTTTCTCCTAAAACAAGAGAAGCTGCCCTTAAAAGGGTAGTTGCCACGTGTTGGGGGTGTCTAAAATTTATTATAACACAATCCCCTTTGCTTGTTTTCCTTGTGTTACCTAACCAGGCAACACGTCTGGTTGACAATATTTGATTTGAAAAATTAATGGGAAAACCACAGTTTTTGTTTAACCAAGCAACTGATTTCCTCTTAAGTGAGTCATGTGTTTCATATTGGGATTTGGAGGTTGCAGATTCGAGTGGAGGAACATTTGACAGGATGATCACATATGGCTCGCAGGCTGGTGGAAGATTAACGTGGTTTGAT
Source organism: Triturus cristatus (assembly GCF_964204655.1). Taxonomy (NCBI): domain Eukaryota; kingdom Metazoa; phylum Chordata; class Amphibia; order Caudata; family Salamandridae; genus Triturus; species Triturus cristatus. The sequence continues at coordinate 279,761,806 of NC_140590.1, forward strand.
TTGTGTACATTAGCTATAGGTTCCCTGCAACTAGATGTAACTAAATTAGTTCGAATACCGTCACTAACTGGTTGCAATAATCTCATAGAGCCAGTTAAGGTCCCCTCCTCGAGAGGAGGTTCCGGGGCAATAGGAACAGGTTTTAAAGATTCCTTAAGCAAGGCAATGGGCTGTCTTATGTCGTCTAACAGACCACCCAGCCTCAATACCTCTGTTGTCAGGATCTCAATTTTATCAACCAGAGGTTTAATCATAAGCACTAGTTTTTCTTCTAAAATTTTTGCTATAACCTCTGAAAGTGTGGAATTCTCAGCCTCAATGGGGGTCTGTGTTTTAGCATGAGCCACGGTAATTCTCCGAGGTTGATCTTGTAGTACCTTTTGGTGCACGCTACTCTTCTTAGGATGAGGCTTTCTGCATTTCCTAACTACTCTTTTTGGGGGGGATGGAGGTGATTCAAGCTCACTTAAGGGTTCCAATAGATCTTGTCTTGAAGTGGCGACCTCATTGCCCACAATACTATGAGTCGACATCCCCACCGGAATAACATCAATTACAGAGTCCCCTGTGGCTAGCTTATGGACACTATCATTTATACATAGCTCCAAATTGTCAAAATTATCTACCGAGGACTCCTTCCCTAGTGACTTACGTCTTTCACTATTAATCATGCTGACCCTTTTAACCAGATAATTATCCATTGTTACTTTTGCTTTTGGCATAGCAACGATAACAGTTACTAGTGTACTTGGAAATACAGAGAAAATGCCAAGGAAACAAAATCAACCAATAATGCAATAATAAGGCAAAACAGAAGTAAGATGTGTGACTTTTGTAAGGGAAACAAAACCACAGCGCCTCAATGGGATCAATCGGCTAACAACCACATTGAGCACTCAATAATAGCTTATGACTGACCATGTCCTGATAGTATGACTATACTTGCAATTTCCTTGCCCACAATGCACTCAAGAGGGGTGGCCCAACCCCGACCTCCTCCGGCCTCCTAACGGCCACACAACGGCCCGCCCTTTGCCCGGGCTTAGCCCGGCGTGTCCCGCGCGCGTCCCGCGACGCGGGGGAAGACCTCTCAATTTTAAACGCCTCCTGGCGCGAAAAGGGATCCCCCGATGACGGCTTCCTGCCGCAAAGGTTCGTGGGTGATGTAGTTCCTCCCTCCCTCACTGCGGCCGCGCTGTTGGAAGAGGACGCGGCAGCGGGGAGAGACCTTCGGCGGGACCAGAGCTATCGGCAGAAGCACCAGTCAGGTAGAATTCCTCAATTTAATGTCAGCCAAGCGCCCACTCCACCGGGGAAGACCTCTCAATTTTAAACGCCTCCTGGCGCGAAAAGGGATCCCCCGATGACGGCTTCCTGCCGCAAAGGTTCGTGGGTGATGTAGTTCCTCCCTCCCTCACTGCGGCCGCGCTGTTGGAAGAGGACGCGGCAGCGGGGAGAGACCTTCGGCGGGACCAGAGCTATCGGCAGAAGCACCAGTCAGGTAGAATTCCTCAATTTAATGTCAGCCAAGCGCCCACTCCACCGGGGAAGACCTCTCAATTTTAAACGCCTCCTGGCGCGAAAAGGGATCCCCCGATGACGGCTTCCTGCCGCAAAGGTTCGTGGGTGATGTAGTTCCTCCCTCCCTCACTGCGGCCGCGCTGTTGGAAGAGGACGCGGCAGCGGGGAGAGACCTTCGGCGGGACCAGAGCTATCGGCAGAAGCACCAGTCAGGTAGAATTCCTCAATTTAATGTCAGCCAAGCGCCCACTCCACCGGGGAAGACCTCTCAATTTTAAACGCCTCCTGGCGCGAAAAGGGATCCCCCGATGACGGCTTCCTGCCGCAAAGGTTCGTGGGTGATGTAGTTCCTCCCTCCCTCACTGCGGCCGCGCTGTTGGAAGAGGACGCGGCAGCGGGGAGAGACCTTCGGCGGGACCAGAGCTATCGGCAGAAGCACCAGTCAGGTAGAATTCCTCAATTTAATGTCAGCCAAGCGCCCACTCCACCGGGGAAGACCTCTCAATTTTAAACGCCTCCTGGCGCGAAAAGGGATCCCCCGATGACGGCTTCCTGCCGCAAAGGTTCGTGGGTGATGTAGTTCCTCCCTCCCTCACTGCGGCCGCGCTGTTGGAAGAGGACGCGGCAGCGGGGAGAGACCTTCGGCGGGACCAGAGCTATCGGCAGAAGCACCAGTCAGGTAGAATTCCTCAATTTAATGTCAGCCAAGCGCCCACTCCACCGGGGAAGACCTCTCAATTTTAAACGCCTCCTGGCGCGAAAAGGGATCCCCCGATGACGGCTTCCTGCCGCAAAGGTTCGTGGGTGATGTAGTTCCTCCCTCCCTCACTGCGGCCGCGCTGTTGGAAGAGGACGCGGCAGCGGGGAGAGACCTTCGGCGGGACCAGAGCTATCGGCAGAAGCACCAGTCAGGTAGAATTCCTCAATTTAATGTCAGCCAAGCGCCCACTCCACCGGGGAAGACCTCTCAATTTTAAACGCCTCCTGGCGCGAAAAGGGATCCCCCGATGACGGCTTCCTGCCGCAAAGGTTCGTGGGTGATGTAGTTCCTCCCTCCCTCACTGCGGCCGCGCTGTTGGAAGAGGACGCGGCAGCGGGGAGAGACCTTCGGCGGGACCAGAGCTATCGGCAGAAGCACCAGTCAGGTAGAATTCCTCAATTTAATGTCAGCCAACCTTTATTGAAAGTTAACCTAGTGGTAGCTATGGAGAGCAGCCTTCAGGCTAAGTCTCGAAGCAATGTTGAGCAGCTTGTTTTACCAGATCAGAACATCCTGAATGACCAAATGAAAGGAGAACCACACAAGAGATATATAAAATATATATATTTATTACTAAACACTCTCTACTAACCTCTTTATGAGATTAGAGCACAAAGCACACAATATTAAATCACTAGAACAACAGCAAAATTGGAAAAACTTACCGGACTGTCCTGCTTCTTGACGGGGCTGCCGTCCCTGCCCTCCTTCTCTCGCCGCTGACTCTGTTGGAGCTCCCTCGCTGGGTGTAGGCTGCCACCTCATCGCGCTGCCCGGAGCGGGGAAAACCACAACTCCCAGGTGCCCCGGCGCTCCCTGACGACACCTAAGCGCCCGGAGGAGCATAAAAGTTCGCTGCTTCCTCCGCGTCGCGGGACGCGCGCGGGCGGGCGCCGGGCCAAGCCCGGGCAAAGGGCGGGCCGTCTGAGGCCGTCAGAGGACGAAAGAGGTCGGGTTGGGACTACCCCCTCACATCTAGCCAGACCCGTCATCCGTTCTGGGGTGAGTTCTACAAAGCACTCCTTGCGATATTATCCATCACCTGTGTGAGTCATGACAAGGGGGCATTCTAAATCAAGCACGAGGACTGCAGGCATGGGGACATTGGATAATTATCTAAAACAGGCTGAAACTGCCGTAGTGAATGAAATCGCCCTGGTTGAACGCCGTCTATCTCTTGAGCCCACTGGACATTTAAGTATCCCGTTACCCTCAGACGACATTTCCTCCCCTAATGCCACACCGGCTGTATTGTATCCCCGTGTGATTCCTAGTGAGTCGATTGTGGAAGACTGTAATCCTACCGCTATTACACTTTTAAGCACAGACAGTATAGCCCCTTCACCTGTGGCCATTCATACTAGACAGTCCAGGATTAAAAATGATATTATGTTCAATGGGGGGAAAATTGTCACGGGTAAAAGAAAAGCTAATAAAAACCCAGTGGGAAATCGAAAGCAGGCAAAGCAACCAAGGACTATTACCACTGTTTCTGGGTCGGAGCGAGTTAATCCTAGCTCTCTTCACTTAGATAGGGCGGATCCTAGTGAGAGCAGGCGTGTTAGTCCCAATTTAGGTGCGGACCAGAGTAGGGAGACACTTATGTCTAGTATTGTTACAACTATGGAAGCACATCTCACGTCACTTATTCAGCCCCTAATAGCTACTCTGAAGCGTATTGAGGACCGTATTAGTATTATGGAATCTCACCTCAGTAGTAAAGTGCTTAAAACAGGCTCAAACACTGCAGTAGGGGATACATTAAGCACAATTACGGCTTCTGTAGATAACTTGTTGAGTTCCATGATCACCCCTTCACAACAACCAGTCCCTCCTGTAGTGCCCAACTGCTTAGGATCTAATATTTTCCAATCAGCCAAAGATAACTTAGGTAAGACCCTAGGAAAGGAAGGGCAAACGCAGACTAAGGAGGGGGGCCCATATTTTCCTGCATCTCAGCAAGGAGGGGATTTTTCCTTACATTTACCGGCTGAGGCATGCCCCTACACTATAATTCTAGCCAATGTGCCCAAATTGGAGTGTGACAAAAAGGAACACTGGACCTCTCTGAAAAACAAGGCTCTTCACCACTTGTCTAATAAAACGGTTCTGGGTCATCACCTCAATAAGCATTTTATGATGATCAGAAGGGTACCATGGGTAGGAAAGACTGCTAAACATCTATAGGGAGACTGTATTGTTGTAAGATTTAGATCCCCAGGGTTGGTAAATGATATTCTAAGACAGGCAGGGTCTGTGAGAATCCATAAAGACTACGTGAACATTCTCCCCTTGGGTTTCTTTTATCCTCCTTCCCACATTAGACCAACGTTTTCTGTCCAACCTAATAGACTCGGTCCTATTAATAACTTTGCTGTCCCAGTCTCTAATAGATTTGATGTCTTTTCCAATCTGGAAGAAATCGAGTGACTAAGGACTCGTGATCAAATTATTACCCCTGACACACGAGTTCCTGTCCCTCTAGCCGTGAAACCACCAAATCATGTTTCCATCTCAGTAGGACCAAATCAGGAATCACCGGGTCTTTTATCTAAATTGATCTCCTGGAATATAGCAGGTCTAAAAAGTAAATTAGATGATCCCGCTTGGAGAGATCTAATCAGCTCGGGTGATATTATCGGTTTGCAAGAGACATGGGACACAGAGGATACGTTGTATATTGACGGGTATGAGAGTTTTTTCGTATCTGCCACCCCGACTAGTTCTGGGAGGGCGAAGGGTGGGCTGGTTACTTTAATCTCAGCAACCATACCCGGTTCATTCTCTCAACTAGAAACGGGTTCGTCAAATTGTTTGGCCATTTTTATCTTGATGAATGAGGGATCTGATTTTTTGGTAATTAATTTTTACAATTCATATGATAGAGTTGCCACGACCGATCACCTGGCCGCGCTAAACAGTTTTGTAGCTGATCACAAGGAGACTAATAAACTTAACAGTAAGAATTGCCTCACCATAGTGATGGGTGATTTTAACATCCATGGCTGTCCACTTCAATGCTTCCCCTCGGATCCCTTGGGACCGATTGAATCAGGGGTTGCACATTTTGAACATACAGTGGCGGGAGACCTTCTCGTATCTATTTTGGCAGACCATGGTTTGTTTCTCCCGTCTACGGCGGGCGAAATTATCCCCACTTTTAAAGGAACTGGGAAAGACTCAGTCATTGATTACATTTTTGTTAGCTCTGCTTTTGGGGCTAATATTAAAAGTTATATGACGACCTGGACCCATTTTAGTGACCACAATCCCGTGACCCTTAGTCTTTGGCACCTTCTTAAAAAACCTGTTAAACCTCAAGCAACCGTGGATAAATCCGATATTCGCCCATCAGATCAGGATCGTAGAATTAGATGGAGCAAAGTAATTCCAGGCGACTTTTACAATAACTTAAAAAGTAAGGTAGGATCTGAGTTAAATACGTGCCAGGACCTCGAAGCAGGGGATGATGAGGTTCTAGTGGCATATTCTGCTATTTGTAGTCAGATCTTAGCAGATTTGAGCTGTCCTGGAAAACATAAGGATAAGGCTGAGCTAGGCTGGTTTGACAAAAGCTGTTCAACCGCAAACAGAAAGCTGAAGGCCGCTTTGAAATCTAAGCCAGTAAACAGGATCTTGGTTTCGGGGTTGAGAAAAGAATACAAGAAAACCTTGGATGCCAGGAAAAAGACGATTAGGGAGGAAGCATGGGAAGAACTTTCCTGTGTGGATGTTATAAGAAATAGTGCAAAGTTTTGGTCAGTGGTTAATAAACCCTTCTTTTGTGATACAGGTAATGATCAACTAGATTGCGGCATTGGGAAACAATCGTGGCACTCTCATTTTAAATCAGTCTATGAAATGGGCACTTGTGGTGAATCGAGTATTTCTTCCACTATTGTGAACCCATATACTTTATTAGTCTCTAAGACAGAGGCGGTTGAGGCCATCGGTAAAATGACAAGTAATAAGGCTCCCGGCCCCGATGACGTCCCAGCGGACCTCTTCAAATCTGATCCTGAGACTTGGTCCATAGTTCTAACCAATGTTTTTAACCGGGTATGTGTCGCTGGGATTCCGGACACTTGGTCCGAATCAGTGATCATACCCATTTTTAAGAAAGGTAACAGGGGGGACCGTAGCTGCTATCGGCCTATCTCCCTATTGATTCAGCTGTGAAGGTTCTGGGGCGTGTGGTCCTGGGCAGACTAACTGATTGGTTAGAAGACACAGCTACTCTTTCGTGTCTACAATATGGGTTTCGCAAGGGCCGCGGGACCATAGACCAGAGCCTGAACCTTCAACTTTTAATAGGCAAGTATACCATTGCTAAAAAAGGGGCCTTGTATCTGGCCTTTATGGACTTGTCCTCGGCGTTTGATCGAGTAAATCGTTCAAAACTGTGGGGGTTACTACTTAAATGTGGAATAGATGCTAATATTGTTTATTTCCTAGCGGATTTGCATAGAGACCTCACTGCCACGGTCAGATACGACCGTCTTGGCAATTCCACGGATAAGATAGGAATCACTAACGGCGTTAGGCAAGGATGCATTTTAGCCCCCCTGCTTTTTACCCTTTATATTAACGATTTGGGTTCTACACTAATTAAGTCATGCAAGGACATTCCCAGGGCAGGCAAATTCGCCATTCCAGCATTATTGTATGCTGATGATGCCGCGCTCTTAGCACGCACGGCTGTAGGGCTCCAAAATCTTTTAGATTCTTTTGCAAAATTCATGATTGCACTTGACCTTGGAGTGAATTTCTCCAAATCCCATGTGATGATTGTGGGTACCAAATCAAAGAGAGTAAAGACTATGTTTTGTGAAGGTCATGTTTTATCACGGGTTACGAGATTCCCTTATTTGGGGGTCATTTTTGATGACAAGTCCACCTGGGCCCCACAATTAGCTGCCAAACGTAATGCTTTTGCTAGGGCCACACTTGCTGTTTTGGAGTTTGGACGTAAACTGGGGGTAAAGCCCATGCAAGCTATGTTGAATATTTACGTAGCCAAATGTACCTCTATTGCATTGTATGGTGCTGATTTGTGGGGATTCAAAAATATCTCTGATCTGCAGGTTGTAGAAGATAGATTTTTAAAATCTTTATTATCCCTCCCCTGCTCCACATCGGGCTATATTGTCCACCAAGAGTGTGGGATTGACTACTTAACGGATCGCATAGCTATTGCCCCACTCCTGAAATGGATTTCAATCTGGCTAAATCCTGAACTAGAACTGAATCACGCGATTTTAAAAGATTGCCTATCTTTAGAGTATGGCAAAACTATCCCGTGGTTGAATTATATTAAGTATCTAGCCAGGTACCTGGGTCGACCTGAGTTATTTGAAAATCCAAGCATTATAGTAAAGGGGGATTTAAAATGGGTTAAAGTCACCCATAAACAGAGGGCAATGCTAATAAGGGAAGAAAAGGAATTACTCAAACCCACTGTAAAGGCACATCAGTTGATTATTACATCTAACAGTCTAGAGCCTTACCTGGGTATTGTTAATATGATGAACCACCGTTTTTTATTAATCAGGTTCAGAATGAACAAATTCCATCTTTTACTTCCTGATTCCCCTGGTTGGACAAAGGAGAAGGATTTGGGGATCTGTTCATGCGACAGATTTTCCATTAAAGATACCACGCACTTTATCTTCTTTTGTGGCCACCTGTCTTTAATCCGTAAAAAATACATTATTCCTCTAATAAAAAATAAAGGTTTCAGACAGGTAAAACCAGCACTCATGTATCTTCAGATGTTGGGTTCTCCTTGGGAGATATTTAACATAGCCACCTTCTTAGTAATCTCAATGAGATTGAGGAAAAAGATCACATGGTTATAGTGTATATCACCTCTGAATTTTAACAAAAAATTTATTTGTTTTTTAATATGTCTGTAATTTTATGTCAAATGTTTTTACAATGGTTGTATTGTTTTATGTTCGTCGTACTTTTATGGTTTTTGCTATGAACCGAATAAAGTAACTTTGACTGACTGACTGACACTAGAACAACAGTAAATACCACAATACACAGCGGGCTCCAGGGGGAGACCGAACCATATACTAAGAAAGTGGTATAACAACCATGACTTAACTAGACACAGTGCCTAGAGCACATAGAATCACTGGGACCCCAAGGAACCACCCAAAGTAGTGACACAGGGGACCCACGGAGGACGGGTGCAGTGTGTGAACACAGGCGTGAGCTCCGTACAATCCTATGAGAAAGTCGCGGTTGGAATTTTAAAGATTAAGGACACTTCTGAGAGGACTTCTAGCAAACCTTTTCAAACATAGAAGGTTCTAAGGCCAGCACCCTTGAGAGTACCAAGATACCCGTGTTACCTATCCCAGAGGAGCCGGGTGCATAGGGGTCAAATGATGTCGGAAACCTTCGTTGTTTTCAATGGCTTGATGCGGAAAAGTGCTGCTGCCGGGAAGATGAAAAGTGTCCGGTGGAATCCAAGCCTGGATCTGAGGTGAGAAGAACTTGAAAGCAGAAGGGACAGAGTCTGGGTCACTTCAGGGTGACCAGGGGCACGATAGATGGATGCCCACGATGGCGGGTGCTTCAGGTTGGATGACGCGATGCTTGACTCTGCAGCCACGGGGACCAGGAGATGTCTGTGATGACCAAAGTCCGGACGTGAGCTGTCCCATGAAGGATGTTGAGTGCTGGGGGGTCAGTGTCCAGGTCGAACACAAACAAGCCGTGGCAACTGCAACCCACTCGGGCAGAGGAAATCAGCTTCGGTGAGGACCAGCAAGGTTCTGGGGACTCTCCAAGCTATGGAGAGTCAGGGCACGTCTGGAGCAATGGGGAAAGCCCATGAAAAGTCAAAGTTACCTTCACAGGGATCCACAGACCAACGGACCAGGGATAGCGAAGGGACCCCGAGCTGAATCACAAAATACCAGCCAACGGAACACTCGTGGAGTGTAGGCCGGAAATCTTCAGTGGAAATACTGCTCGGGGTCAGAACTACAAGTAGCCCAAAGCACAGCCTCAAGGATCGCCTAAAAGCATATGCTGCTGCAAAAGTACACGGTGCACAGGGGTTCAGGTTGGATGGTCCCCATGAGGGATACTGGTCTCAGAATTGCTGAGAGAGCAGATCGACCTCAGAGACCTCAGGAACCCACCACCTGTGTTGCAGAAATCTTCGAAGTCCTCAGGAGCTCAGGAGATGCAAACCAGTCAGATGTGTTAAAGGTGCCTGCCTTGCAGGGGAGTAACTCCTTTACTCCAAGGGAGATTCTTCAGTCATCCAGTGTAGTGTAGATCATCGAAGTACTTGGTTTCTGTAGCAGAGTTTAGTCCAGGTAAAATCTAAAGTCCTGTAGTCAGGGTTCCTACTTTATACCCAAGGAAGGGGTGGGACAAACTCTGGGGACCCACCTATGGGAGGGTCAGGACAGAGGGGTGGCTACACCCATGTCCTTTGTCCAGTTTCACGCCAGAGCAGGAGCCACTGGCTCCTGTAACCGGTTTGAACTGGACTATACAGAGGGACACCAAATGTGCCCCCAGTGCAGACTTTAAAGCACTCTCAGAGTGCACCCACCCAGCCCCAATACACTAAAGCCTGTCTGGGAGGTGGTCACACCTCCCTGGGACAGGAAACCTATTGTCAGGCCTTCCCCTGCTTGAGCTTAGCTCAGCAGCAGGAGGGCAGACTCGTGTCTGTGGCTGGCAGCATCCATTTTGTGATGCCCAGGTAGAGAAAGCTGGTACAGGGTGTACCGGTGTTTCACATAAGTCCCTCTAGGAGGGTGGAATCATACCTCCCCCACCAGTTACTGGCGGGGAGGTATGATTCCATGACATGTTTCTAAGCAGCCGATTTAAAGTTATCATTTACCGCGAGGTTATAATGCACTTAAATATATGGTTGGCTGCATCACAATCAACCCCGGAAAATAGGTTCCGAAGGCTGCAGAGGGGCTCTGCTCATGCATGGGCACCCTCTCACATAAAACCCAGCACCCTGCCTTCAGGATTGATAAGGCCTGTCATAGGGGTGACTGATAGGTTTATATGTGCAGTGATTTAGAATAGATATAGTGAACCTTTATCTAAGTAAAGGGTGCATGCACCACCTTACACAGGTCGCAGTAGCAGACCTGTGGTGTCAGTTTGAATGGTCTCTCAGGGGTGGCACAATACATGCTGCAGCCCCTGGGAGGCCTCTGGGTACATAGTATACCATATACTAGGGACTGATAAGGGTACCCCAGAATCCAATCTGGAGTGTACCTAAAGTACATGCAATCAATCTAGAGGAGAAAGCAGCTAGACTGGGGTCCTGGATAGCAGGATCCCAGTCAATCTAAGTCGAAAACAGTGCTACATCAGCACCAAGTGGGTGGGGGTAACTATAAGAAGCAGATCCTACTCTCCTACACTGGAGCACTGGGGAACCTTACTGGAACCAGTGGGCCACTCTGACTTAGGCCAGAGGGGTAGGGTGCAGAGGTGGAACCGGGGGCAGGCTTCGCAGTTCTTCAGGTCTCAGAGTCTTTACTTTGAAGATGGTTACTATGTGAACAGGTCCGCTGTTCTCTGGAGATCTTAGTTTTTATCGAAGGCAGACAGACCACCCAAGGTTCTGAGGTCACTGGGCTGAAGGACGAGTCCTCTTTGGTGCAGGATCGTCGAGGGCTGCAGAAAAGCCAGTAGGGCTGGGGACAAGTCAGTAGTTCTCTGCTGTCTTCTCTGCTGGTGCGACTCTGTGGTGTCCGGCTTCTTAGGTCATCAGGAACTGAAGTTCAGGGGCTGGGGATTCTATCTAAATAATAGATTTAGGGGAGTTACAAGGTAGTGGCCAATGGACCTTCCCCTGGAGTGTCTATACCCTCTATGATGCCCAGCTCCTGAGGGAGGGTGAGGGGGACACAGTCCTAGCCCTGATTGGACAAATCCACCCATTTTCAAGATTGTGGACACTGAAAAGTGAACTTCACCTCGCCTCCAGCTCCTGAGGGGAGGAGTTGGCAGACAGGAGCACACATCCTATTCTTTCCATGTTTTTCCCCATCTGTCCTTCTGGCAAAAAGGGGTGAGGACAGGAAGGGGGCTTGCTCCCTCTAACAGTAGAGGCTGGGGTTGCATATCAAAGGTGGCAAGGCCTTTGAAGCTCCCCGCCAAGGATAGTTCTACCTGACCAGGGGAAGGTGTGAACACCTCTACCCAGCAAAGGCATTGTTCTCTACCTCAGAGTGTGCATGCCCTCTCCCCATGAGTCATAACAGTGTCTGGTGGTAACAAGATGGCTCAGGACAGTCAGTGACCACACTAAGGATTGCTAGGTTTCAGGGGGCCCCTCTGAGGGTCCCTCTGTGTGCAATGTTTATTAGACCTGGCACTGGAATTCATGTAGGCTTTTTATGCTGAGATGTTTGATACCAAACATCCCATATTTCAGTGAAGTCATCATGGAGCTGGCGAGCTGGTAATGACAAGTGTCCAGCCCATGTACTTACTATGGCTTCCTTGGTCACTTATAATATCCAGGAATCGACAAGGATATTGCAGGGGCATATCTGCTTATGCAGGTATGCCCTCACAGGAGATATAGTGCACCCTGCCTTACGTTTAAGGCCTGCTGGAGAGGTGTCTTACCTATATCTCATGCAGAGTCTATGAGCATGGCACAATGGGATTTGGGCAATGTCAACTCTTCAGTTTTGTCTGCATCAAGACACGCGGGCTGCAGTGGCAGTGTGCATGTGCTTGGTAAGGAGTTCCTTCGGGTGGCACAATTTGTAATGCAGCCCTTAGGGACCCTATTCAACCACAAGGCCCTTGGTACCAGGTGTACCTTTTACTAGGGGCTTACATGTGAGCTAAAGGGGTGCCAATCCTTGATACAACAGGTACAGTTTAGGGAAGGAGATCTGGCACAGGGGACCTCGGTGGCAGGGACCCTGTGCACTTCTGGTCGAAACGACATAATTTTCCAGGCTAACCATGTCCAAAAGAGGCATTTTCCTACAACGATACATTTGCGGGCGAGGATTCTACGTTTAGAGTGATAACAATCCATTGGTAGCCCTGTTTGGGGGCACATCGAGGAACTTGCCCCTGCTAATTGAGCAGTGGGCAGTGCAGCTGCAACCTTACGACTATACAGTGATCTATCGGAGGGGCCCCAGCAACCCAGCGGTTTATCTCTACAAACAACCCACATCCTACCAAGCAGTGAAGTACCCAGATGCCGATGCGGCTGAAGAATTTGTTAACGTGACCCTGCAAGCCGCCTGCCCAAAGGCCCTATCCATTGAAGAGATCAGAGAGGCTACGGCTGAAGACAGCTGCCTGCAAAAGGTAACTCAATTCCTTCAGTGATACCAATGGAAGAGATTACTAAATAGGGATAAGCACTGGAGCCCAGAAATTCGGGCAATAATGTCCCAGCTCTGAAGGATGAAAGATATGATCTTAGTGATACCGCAGAGGGCATCATCATGTGGGGTGACACACCATCATACCCCGAGCACTCTAAGAAAGGACAGCGGACCTGGCTCATCAAGGCCACCAAGAAGTGGCCAAAACAAAAGCCAGACTCTGTGAAAAGGTGTTGAACCCTGGTATGGACACGATAGTGAAGGAAAAGGTCAGGGTGTGCCATTCATGCCAGATTACCGGCCCCCCACTGGCCCTATCCTGGATCCAGATGGAGAAAGCCAGCACTGCTCCGTGGAATCCATGGAGCATGGACTTTAGCAGCTTCCTGGCTGGGCGGCACACAGTGGTAATCACAGATAGTTACTCATAGTACTCGGTAGTGGAGGTGGCTGCTTCTACTGCCTTTTCCTCCCTGCGAACTGTACTGGAAAAGGTCTTTACTGCTTTTCAGTTACCACACATCATCAAGAAGGACAATGGGCCGCCATTCCAAAGCCAGGACATCAAAGAGTATTTTCAGTTATTGGGGTTGACCCATTGGAGAATAACACACCAGTGGGCCCAAGTCAACGGGGAAGCTGAACAATTCATGAGACCCTGATTGCAGTGTCCCAGCAGGAAGAACTAGAATGGTGCTTGTACTAGTTTCTGAGAAACTACTGCAACACGCCGCATAGCACTACACCCAGGTCACCTATGGCCTTACTGTTTGGGCAACCGGTAAGAGACAGTATACCCTAGGGGCCCGGCTGGATACCCAAGCCCATGGATGATGTGGCCATGCAGGCTAAAAGAAAGACTGCCGATGCAGGGACAGATTGTACTGTCAGGGCTCCATCCCTGCACTTGCAATCAATCACAGGGAGTTCCAAAGTGCGATCTGCCTAATTAATATAGGGGTTTCACTTACCAGTGGAAGCTGAGCTGCATGCAAATTTCTATAGTGGTCCCCAAACTGCTGCGATTGTACTGTAGTGAGAGACAAATTACTCCTCTGGATCTTAAGAGGAATAACCCTAGATACATTGTCGTGATTGGCCTACGAGTACAACAATTTGCCTACATTATTACCCAATTCATAAATAGTGTTGCAAAGCTAGTCAGGCATGTTGTGACACATCATGGGAACTCTGTTTCAGAATGGCTCCTGTTGCCTCAAGCTGACGGAGCACCGTAACCTTTTGGGGAGTGTTAGACCTGTCAGCCCTTTGGGTGGTCCCTCCTCATCATTATTTATTTTGTCCCACTTTTGCCTCAAACCCTGTTAGTAATTTTTTCCTTTTTGGGAACCACCAGACTTTTTAGTATTGATGCAGATTCAGGGAGCCATTTTATCTACCCCTGGAACTTCTGTCTGAGGGCCTGGAGCACAAAATGGTGGCCACCTGTGACATCATCAGAACCCACTGGAACCTACCAGCACCTTCCAGAACATTCCAGAACCCTGTGACAGTTGGAGGCGGTTTGGAATGTTGGGAAGCTAAGCCAGAGTTGACAGTTGGAGCTGGCAGTTGGCACCTGACTGGTGAAGAGAGAGCAGCAGAAACCTGAAGGAGGAAGGAGTGAGGCAGCAGGGGTGGAAACTTGTGCCTGGAGTGGGGTCCATAAACCCACCCTTGATACTAGTCCCTACTGACTGAGCCCAGCCTGGAGCCCTGTGTGGGAAAAAGCAAGAAAAACCATCTTAAGGACCTGGACAGCAGGAACAGGCCTTAGAAGTAAAGAAAAGCAAGAATCTGACCTGTTTATTGGTTTCCCTGGAATCCGACGTCGAGAAGCCTGAGACCGGGAGCCCGAGGTGGAGAAGCGGCGCTGACTGGAAAGCAGACGTCGTACCCGGAGCCGCCAGAGGTCGAGAGAGGGCGCCGACGGAGGTCGTGGAGAGTACCAGAGGTCGAGGAGGAAGTCACCCGAGGTCGAGTGAGCGGCGTCGACGGGGGAGTGAAGTCCGCCCTCCGGAGTCGCCGGAGACCGAGGTGAAGCGTGCCGGAGGTCGGGAGTGGAGATCGCACTCCGGAGTCGCCGGAACCTGAAGAGAATCGTGCCGGAGGTCGGGAGTGGAGGTCGCACTCCGGAGCCGACGGAAGTCGACATCGAGCCAAGACAGCCCGACGTCATTGAACCGGAGGCCGACATCGAGCCGAGGCCGCCGACATCGAACCGGAGCTGCCCGAAGTCGACATCGAGCCAAGACAGCCCGACGTCATCGAACCGGAGGCCGACATCGAGCCGAGGCCGCCGACATCGAACCGGAACCGCCTACCGGCGTCGTCAAGAACTGACATTGTGCCGAGGCCGCCGACATCGAACCGGAGCCGCCTCACGGCGTCGACTCGACTCCAGCGACGTCGGAGCTACATAAAAAGGGCAGTAAGTGGAATAGAGGGCGCCTAAGGCCCTGTGGAGCCCTGAGAGACTAACCTAGGGTGCTGGAACCAGCTTGATTGTGCCAGGGGTGAGCTGAGACTAATACAGAGGGGTTGTGTAGTGTGGGAGAGCCAGATCTCTAGATCCCCCCTTTTATCTACCTCAGTTTAGGCCTCAGCCTTGTCCAAGCCAGGGAGTATACCCCTCAGGCCATCCAAATCTTTACAAGCTGGGATTGGGTCAAATCATCCCATAGTACCTCAGGAATGTGAACTGATTTACAAGTGTCACTGTTGGCTTTTATTATTTATTGAGAGCACTGTATTTATTGTATTTATCCTATTTATGGCCTCACAGTATTTATTGTTTCACAATATTTATTGTCGTACAGTATTTATTGCCTCATAATATTTAATTGCCTGTAATGTAATGCACTTATATTTATGCCTTGATTATTTATGATCTACCTTATTTATTGAATTGTTAAGACAGTATTTATTTGACGTACCCTTCCACAGAAAAAGCCTTGTGTACTGTGATTGTATTATTATTTATTTAATCAGCAACTAAGAGAAAAGAAGATAAAGAGATATATTTTCAGTATAATTTTTAAGGTGTAGTGTCGTTTTTGGAACGGATGCACGCATGGTTATTGTGTGGGTATTGCGTATGCTTAACACGGTGCCTGACCCCTGACCACTCGAGCCAAGCTACCACAGTGTATGTCTGGAAAGACCCCGTTACCACCACCCTTTCCGGTGTGGGAGTGGGGTTTTTCTAACATAATTGGTGTTCAGTGGTGGGATAGAGCTGTGCCTACGCGTACTCGACAATAACTGTGGGTAGTCCATAGGCCTACACCTGGAGTTTTCTCAAAGCGGCCTTCCTAATTGTGAGTTTTTGTTTTTTCCAAATTTACTCTGGTGGTGGGAGGAGGTATTATTAAAGGTACCCCCCTGCATTGCTTCTGTAAAAACCTGTCTTCTGTTCTGAGTGGGCAAAATGGAGTTTGTGCTAGAAGACCTGGAAACCTATACTGTGGCCCAACTCAGGGAGTTTTGTCAGCGGGAGGGGGTGTATTGTCCCCCAGGAGCAAAGAAGGGTGCACTCCAAACCAGCTTAAGGGCTTGGGGGGAGGCACGACGAGAAAGCAAGGCTGAGGAGGAGGACAGGGATAGAGAGCCCGACAGTGAGGGAGCTGGTCTGTACCAACCTGAGGTGGGGAACCTAGTAGCGGGGCCCGGAACCATTTCCAGGAAGGGCAGCAGTGCCTCTAGCGGTGGCTTGTCTGAAGTGGAGTTAACAGACCGGAGGGAGAAAAGACAGCTCACATGGGACTTAGCAAGGCTGGAGAAAGAGAAGGAGGAACAGAGGATGGCTCATGAGCTAAGGCTGAAAGAGATAGATCTTCAGATCCTAAGAGTCGGGGCACACACTGTTCCTAATGGTGGCAGCAAAGACCAAGAAAGAGAGTTCACTAGGGAACCCAAACCCTACCTGCCAAAGGACATAGTAGCTAGCTATGGAGTGGGCGACGATATTGCCAAGTGGCTAGCGGCCTATGAGGTCTCGTTAAGGGCCCATGGGGTTCCAGAGAAGTACTGGGGAGGGGGATTGTACAGGTACATGCCTCCAGCTGGTAGGGGTGCTTTATTGGCCTTAGAGGAGGATGAGCAGACCCACTACCCCACCATGAAACTGGCGCTCATAAGAAAGTTTGGACTAACACCCGAAAAGTACAGACAGAAGTTCCGGGGTAGTCACAAACTGGGCACACAGAATTGGGTGGACTTCCTGGACTATGCAAAGAAGGCATTAGAGGGTTGGATTCAGGGCAGTGAAGTGAGGAACTACGAGGGGTTGTTTGATTTAGTACTGAAGGAACACCTGCTCGAAAAATGTTTCCCTGAACTGCGTCAACACCTGGTGGATAGCAAGCTAACCAATCCCCGGAAGCTTGCTGAGGAGGCGGACATTTGGGCTAGTACCCGGGTGTCCACAAGGGGGACTGGAGGGGACACTCAAAAGGCCGGACAGGGCGCCCCCCAGAAGAAAGAGGGAGGGGAAAAGAAAAAGGAGTTCTCCAAAGGCCCCCAAAATAACTTCCAAGGGAAGGGAACAGGATTCACCCCTAGGGCTAACCCACCCAGAAACCCTAATCCTGGCCAGAGTCAGCAGCCAAGGGTTGTCCATTGCTTCGAGTGCGGTGGCGTTGGACACTATAAGGGAGATGCGAAGTGCCCGAAACGACCACCCCCTCCCATTGGAGGAAAAACCCCCGGAGTAGCTAGTGTAGTGCTCGGGGAGGAGATGCCTTTAATTAAGGGAAGGGAGTGGGTGGGTGTCACTTTAGTGTCCCTGGGAGAACGGGAGATGGTTCCTAAGATCCAGGTGCCCGCAAATACTGTAAAGTATGGGCAGTGGGTCACCATCAACGGCCAAAGAGGGGAGGCTCTGAGAGACACAGGAGCCAGTATGACTATGGTGCGTAGCCAACTGGTGACTCCAGAGCAGGTAATTCCCGATGTACTCCACCCAGCCGCGATGGCTGACGGCAGAACAGGCCACTATCCGGTGGCCGAGGTTCCCTTTGAATGGGGGGGGGTTGCAGGTTCACTTCGAGTTGCCGTAAGCCCTGCCGTGCCAGTCGATTGTCTGCTGGGGAATGACATGGAGCACAACGCTTGGAAGGAGGTGGAATACCGGACTCATGCCGAGATGCTGGGTACACCTGACTGGGCCTGTGTGAGCACAAGGTCCGCGACTACCCGGAGAGGGAGTTCGTTTCGGCTGGAGCCTGGAACAAAGGCCCAGCCAGCTGCCAGTCAAGGGAAGAACCGAGGACAGGAGGAGCCTGCCTCGGCGTCCGCACCCCGTAGGACGGATAGGCCACCGGAGGTGGTGGACCAGGAGTCTGCGGTGGGGGATGTTACCAAACTGGAGGACCTACCCATCCCGGCCGAGTGGCACGTGGAGGGAGGCCCGTCCAGGGAGGAATTCTGCCAGGGCCAGAGGGAGTGCCCTACCCTTGAGGGGCTGAGGCGACAGGCCGAAGCCCAGGCAGCAGGGAACGTTGAAGGGAACTACAGTGTTTACTGGGAGGATGGCCTCCTCTACAGTGAACCCAAGGCACCCCTACATGGATCGTCACGAGCCTTGGTAGTCCCTCAACGTTATCGAGCCTTCCTTCTGGAGTTGGCTCACGAGATCCCCTTGGCAGGACACTTGGGGCAAGACAAGACCTTCGCCCGTCTTGTCCCACACTTTTATTGGCCTCAAATGAAAGTGTCGTCCGATACCTACTGCCGGACATGTGTGTCTTGCCAAGCCAGTGGGAAAACAGGGGTGAAGCTGAAAGCTCCCCTGGAACCACTTCCTGTCGTTAGCACCCCCTTTGAAAGGGTGGGCATCGACATTGTGGGTCCGTTAGATCCACCTACTACAGCTGGTCACAGGTTTATCCTGGTTCTGGTGGATCATGCCACACGGTACCCAGAGGCAATACCTCTGAGGACCATTACAGCACCTGTTGTGGCTAGGGCCCTGATGGGAATCTTTACCCGAGTGGGTTTTCCCAAGGAAGTTGTGTCCGACAGGGGGACCAACTTCATGTCAGCGTACATGCGGGCCATGTGGAAGGAGTGTGGAGTGACCTATCGGTTCACCACTCCTTACCACCCCCAGACCAATGGTCTGGTGGAGAGGTTTAACAAAACCTTGAAAGGCATGATCAGAAGTCTGCCTGAAAGCCTGCGGAGGAAATGGGACGTCCTCCTACCCTGTCTACTCTTTTCCTACAGAGAAGTGCCACAGAAGGGAGTGGGCTTCAGCCCCTTCGAGCTTTTGTACGGGCACCCTGTACGTGGACCTCTCAACCTGGTGAGAGACGGATGGGAAAGAACTCCCAGAAAGCTTCCCCAGGACGTGGTGAGCTACATGCTGGCCTTCCGAAGCCAAATGGCTAAGTTGTGGAAGCAAGCTTCTGACAACTTGGAGGCCAGCCAAGCAGTAATGAAGGCGTGGTATGACCACAACGCTCACCCGGTGGAGTTGGAGCCTGGCCAGAAGGTGTGGGTGATCGAACCAGGAGAGCTTAGCGCCCTCCAGGATCGCTGGTCAGGACCCTTTGAGGTATTGGAGAAGAAGGGTAAGGCTACCTACTTGGTGGATCTTAAAACCCCTCGTCAGCCCCTACGGGTGCTGCATGCCAACCGCCTCAAACCCCACCACGAGAGGCCCGAAGTCATCTTGATGATGGTGACTGACGGAGCAGAGGACGTGGAAAGCGAGCCTCTCCCAGATTTGTTTGCGTCTCAAGAGAAGGATGGGTCGGTGGAGGGAGTGATTCTCTCCCCATCTCTAACTCCTGAACAGCAGGAGGACTGCCGCCAGGTCCTGGGGCAGTACTCTTCGTTGTTCTCCCTTGTTCCGGGTAGGACTCACCTGTGCGTCCATGACGTGGACACAGGAGACAGCCCACCTGTGAAGTCCAAGATCTACCGGATGTCAGACAAGGTGAAGGCCAGCATTAACAGTGAAGTCACTAAGATGCTGGAGCTAGGAGTGATCGAACCTTCTAGCAGCCCCTGGTCCAGTCCGGTGGTGTTAGTACCCAAAGCCGCACCACCGGGTGGCCAACCGGAACTGAGGTTCTGTGTGGACTACCGGGGAGTGAATTCAGTAACCAAAACTGATGCTCATCCGATCCCTAGGGCGGATGAATTGATTGACCGGCTGGGAGCTGCCCAATATCTAAGTACCTTTGACCTTACTTCTGGGTACTGGCAGATCTCTTTGACTGATGGAGCAAGGGAAAGGTCAGCCTTCTCCACGCCCAATGGCCACTACCAGTTCTGTGTGATGCCCTTTGGGCTCAAGAACGCACCTGCCACGTTTCAGCGCCTGGTAAACCAGATCCTCACCGGAATGGAGAGTTTCTCTGCTGCTTATCTGGATGACATAGCCGTCTTCAGTAACAGCTGGGAGGATCACTTGCGTCACCTGCAAGCTGTTCTCCAGGCCCTGAGACAAGCTGGATTGACGATCAAGGCCAGCAAGTGCCAGATCGGGCAGGGGTCGGTAGTGTAACTTGGACACTTGGTGGGTAGGGGAGCGGTGCAACCCCTCCAGGCGAAGATCGAGGCCATCATGGCCTGGGAACCCCCCAAGACACAGACTGAGGTCCGAGCTTTTCTGGGCCTCACGGGATACTACCGCCGCTTCGTGAAGGGGTACGGTACCATCGTAGCCCCCCTCACGGAGCTCACATCCAAGAAACAACCTCGACGGGTAGTCTGGACGGAGGCTTGTCAGCAGGCCTTCGTGAAGCTGAAGCAAGCCATGTGCGAGGCCCCGGTCCTAAGAGCCCCAGACTTTTCCAAGAAGTTCATTGTCCAGATGGATGCATCAGAACATGGCATTGGGGCAGTGTTATCGCAACTCAATGAAGAGGGTCTGGATCAACCCGTGGTCTTCCTATCCCGGAGACTACTTCCCAGGGAACAGAAGTGGAGTGCAATAGAGCGTGAAGCCTTTGCAGTGGTATGGGCTCTGAAGAAGTTGCGGCCATACTTGTTTGGCTCGCACTTCCTAGTTCAGACCGACCACAGACCCCTTCGTTGGCTGATGCAGATGAAGGGGGAGAATCCCAAGTTGTTGAGGTGGTCTATCTCCCTACAGGGAATGGACTTTCAGGTGGAACATCGGCCTGGAGTGGACCACGCCAATGCAGACGGTCTCTCAAGGTATTTCCGCCTTAGTGATGAGAACTCCCAAGGGGTTGGGTAGCTCTCCCCACTTTCAGCTGGGGGGACGCGTGTTAGACCTGTCAGCCCTTTGGGTGGTCCCTCCTCATCATTATTTATTTTGTCCCACTTTTGCCTCAAACCCTGTTAGTAATTTTTTCCTTTTTGGGAACCACCAGACTTTTTAGTATTGATGCAGATTCAGGGAGCCATTTTATCTACCCCTGGAACTTCTGTCTGAGGGCCTGGAGCACAAAATGGTGGCCACCTGTGACATCATCAGAACCCACTGGAACCTACCAGCACCTTCCAGAACATTCCAGAACCCTGTGACAGTTGGAGGCGGTTTGGAATGTTGGGAAGCTAAGCCAGAGTTGACAGTTGGAGCTGGCAGTTGGCACCTGACTGGTGAAGAGAGAGCAGCAGAAACCTGAAGGAGGAAGGAGTGAGGCAGCAGGGGTGGAAACTTGTCCCTGGAGTGGGGTCCATAAACCCACCCTTGATACTAGTCCCTACTGACTGAGCCCAGCCTGGAGCCCTGTGTGGGAAAAAGCAAGAAAAACCATCTTAAGGACCTGGACAGCAGGAACAGGCCTTAGAAGTAAAGAAAAGCAAGAATCTGACCTGTTTATTGGTTTCCCTGGAATCCGACGTCGAGAAGCCTGAGACCGGGAGCCCGAGGTGGAGAAGCGGCGCTGACTGGAAAGCAGACGTCGTACCCGGAGCCGCCAGAGGTCGAGAGAGGGCGCCGACGGAGGTCGTGGAGAGTACCAGAGGTCGAGGAGGAAGTCACCCGAGGTCGAGTGAGCGGCGTCGACGGGGGAGTGAAGTCCGCCCTCCGGAGTCGCCGGAGACCGAGGTGAAGCGTGCCGGAGGTCGGGAGTGGAGATCGCACTCCGGAGTCGCCGGAACCTGAAGAGAATCATGCCGGAGGTCGGGAGTGGAGGTCGCACTCCGGAGCCGACGGAAGTCGACATCGAGCCAAGACAGCCCGACGTCATCGAACCGGAGGCCGACATCGAGCCGAGGCCGCCGACATCGAACCGGAGCTGCCCGAAGTCGACATCGAGCCAAGACAGCCCGACGTCATCGAACCGGAGGCCGACATCGAGCCGAGGCCGCCGACATCGAACCGGAACCGCCTACCGGCGTCGTCAAGAACTGACATTGTGCCGAGGCCGCCGACATCGAACCGGAGGCGCCTCACGGCGTCGACTCGACTCCAGCGACGTCGGAGCTACATAAAAAGGGCAGTAAGTGGAATAGAGGGCGCCTAAGGCCCTGTGGAGCCCTGAGAGACTAACCTAGGGTGCTGGAACCAGCTTGATTGTGCCAGGGGTAAGCTGAGACTAATACAGAGGGGTTGTGTAGTGTGGGAGAGCCAGATCTCTAGATCCCCCCTTTTATCTACCTCAGTTTAGGCCTCAGCCTTGTCCAAGCCAGGGAGTATACCCCTCAGGCCATCCAAATCTTTACAAGCTGGGATTGGGTCAAATCATCCCATAGTACCTCAGGAATGTGAACTGATTTACAAGTGTCACTGTTGGCTTTTATTATTTATTGAGAGCACTGTATTTATTGTATTTATCCTATTTATGGCCTCACAGTATTTATTGTTCCACAATATTTATTGTCGTACAGTATTTATTGCCTCATAATATTTAATTGCCTGTAATGTAATGCACTTATATTTATGCCTTGATTATTTATGATCTACCTTATTTATTGAATCGTTAAGACAGTATTTATTTGACGTACCCTTCCACAGAAAAAGCCTTGTGTACTGTGATTGTATTATTATTTATTTAATCAGCAACTAAGAGAAAAGAAGATAAAGAGATATATTTTCAGTATAATTTTTAAGGTGTAGTGTCGTTTTTGGAACGGATGCACGCATGGTTATTGTGTGGGTATTGCGTATGCTTAACACGGTGCCTGACCCCTGACCACTCGAGCCAAGCTACCACAGTGTATGTCTGGAAAGACCCCGTTACCACCACCCTTTCCGGTGTGGGAGTGGGGTTTTTCTAACAGGGAGTTTTTGAATAGGCGTGCCAGTCTGCAAATTCTTGTTTACTGTGATGTGACCTGCCAGTCCCATTCCCTACATTGCCCGTGAAGAAAAGCCATTGCCTGTTTCCAGATAGCTGTCTTGAGCACCTCCCATATCATCAGTGATGGCTCCTCCGCTACGGCGGAGAAGCGTCACCCCACCTGCCAGTAGCTAAAAAAATAAAAATAAAACGATAATAGACCCTTGTTTAATATCGTTTTATTTTTGCTCTGGAGTCGAGGCTTGAGGACAGGGCCAGAATGATGACAGGCTGGTGGGGGAGTGTTTCGCACTGCTATTGAGTGTGCATGACGAAGACGGTCTGGCTGGCTGTATCAGGCTGGCCAAACTGTCATGTGCACTGAAGCTCTCACCAACCTGAGCTGCATTGCCGGGCTGGAGAGAGCAGGCACAGGCTCCCAGTCTAACTGGGAGCACAAATCATCGGCGCTCAGGCCAAAACAATGGTTTGTTCCTGTCATCAGTCCGTCGCCCCCGCCTCTCCACTCTATCCACACACCGGCCACTACTGCATATCATGATTTCCGATTTGACTAAACCCAAGTTCAGTTTTAAGTAGGCTATGGCGTGTTCTTCCAGAAATGCTGAAAAGTCATCACCTAGTAACCACCAGGTGTTCAATACTCCCCCGGAAGTTAGGTGCAGCTCTATCAGAGAATGGTTAAAGAGACCTTGCATTAGGAGATTCACACACGTCAGAGCTGTCTTGATCTGAAGCTCAAAAAAAGTAGTCAGCTGGAAAAATTACATAGTGGGGTGACGATCAGGACATATATGCTTTCTCTCCCTGATGTTAGGCACGCCACTCATCACTCATTCCTAGTGAGTTTGTCCAGCTTGTGTGGCAGCCAGATCTATGGTTATCCCTTGAGGTGGAGCCTTTCCTGTCATCCACAGGTGTTGGGCCATTATAGGAAGGCTGAAGCTTGCACTATCTGTCCAAAAGAAGTCCGAAACAACCCTCCCCTCCAATCCCAACCTTTTACTTTTGACCCTGAAATATCTGTGACCCATGTCATTCTCATTCTAACTACAGGAGGAGAGCCAAACCTCAGCAAAGACCCGGGGGTATATTCACAAGAACGTGTGATAACTACCGCAAGAGTAGCTTAACGCAACTCTCAACATCGCAGTCCATCGCGGGAAAATAACCCTGTGACAACGTGGAGTCCACAACAAGGCGGTACCATGCAATAGTCTGCCTAAACCACGGACAATGTCTGCGATACAACCACTTCGATGGAGATAAACACACAAACCACAACACAAAAAAAACTGCGATGGGCCAAAGCACGATGAGGAAATCAGCGATAAGCAGTGCCAGGCCTGCAACACACACCTGGCAGGTGGGAAAAAACACCATAAAAGTAGAAAAAAACACCTAAATACAAACTGACCAACACCCAAGCACCATGGTGGCAGCCGGAGCAGGCGCAGAGGACAAGCGCAACACCACAAGCACCCTGGACAACCAGCCCGGGACCTCGGGGACATGGAAGGGCAAGGACAAGCAGATGAGGAAAACAAAGTTCAGTCCTCAGGCGAACAAGATCATAGTCATGGAGGTGATGGAACACCATGAACAACTGTTCGTCACCTCCAACGTGTCATTGGGCACCAAAACTGGAATATGGTGAGACATCGTGGACAAGGTGATTGCCGTCGGAGAGCACAAGAGGACAATGGATGAGGTCAAGAGGCGATGGAATGACATCAAGAGAAAGACCAAGGAGAAACTCGCAGCCAACCAGAAGGCAGCAATGCAGACTGGAGGTGGGGGCCCAGCGCCACAGCTCGTGCTGGATGACATGGAGGAGCTGGTGTCGACAGTCATCAGTGTGAATACTGTGGTCGGAGACGGGGGACCGGACACTGCTTGACAGGACACAACACAACCGTAACAGGGTGAGTGACCACCAGGTACTTGGGGACGGGTGGAGATGGCCACGATGGCACACATGCACAATCAAGCAGAGCACAGTGCACACCCTCAATGACTCTGGGTCATCGGCCAGATCTATAGACTGTCACAATGTACAATGCCATGCTGTCTGAATGTCAACATGTACCATGCGGCTACATACATGTGGACACATTTCAACACACCATCTCCCCCTCACATTGCAGGGCCACCATCAACACCCCCTGCAGAGCAGTCCCAGCCACTCTTCACTAATGACGAGGAGGACAACCCCAGCATCGATGCACAATCCCTCCTAGACATCAGTAACATCCGCGACTCACCTCCAGGATCAGGGCAGACCAGCTGCATCGAAGAGACCCCACCCACCACCCAAACCACCCAACAGGAGGCACCCACGGCCCCAGCAGTCTCACAAGACCCCCAGGAACAACACACTGTCTTCCAACGTCATGTGCTGGAGGCACAGAGGGAGACAGCAGAGCAGGTGCGGGTGGGGTTTGACCTCATGGCCACCAAACTGGATGCCATCCATGGGTGTCTAGGCCGGCTCCATGGTCTCCAACGAGCCCTGACTGTCATCGCTGGAGTCCTGACGCGGAGAGAACACCTGTCCACTCAGAGGGGCACCGGCGATACCAGCCGTGAGCTGGCACACATGCAGAGGCTCATGGAGGACATGGTGCGGATGGAGGCGGAAAGGATGGCAGGCACAGCTGTACATCAGTGAAATGTAGCTGGGATCTACCATGCCCTGCAGATCATCATCATGGCATTGCTGCCACAAGGAGTGGCGCAGATGGATGCTGCTGCCCCCACACCATCCACATCTCCGTCCCATGGTGTGCCATTGCCTCACAGTGCAGCAGACGTATCCACTCCGGCACCTGATGTGTCAGTGGCACACAGTGCCTCAGCCGGTACTGCAACACCCACAGGTGGGGCAGAGCACACATCCGGGGACGAGGACGTGGATGGGTTTGTGATCAGGAGGCGCTAGCATTCATTTCCGCCACCTGGCCTGTTTCTGCTTGGTGCCGCACATGGCCTCATGACCATCCACTGACCCCCGATACACTCCGATGCACTCACCTTGGACAGCAACATGGACTGCCATATCCTGTTTGATGACCAATGACATGGCGAACAGACTGCGGACTGTGCGTTTCCTCTTCCGCAGTACCTGTCATCCCCGGATGGACTCTGGCTGGCCCTCCACGGGCCCATATTGTGTAGTGTGCTCGGCTTTGCCCTGTAGCGCTCCAGCTGCAGAACTGCACTGGATGTGCAATAAACATCCAGTGACGCACTGCTGTGTCATGTCTTTCATCATTCATGTATGAATGTGTGGATGAATGTAGGGACAGTGATTTCCCCTGCGCCAATGATGCTCATCCTGTGGGATGCCAGTCAGAGGTTGCCACATTGCATATTTTGTACCGGGTCCCATGAACACTAAGACAGGGACACATGCATCAGTCACTTCCATGTCCGGACATGGACTGAAACACGCCCAGAGCCCATAAGTCATTTTTGCATGCCCTGCGCTGGTCCGCATACGGCAGGCCAGACTACTCCGCTTATGCTGCGAGGTGGGGCCCTCATTGCTACCCGTCGCAGGTGTACACGCTGGTGGTGTGCATGTCACTGGTCTAGTTGTCCGCATGGCACAGCCACTCCCTGAGGGCAGGTTTGCATGCACACCTAACCCATCCGGCACAGGCGTCACAGGCCATGTGACTCCGCCAACATAAGGGGCCGACGACGTCACATTCCCCTTTGCCGCCACGTGGCGTTGCTTCCGGGTCCCCAGAGTTAGTGGCACCCATTGGGCTGAGCGGGTGTGCAGCCTGCGATGATGCCGGGTGCACTGGTATGTCCTGTGCCATGGAGTAATCAAGACCCAGCACCAAACATGCGACCTGGTGGCCTGCGGAGCAGGGCTGCATGGTGTTGAGGGTGCCATGTCCGCGGGCCCCGGGCTTGTGGCTTGCAGTGGCATGTAGTGGGACCTCCTGTCTACACGCCGATGGCGGATGGTGAGCAGTGAGGCTTGGGTGTGCATGAGCATGCATGGTCCAATGGGCGGCGGGACGGGCTGGGGTGCCTCTGCCTGGGTGTGCATGGACAGGCAGGCAATGTTGTCTTGTGCAATTGTGTGTACTGTGCCAATCGTGTATCTGGACTCTGTTTCAGATGACGGCTCTGTCTCAGATATGTGACCTGGTGTACTGCTATACATACCGGCAAGTGGTTGGAGACACACCGGTGTCAGCAGGTGAGCAGTGTGGCCAGGGTGCGCAGGGGCAGCACTCTCTCTCTCTCTCCTCATCTCTTCTTTTCTCTCTCTCTCTCTCCCCTCTCTTCTTTTCTCTCTCTCTCTCTCTCTCTCCCCCTCTCTTCTTTTCTCTCCTTTCTCTCTCTCTCTCTCTCTCTCTCTCTCTCTCCCCCTCTCTTCTTCTCTCTCACTCTCTCTCTCTCTCTCCCCCGCTCTTCTTATCTCTCTCTCTCCCTCTCTCTCTCCTTCGCTCTCTCTCTGACCTTTGATGTGCGCAGGACACACCTTCTCATCATGGTTTTTGTCTTGCAGGATGTGACCTACGGATTGTCCCGAGGGGAGCCGCCATGTGTGTTCATTTAATTTCAGTGTTCATGTTAATAAAGTTTCATTTGTTACTTCGAAAGTGAATGTGTGATGCTCATTTTTGTGATGACACATGCATGTCACCAATTGTGATTGTGTGACATCAAGCGGGTTATTTTGGACGTGTTTAGGTGTTGCTGATGGGGCAAGTCTTTTGTCGGGGTGCCGGAGAGGGGCAGTACTGGGGGTGGTGGCGGCGGGTGTGTTGCCCTTTCGGCCCTTTGGGCTGCATGTTCAGTTGCCCGGGTGCATCTGTTGCCCTTCCGAGTTGGCTGTGGGCTGTGCTCCCTTTTGTGGTGCAGGCTGTGGTCCGACTTTGCACCAGGTCAGAGCAGGTGTTTTTTTCCTGCTGCTAACGCGCCTTATCGCCTGTTTTGTGTTCTCATCGCAGTTCTGTCTGGTCGTTGTGAATGTTGTGGAGTGGTGTTGTGGCGCCTTTTGGCATGGTAAGGCCTACTTTGCATCTCATTAGCAATAGTTGCGGGGGTCATCAGTGGCGATGTTTTTTGCGGCTGTGGGCTGTTTGCACAGGCTTGTGAATGGGGAGGTAAATTTATCACGACTTGGGCTGCGCTAAATTGCCGATAAATCGGATATAGATCCTTGTGACTATCCCCCCCAGTGCTGACGAAGCCCTGGATTGTGTCCATATATCTATTAAGTCTTACTGAACTCTTTACCCTCTAAATCAGTTGTTCTTAATCTGTGACTTCACCCGATTGAATCACAATTCGAAGCCAGGACCCCAGTCACCTCTGCGATGTGAACCTCAACAAGGGCATGGCTGGCAAGCAACATGACCAACTAGCTGTGTCAACTAGGGCTCCCACTCCGATCTACAATAAAACATGACATCGGGCGAAAGGGCTCACACCAATTTTCCACTGACACACAGTGTGTTCAAAAGGCCACTTTAATGAGACAGGTGCACATCACATATAAACTTTAACCAATAAATCCTACTTATTAACTAGACCTCACTAATTGTAATTGCATTTATATAATGCTTACTAACCGACTAGGCGTCGAATACATTGTGTTCATGCAAAAACCCCATCCCACTCCCCTACCCAAAAGTTATCCTTGTTTATCTCAAATGTCTCCCCACGATGAACCCATTTTTGGTTTGTCTTACTCTAACTGTTGTGGCCAACGTGACCTGTTTTCCTGTATTTGCCTGTAACCTCACTACCCAGCCACCCTCAAACTGATCTGCTCGTGCCACAGCAAAATCAATCCTGTTTGTACCCTTACCTACAGCAAAAACCTGACACTCAGAGAACTCCTCGCTAGGAAATTTTCACTCCCACCTACCTTCCTTAATTCAACTCAAACTCCATAGAACTAAGTTATATACCAACCCAATGGAAATCCTTTTTCACTCAATAGTTGTGCCAAGCTCACCCTTAGTTGCAAATATAGCTCCATCGCCACTTCTGATAGGTGTCAGGTATGCAACACCCATAGGGCTAAAAGGACTTTAGCCCCCCCCAAAGCCCATAGGGCTAAAAGGGCTTTAGCCCCCCTGCATTTACATTGCTCACACCACCCTGCACTCACTCCTCTCACTCTGCACGCACTCACAGTATTCACCATCAGTCAGAACTTACATGAGCACACCTCTTGCTCTGCACATATAAAAAATAGATAACTCTCATGAATATACACATATTTCTACAAAGGCACCCACAGAATACCTACTCTTTCCATAGTTCTAGATGTCTACTTAAATTCAGTCTGCAACAACAGGGCTGGTGATAGAAGGGAAGCGGACTGAGCATGTGGGATGTGGCGAAGAGGGAGACTAGAGCTGAGGCTTGGGGTATGGTGATGGATTGAGGATCGTGTGACACTTTCAGCCATTCCTGGATTTCCAATCACCATAATGCTTATTTCCAGTACTTGTAGGTTTTTTTTTCATTGTAAATTAGGTCTCAAAAATCCAAAAATGCAAAGTGTTGCTGGATAAAATCTATAGTTGCTGAAGAAGTCAAGCATTTCATAAGATCAGTTGGATTCTGTGATATTACATGTCAGAACGTGGATTCGTTTATTTCCAATACTGTAAGCCCCGTACAGCTATTTTAAGGAAGTGTACTTTTCATTCACATCATACTTGTAACAAACATTGACAAGGCAATATATTATTATTTTGAATAACGTATAGAGAATATGTTCTTATTAAGCTTCAATAAAAGGCAATGCAGGTTTAGCAGAAACAGCATGCCAAGTTTTTCTAACACAATAAAAGTAGATTGACTAACAAAAAAAGTATGAGTGGCAGTTTATCTGTGTGTGAGTGTGACAGAGTAAAAATGTACAAAAGAGTGCAAGAGGTATAATAAGAATGTGAGAGAGAATGTGTGTGTGTCAGTGTATGTGTGTTATGCATGCAAGTGTGCTGCTTGTCTGGCATACTGCAGACTTATGGACAAGGGCACTAACAGAATATGGATGGGAGGTGTTATCTATTGCAAACTGCAGGCCCTGACATTAAGACATCCTCATTAGCTATGGGGACTCGAACTGTCTAACTGAGAAAGCCACAAGCCCAGTCATACCCTGCGGCAGGGACACAGAACACTTGCCACCACACCTGGCTGAAGGCCCTGACATGATGCACGTAATTCTTAGCATATGGGGTGTATACGTAGCAAAATGTTGGAAATTATATTTGAGGTAACTCTTGTTATACGATTTCCCGTACTCATTTTATAGGGGGTGCCAATGGCAGGAGTATGCACAGCATGTGTATCTACAGCTAAACATGCCCGACAGAGGTTTTATCCAAATTTATGGTTTATAACAACACTCAATCAGGGAAAACATATCTTTTAAAACAGCCCGATTTCCTCCCGCCAATGTGCTTGATAAATTCCTTTCTGTGACCTTTCTGCTTCCATGCCAATGCCTGACCTAAATGAATGCGTCACATGCTCAGGCAAGTTTAATACCTTCAGAGCTTTCCTTAGCATTGCCAAAACTTGTCAACTCTTCAATTTAGCTCCATTGCTATGCTGAAAAACAAATCCCCTCGATCCAAGTCCATTCTTCAAAGCCTTCCACGCCACTATCAGACAGATGTCTGGGACTGGATTCTTCCTCAATCTCACTCGCCTCCAGACCCTCTTTTGGTCAGTTTTACCGTTCATAATACTCACATTCAGCCAATTGGGTCTCTCAACCACATCACAAAATTGCAAACCAACAGCCCTTCTTCCCCCCAGTAGTTCAGTAGCTCTGAAATGTGAAAGGCCCCATTGAATAACCATACCATAGCACTCATAAACACAGTTGTCTCCTCCTCTGGCCAACATAACCCTCCCAGTAACTGAACTACCCCCTTCAACAAGTCAAGTGTGAGTGGCCTCCGTAATCTTTACCCTAGCCCTCATTCCTTAGCCCACCATTCTAGCTAGTTCCCCTGCTGACGGCTCACAGCCCCAGAACATTTTCCCATAGAAAGCTACTCCAGACAACTTCCCCGCTATGCAGGGTAAGCTCCTCCATGTGGGCAGAGGAGCATCGCCCCACTGCTTTCTCGTAGTGCAAAAAATCAGAAACAAAAAATGGTATGAATACCATTTTATGTTTCTGCTTCTCACACTACGAGAAAGCAGAAGAAGGGTTTGGTTGGGGATGGGCGGGTCGATGAGGAGTGGCTAGCCCAATGTTGTGGGCCGACCAAACCAGTCATGCACACTCTCCTGTTTTCTCCATGCAAACGGCCTCCCCATAGACACCTGTGCGCTCGACGTCCCAGCCAATCAAAATGCTGCCATTGCAGCGTCGTGATTGGCTGTGGGGAGGGGAGAGAGGCTGCCTGTGGCTGCTTCCTGCAGGGGTGACGCAGGGCCGAACCACCGAAGGTAAGTTTTATTTTTTTTTTTATTTAAAATTAACACCCCCCTGCACGAGCCCCTCCCCGTGTGACCCCCGCCCTTCCACCCGCGAGTTATGCTGGCCGTGACTGCCGCTATGAACACTGATAGCAAACTACTATCCACGAGGCCTTAAATTAAATGAACCACATCATTTAACCAATTTTCTACTACGTTCTGTCAACTGGCTCATGAATTTGTAAATTCAATCCAAGCTTGCCGGTATGTGGTGCTGTTAGATGTGGTCAGTGACCCTTCAACCAGTTTCATCAGTCTGCACCTCCTATCACCCACAGCTCCTCTGGCATCTGTGTTTCTCCCTGTCTGCCTACGGTGCAAGTCCACAGAATCTCTTCCACTACGAATGAGACAACGCATCCGCAACGACAATGTTGACTCCGGGAGCGTGCCATGCCCAAAAAAAAAACATTATGGGCTAAGCAGCTCAGCACAAAGACCCGCAAAAGTTGAAATACTTTAGCGTCCCTTGTGGACTACCTGTTAATAATGTCCACCACCGCTCTGTTGTTCACTTTATAGGAGCCCTTATTTTGAAATTGTCCACCCCACAATGTCACCGCTACCACCAGTGGAAAGAATTCGAGAATAGTTATGTGGGGGGGGGGGAGGAGGAGGCATGGCCGATTGGACCAAGAAGATAGCCGCTCTTCGGTAAGCTCCTGACCATCTTGCCGAAGCAGCCAGAATCCTTGGTGCTGGTGGAGATTTGAGGTTGCCTACCGGATCCCACTACTCGCCCCACATTGGGGGGAGCTTACTTCACCCGATTCCAATAGGCGCGCATGTGTCTGCAGGAGAGACGCAGGGGGCAGACCTCGGATCCCCTTCACTGTGCTGCTGGAGACCGGGGAGGTGGCTTTGGAGATGGGCCCCCAGGAAAGCTGAGGTGAGGCTGCACTGAGGGGATGCCTTACTTCCCATGACAGCGAGAAAATTTGACTGCGGCAGGTCCTGGGGAACTGAGACGATGCAGACGCAGCCCGCCGGAACAGACAGGCCTACGCACAACTGCCTGCTGGACCTGTAGGGGTGGCGATGACAGCACTGCACAGCAGGCACCACACCCTTCAGCGACATGGGCCACGGTGGCAGAGGCAACTGCACAAAACTCCTTGAGAACTGAAGCCGGGCCCCCGGGGGAAGTTTAAACATGGACCCAGGCTGCAGGGTACATCTGGCTTGAGAAGGCCCAGGGGAAAACATGCACCAGCTTGCAGTTGGGGCAGCTGGGTGCGCCCAAGACACCAGTGGACCTCCCCCCTGGACCGGCTCCCTCTCCCACCCTTCACATGGCCGGAGGGCCAAAACTGTGCCTGCACCCACTGAGGATTGGTCAATGCCACCCGACCACAGGCCTTGTCAACGGCGGACTCCTACATGGTCCTCTGCAAAGAGGGAAAGAGGGTCCACATGTTACCCTGTGCTACGGGGTTCTAAGACATGGACCCCCCGGAGGATGCTGTCTTGTCTTCTTCTCCTACCTCAGTTCTTCTTCAACCCTTTGCTCCCTGGGAACTGTAGCCTGGCTGCTCATGCTGCCCCCCTCTGGATTCGTGGTGGGGAAGTGGGCTGGGACAAGGGTGAGATCCTTCTCAGCCCGCACGTGCCACCTGGAAGCTCAACCCTTCTGCTGCTTGCTGCTACATGGGGCTCTTGGGGATGGGTCACCAACGTGGAGGAACCCTGGTCTTCTGGCGGCCTATCATATGACTTGAGGTGAGTATGATTTCCCTTTTTAGGTCTCGCCTAGCCTCACTTTGCGAGGCATGCAGTATATACTATAGCGTGGAAGCTTTCTGGATGCTCCGCCCATCTTTTTGATTGGCTTACATCCTAAATGCTGCCTTGTGCTTGGTTTTAGGCTTGTTAGTCCCTCCTCCTGACGGCCATGTTGTCATTTGTATCCTTCCCTGGCTATTGGCCCCTTTACTCCAACACTATTTTCTGCCCCGAGTCCATCCCCGCCGCCCCCTCCCGCAGTATGTGATTTTTCACCCCCCTTCACCTCCCACTCATGTTCGTGACTTCTTAAACGCCTGCACATCCTCTGATGCAATACGTCTCGCGTAAATGCGATAGTGACCACACCGTCATCCGCTTCATTCAACACGCATGCACAGACGTCACCCAAGGATTACACTGACACTTTCATTGTGGGTGAAGAACTGCTGCAGGTTTATTTCATACAACATAAGTATGACGATAAATGGGTTATCTTACGGGCGATCCAGGGCAAGCAGCCCCTCGCTGCTCCGCCCGCCTGGTGAGCCAGCACGCACGGTGGGTCGATGCCCGGCAGTGCGGCACATATTTATTTTCAGATCATCCACTGGGTCACGTGATCTGTCTCCTACTCCCGCCCCTTCTGACAGGGGCGGAGCGTGTTGTGGCACACCCCCGGTTGGTCAGGCCCCCCAACCGCCCGAAGGACTAACGGGGCGCCGTCGCGGTCTTCCCAGAACCCCCTTCGGCTCCTGGACCTTGGCTCGGGCACCCTTACTGTGCCAGACAGGGGTACCCTTACTGTACCGCCTGTCGCAGAGGTACCCTTACTGTACCCGTCTGCCTCCAGATCGCCCTGTAACTCCGCCTGCAACGCAAAAGAAAAACATTAAAACATTCCAATAACGCGCTGTCTCTGCCACGCAGGGTAAGCGGAATGGGTGGGAATACGCGTGTCCGGGCAGGAGCGGCGCGCAGGAAGCAGAGGAGGAACTGGGCGAGAGGGACGCCTATGTAGGGGGGGCAAGCCTCGCCCCCCCCTAACGGCCCGCCTCCACCTACACACTCAATGGGAGATCTCCTCCCTGGGCGTGGCCTCGCGCGCGAGGCAGAAGGAGGGAGAAGGCTGCGACGGGCGGCCACTAGAGAGCTGCCCTGCTGATGTCCCACTGTGTGGGACGCGGGCAGCGGCATAGTGACCACACCGTCATCCGCTTCATTCAACACGCATGCACAGACGTCACCCAAGGATTACACTGACACTTTCATTGTGGGTGAAGAACTGCTGCAGGTTTATTTCATACAACATAAGTATGACGATAAATGGGTTATCTTACGGGCGATCCAGGGCAAGCAGCCCCTCGCTGCTCCGCCCGCCTGGTGAGCCAACACGCACGGTGGGTCGATGCCCGGCAGTGCAGCACATATTTATTTTCAGATTATCCACTGGGTCACGTGATCTGTCACCTACTCCCGCCCCTTCTGACAGGGGCGGAGCGTGTTGTGGCACACCCCCGGTTGGTCAGGCCCCCCAACCGCCCGAAGGACTAACGGGGCGCCGTCGCGGTCTTCCCAGAACCCCCTTCGGCTCCTGGACCTTGGCTCGGGCACCCTTACTGTGCCGAACAGGGGTACCCTTACTGTACCGCCTGTCGCAGAGGTACCCTTACTGTACCCGTCTGCCTCCAGATCGCCCTGTAACTCCGCCACAGCTCTGGGGAGGCTACCGTCGCTGCCAGAGCCCCCCCTTCCTCCCTTTGCTGTTATAGGTGCCCTGCCCCTGCGAGCCAGCTTTTAGTGGGCTGAATTATGGGGCCGGTACTGTAACCCGTAAATGCCGGCAGTAATTTGCAACATTACTCAGGCGCCCAAGGCAGACTAACAAAGGATATCTTTTGGCCCCGCTGCCGTTCAGCTTAGACGTGACTGGTGTTCCTAGCTTTCTTAGCGAAGCCACTGCAGATCTTCCTAACGTAATTATGGGAAGATCTAGCACCTACATATGGAGCCAGAACTGAACCATAGCTGAATTCGTCAATCCATCGATTCCCTTCATATCCTAGCACGCAGGTTTTAACTTCCACTTTGTCTACAAAGGTGATGTATAGACAGCGTCATGGTTCCTGAATTACTGCTTTGGGGATTGCATGATTTCTCAGCAGGACAAAACATTTTGACGTAACTGCTAAATGGACGCATTCTTTATCATGTCTCCGGATAAAGGCAATATGACTGACTGAGCGGCGAAAGAATACATCTCTCAGCTCGAGGACCCAAATTTGTGAACGCTCCCCACCTCCCTGGCTCCAAGGAGAGGCTGAGCGAGAAGAGCAACACCTAAATCTGTTTCTCAGGCTGGAAAATATGGCCTGGGTAACAAGGCATTGGTGAAATAGGCGCTTATGGACCTGCAATCCTATTAAGATTTTTCAATTGGCCAAATTAGGTGCCTTCCTGGCTTGGAATTGTGTTCCCAACAGCTACCGCACAATAAGCAGGGTGAAGGTAACCTGTGGGTTAACCAGGTTACCTACGTATATAGACACAAGCTGACCTCATGGGTACCTAAATTTGCTTCCTTTCACATCGTATTATCCTATTGTTTACTACAAACTGACCCATATCTTAGCAACCTCTCCTCGTTTTAGCCTTTCAACTTGCAGATTAAGTTACATTAAATTGGACGATAGAGTCTTATACTAGTCCCGCTGTTTATCCCAATCTTTTCTTACTCTCCACTGGGACAGCGTATCCAATTTCCTTGCTTGTTGAATAGAAGCTAGCTTTTGGACTTTATTGCTGCTGAAATGAGTTAATAGGTTTGCCTACAGTCCTTGTTATACCGGTGTTGCTGTGCTATAGGTATGTTGTGGCACCGACATCGTGGCTTGAAAGGGAAACTTCTTATTTTATCAAATAATTTGTTGTGAGCCCCAGTTATGATTTCGTTCATATCCTCATGGTTGGCGGTGTCTCTATCTTGCCAAAACCTGGGTCACGTCCGCCTTAACTAATGACAATACATCTGGCTTTTCTGCTAGCCTTGCCCATTAACCTGTCAAATGTCAGTGGAGAGCAGCACATCTCTGGGCATGCTTATTTCAGAAGGTGTTAAGCTACTTCCATTACTAGAAAGTTCAAGTGCAAAATTCAAGAGGTATGGTCGCTCTCTGCTCTCTCAATTTTTACCATGTAGATGGGGGCATGCCATTCACGGGTGTCTGGTTGAAATATGCACAGGTAATTGACACTCATTCTGGGGTGTCTGGTTGAAGTATGCACAGGTCATTGACACTCTCCCACCAGCAGTGCTGTGAAACGTTTGAAGTAGTTCATCAAATTCAGCCAGCCACCCCCTAGGTGGAGGCTTGCACTCCCAAACTTCTGCTAGTGTAAAACCCGGCCACTCCTCCAGTTCAGTGAAATTTAGTAATTCACGACACTGACCACCCCAGGGGCCAAATACTGGGCTGTGTAAATGCGGCACAATGTCACCATGAACAATGTGCTTGGAGTGGATGGGTGTTAACCCAGGCTGGCTGAAGGCACAAAATTTTGACAATCACTCCTGGCAAGATGTGCCAACGCAGGTAGAATAAAGAGTTATCCAGCCCGCCTTACTTCCTTTCCCAGTTCGACGCAGGTCGAAGAAGAATGCCCCTTCCAGAAAGGTCATGGCCTTATCCCTGAAGCCGATCCATACAGCATTCTACCGGAACTCTACAGCATTGCTTTGTAAAGCTTTTTCTGGTTCCACAATTAATTGTGGTCGATATGCTCTCCCTCAGTTTGAACAAAATCTTAGCTGATCGTACGCCTGCCTAATTCCCAGGGCTGTCTGGCTAAATGCTTTACGCCTGGAATTGCCCCACCACATGTAGCCTTGCACTGAAACTTAACTGGGTCGTCTCAACTTTCCATTTAGAGCGAGAAACGCCCCCGTGCTCCTTGTGCTTACTAAATGGACCCGCTCCTTAGTTTCCAGCACACAATGCACTTAAATGTCATCTGTCCCTGGTGCCTATCAAACAACAGTGACAGCCTCTGTCACCTTCATACAATACATAAACGAACTTCAAAAGGTCACAGAAGAGGCAAGCCAGGCTAAGTCTCGGTAGACCACGTCACTCTGGGCTTTCCCTTGCCTCCCTGTGGAACAGGGAGAATAACCTTAAAGATGTTAAGTATGACACACAAACCCAGTCCTTCCGCATGTCTCAAAAACAGCTCAGCTGCTGACTGTCCTGTATAGACTAAGCTGCCACTATGACTGAGTTGCAGAAAACATTATGCCAGCTGTTTCCGAATAGCAAGGCTAAAGATGAAAGACAGCAGCATCTATTGACTTAAGCGTGGAATCACAATAATAACCTTGGTAGATCAATTTCCGTGTTACACCTTTCTACAAGCTGACCATTGCACTTTGGTTGAGACTGGGTTTTAGGCTGAACCTTTGACATATTTGTAGTCCTGCTACCAAGATAACATATATATATATATATAGTGAGTTGCAGAAAATATCACACCAGCTGTTTCCGAATAGCAAGGCTAAACATGAAAGGCAGCCGCATCTCGACTTAAATGTGGAACTCACAAAATACCTTCAAGATGATATGTATAACACACAAAACCAGGCCTACAACTTGCCTCAACACAGCACAGGCTGCTGACTTTTCTATATACACTAAGCTGCCACTATGACTAATTTGAGAGAAACCTTACCCCAGCTGTTTTCTAATAGCAGGGCAAAGATGAGAGACAGCAGCATCTCTTGACTCAAGCGTTGAACTTACAATAATAACATTGGTCGCTCAATTTCTGTGTTACACCCTTCCACAAGCTGACCATTGCATCATGGTTGAGACTGGGTTTTAGGCTGAACCTTGGCGTATTTGTACACCTGCTCGATTTAAGATACCAGGGAATAAATTTAATGGGGGGCCTCCCAGTGCGTGTGAACCCATGTCATTGCGATTAGTAACTGTCGCTCAGTTTGAGGTAAAACACGCGACTTCATTCATATAATCAATTAATCCGCAAAGCATGCTGGAGCTGAAGGAATGTGTTGCCGGCCCAAGGATATACAAAATGAGCCACAGCATAGCATGGTGTCAGAGACATGGCTGAATGAAGCGGCCTCACGACTTTTGTGATGACCGTGCAGCGTAGGTACAACTGCCCCTCAAAATTTAATTTAACTGACAACACAAAGAAGAAGCCCTACATGTATACATACGGACAGCTGCTGTATTGCCGGCGGCGCCGGAGTCTGCATAAGACACTGCATAGGGGCATAAGCAATGTGGGTTTTTATTCCTATTGACTTGTAGTGATACATAACACCTGCTGCCCCCCCTCGGATATTGTTGCACTTTGATGACCAATTCCTTTTCATTGAAGATCTAGTTTGCTTTCATTTAAAGATGCTCAGGAGCTTATGTCCCACCACTTATATATTACCGTCACCATGGTCTATGTAAGTCTAGGGCCCCCTATAGTCGCCACGATGTCATTATATATGTCTTAGCCTCTTCCTCCTCCATGAAAACACTGTTTCATAATATGCAAAGTCACCAAGGTCACTTTCGCACGAAAGGTAGGTAATGGTATAACACCTGGTGATATGAGAGCAAAGTGCTGTAGAGAGTATGAACAAGGCCAGGGTATCCCTAGAAAATTATAATTAGTTGCCGGAAATAATTTGGTTTGTATCCTGCGCTATGCCGGTTATGTTTAATGTAATTCGGCACGCCCCTAACAGTGTTGTAGAACTCACGCACTCTCGCGGTAAACGGCAATGCCGGCCTTGGCGATGGTGGCGCTTCGTGCAAGAATGTTGTTGGCGCCCCCCCAATACCGCCTCCCCCCCGGCTTCTCACTAGCCCCCTTTAACAGTTGACCAAGTTTCCATAACCACACTCCCAGATGCATTGAATTAGTAATATAGCGCCACTCCTACCAGTGTAGGGTGTCCGAGAACTTTGCATCTCACACAAAAACCGCCGGGCCAATCAATCATATGCATGTGAATCTGTGTACAGGAAATGTTACCTGAGCCAAGTGTCGGAGACTCATGTCATCCCTGCTGGCAGGCAGTATAGTTTAAGGCTGCTTGGTATGGAGAAGCACTAGCTCAGTCGATTTCTACCCCAATTATCCCTCTTTGCAACATAAAGCAATGTTCTAATAATGTATGCTCAGCGGTGTGTATGCAGCTCTAGGATGAGCGATCGTAGTTCACTGTTGACTACCTGCTGCCCTATTTACATCACACGCACTCCGCAGTCTACTTGGCACACGTTATTTGCGGCGGGCATATTAATCCTCTGCACTAACTACACCGAAGTCAAACCCCTCCACTATAAACACGGCTAACAGCTAACAAACACAGAATTAACGCTATGTACGCACGTACGCTCAGGTATGCGCTACTTGTCCAAGATGGCCTCTTTCTTACCCCTAGGCGCAAATGTCCCGCTCTCCTTATTTGAGTGACTGACCTGAACTTAGACCAGGGACCCACGTGACTATCGCTGTTCCCGCAGCCAGATGAGACCGCTCGCAAACAAGGCCATCCGATATCTTTTAGACGCAGTGCTCATTCCACGGCTTAGTGGTGTGTATGCAGCTCTAGGGTGAGTGTTCGTAGCTCATTGTTGACTACTGGGCTTTAAGATATACATTGCAAGTAACAAAAGGATGCCTCCGTTGACACAGTAACCTGCTGAACTATTTACATCCTACGCACTCTGATATCTACTTGGCACACGTTCTTTGCAGCGTGGAATATTTAGGCCATGCACTAACTACACCGAAGTCACAACCTCCACTATATAAACTCTGGATCTTTCTCCTGGAAGGATAAACAATGCGAGTAAATACACCAGCATCCACATAGTTGGTAACCCAAAGACGCATTTGAGCCGCATGGCCTGTGCCCCACCCATGAGGCTGCGTCGCGATCGCTCGCGTTTACAGACCACCAATCGTACTTGCACGTATCCCATGGCACCG
This sequence comes from Triturus cristatus, assembly GCF_964204655.1. NCBI lineage: Eukaryota > Metazoa > Chordata > Amphibia > Caudata > Salamandridae > Triturus > Triturus cristatus. The sequence goes on from NC_140590.1 coordinate 279,801,900, forward strand.
TATCTAAATAATGTAGTACCACTGAACCGCGTGCACTTAGACCCTGTGCCCCGCGAAAGGTGTGCATACACCCGGGCACAACAAACCGAGACAAACTGCCCTCGTGCAGCGGCGCCACGCACAAAAGTAGAAACCACACCTGAAAAAACGCGAACAATCACGCGTCGGGGAAAGGGGGGAGCGATTGCCTTGCACTGCCAGCCCTTGTTAGGCAGAGGTAGGTAGGGTGCTTTGCATAACCACAGGATGCTCAGCGTCATTCCTGAGACACGAACCCATATGGTGCGATTCGACCCGCAGGCAGCGGAGTGCTTTACACGCGCGCCATATTTGAATTACACCAGTAGGTAACGCGGAGCCGCACGGCCTGGGCACAACGAACCGAGCAAAACTGCCCTCGTGTGGCTGTGCCACGCCCATAACTAGCAAAATCGTACCTGTAAAGCGCGAACCATCACGCGTCGAGGCAAAGCGAGACCGGTTGCCTTGCACATGCCAGCCCTTGTTAGGCAGGGGTAGATAGGGCGCTTTGCTCGTAATCACCGGATGCTCAGCGTCAAACCCGAGACACGACCCATATTATTATAAGAATTGTTATAAGAATGGCATCTGCTGAGCTCCCGAGGAACGCGCTCACAGCATGAAGGCACCGCTAAGATCGAACTCAGTTCCTCCTGTTTACTAGACAGGCGCTTCAACCTACTGAGCCACAGCACCACATAAGCAGTGCTTAATTGGGCGCGATCAAACCGATGATCATGTTTCCCAAGCAGTAAAGTAGAGTAAACCCAGGACTGTCTGCAGTAGGATTGAACCCATGCCTCCCGAGGAGACTGCGACCGGAAAGCAGCACCGTAGACTTCCAGACTTTCTGTTTGTTCGTGCGGAGGCCACGAGCTTCTCCCCGTGCTTTCAACGTCTGCGCCATCGCATAGCCTGGCATCGCTTGCACAATTTACGCAACCACTTAACGTCGCCACCCAATGTGTTAGACCCCATTACTTGAGCACCAGCGTTTTACAAGCGGGCATGTTAACTTTTAGGCACAGATTACGTGATATGCCCAGAAATACAGAACCGGGTTCCTTAGCTTCGAAGTCCGACGCTCAAGCCGTTCTGCTCTGTGTCTCCACAAAATTGAGTGCATTATTGATTAAGCGAAGGCAGCCCTGCAGTACTCGCCCCGTTTCCCCCAGTGCAATTAAAGGGCGCGCCCCGAGGCCCGCCCCCGGGTCCGAGCGCATTCACAGCAGCGCGTGCTCATTATCGAGGAGGCAACTACAATACCGAGCCGCGGGTGCCGGAGGCGCCGAAGACGGCGCGGACGACGGACCGATGCAGGGAGGTGAGGTCAAAGCGAGGTGGGCGACAAAGAGGCCTTTGAACGAGCCCCGCACGTGAAAACCCGTCCCCAGGTGACCGCGAGTAAGGTGGTAGGGGCGCTGCCGGTGTCCGTTGCAAGTTATTGCATTTTGTAGCGGGTACTGAGGCTGAAATGATTTGCTCGAAATCACCGGGGGGTTGAGCTGAGGCGGGGATCCGAAACCTTCGTTCACAGTTCCCGGTTCAGCTGCTCTAGGCCCTATGTTACTTCTGCTATACCAGCAGTCGGCCCCCCCTGACCTCTCACGCATGGCCTGAATATCGGTTCCAAAACACCCTACTCGATGCCGACGTTTCCCGCCTAACACTACCCCACTACTAGCTCTAATGTCAGTTCCCATTCCCCCTTTTAAAATTACCGCCGCGCCATAGCAGCTTCTTGCGCCCCCTCCGCCCGTGGCGATTCCAAGCCACAGGGCCCTCGTCTACCTGGTACTGCCCAGGGACAGGGCCGGGGCGGAGTAGTGGCGGCAAGACTTACCAGCGAATTGTAGACGAACGCGGGGGCAGGCGACGGCGACCGGAGCGACGAGGCGAACGGCGTGAGAGTGGGGCAGCAATACGCGTGTCCGGGCAGGAGCGGCGCGCAGGAAGCTGAGGAGGAACTGGGCGAGAGGGACGCCTATGTAGGGGGGGGCAAGCCTCGCCCCCCCCTAACGGCCCGCCTCCACCTACACACTCAATGGGAGATCTCCTCCCTGGGCGTGGCCTCGCGCGCGAGGCAGAAGGAGGGGGAAGGCTGCGACGGGCGGCCACTAGAGAGCTGCCCTGCTGATGTCCCACTGTGTGGGACGCGGGCAGCGGCAGTCTTATTGCATTGCAAACACTTGTTTTAGAGTAGTGCGCAGTCATTTAGAGGTAGACCCTTTATTATCCTTTTGTTCCCGACCTCCTCCCACTATCCATTGTCTCGCAGCTTGTGGGCCATGGACATGCTTTTGGTGACCGCTGCCTGTAGTGAACCTTCCGACCTGTTTCTTTCTGCCTCATCCCCTCACTCTGCTTCAGGGACTTTCCGATGCTCCGGTCCCGGCTGCTCAAACACTGCCTGGAACCGTTCCGGCCAGGAGACCTCCATGTTGAACCGGTAGTCCTCGCCCTCCTTGTGACAAGGAGGTTAAATGGCCCGATCTCTGCAGAGCACCTCCTCTACCAGTGGTCTTTCAGCACCCACTCTGCCCGTCATAGCCGGGAGCGCATCACCCCACACCCCGCTGCCTTTATTACAAAGGACCTCACTCAATTCCTCCAGGCCTCCCCATGGCCTTCGTTATCAAGCGATTCTCCAGTCCAAGATATCCGTCCATGCTCGCATCACAAAGCGGGCCGGTGCCCCAATCTCCGTGGACCTCTCCTGACATCAGGGGCTCACCGAGGACTCCCTCCAGAGCTTCAAAGGAGCCCACTTTGATCTGCCTTCACTCCCCTGGAACTCCCTCTCTGCCTATCTGAAAAGGACCCCTCCTGGACTCCTCATCACTCTCGGGTGGTGGTGTTCCTCCGAGGCATGCAGTGCGATCCCCGAGCCCGTGGCCTCGTCAGACTGCCCTAGCGACACCTCACCCGGAGGTGGTGGCCTCACCCGGCGGTCCCTGCTGTCCTCGGCTCAAGGCCGCCACCTCCTTGCTGTATCTTTCAGTGAACAACGGAAACCCGAGCGGGGTAAAAACCTCAACCAGACCGGACGCACACACCTAGAGGGGGCCGCCTCGGCCCCTCCACGCTCACTTGTAAAGGCACGGCTGGTGTGGCAGGTGGCCCTGCTGCTGCTCCTGGCCTCCACCGACACAGGTAAGGCGGATCAATGATTGTTGTTAGCGATGTCAGGCCGTGAGCGAGCCTCCGTGCAGCTGTGCACGACTCCGTGATAGCCCGATGGGTTCATGCACCTTTCCTGTTCATGCTTGTGGGCTGTAGCTAGTCTGGGGGCCCTATCGTGGAATGCCCGACTTGGGCTTTCAGCCTCCCAAAGGTGAAGAGCCGATTTGCTTAATAAGAATACTTTCTGACTCATTAAGCGCCAAGAGACAAATCTCTTAGTCCTGAGTGCTGTATAATCGGGTTTGCTTAGATCTGAGCTGATAGATTCCATTCTACTCTGCGCGGACAGCACTTGAGCTAGGTCGTCTAGCCTCCCCCCATGGGTCTATAGCTCGGCAGAGTTCACTGCCCTTTAAGGTGGGTGTAAGTTGATGCAGTCATCCGTGTGCTTCGGTACAGGGCTGTTTGAACCCACGAGGGGAAGTTAGTGCAGCGCTCAGTGCCCTTTTGTCGTATTTCCCCAAATAATGTGAGCTTTCTTTTTTAGCAGCCTGACAAGTGTGAGCGGTGCGGATTGGTCCACCAGTGGGGTAAATAAATACGTTTCTTGTGAGGCTATGTAAACCCAGTGTGTCCATATTTAGAGTAGAGTTTCACTACATGGACACCACGTTCACGCCTGCCCTGCCAATACCTTAATTCCGACAGGGATCAGAAGAGAGGGGTCAGTATGGCGGCTGGGTTATGTTATATCTCATGCTGGGCTCCAAGGGCTACCAATACAGTGCCCCTGCTTCGGAGCTCGCCCCTGGTGTAGGTGAAGTGTGGAGGGCGTGTTCGTGGGTGGACTCCAAAGAGTGTGGATTGGAAGTTATATAGGACGACTCCCCTGTGCTCTTTTTTTTTTTTAAATCTGTTTTTATTTATTGAAATTTCGAAGATTTACAGACACTTGAAAGACATCATGAATTGTGTACACTCCCTACATGATGGCATTTAAACGCAATAAGTACAGGTTTTCACCACATACATACTGGGTCTTATACCCGTCCAAGACACAGTCGCTACACCAGATTAAACATAAGAATAGCGTTCAGTTCTTGCCGTGTCTGGAATATATCCTTATTCGGTAACTGTTTAGCGTCGAGAGTCCAATATATAAGTCCTTCCATTATTGCCATATGGACTTCCAAACAGACATAGCGGAATAAAAACAGTGAACCCCCAACAATCCCAACGATCCCAACTCAGACCGGTGCTGGTGTCCCCATACCGCCCCTCAACTTGCCTTCCCCAGTAACCTCGTCCAGCATGACAGTTAGATTATTATCTCCCTATAGCTGCATTTATCCTTTTCTCCATTATTAGTGATGCAAAATCAATTCATGCATGGAACATGACACATAAAATATAAAATATGGAACAACACGGCCACACCTGATTGCAGACCCCAGTGCCTACCCTGGACCCATGCCTCTCTCCTCAGGTTGTCCCCTCGTATGTGCTTCCTCAGCCCTCCGGAGCGCCTGCAGTAGACCTTCCCACAGAGCTGCCATTGTTTTTTTCCTTAGTCCCAACGTTTCCTCCCTTCTAATGGCGGTCCCTTCTGCCCTGGCCCAGGCATAGAGCGAGTGTCTCCACGCCTGCACGTGGGGGGGGGGGGGGGGTCCTGCGCCTTCCATCTTTTGGTGAGCAACCGCTTGGCAACCGCTATTCCCAGATCCAGAAACCGGGATGTCACCTTCGTGGCCGGAGTTCTACGAAATTGGTGCAGTAAATATACCTCCCATTCAAACGGCAAGCTACGACCGGTACTTATATGTTGCAGCTCACTGATCATGCTCCAATAAGTGTATATCCTATGGCAGCTCCATAGCATGTGGACAAGTCCCACCCCAGGTTCCATGCATCTGGAATACACTGCATCTGCTCGGTGAAAGTACCTGTTGATCGCCTCCGGTGTAAGGTACGCCCTGTGTATGATAAACAACTGAATCTGTCGGAGCCTCATATTCCTGGGGATGCGCACTTGTCCCTTCAATACCCATTCCCATTCCCTGTCTTCAAATGGCCTCCCTAGATCAGTCTCCCATTTGTGTCGGAGTGGTTCTAATGTGATCGCTGCATGAGTGCGTAAAGACGCTGCAAACCAGCGGACCAGATGCCACCTCGTCCCATAACGTGGAGATACTGTATGGTAAGATGTTGCTTTGGCTCTGTGGACATGTCCCCCCATATAGCGGTCAAAGTTGCCACTAAGGAGCGGTGCATAAGGAACTGCCCTGGCAGGAGCCCCTCCTCCAGCATCAACGAGGCGTACGGTGTCAACGAGCCATCCCGGTACAAATCTCCTAGTCTGTATGTCCGCATCCCTCCAACATGTCAAGGCTAGAAGAGTAAGTGTCCGTATCCCACTGGGAGAGCCCTCTAATGGTAACGCAGGTGCGTAAGGTGTCAGAGTTCTGGTGATAAATAGACTTCTGCGAAAACATTTATACGCCACCTTTAGGAGAAGCGGCACTGGTGTCATGTGTTTGACAGCTGGATGAAAAAGCGTGAGAAGCCGCTCCAGAGAATATGGGGGCAACATAGTCGCCGTGTCGTCCCGGCCTCTATCTGCAAACCAACCAACCAACCAGCGGGCTATCCATTGCAGCTGCGCTGCTAAGTAGTAATGCTCAAAACAGGGCACCGCTAGTCCCCCCTGATCCGTGGGTAGATATAATTTCACCAGTGACATCCTGTGACGGCTACTCCCCCAGATGAAATCTCGGAGCAGCTTAGAGAACACAGCAAAAAAGGCAGCTGGTATATATATTGGCAGGTTGGCAAAGTAGTACAATAGCCTGGGAAGGATCACCATTTTGGACAATGCCACCCTACCCGGGACTGCCAGTGGCAATGTACCCCAGAAACGCATCTGTGCTTTGAAAGCCGTAACAGCTCTACCCACATTTCCGTCAAATATGTCCTGCGGTTGACGGTATAGCTGTATGCCTAAGTATCGGAAGGTGCCCTCTTTCCACGCCACTCGCGTTCCGTTAAGAGTGTATCCCGGATCTTGCCTTACACCTCTGAACGCATACAGACAGGATTTGCTGGCATTTACCTGAAGCCCGAGACAGCTGCAAAATCCCGCAGCATAAGGGCTAGCTGGGCTGGGATATTCTCGATATCCCTCACGTACACCAGCAGATCATCCGCATATAATGACACCTGATGTATTGCGTCCCCCAGCGGTATACCCTCTACCACCATTGCGCGAAGTTCCGCCGCCAGCGGATCAATAGCTAATGCGAACAGAAGTGGCGACAATGGGCACTCCTGTCTGGTGCCCCTGCACACCGGCACTGCTTCATGTATGGGCCCAAACTTACCCGTACCGTGGGGTTTCTATATAAGAGGCCTACCATTTGTAAAAAAATTCTGCCCCCAGATCATAGCGCGGCAACAATGTTGATAAGTACCTCCATTCCAGACAATCAAAGGCCTTTTCCAGGTCCAACATTAGGCAACCAGCTTTTGCCCATTCTTTAACGCTTTCTTCCGCAACTCTAAAGAATCTCCGCAAGTTCAGGGACGTACTCCGCTTAGGCACCAACCCGTTTTGATCACTGTGAATGAGGGCCGAGACCACTGGCGCCAAAAGCTCCGCCAGGACTTTGGTGAGTATTTTATCATCGGCATTAAGAAGCGCTAGCGGTCTATAAGACCCCAAGGTTGTCGGATCTCGGTATGGCTTCAGCAAGGACACCAAGTACGCCTCGCGCATCGAAGGGGGAAGCGTGCCTTCCTCTAGGGCCTTTGAGTAGAGCACGTGTAGTTGCGCCACCAAGGACTCCCGATAGGCTTTGTAGAATTCGGCTGGTAGGCCATCCGGCCCTAGTGCGATCCCGGATGCTAGGGATGCAACTGCCTCTCCTATCTCCTCTAGGGTGAGGGGGCTGTTAAGCGCCTCCTGGTGCTCGGCTGAAGCTACAGGTAACTGGATCCTCTCTAGGAATCCCCCTAGCTCGAGATCCGAACAATGGACCTGGGAGCGGTACAGCTGTGCATAGTGGTCTACCATGACCTTGTGAATCTCTCTTTGCGTATACACCAGATCTCCCTGCCTTGTGCGTATCGCTGCAATCGGGGCACGGGTATTGTCTTGTCTCAGCAACCAAGCAAGTAAGCGGCCCGCCCTGTCTGCTGTAGCGTGTGTGGGGCTGTATGTGCTGCATAGTTATGGCAGCGCAGCCGCTCTAACTGTTCCGCTAGCTGCGCCCGAAGGTCCTCCAGGCGGCTCGCATGTCTACCTCCCCCTTCCCCCCTTTCGAATTACAGTAATTGGGATTCAAGGCGGGTAATGGCCGCCGACAATTGCTTCCGCACATTCCAGGTGGCTCCTAAGGAATGACCTCTGATTGTTGTTTTGAGGGCGTCCCACTGCACCAGCACGCTACTTGCCATACCTTCATTAAGTTCAAAGTATGTTAGGATTGCCGTCCCCAGTGACGATCTGGACTCGGGGTCTTCCAACGCGTTAGGCTGTAGGCGCCATGTGGGGATAGGGGGCCTATCGGCTTCCCAGCTGATGCAAATCTGCAAGGGGTTATGATCGGAGTGTGTCCGACCTAAATATTCCGAGGCCTCGATTGACGGCAGTAAAGACTGGGACCCCACCACGCTGTCCAGTCGAACATGCAGGTCATGCGTAGCGGAGTAAACACGGTCTACTGGGTGGAGGACCCGCCACACATCCAGCAGTGCCCAGTGCGAGATCCAGTCCGCGAGTGCCTGTGCGTTGGACCTTGCAGATGTGACCCGGAAGGGGGGGAAGGACCTATCCAAATGAATGTCGAGTACGGAGTTGAAGTCACCGCCCAGCAGCCAGGGGAGGCCAGCATACGGAGTCAGCACCTGCGACAGCCGCACCAAGAATGTCACTTGACAGGTATTTGGAGCATAGATGGATGCCAACAATATATGCTGCCCATTATGCACTCCGCGCACTAGGGTGTATCTACCTTCCGGATCTACTACCGTGTCTGTGCTAGCAAATGGAACGCCTGCCCTCACCCAAATGAGTGTGCCCCTAGCGTGTACGGAGTACACGGTGCCGTACACCTGGCCCCTCCAGCGCCTGCGCAGTCGGTCGAGTTCCAGCCGTGTTAAGTGTGTCTCCTGTAATAAGGCGACGCCAACTGAGTGTCTTTGAAGGTAAGCGAATATGGAGTATCTCCGTGCGGGTGTGTGCATACCGCGTATGTTCCATGTGATTATATTAACTCTTGCCATTGATAGGGTGTGTAATCTGCTGCAAGGCCGGGAGTGGGGTGCCGTTTTGTAAGTGCCGGGCACGCCCGGGTACATGTAAGCTGGTCTGTGGTAACCAAAACAACTGAAGAACTAGTAAAAACAGAACGTACGGGGTGAACAGCTCGAAGCTATCCATCCAAACTATGTGCCCATGCATGTGGAAGAAAAGTGGCTAGATCAGTGTGTGGCCTTGTGAGGTGTGTGCGCAACAAGCAATCCGCTGTGACCATCCCCCTAATTTCCCAGGCATACGGTGCGCCACCCGGGAACCCATTATCCCAGCATGCTAAGACCACAGCCGCCAAGCGCCCATGCGAAGCAGCCACATGCGAGTAAGGGCCGTCCCCCCGGAGGGCACCCCAGGTGTGGTGACCTAAGCGGGGCAGAGCCCAAGCGGCAGCCCACCAGGTAACCCACACGATATCCCGCCAGTCTCCCTCCCTCCCCTTCCACATCCCACACAATCCAATACAGCCCTCAGTATAGTACTTGCGTGAGGCAGATGTCTACAATGTTCGCATTATCGGTCTTCTCATCCAATGATATCATCTATCGTCTGCGGAGTAACCACTGGCGTACAAAGTTCTTCAGAAAGTTCGGTCGATGGCGTCGACGCTCCACTCGACATCACCGTGCGTTGCGCAGATGGCTCTCGATAGGCTTGGCTGTTCGGAGTACCAAGAGTTGTGACCGCTTCCAGTACATCTTGTCGCTCCTTTCTCATCCTCTCTGGACTTGGGGCCACCGTTCTAGCCGCTGCTCCGCGGGACGCTCTGCGGCACGGTCTATGCCTGCTTCTCCTGCCAGTAGCCTCTCCGTTTTCCGGTTCTGGTGGCTGCTTTCCCATCCAAAGACCCGACTCTTCCAGCCAATCCCATACCTCTGCAGGCGTGTCGAAAAAGTGTGTTTTACCCTTTGCTACCACTCGTAGTCTGGCGGTGAACAGCAGGGAGTATGGGAGCTCCAGCTCTCGGAGTTGTTGCTTCACCATCGTGTAATTGCTTCTACGGCGCTGTACCAGGGCAGTGTAATCAGGGAAAAGCATGACACGGCTGCCACCTACTGACAGTTCTTCCATTTTCCGGGTCTCATGCAGTATCGCGTCCCTGTATTGTGGAGTTTGAACAGGAACGGACGCGGTCTGGCTCCTGGTTGAGGCTTCTGGGCTGGCACCCGGAGGGCTCTCTCCACCGCAAACTGACTTGACAGTGTTCCCTTCGGAAGTAAGTCTCACAGCCAGCTCTCTATATACTGTTCAGGGCGCCTACCTTCTTCACCTTCCGGCAATCCCACCACTCTGATGTTCTTGCGGCGCGAGCGTCCTTCCGCATCCTCCGCCCTATCTTTTAGGGCATGTATCCGCTCCATCATATCTTGAAACGCAGCCGCGTGACTGTGGGTAACCGGCTGGAGATCTTGGAGCACTTGACCTTGATCGGCAACCCTGTCAGCGAGTTTTCTGTGGTCCGCATGTAGAAGCGTAAAGTCAGATGTGACCTTGTCGATCCACGTTTCCAGGGACGTCCTGGTGTGTTCCAGCGCGGACCCTATTCTCTCTACAGCTGCGAGGACGGAATCCATTTTGGCTGCCAACGCTGCAGATGTGGACTCCATTTCGGCGCCCTCCCTCATATGCGGGGAGCCTAGCGCGCCAGTTCGCGGCGTAACCTGCTTCATTTTGGCTCGTATGCGCCCCATCACGAGCTGCTGCGCCGAGGGCATTCACGGCTGTCACTTGGCAAGATTCGCTGTGAACAGAGCGCCCGCTGGGGGGGGGCACGCAGCGGAGGGACAGGCCGCCCCAAAAGCGTGTGGCCCTGGGGTTACTTGCCCTGCTGCTGCTTCCTGTCTCAGCCTCTACTGGCGGGCTCTCCGCTACATCCGCGTCTTGTTCACTGTGTTCGCTGTCTTCCCGAGCCGTGGCGGTCAATATTCTCTCCTCTCACCAGGACTTCCTGCGTGGCTGTTGGTCACGGGGTGTAGTACTCGCGTAATAGATCCTGCTTCAGAGGCATCTCAGACCAGCAAAGGCCGCTCCAGAAGTGTATATACACCTAGCGTTCCACCCGCTGTTCCATAAGAGACGGATGCCCGCTGGCGGCCGTGGCGTTTTGCCAGTTCGTCCGTCACATCGCCACCCTGGCGCTACCGGGCAGAAACGTTGCCCTAAGGTTGAAATCCCGTGGTCGGCGGGGTGAGGGTGGGATTTAGGCAGTGGAAGGGTGGGCGGCACTAGCCCGCAACGCCTATGCGTGTTCTCAGCGCTGAGGGTAATGATTGCACTCAGTGTGCCCAGTGGTTCACTCCTGCTCCCGTCGCCTACATGGCCGAACTTACAATTCCTTTGTTAGGTCTCCTCGGGGGCCCCCACGCGATCAACCTGTTCAGGCCCTGCCGCCCGCCTTCGGATGGACCCCTTCCTTCTGTTTGGCTCATGCCAAGCTGCTGTGCCGTGGGCATACGTTGTTAGTTGTCAGAGTGGAGATGCGCCAACTGTGGTATCCCCCTCAGGGAGTCACACTGTCCTGTGGGTGGGTCAGAGGATGTGAGCAGGCGGGAGCTGGTTGTGGGAGTCTCACCACCTTTCGCTTTCCACGTGCAGGGTCACACGCGTAGGACCGTCTCCACTGTGTTTGGTTGCTGATGGGGTAGTATGTTTCGTCTCCCAGCGATGGCAGCTCGGCTGAGCCCAGCAATGTCAGTATGGCAGCGTGCTGGGCCGGCCCAGTTGCGCGGTGGCACAGACGAGGTCAGGCTCTCCAAGGGCGGTGACCCGTGTAGACGTTACCCACGCAAGCAGCAATCTTCTACGTGCATAAGAATGGGGGGCTGCAGCATCTGCGTCCATATAGTCCTTCCACCGCGTGCCCTCCAGTGGGTCAGCGTGGGCTTGGCTTTCAGGCGCCAACGGGGGGTGTCTGGGGGTCCCCGCGCGTGTTGCCGGTGCCCTTCGACACCAGCTTAGGTGCTGGCAAGTCTCCCTCAGTGCGCGCCGGTAGTGTGTTTGCCACTATCTGCTCGTCAGCAGGCGATGTGTCGTCTCTACCGACGCCGCTCGGTCTGGTTTCGTGAGCACTGCAGGCCTCAACCGCCACTCGCGTTCCGTTAAGAGTGTATCCCGGATCTTGCCTTACACCTCTGAACGCATACAGACAGGATTTGCTGGCATTTACCTGAAGCCCGAGACAGCTGCAAAATCCCGCAGCATAAGGGCTAGCTGGGCTGGGATATTCTCGATATCCCTCACGTACACCAGCAGATCATCCGCATATAATGACACCTGATGTATTGCGTCCCCCAGCGGTATACCCTCTACCACCATTGCGCGAAGTTCCGCCGCCAGCGGATCAATAGCTAATGCGAACAGAAGTGGCGACAATGGGCACTCCTGTCTGGTGCCCCTGCACACCGGCACTGCTTCATGTATGGGCCCAAACTTACCCGTACCGTGGGGTTTCTATATAAGAGGCCTACCATTTGTAAAAAAATTCTGCCCCCAGATCATAGCGTGGCAACAATGTTGATAAGTACCTCCATTCCAGACAATCAAAGGCCTTTTCCAGGTCCAACATTAGGCAACCAGCTTTTGCCCATTCTTTAACGCTTTCTTCCGCAACTCTAAAGAATCTCCGCAAGTTCAGGGACGTACTCCGCTTAGGCACCAACCCGTTTTGATCACTGTGAATGAGGGCCGAGACCACTGGCGCCAAAAGCTCCGCCAGGACTTTGGTGAGTATTTTATCATCGGCATTAAGAAGCGCTAGCGGTCTATAAGACCCCAAGGTTGTCGGATCTCGGTATGGCTTCAGCAAGGACACCAAGTACGCCTCGCGCATCGAAGGGGGAAGCGTGCCTTCCTCTAGGGCCTTTGAGTAGAGAACGTGTAGTTCCGCCACCAAGGACTCCCGATAGGCTTTGTAGAATTCGGCTGGTAGGCCATCCGACCCTAGTGCTATCCCGGATGCTAGGGATGCAACTGCCTCTCCTATCTCCTCTAGGGTGAGGGGGCTGTTAAGCGCCTCCTGGTGCTCGGCTGAAGCTACAGGTAACTGGATCCTCTCTAGGAATCCCCCTAGCTCGAGATCCGAACAATGGACCTGGGAGCGGTACAGCTGTGCATAGTGGTCTACCATGACCTTGTGAATCTCTCTTTGCGTATACACCAGATCTCCCTGCCTTGTGCGTATCGCTGCAATCGGGGCACGGGTATTGTCTTGTCTCAGCAACCAAGCAAGTAAACGGCCCGCCCTGTCTGCTGTAGCGTGTGTGGGGCTGTATGTGCTGCATAGTTATGGCAGCGCAGCCGCTCTAACTGTTCCGCTAGCTGCGCCCGAAGGTCCTCCAGGCGGCTCGCATGTCTACCTCCCCCTTCCCCCCTTTCGAATTACAGTAATTGGGATTCAAGGCGGGTAATGGCCGCCGACAATTGCTTCCGCACATTCCAGGTGGCTCCTAAGGAATGACCTCTGATTGTTGTTTTGAGGGCGTCCCACTCCACCAGCACGCTACTTGCCATACCTTCGTTAAGTTCAAAGTATGTTAGGATTGCCGTCCCCAGTGACGATCTGGACTCGGGGTCTTCCAACGCGTTAGGCTGTAGGCGCCATGTGGGGATAGGGGGCCTATCGGCTTCCCAGCTGATGCAAATCTGCAAGGGGTTATGATCGGAGTGTGTCCGACCTAAATATTCCGAGGCCTCGATTGACGGCAGTAAAGACTGGGACCCCACCACGCTGTCCAGTCGAACATGCAGGTCATGCGTAGCGGAGTAAACACGGTCTACTGGGTGGAGGACCCGCCACACATCCAGCAGTGCCCAGTGCGAGATCCAGTCCGCGAGTGCCTGTGCGTTGGACCTTGCAGATGTGACCCGGAAGGGGGGGAAGGACCTATCCAAATGAATGTCGAGTACGGAGTTGAAGTCACCGCCCAGCAGCCAGGGGAGGCCAGCATACGGAGTCAGCACCTGCGACAGCCGCGCCAAGAATGTCACTTGACAGGTATTTGGAGCATAGATGGATGCCAACAATATATGCTGCCCATTATGCACTCCGCGCACTAGGGTGTATCTACCTTCCGGATCTACTACCGTGTCTGTGCTAGCAAATGGAACGCCTGCCCTCACCCAAATGAGTGTGCCCCTAGCGTGTACGGAGTACACGGTGCCGTACACCTGGCCCCTCCAGCGCCTGCGCAGTCGGTCGAGTTCCAGCCGTGTTAAGTGTGTCTCCTGTAATAAGGCGACGCCAACTGAGTGTCTTTGAAGGTAAGCGAATATGGAGTATCTCCGTGCGGGTGTGTGCATACCGCGTATGTTCCATGTGATTATATTAACTCTTGCCATTGATAGGGTGTGTAATCTGCTGCAAGGCCGGGAGTGGGGTGCCGTTTTGTAAGTGCCGGGCACGCCCGGGTACATGTAAGCTGGTCTGTGGTAACCAAAACAACTGAAGAACTAGTAAAAACAGAACGTACGGGGTGAACAGCTCGAAGCTATCCATCCAAACTATGTGCCCATGCATGTGGAAGAAAAGTGGCTAGATCAGTGTGTGGCCTTGTGAGGTGTGTGCGCAACAAGCAATCCGCTGTGACCATCCCCCTAATTTCCCAGGCATACAGTGCGCCACCCGGGAACCCATTATCCCAGCATGCTAAGACCACAGCCGCCAAGCGCCCATGCGAAGCAGCCACATGCGAGTAAGGGCCGTCCCCCCGGAGAGCACCCCAGGTGTGGTGACCTAAGCGGGGCAGAGCCCAAGCGGCAGCCCACCAGGTAACCCACACGATATCCCGCCAGTCTCCCTCCCTCCCCTTCCACATCCCACACAATCCAATACAGCCCTCAGTATAGTACTTGCGTGAGGCAGATGTCTACAATGTTCGCATTATCGGTCTTCTCATCCAATGATATCATCTATCGTCTGCGGAGTAACCACTGGCGTACAAAGTTCTTCAGAAAGTTCGGTCGATGGCGTCGACGCTCCACTCGACATCACCGTGCGTTGCGCAGATGGCTCTCGATAGGCTTGGCTGTTCGGAGTACCAAGAGTTGTGACCGCTTCCAGTACATCTTGTCGCTCCTTTCTCATCCTCTCTGGACTTGGGGCCACCGTTCTAGCCGCTGCTCCGCGGGACGCTCTGCGGCGCGGTCTATGCCTGCTTCTCCTGCCAGTAGCCTCTCCGTTTTCCGGTTCTGGTGGCTGCTTTCCCGTCCAAAGACCCGACTCTTCCAGCCAATCCCATACCTCTGCAGGCGTGTCGAAAAAGTGTGTTTTACCCTTTGCTACCACTCGTAGTCTGGCGGTGAACAGCAGGGAGTATGGGAGCTCCAGCTCTCGGAGTTGTCGCTTCACCATCGTGTAATTGCTTCTACGGCGCTGTACCAGGGCAGTGTAATCAGGGAAAAGCATGACACGGCTGCCACCTACTGACAGTTCTTCCATTTTCCGGGTCTCATGCAGTATCGCGTCCCTGTATTGTGGAGTTTGAACAGGAACGGACGCGGTCTGGCTCCTGGTTGAGGCTTCTGGGCTGGCACCCGGTGGGCTCTCTCCACCGCAAACTGACTTGACAGTGTTCCCTTCGGAAGTAAGTCTCACAGCCAGCTCTCTATATACTGTTCAGGGCGCCTACCTTCTTCACCTTCCGGCAATCCCACCACTCTGATGTTCTTGCGGCGCGAGCGTCCTTCCGCATCCTCCGCCCTATCTTTTAGGGCATGTATCCGCTCCATCATATCTTGAAACGCAGCCGCGTGACTGTGGGTAACCGGCTGGAGATCTTGGAGCACTTGACCTTGATCGGCAACCCTGTCAGCGAGTTTTCTGTGGTCCGCATGTAGAAGCGTAAAGTCAGATGTGACCTTGTCGATCCACGTTTCCAGGGACGTCCTGGTGTGTTCCAGCGCGGACCCTATTCTCTCTACAGCTGCGAGGACGGAATCCATTTTGGCTGCCAACGCTGCAGATGTGGACTCCATTTCGGCGCCCTCCCTCATATGCGGGGAGCCTAGCGCGCCAGGTCGCGGCGTAACCTGCTTCATTTTGGCTCGTATGCGCCCCATCACGAGCTGCTGCGCCGAGGGCATTCACGGCTGTCACTTGGCAAGATTCGCTGTGAACAGAGCGCCCGCTGGGGGGGGCACGCAGCGGAGGGACAGGCCGCCCCAAAAGCGTGTGGCCCTGGGGTTACTTGCCCTGCTGCTGCTTCCTGTCTCAGCCTCTACTGGCGGGCTCTCCGCTACATCCGCGTCTTGTTCACTGTGTTCGCTGTCTTCCCGAGCCGTGGCGGTCAATATTCTCTCCTCTCACCAGGACTTCCTGCGTGGCTGTTGGTCACGGGGTGTAGTACTCGCGTAATAGATCCTGCTTCAGAGGCATCTCAGACCAGCAAAGACCGCTCCAGAAGTGTATATATACCTAGCGTTCCACCCGCTGTTCCATAAGAGACGGATGCCCGCTGGCGGCCGTGGCGTTTTGCCAGTTCGTCCATCACATCGCCACCCTGGCGCTACCGGGCAGAAACGTTGCCCTAAGGTTGAAATCCCGTGGTCGGCGGGGTGAGGGTGGGATTTAGGCAGTGGAAGGGTGGGCGGCACTAGCCCGCAACGCCTATGCGTGTTCTCAGCGCTGAGGGTAATGATTGCACTCAGTGTGCCCAGTGGTTCACTCCTGCTCCCGTCGCCTACATGGCCGAACTTACAATTCCTTTGTTAGGTCTCCTCGGGGGCCCCCACGCGATCAACCTGTTCAGGCCCTGCCGCCCGCCTTCGGATGGACCCCTTCCTTCTGTTTGGCTCATGCCAAGCTGCTGTGCCGTGGGCATACGTTGTTAGTTGTCAGAGTGGAGATGCGCCAACTGTGGTATCCCCCTCAGGGAGTCACACTGTCCTGTGGGTGGGTCAGAGGATGTGAGCAGGCGGGAGCTGGTTGTGGGAGTCTCACCACCTTTCGCTTTCCACGTGCAGGGTCACACGCGTAGGACCGTCTCCACTGTGTTTGGTTGCTGATGGGGTAGTATGTTTCGTCTCCCAGCGATGGCAGCTCGGCTGAGCCCAGCAATGTCAGTATGGCAGCGTGCTGGGCCGGCCCAGTTGCGCGGTGGCACAGACGAGGTCAGGCTCTCCAAAGGCGGTGACCCGTGTAGACGTTACCCACGCAAGCAGCAATCTTCTACGTGCATAAGAATGGGGGGCTGCAGCATCTGCGTCCATATAGTCCTTCCACCGCGTGCCCTCCAGTGGGTCAGCGTGGGCTTGGCTTTCAGGCGCCAACGGGGGGTGTCTGGGGGTCCCCGCGCGTGTTGCCGGTGCCCTTCGACACCAGCTTAGGTACTGGCAAGTCTCCCTCAGTGCGCGCCGGTAGTGTGTTTGCCACTATCTGCTCGTCAGCAGGCGATGTGTCGTCTCTACCGACGCCGCTCGGTCTGGTTTCGTGAGCACTGCAGGCCTCAACCGCCACCGCGGGTCGTCAATGCCTCACCGGCTGCCCAGGCTCCGTTCCCGCAGCACAGGGGCCCTGCGGGTCCACAATCTCGTGAGCACACACACCCTGCACCAGCCGTGCCGCTCCAGGGGCCCGACTCACAGGATTGGCACTGCCGAAATTCGCTGGGGTGTCCAGTACGTGCCGCTGCATCGCGAGTCCTGCGGGAGTCCCGACCCCCACTCTTGTCACTTACTACGTCTTAGGCGGTCTCTCCCCAGACTGTGATAGTCTCTGTCCATCACCGGCTCATGGAACTGCGGACAGCAGCCCTGCGATGGTTGCTACCCCAGGACGCAGGGGGCTGCAGTGTGGGGTGTCCAGCAGGGCACAGCAGCGCTCTCTTCACCAGGCCCACCTCTGTCACCTCTGCTGTCGCCCATCCCGGGCAAACTCATCCCCTGGCGGGTAAGCTCCTGCTTCCTATTGTGCAGCCGGCTCCGGGGAGTCGAGCGGTGCAAGTCTGGGTCCCCCACTGACAGCGACGCTCCCGCTGCGTGGCCTCGATTGCGTCTGGGCTGGACGGGTGTCTCCTGCTGCCACGGGAGCAGACGCTCAAGTGCGGGCGGCCATTTTCCGACTCATGCAGTCCGCGCGCGGACTCGTAGCTAGCAGGGCAGCACGCTCGTCACCGAAGTTGTCGCGGTCCCGGTGGGTCAAGCGGCTCAGAACTAGGCTCATCGGGTGCAGAATAGCTTCAGACGCCCGGTCCCGGTCCGCATGAACCCGGATGGTGCTCTGTCAGGATAAATTTGTCGGATGATGGGGAATGGAAGACGGAGCGTTATAGATGTGCGTCCGCCATGTTGGCAGGCTAGCCACGCCCCCCATGACTCCCCTGTGCTCTTGCTCGGAGACCCTTAGACTGGACTGAACCGCGAGGGCTTCTGAACCAGGAGGGGTCCCCAGCGTCCAGCCAGAACCCAGGTACGGGAGTCCAGTGCCCAAACCCACACTTAGGGTTGCTGGCCCCGAATCATGACCCAGAGGCCTGCATATTTACTTCTCTTGCCCTGGAGGCCATGACAGAACCTTGCCAACCAGCCCTTAGCGATGCCGTCTCTGCGTGTTTGGGACCAGGTACCCCAGAGAAATAGTGTGTAAAAGGCCACTCTGGGCCCACTGCCCACCTGTTCCACACATGTGCTGCCTTTGTATCACTTCCCACTGCTGGAGGTGCACATTACTATCATACAGAGACTTACTCCTCACACACAACTCTCTTCAAATGATATATTTTGGGCATGGCTAGCTTGGCCACCTGGCTAATGACACAGACTGCCCACGCAGCCCGTCAACCTACCCACCCGTATGAATGAATGTACTCTCTGCTTGACTTACAACAAAATGAACAATATGCATAACACACGCATATAGACGGGTTAATGTGAACTGAGCAAAAAAGTGATAGGTAGGATGCTTATATTACTCTCAGCTACTGGTAATTACTCTAAGCCACATTCCAGTCCACCAATTTTGCCTACTAGGCAACTTCAGACAGAGACCAACCAAGTGGAAATCAGACATGGTCTTACGGCCACCTTTCTTTTCTATTTATTTCCTGTTAACCAGTCGTGGCACGCCATGCTTTAGCTTTTAGCATGTGAAGTTCAAGCGTGGTGTGCCACAAATGCTATAAAAGTAAATAAATAGAAAACAAAGGCGGGCGGCCAGCTGCACATATTATGCTGCATGGCTGAAATACTTATAAAGCCCCAAAGGCGAGACCAATTACATTGCAAATGCTTGTTTCTTCTTGCCCTCCTCTCCCCCGGGGGAAAACCCCCTTGAGACTGGCCTCCTCCTCTCTCTCATTTATTTGCAGACTCAATTGCTGCCTAGATTCACCTCCTCTATCTTGGATGGCCACTGTAGGAAAGTAGGATCTGCTTTCATGGTTACCCCCACTTTTTGCTGGTGTCATCTTATGTTCTGACTAGTCTGACTGGCATTCTGCTTATCAGGACCCCAGTCACTGTGCTCTCTCCCTAAATTTGACTATGGTAAGTACTTTAGTACCTTCCCAATTTGCCACTGGTGTACCCTTCTAAGTCGCTGGTATATGGTACTAAGGTACCCAGGGCATAGGTACACCAGGGGTCTCCCATGGGCTGTAACATGTATTATGCCACCTATGAGGGACCACTCAAACTGTGACTATGTTTATGTCTGTTGCTGCTGCCAAGGTTTGTTTGTGGTCCTGCTGGATACCGACCTCCGGATTCTCGACTTCCGACGTGGGACAGCTCGCAAACAGCTCCTGGTTTCACAGTGCAGCCTGGTCCTCACAGTTGTAGCGAAAAGGTCACAGTCACCTCTTCTGCATCTTCCTTCATCGGTGGTCATTAGTCTTTTGTGACTCCTGGTCCCTCCCGAGTAGCATAGACTCTGTTCCCTCTTCTTGCAGGTACTCTTCTTAAAGAATTCATCCTTGGATTCCACCAGACTCTTTCACCTTCTTTGTCAGCGGCATCTCCACTGAAGTACTCCATTGTGGTCTACAGCGGTTTCAACGTCATTTCGCACCAATGTATTGGCTTCTGTATTTTGGTATCCTGGTTCCTGGGGTATCTACGGGTGGGGTGAGTCTCCAATCTTCTATGTTCCATGGGGTTTCTCCAGGGTCCACTGGGAAGGGCCCTTCTTCTTCAAAACTGCAACCGCAACTTCCCCATTGACTTTCATTGAGTACGCAGCTGTGTTTCCACTCTGCACACAGTCTCTGTAGGGTTCCTGGGTACTTACCATGGGTGGTTGCTTGGGTCCCAAGCTCTTCTGAGTCTTCTGGGTCAAGTTTCAACTTTGGTCGCAGTACGCATTCCATTTACTTAGAATATAGTTTGGTCTCCCCCTTGAGACCAGTGTGTATTCGTGCTTACTTACCTGTTTTCTTTCGAAATATTCTGTGTTCATATGTCCGGGTAGGAGATATACCAATGTGTTAGTGAGTGTGTATAATAAATATAACAATTTGTATAACTACACTGTGCGGTTCTTTTTCTTTTAACCTACACTACACATGATTGGTTCTGGTAAAACAAGCTGCTTAACAGTCCTTCTGGACTAAGCCTGAAGGTTGCTCTCCACAGCTACCAATTAGAGAGCTTTGTGTGGTTGTTGAAGACCACTAAAATCACCATAAGGGATGTCTGGATTAGTGTTGGGTGCTTTGCTTAAATAAGTGTGCACCGTATACTAAGCCAGCCTCTTAAAGTCACCATGGGACGTGACAAGCGCTTGACCTCCCAGTCGCAGACCAAGATCGACCGAAACACAGCCCCCACCACAGCCTCTCGGGGATCCTTGGGCCCGCCAGACCAACCTCCCTTGCCTCCAGCATTGACGCCATCTTACAGACAATCCAAGCCTCCCGATCTGCACTAGAATCCAAGATTGGCGAAGTGGGAGTGGATTTTTCCTTTTTGCACCAGAACCTTAGGGGGGTGACGGACAGGGTCACGGAAGCGGAAGGCCGGATCTATAAATTAGAGAACACAGTCAGGGAACTCAAGTCGACTGTTCAATGCCTTTCGACGACATAAGTGGCGTAAGAAGCCCGTGCTGATGACGTCAAGGTCCGGGCCCACCACTGCAACTCCAAGGGAAAGGAGGGGCAATCCCCCAAGCAATTCCTAGAAAATTGGCTGACCTGGATGCCCACTTCCTCATTGTCACCCCGCTTTGTGGTGGAGAGGGTGCACTGCTCCATTGCACAGCAGCCTCTTCCTAGGGAGCCCACCGAGCCCTGTGATTGCCAAATTCCTGAACTACTGTGACCAGGACACCATACTCCGAGAAGCCCAGGGGCGGGGGTGCTTCACTTTCAGGGAAGCCATGTAATGATCTTCCCGGACCACACCGGCACAGTACTGCAATGGCCCAGAACATATGATGGTCAAACAACAACTTTGGTCTAGGGGGATTCACTAACTGCTCCTTTTCCCCGGGTGGCTCAAGGTGCTCTACGACTCCAAATCCTGGTTTTTCGAGACTTCAGAGGAGGCCCTCAACTGGGCTATGGAACAACTGCTATTTAAATGCAATACTCCACCCACATTATTATTATTATTACTGAGTTTTGTATCGCACCTGGTTACCCTTGGGCATCCCAGCGCTCTTCCAGAAAAAAAGGCACCATAACACAAGACAGCGGCATTAAGCAGGGAACAGGTAGGTCTTTAAAAGTTTTCGGAAACGTAAAGTACTCGTTTCAGAGCGAAGAAATAACGGAAGGGAGTTCCACAGAGTTGCAACGTTTATGGAAAATCTTCTGCCGCCAGTCCTGGCCTTCCTCACTCTCGCGACTTGCAGCAGATGTTGGTGATCCGAGCGCAATGTACGAGGGGCCTTGTAGGGTTGAACCATCTCCCGTAGGATGGGTGGCCCTTTACCCTGCAGGATTTTGTGGGCCATGCAGAGTGCTTTAAAATTCACCCTCTCTCTGATAGGAAGCCAGTGAAGCGCCTTAAGCGCCGGGCGGGCAGATTGACGCCTGGGAAGATCCGTCAGGAGCCTAGCAGCAGCATTTTGTACTTGCTGCAGTTTGTTTAGGGTTGTTTCTGGGGCCCCCAGAAACAGCGCATTGCTGAAATCCAACCGTGAGATGATGAGTCCCTGGATTAGCAGCCTCCTCGAAGCCATCGGGAGAAGAGGTAAGATCTTCCGGGCATCCCGGAGCAGACCAAAGCACACGCCTGCTGTTATTTTAGCGTGTGTCCTAAACGAGAGGTCCTGCTCCAGCCACACCCCCAAGCTCTTAATCTCCTGTTTGGGGGTGGGTGCCACTCCCAGGCAGCTGGGCCAGCTGCTCGGTGAGAGGGAGGGAGGGGAATTCCCCAGCATCATCAATTCGGTTTTCGAACCGTTAAGTTTGAGTGCTGAGCTGCACATCCACGTAAAGATCTGAGATAAGCAGGTGTGCAGCCGGTCGGGTTGGTTAGCCGACTGGGGGAGCCCTACCACCAACTGGGTATCATCGGCGTAGCTGATGATCTTGATACCCAGTGGCAGCACCACACTCTCCAGTGGGGCCATATAAATGTTAAACAATGTAGGGCTCAACGATGAGCCCTGTGGCACACCACACTGGAGAGGGACAGATGTTGATTTCTCCTGGCCTTCCCAAACCTCAAACGTCCGGCCCTCCAAAAATGACGCAAACCATTTCAGGGCCATCCCCGAGACCCCCACCCCCGCCAGCCGTTGGAGTAACACCTGGTGGTCTACGGTGTCAAATGCCGCACTAAGGTCCAGGAGGATCACTGCCACCGATCCCCCTGAATCCAAAATGCTCCTGGCATTCTCCACGACTGCGAGCAGGGCAGTGTCCGTCCCCTGACCAGGGCGAAAACCCATTTGGGAATCACCCAGGAGGGAATTGGATTCCAAAAAACCCGATAGACGCCTGTTCACGAGTTTCTCCGCCACCTTGCTAATGCCAGGGAGCAAAGAGATAGGCCTAAAATTAGCAAGGTCGGCGGGGTCCAGGCTAGGCTTCTTCAAAAGGGCCTTGACAACCGCTCCCTTCCAACTGGGGGGCACCACTCCTTTGGAGAAAGAAAGATTTATAAGGTCAGTCACAGAGCCGCCGATGATAGAGGCGACCTGCTTCAGGTATTTCATCGGTACAGGGTCTCTCGGTGACCCACTCTTCACAGTCGCCAGAACCCCGAGAGCTTCCTCCACCGTAACTAGACCAAAGGAATCCAGCTCCACTGCCCGCGGCCCAGGGCAAAGCCCTGGGCTGCTACCCGAATGTGTGTCTCCTGGGCTAGCTGAGGAAGGGATGCCAAGATGTTTTCAACTTTGGTCTTGAAGAAAGAAGCAAGTTCGGAACATTTCTCACGTGGGTTGTCGTGAGTAACCAGGGGTTCAGGAGTTTGCAGGAGTTCTCTGATAACCCTGAAGGATTCCTTCGAAGAGTTGGAAGAGAGACCTATTCTCTCCTCGAAAAACACAGCCTTCGCTGCCTTGATGGCAGATTTATAGGTACCGTATCAGTTGACCCACATGGGGCTCAACTGATGTGGGGGGGGGAAGGAATCTCGGCTCCCCTCAAGAATCACATAAGATTGACATGATGGGGAAGCCAGAAGCCCCAATGGCACCCTTCTTCATACCTCGAGGGGAGAAGGGATGCAGGGGTGTCCTCTCCCACCCTCCGGACCATGTCACCTTCCTAGGCTTGCTGCTCCCTGGATGACCGGGGCCCTCCAGCTGTTGTATGACCTGACCTGCAATCTTTACTGTCTCTTTTCATCACTTGTTAATGCCAGGACCACTATCTCCTTTTATCAGATCTGGTTCGGTTGTATTGGTACTCTGGGGTTTTGGCTTGCTTTCCACCTAGCTACTGGTTGTTGTATAGTGGGGCAACTGGTGCTTCTGGGGTGGAAGCATGGGGTGAGGGGAGTTATGTTGGGGTGTTCTAATGTTACACTGGTTTTGTTTTCTGTTCTGCTCTAGCTCCCAATTGATCGCAGCCCTTCCCACCTAATCCCCCTCACCTGTCCCTTTAGAGCTCATCCTCCATGACGAACTCCATTGACTTGCTCATTGTCCTCTCCTGGAATGTAAATAGCCTCAATAATAAAATCAAATGAGGTGCTGTATTCCAGTACCTGAAACACCACTCCACTCTTGTGGTGCTCCTGCTAGGCAATCACTGGCCAGTACTACAGCGAGGGGGCTATACCCGGGTTTACCATGCCGGCTATACTGCCACCTCCCGGGGCACGGCCATCCTACTACATAAATGGCTCCCCCTGCTGGATATGGGATCCCTTTGTGATGCCCTTGCGCTGCTTTGACATCGGGGAGGGCGATATAGGGGTGGCATTTACTGGACGATTGCCTTACTCTATGCCCTTCCTCCCCTTGTGTCCCCTACACTACATGCGCTTGCAATCCCTTCTTGGTCCTACCCTCCTGGGGGGGGGGGGGGGTGACTAACTCTGTTCTGGACGCTAGACTCCTGCAACCCTTCTACATGCTGTATATAAATCTTGGCGGCTAGGGCCTCCTCGTCGGCTCTGTCTGACACGAGGCACTTACTCTACCCTCAGGATAAGGAATATACTTTATAATCAGACTCCTATGCTCCACTTGACTATCTATTTATACCCTTCATTGATATGGCTGGGTTGATAGACTCCCATATCCTCCCATGCACACTGGCAGACCACGGTCCCATCAACCTCGCTCTCAGGTCTTCCAGGCATCAGCAAATACGCCACTGGCACCTTAGCACATGGTGTCTTACTGATGCTGACTTTGCAGACGTCCTTTGTAAACATATCTCAAACTACTTTGACACCAATAAACAATCGGTCGACTCCCCTACCACACTATCGGAGGCCCTCAAGCCAGCCCTCTGTGGCCTGATAATATCTTACCAGACAGCTGCCATATCCGCAGTCAAAAAGCATGGTGGACCTGAGAAGGCTGATGCTTCATCAAAACCAGCTCCATGGAAACCTCAGCACACCTTGCCTCACCAGGCAGGATCTAATAGATGGTGTCCAAGGCCGGGAAACTCTTACACTGGCTGGTGAGCAGGGATTTAGCCCTCCATCTTCGGCTGTGAGGTATCGGACCCTCAACTGGTTGTCCAGGAATTTGCACTCTACTTCACACACCTCTACGCCAGTCGCCCAGTGCCCGAGTGTTGGACCTGGCCCTTTTGGCAGGTTCACCCTTAAACTTTTTGCATTTATCCTGGCCTTTTCCCCTATGTATTGTCAGCAGTTTTAGGCCTCTAGGCACTTTAGCACTGTATCCCAGTGTAAAGTGCGTGCGCTCTGTGTTACATTTAGTGAGACTGGCCTGCCCTCCCATAGGAATGCATCGGGGATATGTGTGTCCATGATAGTTCCTGATGTGAGAGGAGGGCAGGGGCGAGTTTGGTATGTGCGAACTCGTGAGAATAAATGCTGCGCAATGGTGTGCGCAGAATTAGTGTGACTGGTGGAGAAGTGCCACTTCTAGAAGTTGGCATTTCTGTGTGCTGTGAATTGCCTGTCTGGCTTGTGATTGACAGGAGCTGAGAGGGCTGGGAAATTCCAGGAGCCAGGGTGAGTCTGCCCAGTGGTGAATGGAGAGATCTGCATGTAGATGGGAGGGAGGAGTTGCACCTGGGACCTGAATGGGGCTGGGCCTTCCCTTCACAATGCTGGCCCCACCTCCTGTGGTGCGTCTGATGTCCCTGTCCTGTCCTGTGAATAGAGAGGGGAGCTGAGCAAAACAAAGTGCACCTGAACCAGTTGTATCTGGTTCTTCCCTTGCCCTACTGTTGCAGAACAAAGGAAAATGCTGTGTAAAAGAAGGGGCTGTGACCCCATGAAAATGTTCTTGTTCTGGACTTGAATCTACCAGGGGCGTGTTGCTGCTGGGGCTCAGGGGAAGGCTTGCCTCCCTGGGCCCTGCCCCTGGATGCTTGGAGGACTACCTCTTGGGACCCTTCTGCCTTGCTGGGACTCCAGGACTTCTGGGACTTGGTGCTTTTACCCCAGCACCCTGTGAGCGCTTTGCTTTAATTCCTGAAAGGACCTGGACTTTCCCTGAATGAGAGGGAGAGCTTGGGGGCTGCGCAGCACCGCGCTGCAGCCCTTGCTGGAGGAATCCCCAGCCCAGGGATTCCCCCGTTGTGTTTTATTGCGGGTGCCCACCCCGCGTTTTTCTAATACTACGGGTGCCCACCCCGCTTATTTGTGCCCTAGCGGGTGCCCACCCCACCTATGAACTTATTTTTAACTTACGAGGGAGCCTACCCCTCTTACTGCCGAAGTAAAAGAACGGCGGGGACACCCCCGCAACGTCACAGGCGGCGCCGTGCTGTGATTGGAGCCGGTGCCACGCTGTGATTGGAGGAAGTCATGGCCGCCGAGAGAGACGCCCGGACAGGCGCGGGGCCTCGCCATAGCAGGAAGTTGCCTCGCGTCCCAGCGGGGCTCCCTTGAGCGGCTGCGAGCCTCGGGAACCCCGGGGGAAGAGCGAGACATGCGGCGTTGGCAAAAAGCCCCGGTCCCAGAAGAGGGACCGGGTGAAGAGGAGCCCCGCGGGCGCCAGCAGCCAGAGAACAGAGGTTCTCCCCGCCGCCTGCATCGCCACGAAGGAGAGAGTCCCCGACAGAGCCCGGTGAGTGGGGGCTCTAGTGAGCATGCCGCCTCAGTATTTTTGGGGGGGCCTTCAAGGCGCGTAGTTGGTGCTTTGGTCTTCTGAGCGGCCCCGTCTAGCAGCGGGCCGCTCCAATGAGGCAGGCATGATTTTGTTTTAGGAGCCAGCCTGCTCCACCATGGCCCCATTTGTTTAAGAGTCCCGGCTAGCAGGGATTCCACGGTGCAGAGAGTGCCAGTGCTCCTCTCTCTTTGGGGGCATTATTTCAAAAAGGGCCCCAATGGGGGTCCACAGGCACCGTGGTGCCAGTTCTTCATTTGCTTCACAGCGGCGCCGCAGTTGCAGACCGCTGCAACAAGGGGGCACCTAATTGTTTACAGGGCCAGAGGGGCACGTGTCCTTTCCTCAGTGCTTGGGGACATGCCGCTTTCCAGAGCCAGATGGCTCCAACGTTGGGCACAGTTATTTCAAGGGCCAGTGAGAGCCCATGCTGCATTTTAACTTTTTACAGCTGCCCAGCAAGTAGTGGGCAGCTGCACCGTTTAGGTTATTCTTTCTTTGGGGGACATGTGTTGTGAGTTAAGAATGAGACGCACTCCTTCGCCCCCATCTCTTCCTACACAGCTGCGCAGCACTTAGTGCCAGCTGCTACGTTTAGGCCTGCGCAAAGTGCACACCCTTGATTGTCGCTGTGTTAGCAGCAGCCCTGACTGTTGGACAGAGGGCAGGAGAGTCCCCCTTTGGGATGGCCAGTTGGCCAGGGGGATTGTTAAGTTTATAGGGCGCCAGGCCCTACTGTGATTTTGGGTGCTAGGAAATGTAATGTATGTAGAATGATTTATGCACCTGTGTTGATACCTCTAAATGTGTTTTATAATTCTGAGGTTGGTGCGCATATTATGGTTTATGCTAGTGAGATTTATTCCCTAATGTAGTTATACTTAGGAGGTCAGGGTCTAATGCGTTTAGACTTGTGAGAGGATGGCCTCATGTGTTTATGATGGTGTGGTTGGCGCAGAATGTAATGTGCGCCTGGTGTGATGCTGTGCATAATGTAGTTTATGTTACAGGCCGATGCTAAGTGCAGTGATTACCAGTAGCCACTGGTGGTGTTCTATGTTTATGATAAATTCTACATTTACTAAGTTCACTTTGTGATGGTACTGCCAGTGGTCCAGTGGGCCCTGTCAGGTGTAAATAATCCCTTGTAAATATGACCTAGTGCCAGGTGGCACCCTGTATAATATGTGCTTACTATTCTAATGTGTTATGATAATACAAAGGCTATCTTTATATATAACCTTGTGTGGAGTTTCCTTTGTGGTGGGCCTGGGATGTTGTTGCTGGGTGCGTGTGCAAATTCTTTACACATTGCCTCCGGGATAAGCCTGACTGCTCGTGCCAAGCTACCAAGGGGGTGAGCAGAGGTTATCTTTGGCGTGTAACTTCCTGGCCCTGACTAGAGTGGTGGTTTCTGCCTGGCGTTGGCGCATGCTTTAGCCAGCCAGAAATCCCATTTCTAACATTGGTGATCAGCGGTGGGTTTAGTACTTGCATTTGCGCAGTACCACAGCGACGACTGGCTGCACTACAAAACTCTGCATTTTAGATAGTCACATGGAAAGGGATTATTGTTCTAAGTTTGTTTTAAGTGTTGTTTCTTTAGAAATGTGTTTCTTGTTGCACTATGAGTTGGGTGTCCTGCCAAGGACAGAAACCAGAGAATCTGAAGGAGTATTGTACTGCCCTTGTGCAGATTGGTTTTTATGGGGTTGGCCTACAGTGGTAACCTAATTGGCATGGAGTAACTAGGTAGGGAGGGTAGATTATCCCCTAAGTGCAGTTTTTTTTAAATTTAGTTTTCTGGTATCCCCAGGAGGGTGGGATCCAGTGCAAGAAGTCCCATTCCCAGTTCCCAGAGTATGGTACCTGGTTGCCAGTTGAGTGAGTACAGGTTGTGTTTCAGCGGCAGTAAGATGCTGTCTCACCAGTATTGGGGGGAGTGTGGATGAATGTTGTGTTGCACTGGACGATTGAGTGTCAAATGGTGTTAAAAGGTTCTTCAGTCTGTTGTGTCAGAGAGACTCTCCCAGTAATTGTTTTCCGAAGTTGCACCAACACCTGGAGTGTGTAAATTCTTTTTGAGTCTTTGGAGCTTGTTTTAGGGAGTGTCTGTAAGTCAGGCCTCCATCAGTTTTGGTGTCTAGCTGTGCCACTCCTAGGTGGAGGGTGCAGAGGTTCGGTTTTGAGGGGTGAGAAGGGGAAAGAGTCCCCAGTGGGAACCAGTGGGTCAGGGGCCGGCCAGGAGGGCTGAGCCACCAATGAGTGACCATGGTGACGCCAAAGTGGCATCTTCACGCACTGTCAGAGGGACAGTAGCTCGTGAGCTCTGCGCCACACAGACTGTCACACGACACGCTAGGTATGTGTCACCCTCGGAAGGGTATGTGTACTCCCAGGAAGTCCTGGTTCGCCGGGCAGTTGTGAGGTGGTAACCCCCGAACGCAGGTGGGGTCCGGTTGTGAGGGGTGAGAGGGTCCCCAGTGGGAACCAGTGGGTCAGGGGCCAGCCAGAAGGGCTGAGCCACCAATGAGTGACCACGGTGATGCCACTTCTGTCCTGGAGCATCTTCATGCACTGTCAGAGGGACAGGAGGTCGTGAGCTCTGCGCCAGGCAGACTGTCACACGACACGCTAGGGATGTGTCACCCTCAGGAAGTCCTGGTTCGCCAGGCATCTGACCAAAGGGTACGTCCCTCGGTTGGGGAGCCAGTAGCCGGGGTTTCAGGATCTGGACGTAAGGGCGACTGTAGTCAGTGTCCTGGATGTTAGTTATGTGTCAAGCTCGTGAAGTCCTGGTTCGCCAGGCATCTGACCAAAGGGTACGTCCCTCGGTTGGGGAGCCAGTAGCCGGTGTTTCTGGATCTGAACGTGAGGGCAGCTTTAGACCTGAGAGCAGGTGGGGCCCATCTTAAGTGAAGAGACCCTGCTCTACTGTGGAAGCGGGTGCAGAGGGAGGGAGTCCTCGCCTCTGACCCCGGTGCATCCGGTGGATGTGGATCCCAGGTGGTAGACCAGTTGAGGGAGAGAGGTCCTGGACTGGTGGGAGAGTTGTGTTCTGGTGGGTGCTTCCCTGGGAGGGTGCGGAACCCTAGAGGTAGGGTGGGGCATTCTTGCCCGTGACCTCTGGTCAGCCTGAGGGTGCGGACCCTAGGTTGAAGGATCAGTGGTAGTTTGGAACTACACTGAGAGGGAGAGTGGAGAATGGTTATTGTATGCCAGGGGTTACTGCCCCCCACTCTGTGGGTTGGCAAGGACCAGTGGTATCTGGGTGGCCTAGGGCATGGCCGTGGACAACTAGGGAGTACCAGTGGGGTAGCCTAGTTGGGCCAGATTTTTTTTATTTTTTATTGTTGTTATGTTTTAATAATTAGAGGAAACAACGTGAATTCAGAGTGGCATAGAACCGGAGGGTGTCCCTGCAGTGCCGGCCCACGTCCATGTTTTCTCGCCAGAAGCAGGGAAGCCCATCAAGGGAATGATTGGTCTACCCTGCGTTTTGGCTGGAAGGGGGTCGTGTTGGACCTGGCCCTTTTGGCAGGTTCACCCCTAAACCTTTTGCATTTATCCTGGCCTTTTTCCCTATGTAGTGTCAGTAGTTTTAGGCCTCTAGGCACTTTAGCACTGTATCCCAGTGTAAAGTGCGTGCGCTCTGTGTTACATTTAGTGAGGCTGGCCTGCCCTCCCATAGGAATGCATGGGGGATATGTGTGTCCATGGTAGTTCCTGATGTGAGAGGAGGGCAGGGGCGAGTTTGGTATGTGCGAACTCGTGACAATAATTGCTGCGCAATGGTGTGCGCAGATTTAGTGTGACTGGTGGAGAAGTGCCACTTTTAGAAGTTGGCATTTCTGTGTGCTGTGTGATGTGAATTGCCTGTCTGGCTTGTGATTGACAGGAGCTGAGAGGGCTGGGAAATTCCAGGAGCCAGGGTGAGTCTGCCCGGTGGTGAATGGAGAGATCTGCATGTAGATGGGAGGGAGGAGTTGCACATGGGACCTGAATGGGGCTGGGCCTTCCCTTCACAATGCTGGCTCCACCTCCTGTGGTGCGTCTGATGTCCCTGGCCTGTCCTTTGAATAGAGAGGGGAGCTGAGCAAAACAAAGTGATCCTGAACTAGTTGTATCTGGTTCTCCCCTTGCCCTACTGTTGCCGAACAAAGGAAAATGCTGTATAAAAGAAGGAGCTGTGACCCCATGAAAATGTTCTTGTTCTGGACTTGCATCTACCAGGGACGTGCTGCTGCTGGGGCTCAGGGGAAGGCTTGCCTCCCTGGGCCCTGCCCCTGGATGCCTGGAGGACTACCTCTTGGGACCCTTATGTCTTGCTGGGACTCCAGGACTTCTGGCACTTGGTGCTTTTACCCCAGCGCCCTGTGAGCGCTTTGCTTTAATTCCTGAAAGGACCTGGACTTTCCCTGAATGAGAGGGAGAGCTTGGGGGTTGCGCAGCACCGCGCTGCAGCCATTGCTGGAGGAATCCCCAGCCCAGGGATTCCACCGTTGTGCTTTTATTGCGGGTGCCCACCCTGCGTTTTTCTAATACTGCGGGTGCCCACCCCGCCTATTTGTGCCCTAGCGGGTGCCCACCCCGCCTACGTACTTATTTTTAACTTACGAGGGAGCCTACCCCTCTTACTGCCGGAGTAAAAGAATCACCGCCGGCACGGGAACGGCGGGGACACCCCCACAACGTCACAGGCAGCGCCGCGCTGTGATTGGAGCCGGCACCGCGCTGTGATTGGAGGAAGTCACGGCCGCCGAGAGAGACGCCCGGACAGGGGCGGGGCCTCGCCGTAGCAGGAAGTTGCCTCGCGTCCCAGTGGGGCTCTCATGAGCGGCTGGGAGCCTCGGGAGCCCCGGGGAAAGAGCGAGACGTGCGGCATTGGCAAAAAGCCCTGGTCCCAGAAGAGGGGACGGGTGAAGAGCATCGCGGGTGCCAGCAGCCAGAGAACAGAGGTTCTCCCCACCGCCTGCATCGCCACGAAGGAGAGAGTCCCTGACAGAGCCCGGTGAGTGGGGGCTCTAGTGTGCATGCCGCCTCAGTGTTGGGGGGGCCCTTCAAGGCACGTGGTTGGTGCTTCGGTCTTCTGAGCCCCGTCTAGCAGCAGGCCGCTCCAACGAGGCAGGCATGATTTTGTTTTAGGAGCCAGCCTGCTCCACCATGGCCCCATTTGTTTAAGAGTCCCGGCTAGCAGGGATTCCACGGCGCAGAGAGTGCCAGTGCTCCCCTCTCTTTGGGGGCATTATTTCAAAAAGGGCCCCAGTAGGGGTCTCCAGGCACCGTGGTGCCAGTTCTTCATTTGCTTCACAGCGGCGCCGCGGTTGCGGACCGCTGCAACAAGGGGGCACCTAATTGTTTACAGGGCCTGTGTTCTTTCCCCAGTGCTTGGGGACATGCCGCTTTCCAGAGCCAGACGGCTCCAACGTTGGGCACAGTTTTTTCAAGGGCCAGTGAGAGCCCATGCTGCATTTTAACTTTTTACAGCTGACCAGCAAGTAGTGGGCAGCTGCACCGTTTAGGTTATTCTTTCTTTGGGGGACATGTGTTTTGAGTTAAGAATGAGACGCACTCCTTCGCCCCATCTCTTCCTACACAGCTGCGCAGCACTTAGTGCCAGCTGCTACGTTTAGGCCTGCGCAAAGTGCGCACCCTTGACTGTCGCTGCGTTAGCAGCAGCCCTGACTTTTGGACAGAGGGCAGGACAGCCCCGCTTTGGGATGGCCAGTTGGCCAGGGGGATTGTTAGGTTTATAGGGCGCCAGGCCCTACTGTGATTTTGGGTGCTAGGTAATGTATGTAGAATGATTTACTCACCTGTGTTGATACCTCTAAATGTGTTTTACGATTAGGAGGTTGGTGCGCATATTATGGTTTATGCTAGTGAGATTTATTCCCTAATGTAGTTATACTTAGGAGGTCAGGGTCTAATGCGTTTAGACTTGTGAGAGGATGGCCTCATGTGTTTATGATGGTGAGGTTGGCGCAGAATGTAATGTGCGCCTGGTGTGATGCTGTGCATAATGTAGTTTATGTTACAGGCCGATGCTAAGTGCAGTGATTACCAGTAGTCACTGGTGGTTTTCTATGTTTATGATAAATTCTACATTTACTAAGTTTTACTTTTCGGACCACCATCTCCCCTGCCAATAGAGTCCAAAACCTTCACCTTCGGAATTAAACTATTCAGTGTTTTCTCCCATGCTTTCCAATGGCACACCGTGGAATCTATTCAGAAAATGTTCCACACTTTCACTCCTTTACCGAGTCGTACTCTGTGGTGTGGAAACTATTTTCACACTATAACTAAGCCCAATCTCCTGCTAGATGTCCGTCCTGCTCGAACAACATTGCAGGCAAAGTAGAAGTGTTCCAGTACCACTTGCAGCTCTCTCACCGTGGCCTTCCTTCTCGCCAGCATGCCATCTATCGATTGCAATAGTGTCTTTCTTGTCTTCTGGTAACCTAGCTTCCATCCTGTCTATGGCAATTTCATTGCCCAAATATGATAACACATTTTGAGGCGCCACTGTCTTAAAGTTCACCTGAAATGCAGCAAAGTCTTGAGGCTCTTGTGTACAAACCAGTAAAAAATCATCCAAATAGTGTGTCACTGCCCTGCTCTCTGAAAACTATTCAAATGCCCACTGTAAGAAACAACGAACTTCTCAAACAATGCATAGGAAACTTAACAGCCCATAGGAAATGATTTATCAAAAGAGAAAAAACCTTGTTACTGAATTCCCAGTAGTGAAAAGTCATCGGGATACACCGGTAGTAACCAAAATGCAGATTTTATGTCTAACTTAGGTAAGCGCCTCTAATCCTCTATGCCACCAAAGGGAATGCAAAATCAATAGAGGCATAGGAGACCGTTGTTAACGCCTCTGAGATATTTTATTTGATCGAATTACCCTCTGGCCATGACAGATGTTGTATTAGCCTGTATTCAGCTTTTTCTTTTTGTAGGTACCTCCCTACTCAGAGAAATGATAAGGTTCTGCATCAGCTGTTCCAAAAAGGTGTCTGCCATCCTTCCTTCACTTACCTCTTTTAACAGTTTTGTCCATACCACGGCAGGTAATGCTTTCGCTGTACGCACATTTTCTGCCCATTTAGTTTCCCTCTGTCCCTCATACCCTAATCTGAAGCTGTAGGAAAGTAGGTTTCTGTTGCAGTAACCCCCCCACTTTTTGCCAGACTACTGATGCACTTTTTCTTGGTGTGCCCTGGGTCCCTGCCAATCAGGTTCCCAGGGCCTGTGTTCTTTCCCCAAAACTAACCCAATTGGCATCTCTGGCCACAGGTCAGCCCCTGGTAAATGGTACCACAGGTACGCAGGGCACTGTGACCAGGGAAGACCTCTAAGGGCTGCAGCACTTATTGTGCCACCCTTAGAGGCCCTGTACCCTGACACTCACACACTGACTTTGCAGGCTGCGTGTCTTGGTGCAGAACAAAGTGAAGAGTCGACATGGCACACATCCCTGTGTGCCATGCCCACAAACCACTGCCCTGGCATACATCAGTCATCCCTCTAGATGGGTGCCTATGCCACTGAGTGATGAGGGTACAGGTGCATGAGCCCTGTACCCCTACAGTGCCCAAGTCCATTCATGGGCACTGTAAGTGCAGTGCTGCCATTAAGAGTATATGGTGCTGGGAGTTTGTCATTACGAACTCCACAGCACCATAATGGCTACACTGAAGACTGGGAAGTTTGGTATCTGGTCTGATGCCAGTGTGGGATTTAATGTAAAATGCACAACAGAGGGCATCTTAGAGATGCCCCCTGAAACTCGACCAACTCCTAGTGACCCGACTGAGTGGCTGCTTAGGCTGTCACCACCAGACATGTTTCTGGACCCCTGGGTCAAGAGCTTGCTGCTCTCGGGGGCCTGAAACAATGCACATCCTGGGACGAGGTGCCAAGCCTCCTCCCCCAGGATGGGCAGGGTTCACAAAAGAGAAGCTTCAAAGGCATACCGTCTTTGTGAGCATCTCCAGACCATTTGCCGCTTTCAGCAACTAGTCCCCACTGGTTCTATCCCCCACTTTAGGCAGGAGAACCGGCGGGAAAAACAAGTGAGGAAGAGAGGTGTGCCCACCTCTGCCAACTCCACCCCTCAGGTGGGGGAGGCGAGGTGAAGCACAACCTCGAGTCCCCGGCATCTTGAAGATGGGGGGGGGACTCAGCCAACCAGGGACAGGCTCTGCCCCCCTCCCACTGGAGAGTGGCAGAATAGGGGGTGTACCCACCCCATGGAAGGGACCCATTGAAACCTGCCCTTTATCTACCTGTAACGCCCCTAAATGTACTATTTAGTGGGCACCCTGAACCTTCCTTTCTCAGATCCAGCAACAACAAGGAAAGAAGATAAGAAGAAGGACGAAGAGCCGTGCAGAGCTAACAAGAGGACGACGCCCACTGACTTGGCCCCAGCCCTACATGCCTGTCTCCCCTCGAGTCAGCTCCTGCGAAATCCCGGCGTGTCCAGCAGCCAGCAACCTCACAAACCCTAGGGGACCTGCTGCCTTCACTTTCCAGACTGTTTCTCCCGTGAACACCGGACGTGTTAAAACTGCAGCTTCTGGTGCCAGCCAGGAACCGCGAATCCAGCCCACTCTGCACCTGCCGAACCCGACCCGAGCTCGAGTGGAAAAACACCACGAGGTGGTCCCCCCGGCGATCCTGACCCGTGATCGGGCCACCACTGACCTGCCTCAAGCCTCCTGACGATGCCTGCAGCCTCAATCCAGAGGACCCCCCTACAGCGACCAGAGAAGGGTAAAAAATTCCGACATCCCAAGACACCCCTGCACCCGATGCCCCACAGCCTTGTGTGCCCAAACCAATGGTGCCTAACCAACCCTCAACATCCCAACTTACCCCTCGAAGTGGTGGTCGCTCCTGGACGATCCTTGTCCCCGAGCCTACAGTGTTTCTTTGTCCCGGAGAATATCCATTGAAATCAACAGGGCACCCGACCTCCAAACAGCACCCTGCACCCGGACGCTCTAGTGCCGCTGAGGGTGCATCTTTGATGCTACTTTGGTCCCCAACTTGCCCTGAGCTAAACCCTAGGAGCTTTTCTCCCACAACCCCGTGGCCTGCTTGCCAGCAGCCACCAACCGGAGCCCCCCTATCCTGCATAGGATAACATTGGGCCTCAACACTCTGCCCCCGGCCGCCCTAGTCCCGCTGAGGGTACAACAGCAGTACATCACTGACCCTGGGAGACCCCTGAGTCTAACCCCAGAACCCCAACTACAAAGACCGAGTACTTAACTCGAAACCGATAACCTGTTTTTCCTCATAGGATAGCATTGACACTTTTCCTCCCAAAAGGTTTCCAAGTGCCGACTTTTGAAAACTAAGAATATTCTTTAAAAATCGCACAAATAACCAAAACGCATTTTCTCAACTGTTTTCAGGAAATGTTCCAGTGCTGAATGTAGGTATCCTGCACTGAGTAGGAAAAGTAGCGTAAAAGTAACTTACCTGTGAATTGAATTTCCTTCCATAGGATAACATTGGTGGTTCTCTGTGAAAAAGTTTTAGTGTCAACTTTTGAAATACAAGAATATTCTTTATCAATCGTACATCTAACTAAAACGCATTTTCTCAACTGTTTTCAGGTAATGTCCCAGTGCTGAATCTAGGATCCAGCACTGTGTTAGAAAAAATAATCCGAAAAGTAACTTACCTGTAATTTATTGAAAAAGCCTATTCAGTCCAATGTACTGCATTTGCTAAGTGTTGCATACTACTGCTCCCCTGTAAATCAAACAAAGTACAATTTCTATGCATTTTCAAACTGTTGTATATCCAGGAACTTATTACTGAAAAGTATTTAATGCTTACCTGTACCAGGCTTGCTTGGTTCTAAAAATAAACAACAGTATATTTTTTATACAAACACAATTGGCCTAGAGTTCAGTTCTTGAGTGTGTGGATTCATTTGCTGACTGAGTGGGTACATCAAGTGCTTAACACTGTCCTCTGATACTGCCTTACTGCTCGACCAAGCTACCACTTTAGAGAGTAAGGTTCTATCTAACTTTAACCTCTGCTTACCTCTGGAGACCCTTGGACTCTATACACACTGTAGCTCACTTTGGTGCAGTATATATAGAGCCAGTTTCTTACAGGCGCAATCTGGGAAACCCTGCTAAAATCTGTCTGCCTCCTCCCTCTTTCCATAGTGCTGCAACCACACCCACCACCTGTCCAATTTAATTGGTGTATGCACATTTCCCTTCAACTGATGGTGGCCTCCCTGCCCTGGGCTATCACTGAATTGTAGCTGCATTCTGACCTCCTTGGTTTGTGGAGCATATGTTTGCTCGAACTCCACAGTGTGTAACCGTGGGCTTGCTACCACAATGGTAACAGTCATGTCAGAAACTGCAACATTTCCAAATGCAGTAGCCTTGGTTGTAGCTCCAACACACCCCTTGTGGTCCTGCATTACCCTGTATTTCAAAATTAGAAAGCACCTCTGCTGGGATGAGACACACTACGGCGGAACAGTAAATCAATGGTAATCTGCTTGCTATATAAGTTGTAGGCGCAGGCCTATGTAATGAAAGGTCTTAGATCTCCCTTGCACCAAGGTATGTACCATCACTTCCCCAGGGCGAGAATATCAGTTCCAAACTTATGGAATATAACATATACACAGCACTTCCTAAGGTGGGCAAATTTTCAACACTCCCCCAAAGGCAAGGCAAGAAAACAATATCACATGAGTCTCCTCTAGACCAAGGTAACAGACACAACACTTCTCTAGAGTGAGATATACGTTGTACATCACTTGCCAGGAGGGCACACTCATCACCTCCTACGACAAGGAAAAGACGAATTCAAACCTATGGAATATATAAATTTATTAACACAATACTTCAATCACGGGCAGGCCGAATATATATTGATCATGGCAGACTCTCACATATCAAATAACCGATTGAAATACACAATCAAAGCAAATATATATGTAGAAATATATATGTATGGATATAAGAATCAGAAAATAAGAAGGAAAGGAAAGAATCAAGGAACAGTTAGTAACAGAGACACCTCACCTACTGCTTCATCATTTCACCCCACTTCGCTCAAGGGGAGTCCATTGCTTGAACCGGGTGAAAGCTCAGAGGTGACACCAGCCCCCACTCTTCCGTGACAACACGTCTGCTCCACGGCGTGAACTTCCACCAGGCCAGTGTAGGTTCCCCTTTTTAATACAAATTCAAACACAACGAATCTTCTAGCAAACCTCGCCCCCTCGTTCTCATGAGAGCCCGTACCAGCCTGCTCCAAGTCCACTGCATTGGTTGATCAGGCCTTTGCTATGGCTCTGAGACAGACCATGTGCATTCCTCTGATAAGAACCAGTTCTCTCTAGTCGGTAAAGTGCAAAAAACAGGAGAAGAGCAAAACATGCCCTCCCCATCTCTGCAGCTTCGTGCAGGCACAGAAAATAGCTTCAGTCATGAAAATGGAGTTAGTTAAGCCATGCACACAGAAAGGCCCAAAGCAAGATGGAATCAGAAAAGCAAGGATGACATGAAACCATGTCAAAGGCAATAGTCAGCACTGCCATAAAGCAAGGTAAAGTCAGAAATCAGAAATACATGAAGCCATGTCAAAGGAACCCAAATAACACTATAGACTTTATCCCTCAGTATACAACATTGAGCACATGTGTGCACCATCACCCACAACACTGCACCTCGACATCCCATACCTTCTATTCTTAGCAAGACTATTCTACTGAAAGACACCAAGATTACAGGACAGAAGAGAAGCAGACATATGCAGGGCCATCCTCCGTTAAGGCTAGGGTAATATAACACACTAAAGTCAGTACAAAATGGTGGTGGTTGAGGGTCATCATAGGGTGTCAGACCACAAAAGTGGCTTGTTCACTACAGCCTACTAGGAGCCATCATAAGTAGCCAAAGATCATTGTCCAACTCTCCCCATTTACCCTCTGCATCCGCTGAGAGCCTAGCCTGCAATCCCTCATCTTGACTAACCCACATAAAAAAAAAAAACGTAATCTGTGCCTTCCCAATAACATCCATATACTTGAAAGCGCTATGCATCTCTCTGGATACGTCTCATAACACACACTGGCATAAATTTAAAAGACGACTGTCCAGTTTTCAATAGTCACTGATAACTGAGGACATCTTGCCAACTTGAATTCTTCCTCTTTGGACCCTTTTGTTTCCCTTACCTCTCTATGTAATAACTTTAAAACTTCCATGTACTCCCTTGCCATAATTTTCTCTTTGGTAGTCATCATCAATTGTGCTTCAAAGGGTTTGAAATTCTCATGTAAGGGAGTTTTCTATATTTAACTTCCTTACTCTCAAGCTTTTCTTGCTCCCCCTCACCCTTCCTGTTCTTGAACTTCCTTGTTGTCCCTCGAATCTTTTGTTCCTCTTTGTTTTAACTCCTTACCTTCAATGGTTTCCGAATTTTCTTTGTTATTGTCCATGCCTGTACCTTTATCCACCACGTATTTTCCCTTCCACAGAGAGGCAACCCAATGTTCTACAGCCTTGTCCCCCACCCCCCAGGGATCACACCTTGTCAATGCTTTCCTCACCATTCTTTAGGGTCGGGCCCACACCAAACCGTACATTCAGCCACTGTCTGACTTACAGCATCGACTGCTGACCTCCACATCTTTATCTTGTCCTGCAATACACAAACCTTTTCTATGTTAGCCCTCCAACTTCCCATTGACGCCCAATCACCAGACCACCATTGTCATTCCTGATAAGGGCACTCACCAGTTTCCTGCTTTTCTAAAATCTCACCGTCCTCCAAATTGTCTTCCTCCTCATCATAATCAAGAATCGTGTCTTCATACTAGGGTGAGCATAACTAGTGCTCAGTTGTTCCCCCGCCCCAATACCACCATCAGCCCATGGTTCAAATTCATGTGTCTACAGAAACAAAAGCCATCCTGAAACCACCCTGCTCCTCGACACTCAGATCCAGCAAAGATTTTGGCCATCCTGGACCGAACCTTCTCTTCATGCAGGGATATGGAAACCACACGCTACTTTCCCAGCTCACAATGTTCATCCCACTTTGATCCTGCTTCTTTGCTGGCTGTGCCAAGCGCTGCCCTTCAAACTTGCTCTACTACTTCTGTTCTTGACTCCGCTCCTGCAAGCCAAATCTATATTCCTTTAGGCGATCTTGCCTTCTCTGAACATGTCATGCCCCCATAATCTGGTGACACACCGAGGCCAAACTGGGAGGCCACACCCTATTCACATAAGGCACCTTCTCTGCCCTCTCATGCTCGACCATCTGCACTCCTACATGGCTTGCTCTGTCCAGCCCTCCCTGTGTTTCATCCCAGTGCCGCACCTGCCTTTCCTTTTTATGTCGCAGTCTTGCAAAAAGACTTCTTGTGAGCATTCTGAAAGCTTCCCTAGGAATGCATTCCACCAATTACTTACCATTAGCTATGTGGTTTATTACTCACATTTTCTGGCTTTCTATTTGCTGGTGTTGTTTGTTTTAGGCTGTCCAGCATGTCTTAGTCCCTCCCAAGGAGCAAAGCTTGTTCACCGGCGTTCACATTCCTCATTTTCTGTAAACATCCCTTTGAATTTTATTCTTATCTTGTTACATTTGCTGTGTGTTCAAAGACAGAGGTCAAAAGTCAGGCTCTATCTTCCAAGGGAACTTAGTGTTTACTTTTCTTTCACTCACTTCAAAGCAAGAGGATTTATGTGACCAAAAGTTTTCTTCTAGCACACAACAAAATGTTGATGTCTCTAAATGAACTATGCAGACATTTCGGAATATATCAGAATTAGGAAAGCACAAATAAAGCACATTTTTTTGTAATTCGGAAGTGTGGTGGAAACAAATATTTTAATATAATAAAAACAAATCAGTACACTATGTGATCCCATTTCCATTCATTTTCGTATGTGCGCTGTATAGTTTTATCAGTAAACCTGTATGCGTAATTGTAATAGTAATTTCAATTGAAAATGTGTTGTCTGTAATGGCAGTGCGTTAAAACACCATGCATACTCAACTTTAACAGGCACATGCATCAAATAGAAAAATTGCGAGTTCCTAATTGCGATTTTTAAGGAATCGCAAATAAAGACTCGCAAAACGCGATGCACCTAAAAAATTGCGAGAAAATAAAGATTCGCTAAAAATCGCAAATATAATAGCGAATCCGGTAATTGCGAACTCGCTAATAGCGATTTCGCTATTTGCGAA
Organism: Triturus cristatus; assembly: GCF_964204655.1. Taxonomy (NCBI): domain Eukaryota; kingdom Metazoa; phylum Chordata; class Amphibia; order Caudata; family Salamandridae; genus Triturus; species Triturus cristatus. Next base: position 279,842,270 of record NC_140590.1, read on the forward strand.
ATCGCAATTACCGAAGTCGCATTTTGATGCATCCTGATGACATCACAACCAGGAAGTTAGCAGCTCCAGCCTCATTTCCAGTGTACAGTCTCAGGGAAAGGAGGGGGCTGGCTCTGGGAGCTGAACAGGAGTGGGACAGAGACATTAGAAAAACTACCTCAACCAAATGGAAGCCTCACAAACAGCAGAGGAGAGCCAAACAGGCAGGAAGCGCAAAATAAAGTTTGCAGAAAAAGAAATTGACACCCTCATTGAGGGAGTAGTCCACAGCCATGATAAGCTGTTTGGAAAGGCATCATTAAAAGTGGCAGAGCAGGAGAAAAGGAAAATCTGGCTCCGGATCCAAAACAGGGTCAATGCCATTGGGGTGACACACCGCACCATTGAAGAGCTGAAAAAACGATGGTACGACTTGCGCAGTCGGGCTAAGGTGCGCATTACTGACCGGCTCAAGGAGGCTAAAAAGACAGGAGGGGGAACACCAACAGACACTGGGAACACTCCCATGGAGGACTTGGTGGAATCCACCATCCAGCCAGAAGCTGTTGTAGGTGTGACCCAGCTTGACACGTCCGGAGCAGCAAACACATCTGAAGGTAAGATGAATGCATGTTACCATTATCCCAAAATTTAAAGGTAGAACATGACCACAGTACAGCCCAAGTGCACACTTTGAACATCCAGTACACAATGTATTCATTAGGGGAGGTGCATTATGGGAGATGTAGTCAGGTCAAGCAGTTACAATGACAAATCTCAGAGGAACAACCCAAAATAGTTTAATAGATTATAAATTCATTAACAAAGTCAAAAATGTATTACTGTGACATTTTGATCACAGACATTAAATAATGCAGTTTTGCACTGTTTCACCTCACAGATGCTCAACGTGTAGAAGCTGTGGATAGCGATTCCCCAGACATGCAGGGCACCAGCGCAGGTGAACATATGGACACACCCGTGGTGCAAATAAATCCATCACGTGCCACAAACTCACGCAGGGCAACTGTCCCATCCCTAGTCACCATGGAGTGTGATGATGAGCCTGATGCAACACCAGGTGCCAGCCATGGACAGCCCACTTCCATCCAACAACCACAACCACAGGTCCCCAGAACCAATATCAGAGTCCGGCGTAGAAGAGGGAGAGCACTCAGGACACAGCAGGAGGAGCAACCAATTGATGTCTGGGGTGGTCTTGAGGGACAGATGCTCCGTATGCAGTGCCTGCAGACAAAAAACACACGTGCAGTGCAATTCCAAATAGGCAAGATGGCAAGCAACATAGCAGTACTAACTGAAAGTGTGCAGCAACTGAGCAAGGTGATGCAGGAGGGAAATGTATCCCAGATGAGACAGCATCGTGAACTGTTGCAGCACCTCAAACCGTTTGCGAAATCAAACAATAGGCTGGCCACGACAACTGCACTGTTGGCACGTAGGTCTGTGACCATGCAAACTGAAATGTGCCATTGGAGCGGGGATGTGGCTAAAGCACTGAACCAGGTGACCAATGCAGTAGAATTGCTTAATGCTTCCACAATTGCGGCAAACATTTCCACGCCGGAAGAGGGTAGTGAGGGTGCCTCAAGCCTAAGTAGTTTGGCAATTCCAGTCGGCACTGCAGGAAGACGCAACACACGCAGCAGTACCACAGCCGCTTCCAACATTGGGGATGACCATGCTGGCTCTGACAGGCGTCTGGGTGTTCGTGGTATAAAGCGCTAGACTGGCATGTACAACTACATTCCACCATGGTGACGTAACCATTGTTGGGATCTGACTTTTTACTGACTTACAAGTACATTTTCTTTTGCAAACCACTTATGTCCATTACACTGGTCAGATTAAAAGTGTGCTTCAACACTCATGACATTTTTATTTAATTAAAGATTACTTTGATTGCAATATAACGTTTCTGTGTCATCAGTACTCACCTCAGAAATAATTTTGTGTGATGTCCAATCTTCTCCTACGCCCTTCTGCTGCGTTTGCCCCTTGTGCTGCATGGTGGTGTGGCACTTGCTGGTTCCCATCCTCCGAATCGCTGTCAGACACCTCGATTTCCATTCCTCCCTTTGTCGCAATATTGTGCAGCATGGCACATGCTGCTACTATCTTGCAGCATTGTTCAGGGTTGTACTGCAGTGCTCCACCGGTCTTATGTAGACATCTGAATCGGCTCTTCAGCAGGCCAAATGTGCGCTCTATGATGTTCCTTGTTGAAATATGTGCTGCATTGTACCTCTGTTGATTGGCAGTTGTGGGATTGAGGTAAGGCGTCATGAGGTAATTACGCAAGGCGTATGCGCTGTCACCTACATGTAAGGAAGGAAAGGGTCAGTGGCAGTTTGACATTGACATACGTACAATGACAGTGAGAAACAATTACACATATTTACCAAGCAGATGTCCCACTCCAAATTCTCCCCTGACAAGACGGGTGTGTATGCCACTTTGCGTGAAAATATAAGAATCATGTGCACTCCCGGGAAATTGCGCAAGTATGTCAGTGATGATGTTTTTGGCATTGCAAACAACCTGAATATTGAGGGAATGGTAACATTTCCTATTTCTATATAAATATTCCTGTGCTGCAGGGGGACATATTGCCACGTGGGTGCAATCAATACAATACAACCCAAAACATGTGGGAAGCGAGCTATCTGGTAGCACTCCTGTTTTGTTTTTGCAAGGTCAAGCGCGGTGGTAGGGAACTTGATGTGAGACCCGATCAAGGCCATCATGGCATCAAGGAATGCTTTGAATATTCTTGAAAGTGCGCTTTGTGACACACCTCCCGCTACAGCAATGACCCCCTGAAAACTGCCTGATGCCAGTAGGTGTAGGCAACATAGGACCTGCACATGCGTTGGGATAGCATTGGTCCTACGTGTCTGTCGTTGCAGAATGGGGTCCAATTCATTGATTAGATCATGGATCATTGCTGCATTGAGCCTATACTTATCGTATATCTCATCCTCTTCCTGTCCTAGCAAAGTTATGTGGACTCTGAAAATGCGCTCATTTATTCGCCTCCGTCTCTGTCCGGCAGCCTGCAGCCTCATCCTCCTCGCCATCAGGTAAATCCCTGCCATTGTGAAAAGTGCTAGCTCATTCTGGCTGTGTTTAAATGGGTTTTATTTGGTTTTCAGCTGTCTCTGATTAGCACTCATGATTACCACCTGGTTGGGATCCTTCTTATTTAGCTCTCGCAAAATTGCGATTTTCATGGAAATCACAATTTGTGATCTTTTATGCATTCATTTTGCGATTCTTTGTTTGCGAATCGCAGTTTGGAAGACGCTACTACCGACTCTTTTTTGCGATTCCTTATTTTTGCAAAAAGTTGGGTTTTCGCAAATATCCAGTTGATGCATTTCTACACGGTATTTTGCAAACGGCCAATTTTTGCGTTTTGCACCGTTTGCGATCGCAAAAAGGTTTGATGCATGTGCCTGTATGCCACTTCACTCTACTCTACGCCACAACCGTCTATTCCACCACACTCCCCTCCACTCTATGCCACTTCACTCTAGGCCACTCTGCTCCAATCTACTTCACTCTATGACACTTTACTCCTCTCTACGCTATGCTACTCCACACTATGCTGTGCCACACCACTCTATACCACTCCACAACACTTTACGTCTCTTCATTTAACACCCCTCTACTCTGACACAGTACTTTACTCCGTACTAGTGCACTTAACGCCATGACACTACGCCACTCTTCTCTACACCACTCTGACACTTTATTCCACTCCAGTCCATGACATTCTACAACACTCTACTCCACTCTTTGCCACTCTACTCCACTCTTTGCCAATCTACTCCACTCTTCGCCACTCTACTCCACGCCACTAACAACCATGCTGAACAGCAGTCACGCTGGTGAACAACATGGCTAAAACACATTGGCAAAGCCAATAGCTCTTGTATAGGAAAAACAGTTTTAATCCAAAGGAAGTTCTAAGGAAGCCATGAAGTAGGTTATAAGTAAGAGGTTTATTAAGCTTAGTTACAGGATACTCAGATGTTAAGTAAGTAAGATAAGTAGTTCAGCCCCACCAGAAGCAGAATCCTTGCTGGTCAGCCCACACACCCCAACTGTCCCTCTGTCCACCACCCTTGGCACACCAGCATTCCACTACATTATGAAGCATTCCAACATTCTACACACATCACATTCATACTGGCTGAGCAGCAGGGAATAGGGAACTAAGGGAAAGGATGCAAAGTAACAATACAAGTCACATCTCCTTCCCTTAGGGAAAACAATTAATAATAATATTACAACAATGTACAATGGAAGTACACAGCATTTGATATCATAAATACGAAAGAGACATATACCATTTAAAATGAACTAATTGCAATTTGAAAGAACTCAGGATAGGAGAATATCAACACAGTCCTAAAATACCGAATACATTTAAACCCTTCACTGCTAGGCCTTTCCCCTGCCTGTGCTAAGCCTTTTTTTTGGCTATTTGGGGTAGTTTGCGCTTACGCCCCTGTAACTTTTTGACCACATAAGGTATCCGTGCCAAATTTGCGTCCTTTTCTTCCAACATCCTGGGGATTCTAAAGGTACCCAGGGTTTGTGGATTCCCCTGGCGGGGACCCAGAAATTAGCCAAAATACAGCTACATTTTGTTTTTTGGGGGGAAAAATGGGAAAAAAAGTGCTGCAAATGAAAGTGTCTGGGTTTTTCCCTGAAAATAGTATCAAAAAAGGGTTTGTGGGGCGGAAATCACCATTTTCCCAGCTTTTAGAGAATGACAGACATTTGTTAGAAAACAAACATTTTTTACACAGTTTTGGCATTTTTCTGGGACATAGCCTATTTTTGCTATTTTTTGTGCGTTTAACCTCCTTTCCGTTAATGGTAGAAATGGGTATAAAAGCAATAATGGACTCTGGAAAGCTAAATTCTGAATTCAGCAAGGGGTCATTTGTGTAGAGCCTTCAAGGTTTCTTTATAGAAACTAACAGTTAAATATAGGAAAAATAGAAAATAAGTTGAAAAAAACAGCCTTTTGTGTCAACATTTTCACCTGTAACTTCTTCTAATTATGACAACGCTTTGAAAGCAATATACCGTTACATCCGCTGGACATTACTGGTTGTAGGGATATTTAGGACTTGTAAGTTCACCAAGAACCCGACGAACCCAGAGCCAAAAACTGAGCAGCGACTTGCAATGGTTTTTTATTATGTACCGGGTATATAGCAATTATTCTGGGAAAATTTATACATGGTAAAATGGGTATGAAAGACACCTATGTATTTCTGAAATGGGAACAAAATATAGAGTTTAGAAACAGTAGCTATTTGCACTTTTCCGAAATTGGGAATACTCATACTAGCATGAGAATTATCTGTCATTTTTCAAAATGGCTTATTTTTTACACATTGTCTTTCATTTGGAAGGCAGAAATGCATCGAAAGTCAACAGGTAATAACAGTTGCTTTACAAATCTGAATTACCCTAAGTCTCCCGATAAAAATGGTATCTCACTTGTGTGGGTAGGCATAGTGCTCAAAACGCAATGTGAACACACCACTTTTTCACAATGAAAAATTACCCTTTTTTAGGTCTCGCCTGACCCAGCGCATGCGCTGGTCTGGCGAGACTTATTGAGAGGGCTCCAAAAAGTGCTACCAGGCCAGCCTAGGGCTACAGTGCATGTGCGCGGGCGTGCGCGCGCCACTTTTACCGCGATTACTCTCACTTTAGCGACCGCACGGCCACTTTGATGTTTGATCGCGATCACTTTCACTTTTGCGTTTGATCGCGATCACTTTTACTTTTGCGGCGCACGGCCGCTTGGCATAGCCAATAGGTCTCGCTTTTGGGACCTTATAAGTGTTTAGTTATGCAACTGTTGCATGGCTAAACACTTATAAGGTCCCAAAGGCGAGACCTATTGGCTATGCCAATGCTTGTTTGCAAAGTGCCTAGCTGTAGTTTTTGAACCCCAACTCTGCCGGCACCTAGGGAAAACTAGCAAACCTATACATTTTTGAAAACTAGACATCCAGGGGAATCCAGGATGGGGTGACTTGACTGGCTCTCTCCAGGTTCCCTTGCAGACCTACACAATTGTCAAACAAAACACATTTTCCTCACATTTCTTTGGTGAAAAGTTCTGGAATCTGCGTGGATCCACAAATTTCCACCCACCCCGCGTTACCCAAAGACTTCCAAGAAAAATGGTACTTCACTTGAGTGGGTAAGCCTAGTGCCCGCGACAGGAAACGGCGCAAAACGCAACGTGGACACACCACATTTTCACAGTAAAAAATGACCCTTTTTTGGCAAAGTGCCTACCTGTAGTTTTTGAACCCTAGCAAACCTATACATTTTTTAAAACTAGACACCCAGGGGGAACCAGGATGGGGTGACTTGACTGGCTCTCACCTGGTTCTGTTACCCAGAATCCCTTGCAACCCTAAAAAATTGTCCAAAAAAACACATTTTCCTCACATTTCTGTGGTGAAAAGTTCTGGAATCTGAGTGGATTCACTACATTTTCACAGTGAAAAATTACCCTTTTTTTGCAAAGTGCCTACCTGTAGTTTTTGAACCCTAGCTCTGCCGGCACCTAGGGAAACCTAGCAAACCTATACATTTTTTAAAACTAGACCACCTGGGGATTCGAGGGAGGTATGGATTGCGTGCATCTCCCAACGTTTTCTTAATCAGAATCCCCTGCAAACCTCAAATTTAGCTGAAGAAATCACTTTTTTCACACATTTTTGTGTGGGAATAGGGGCGTAACACAGGCCCCCGCATCCCATGCAGTGCAGGGGGGCCCTGAGCTGCAGGGGGCCCCCTCAACACTGTACTCACACTGGAGAGCTCCGGATTAAATCCGGATCGGGGGCCCCTCTGTGTACCTTGCAGGTGGGCCCCTTCAACTTTCGTTACGCGACTGTGTGGGAAAGTTGTGGCATCACCGGGCTGACATAAATTTCCTACCACCCAGTGTTCCCCCGGGTCTCCTGATAACAATGGTGCCTCACTTGTGTAGGAGGCCCAAGTGCCCGTGACAGGCAAGGGCCCAAGACGTATTGTGGCGACATCAAAATTGCCTATCACAAAACTACCTGGTTTTGCAAGGGGGGGGGGGTCACCTGGGTTTTTGGCCCCGTGCTCGGTGGCCTTCTAGAGAAACCTACCAAACCCACACATTTATGAAAACTAGACACCCGGGGGATTCCAGGGAGGTATGGCTTGCGTGGGTCTCACAATGTTTTCTTACCCAGAATCCCCTGCAAACCTCAATTTTAACTGAATAAATCAATTTTTTCACACATTTTTGTGTGGGAAATTTGTGGCATCACTGGGCTGACACAAATTTCCTACCACCCAGCGTTCCCCCGGGTGTCCCAATAAAAATGGTGCATCGCTGGTGTAGGAGGCCCAAGTACCCACGACAGTCAAGGGCCCAAAACGTATTGAGGCAACATCACAATTGCCCATAACAAAACGACCTGGTTTTGCAAGGGGGGTCACCTCGGTTTTTGGTCCCGTGCTTGGCAGCCATCTAGGGAAACCTACCAAACCAACACATTTCTGAAAACTAGACACCCGGGGGATTCCAGGAGGTATGGCTTACGTGGATCTCCCAATCTTTTCTTACCCAGAATGCCCTGTAAACCTCAAATTTAGCTTAAGAAATCACTTTTTTCACACATTTTTGTGTGAGAAAGTTATGGCATCACCGGTCTGACACAAATGTCCTACCACCCAGCGTTTCCCCGGGTCTCTCAATAAAAATGGTGCCTCACTCCTGTAAGAGGCCCAAGTAACCGCGACAGGCAAGGGCCCAAAACGTATTGAGGAGACATCAAAATTGCCTATCACAAAACGACCTGGTTTTGCAAGGGGGGTCACCTGGGTTTTTGATGTCGCCTCAATATGTTTTGGGCCATTGCCTCTCGCGGGCACTTGTGCCTCCCACATGAGTGTGGCACCATTTGTATCGGGAGATCTGGGGGAACGCTGGGTGGTAGGAAATTTGTGTCAGCCTGGTGATGCCACAACCTTCCCACGCAAAAATGTGTGAAAAAAGTGATTTTTTTCAGCTAAATTTGAGTTTTGCAGGGGATTCTGGGTAAGAAAACGTTGGGGGATCCACGTAAACCATACCTCCCTGGAATCCCCCGGATGTCTTGTTTTCAGAAATGTGTGGGTTTTGTAGGTTTCCCTAGCTGGCCGCCGAGCACGGGGCCAAAAACCCACGTGACCCCCAGTGCAAAACCAGGTTGGTAATTTTGATGTCGCCTCACTAGGTTTTGGGCCCTTGCCTGTCGCGGGTACTTGACCCACCCACACAAGTGAGGTACCATTGTTCTCGGAAGACTTTGGGGAATGCGGGGTGGGTGGAATTTTGTGGATCCACGCAGATTCCAGAACTTTCCACCACAGAAATGTGAGGAAAATGTGTTGTTTTGTTTTTTTTACAAATTTTGAGGTTTGCAAGGGATTCTGGATAACAGAACCTGGTAAGAGCCAGACAAGTCACCCCATCCTAGGTTCCCCTGGGTGTCTAGTTTGAAAAATATATAGGTTTGCTATATTTCCCTAGGTGCCGGCGGTGCTAGGACCCAAAAACCACAGGTAGGCACATTCAGAAAAAAAAGTCAGTGCCTAGTGGGCTTTCTGCCGCCCTGAGGAGGGGGGAAATCAGGGGCTATTGCCCCGATATGCCCCGGAGGGGTGCAGAAAGACTGGCTATTCTTTTGGGGTGTTGGGGGCATTAGGATGCCCGTTCTGGTCAGCCCCCACCCCTGCGTATAAAAAAGCAAGCATATTCGCTGGTGCATAGTGGGTTTATTGCCCCTCCCCAGGGGGCAGATCAGGTGCTACTGCCCCCATCTGCCTCCTGGGAGGGGAAGAAAGACTGTGGCATCTTTTTTGGGGTGGCGGGGGCATTGGCATGTCCACTCTTGGCAGCCCCCACCCCGAAATATGGAGGAAAAAAAAATCCCCGATGGCTAGAGGCTTTTTGCTAGGGGTGGGCGACAATTTCCGTTCCGCTCGCGGAAATTGCGACAATTTGGCATTTTCGCGTTCCGTGCGGAACGCGAAAATGTCGAAATTTCTGCGATCCGCGAGGGAATGGAAATCGTCGCCTTGAGTCCTTTCCTGTCACAAAAATTAAACCTCAACAGGAAGCACTTACAGATATAAATAAAGCAGAGGCCCGAGTTGAAGCTCAAATTCAGTAACGCATTAATCAGCACAAAACATTTAGGTCGAGGCTGGGCAGGTGTGCTTTTCTCCCCATATCTACCATAAAAAATTAGCTGTGATCTTTGATGGAGCTCTGTGCAGCCATGACTTTCTCGAGCGCAATCCCCTTGTAGTTCCTGACCCCAGGAGGTTCTGTCTCCTCGTCTGCTGCTCTGATCGGTCTCTGGCCCTTTATAAACAAGCGGCATGTGAACTGCATGGAAGCCCCGCCACACACACCAGCGGTGGGCAACGTCTTCCCGCCCTTTCCCCCACTATGATGGACAGCTGACTCGAGGGACCCCAGGGCCGTCGGCGCCGTGGCAACGTTACAGACACACATTGCCACTGGAGACATCTCTTCTGGCCCTTTACGCAGCTGTAGTGTAGGAAAAGCACTATACTATAGGATTCATTCTGGCACGATGCTCCTGTCACAAAAATTAAACCCCAACCGGAAGCACTAATCTCCGCGATCACGCGAAATATCGCGTGATCGCAGAGATTTTGTGCCGTTTCGCGATATTTTGCGAAAGGCACTTTTGCTAATTCCGCCCACCCTGACCTTTTGCCCCCCTGGGGGGTGCAGATAAGGTGCAATTGCCCAATCTGCCTCCCAGGGGGGTGCAGAAAGACTGTAGTATTTTTTATTTGGGTGGGTCATTGACATGCCCATTCTGGACAGCCCCCACCCCACCTATATAAAAAAACAAATCCCTGGTGCTTAGTGGGCTTTTTGCCCCCCCCCGGGAGGGCAGATCAAGGGCTATTGTCCCCATCTGCCCCCTTGGGGGGCAGAAAGTCTTTTGTTTTCTTTGGGGGTAGGGTGGGGGCATTTGCATGCCCATTCTGGGCAGGCCCCACCCCAGGCCTATAAAAAAAATAATCCCTGGCATCTAGGGTGATTTCTGTCCCCCCGGGGGGCAGAAAGACTGAAAATTTGTCGCGGGAGGGGTGGGGGCATTGGCATGCCCATCTTGGGCAACCACCACCCCTAAATTCATCAGGGGGAAAAACCTGGTGTCCACTGGGCTTTCTACCCCCCAGGGTGGGGGCAGATTGGGGGCTACTGTTCTGATCTGCCCCACAGGGGGGCAGAAAGACTGTACCTTTGCGGCACACGTGGGGGCACTGGCATGCCCATATTGGGCAGCCCCCTCCCCTAATTATAATTTTAAAAAATCCCTGGTATCTTGTGGGATTTCTGCCCCCAGGGGGGCAGAAATACTGAGATTTTATGGCCGGGGGGTGGGGGCATTGGCATGCCCATATTGGGCAGCCCCAACCGCTAATTAAAATATAAACAAAAATCCCCGGTATCTAGTGGGCTTACTGCCCCCCCAGGGGGGGACAGATTGGGGATTCTCCCCTTACCAATGATGCCTCTTGCGTCTTTCTACGTGCTCAAGGGGCTGAGATAGCCCCCTGAACACGTAGAAAGTGAAACTGAAATTTTCAGTTTCTGTGAAATGATGTCAGCGCGACGTGCGCACTGATCGTCAGTTTACAGAAACGTCGGGGGGCTCGGGAGCTTGGGAAGCACCGATGCTCATGACGGAACCATTCCGTCATGAGCATCGAAGGGGTTAAATTACACCAATGTAATATTATGCAGGGCTGGAAGAATAGAGGACACAGCTGAGGTGTAACTCCCTCAGCACTCACCCCCTTCTGCACACCACATATAGCACACCTGACAGGACCAGAAGTCTCAGGCAAAACAACCGCACAGGGTACACGACCCCTAAATGCAAACACCTCGCACACCTGACAGGACAGCAAGGCTCAGGTCAACAACAGCATAGGGTACACCACCCCTCAACTCAGTACCAGGGTACAACAGCATAGGGTACACGACCCCTCAATGCACACACCCCACAGCACTGCAAATCTCAGGTTAAACAACAGTACAGGTTACCCGACCCCTCAATGCACACACCGCGCACACCTGGCAGGACCGCAAGTCTCAGGCTAAACAACAGCACAGGGTCCACAACCATTCAACACACACACCTCGCACACCTGACAGGACCACAAGTCTCAGGTTAAAAAACAGCACAGGGTACACGACCCTCAACTCAACAAATTCTGCAAAGGCAAAGCCACACACCCTACAAGACCAGGGTGAATAAAACGCTAGACCCACACCCAAACATGGTACAATACACATTGGCTTGAAATTAATGCTGCCTCACTAAATCTGCATAGCATAGATAAAAACACACTCAGTAAGAAAATGGCATACATGGCAGCAAATTGAGCATGGGATATAACAACATGGCAGCAAATATTCAGTAAGCATGGCATACACAGCATATTAATAGACAGCAAATACATCATGACCTGAAAAGAAAAAAACAATTAGGGCAGAAAACATGTTCAGAAGAAACAGGACTGTATCCAGCTATGACACTCCAAGTGTCCAGAGTGCAGTTCCTCCACGGCGAAAATAAAAAATCGTGGTCCTACCAGCACCCAGATGTAGACGGTATTCCAACAGTAAATGTACCCATTCTAGCTACTGGCCATGATGTAACAAAGTCAGCCAAATCATAGAAGAGCAGTGTACAGCCACTCAGCATTGACGGTAGCGACGACTTGTGGTGGTCTCGCAGCATTCTAAATAACACACATACTGTTTAAAAATGCTGCAGACAGTAGAGAGTTACGTGCCAAAGAAACAAAATACATGGGGGCATATTCTCAAGGAGCTATCGCTGAGTTAATGGCACTTTATCGCAACCAAAGTCACGATAAATTTATCACCCCATTCACAAGCCGGTGCTAACAGCCCATAGCACCAGTTTACCTGCGATAGCAGCCGCTAAAAACATCGCCACAGATGATCCCGGCAACTATCGCTAATGAGATGCAGAGTAGGCATTCCCGAGGAAAAAGCAGTGACAACCCCACACCTCTACATTCTCAACGACCAGCCAGATCGGAAATAAAAACACAAAACATGCGATAAGGCGCATTAGCAGCAGGAAACTAACACCTGCTCTGACCTGGTGTAAAGTCGGACGGCAGCCTGCACCACAAAAGGGAGCCCAGCCCAGAGCCACACCTGAAGAACAGATGCCATGGAGCCACTGAGCATGCGGGCCGGACACCCAAGAGGGCCCCAACACCCACCGCCACCACCCTCATGACCACTCCCACCAACCTCACAGACCCAACACCAGAGAATGTCATTGCCCATTACATGCTCAAAGTGACAACCCTCCTCCGCATCCTGACCATCATTGCCCACAGGCTGACGGTACCAACACAGAGGACAACCAACATCCCACCTCAGACAAAGCTGTTGGGCGTGCTGCACGTGTTGGCCTCTGGTACCCTCCAACCAACATCCGCCTGAGTCACACAGCCAGGCCAATCCAAGTCCTTCACAATGGTCATGGATGACACCATCAGCTTGGTATCCCACTATCTATACTTCCCACACACTGCGCATGAACAGCCGGAGACCAAGCAAGGCGTGTAGGCCACAGCTGTCTTCCCGAACGTGCCCGGGGGCAATTGACACATGTCCTACTAGGGGCCCCTGCAACACTGAACACAATAAGCGCAACAGAAAGCACACGTATCCCACCAATGTGTAGGTAATAGTGGACCACCGGGGAATCTCCGCCAACGCCAACCACCCAGGCAGTGTGCATGATTCCTACACCTTCCGACAGTCCATCATCAACCTGCGCCACCAGGATGGCACCTACGGAAATGCACTGCTCGTTGGCCAATACCCACAACAGACCTGAACTCCACAATCATGCAACAAACAACACAGGAAATGCACACCCACCAGACACGACAGCACAACTCACAGTGGGAACATGGGCCAGCCATGTACATTAGCCATCAATGGCATGGCACCTCAGCCACACAATAGCAGAATCTCAGAAGAGGTGGGGTCCAGGCATGTGCGAAGGAGGCAAGTGACCGATGTGTGAGACTGTACACAATGCCAAATGTGGCGTTGATGTGCTGGCCAGACTGCAGTATGCAGACCACACACATATCCAGGTCGACACACACCGCTGGTGTTTGGAGTGTAGTGGACAGTGGATGCAACCATGTCACCCCAGCCAGTGGGGAAGATTGCGGAAATGTAGCTTGTTACGTCCCCCCCAGAAGCGTGAGCGGAGTGGGTTGGCCCGGCGTATGCCAGGCCAGCGTAGGGGTGTGAATAAAAGGCACGTAACTCTGGGAGTGGTCCTCTTCCGGAATGCCCAACGTCTCTGCCAGGGCAGCGTCTCTCACCCCACCACGAGGTCGAAGCCGTGAGCGGTGTTGCCAGCGATCCTGTGCACCTGCTGCACCCCGGGACGCTGGTCCCCGAACCAGTCCTGCCCGCCCCTGCGCATCCAGGCCTCAATACCCACCTGCCAACACCGGCGTGTGTTGAAGAGGGCCCACCACGTGTCCCATGCAATCTCCAAGCCCTAGGCCTGCGACCTTGGTAGCCACCTCAGACCATCAGGGCCTCCGCAACACAGGCCCGCAGTACTCCTTCGGTGTGGTGCCACCAGGTGTTAGTCGTACATCACAACCGCAAGATTCTGTGGGCCCACGCGGACTACTGCTCTCGGCCTATGCTGCACTGGAGTAGGTCACAGAATTGGAACTGGACATTGATTATTCAAAGGCAGAGTACATATCATTGCACGCAAGCAGAGGCGTAAGAGGATGATGCATTGCATTTGGGAGGAAAAAAGAATAATCGTTACGGAGGTGATCGAACACTACCGAAACTGCCCTGGTGTCACTAACTCTGTGCATCGCAAGCCTACGACACGTGGCTGTGGCCCACTGCTGACCGCTGCCTCCGGCCTACACTGCAGTCCAGTAGGTCACAGAGTCTTGATTTGGCAATGCCGGAGTTCATATCAGTGTACCGGCATCATCGCAGACTGCATCCCCTCTCAGCCCCGGTGCCACTAAGTCTGTTCCCCTACATTCATGGACACTCTCTGGTCGTACATTGGTGGCGTCTGAATCTATGGACTAGGGGGTATTTTTCATCCTCATGCAGCTGATACCAAATTGGTGGTGACAACGAGGCTGTCGCTTTCCACTCCTCCATTTGCTGCTTCCAGGTAGCTTCTGCCCTCTGCATTATGCCCTGGAGGACACCTTCCACTGTCCCCCGCAACCCTCCGCCACATTCACCTTCGACATCGACGAGGACCCGCTCAGTCTGTGTGGCCCTACCTTAGTGGACCGCAAGTCACCCTCCCATGGCGGTGTGCCTGTGCCGGCCGCTGTGCATCGGGGGCCACTAACTCAAGTCAGGGACACTGTCTGAATGAATATTGGATAACCTCTGTGACGGTGGTCTTGGGGTCATTGACGCCATGTGCATGTGGCCCTGTGCTGTCCGCTGCCTCCGGCCTCAACTGCGGACCACCAAGGATCACACATCAACTCGAGTTCTGACTGGCCCGGATGTTGCATCACCGCAGGAGGCACACGCCACCATCGCCAGGGCCAAGTCCAACCACCATCTGCCAGAGTCGAAACAGTGGTACTGGCAGACTAACGGAGTTTGTCAGACCTGTCGTGGATGCCATCATCTGCCTGATCCCCTGCTCAGCACTCCAGGTGCCACTGACTCAGTGCACCGCAACCCATGGACCGTTACAGATTGAGTTTTGTGCTGTGGAGAGGTTGCGCAGCAATGTCACCTCAGGCAGTGTGGAGACCTGGGACGTTGATGAGGAAGTTGAAGCTGGTCTAACACACCCCACTGCATCTGCATCAGGAATATCCCGCAGGGACACAATCCTATACATTTTCTTCACATGAGTGCGCTCATCTCTAGTGCCCCAAACTCAGTGCACTGCAACTCACGGACACTTCTGTTTGTATGTTGGGTGACCTCTGTACTTGCTCCGGCACCCTCCATGTTGCTCAGCAGTTGACTCTGTTATGCAGGTGTTTTCTGTTTCCATTGCACTGGTTTCCACTGTTCAGGTTGTTGCCAGCACCAAGCACTCCGTGCGGACTGGCTTATACTCACCCCACATACACCCAACACAGGCGTCACTGTACATGTGGCCCTGCCAAGAGAGGGGCCAGGCGTACGTGCCCGTAGCCAGTTCAACATGATATATGCGTGTGCCCCTGTGGTCTTGTTGTATGCATGAGGGCCCTGGGCCCTACGACATTACATTGTGCTGTGTACAGCGGATGCAGACATGTCACCGCAGGCAGCGGGTCAGAGCTTGGACATGTAGCTTTGTCGTCACCCACTCAATTTGTAAGGGGAGTGGACTGGGCTGTCGTATGCAGAGCCAACGTGGGTGTGTGACTGATATGTGCGTGCCCCTGGGCGTGTTTCTGTACTGGGAATGTACATCTGCATGTGTCTCTGTTGCAGTGTGGGTCTCCTTTGTGGGGTGTAGGTGGTCCCTGATGGGACTTCGACACCCCGTATGTGATGTAGTTCGGCCTCCATGAGCTATGGGCCCACTCGCACCTGTTCGGACACCTCCTTTTGTCATTCTGACACCTGGCATTGGAATGCGATGTGTGCCTCGGTGAAGTGTTGAGAGCCAGCTGTGGTGGTGGGTGCTTCCTGCTGTGTGGTCTGTGCAGGCGCTGGGGTCTCCTCTATATAGCTTGGCTGCCCTGCTCCTGGGGTGGGATGCCTGAGATGTCCATGAGCTGTTGTAGGGCGTCATTGTCGAAGGTGTGGTGGTCGTCTCAGGCATCACTGATGGGTTGTCTGGTCTGACCTGCTGGAGGTGTTTTTTGTCCCTCTGCAATGTGAAGGGGAGATGCATGTTGACATTGTATTGACATGTATGTTGGCGCATTGTTCTTGTTGACATGCAGACTGTGTGACAATGTACATTGTGACTGTTTCGGCGGTGCTTGCAATCTGAGGGGGGATAGTGGACATTTGGACTACATGACGGATGTGAGGTTGTACCCGTACATATGCATCTCACAGTTCCCTGCTCTGTCAAATGTGATTGGCCTGTTTCTGCGCATGAGTGGACCCAGTTGTGTCCCCTGTTCTGCAGTGTTGGTGTTGCACTTGGTGCCACATTGTCATGGGATGTGCTGTGATTGCCATGTGTGTGTGCTGCAGTGTACCCTCGGGGATGAGGGACATGATCCTGGGTCATTGTGGGTGTGCAGTGTGCTATACTTACTTGTGCACGTGTGCCATTGTACCCATCTCCCCCCGTCCCCCAGTCCCTGGTCGTTACTCACCCTGTTGTTGTTGTGTCAGGTCGTCTCGAGCTGTGTCCGTACTCCCACCTCCTTGCACCGTCTCCACACTGATGACTGGCCTCCATTTCCTCCAGCTCCTCCAGTTGTGCAGGACTCCCACCTCCTGTCGCCGTTGCTGCCTTCCTGTTGGTGGCGTCTTTGTGCCTTGTTTAGGTTTTCACGTCATGCCAGCGCCTCTTGGCCTCCTCCATTGGCCTACTCGACCCTCCGGCTGCATTCAAGGTAGTCTGATTGTGGGTCTGTTGATGGTAGTGTTCTGTCATCTCCGTGACGCTGGTCTTGTTTTTCTGCGGACTGCACCCCGTCTTCCTCTCCCTCTTCTCCCTGGCCTTCCCCGACCCTGTTGTACATTGCTGGTGGTCTGTGGGGCTTGTGGGGTTCGCGTTGGCCTCTGCGCTCGGTCAGGGTGCATCCATGTTGCTGTGCACTTTGGATTGTTTCTGGTGTGTTTTTCTTGTTCTGCTTTTATAGTGCATTTTCCCGCCAGACGCGTGGGATTTGCAGGCCTGCCACTGGATTTTGCAGCTTTTTGTATCGCGCTTGGCCTCATCGCAGCTTTTTTTGCATTCGTGTTTTGCATTTTTGCGGCGTGTCATTGATTTTAACACGGCCATTTGACGCGTTATCTGGTGACTATCGCATGGTACCACTGTGTTGTGAATACGTGGTTAACACGGCGTAAGTTTCCCGCGATAGACTGCGATGTTGAAGGTTGCGTTTAGTAACATTTGCGATGGTTATCACACGTTCTTGAGAATATGCCCCTTGATGCTTTACCCGGCGAGACTACGAGTAATGGCAGTGGGGAAGTCCTGGCACTTTGCTACGCCAGAAGAAGCCTGGGAGTGGCTGGAGGGATGGCGTGTAGTGAAGCAAAATGTGGCAAGGGCCAAGGACCAGTGGAGATCCCAGCGCTCTGGGGATACAGAAAGAGAGGCGAGACCTGACCACAAAGTGGACGATGTAAGGTGATGGCCAGATTGAGCACCGCTCGGAGGGCAACAGGATGGCTGATTTTGGGTGGAGGGGTAGGGGGTGAGATAACATAACGAAGTCACTGGAACGGATCATATAAATTAAGACACTGCACAAGGTAATAACCTTGAATTGGACTGAAGGGGCTGGGGCGAGAATGGAGTGAAGAGGGGACTCCAGCCTACCCTAGTGTGAAGCAAGTTCTATGGGGCGACAGGATCTCTGCAGGTTGGGGTGGCAGGTAGTTTTAGACCTGTCAAGCAGGTTCGAGGGTGAAGTTAAGAGGGTTAGAAGCCCACCAGCTGGGTGTGTTTGTTAGATTAGTTTTTAGTTATACGCTCAGGGAAGGGACGCGCACGATTACACAGGGAGGCAGGATCAAGAGTAGGCAGACACAGAGAAGCCCTATGAATAAGCATACACAGGGTACCATAATTAGAGACATGGAAATGTGGGGGCCAAAGGGACCAAGAGACTATATTAAAGACAACAAGGCCATTTTCTAGGATGAAACTTACAATCTTGACATTGAATGTTAACGGGTTGGGCAGCAAAGTGAAGCAAATGCTAGAGTTACAATATCTCCGTAGAAATGGCTATGACAGATCTATGGAGGATGCGTAATCCAGTGGGTCGACAATACACACATACCTCGGAGGCACACTCCAGATTGGACTACATCTTCACTTTTACATCTCAGGTGTGACAATTCCGGGAAACAAAACTCAAAGCACGGGGTATATCGGACCATTCACCTGTCATGGTTCAACAAAAGGGACCGACTAGGAATAACTCATTGCCTCAAAGGATATATCCATGGCATTTCAGAACCAAGCACTTCACCCAGAAGGTACAGACCCATACCACACAATACTTTGAAGTTTGGTTTTAAGTTAACGAGGGTTCAGTGGAGTCGGCCTCCACACTTTGGGGGATGTACAAGACAGTGATTAGAGGTTTCATTCAGGCAGAAATAGAGGAGGAAAACCTAGAATTGGAAATAACCCAATTGGAGGAGCAGCTAGGTGAGGGTAGGAACACCGACGAGTCAGTGGCAAGACGACTTGCTCTTAAGCGACAGGAACTGAAAGATATGGGGGAAAATAAGGCAAGAGCGCAGGCACTAGTTATCCAGAGGAAACTCTACGATGTAGGTGATAAAGCCAACAAGATGATTGCATGGCCGGAGCGTAGAGACAGAAGCTGGGTCCCAGAAATGCAAAGCCCGGGGGGAAAAACCAAGCGTAAAGGGAAGGAAATGGCAGAGGAGTTCGCTAATTATTACGAGGGAATCTATACCTCCTCCATGGAGCAGACTAGGGAGGATTGTGACGAGCTGCTACATGAGATTGATCTCCCACGGTTAGAGAAGGATGATATGCAGACTCTGGAGCAAGAAATCACAGTGGAAGAGGTAGAGAGCGCTTTGACAGGCCTGCAGCCGGGGAAAACAGCCATACCGAATGGGCTACCGGTTGAGCAATATAAGAACGTGGTGAGCAAGGTAGCACCACACCTTTAAATATGTACATAGTTTCAAGGTATAAGGGGGGACTCGCCTTAGATCAACATACAGCTACAATTTAGTAATTCCTAAAAAAGGCAAACCACCAACCGAATGTGGGTCATACAGACCAATATCCCTGTTAAACCTTGAGGCGAAGGTGCTGGCAAAGGTACTAGCCAACAGGCTAAGACCGGTTATTTCCACACTGGTTCATCCAGATTAGTCAGGGTTTATGCCTCATAGGAGCACGTGACTTAACCTAAGAAGGTTATAAGGGGTACTTCATTGGACCAAAACTTCGCTGGATAAAGATGCAGTGCTCCTATCATTGGATGCCCAAATGGCGTTTGATAGTATTGAGTGGCAGTTCATCTTTGCCACCTTTGAGAGACTGGGCTTTGGGCCAGTCTTTTGCTCCTGGGTAAAACTCCTGTATCAAGACCCACATGCTAGAGTAAAGGTAAATGGAGAGGTGTCTTGCTCTTTTCCCCTCAGTAAGGGTACACGGCAGGGATGCCCGCTGTCGCCAATGATCTTTTTTCCCGGAGCTGGAGCCCCTGGCAGCATGGTTCCGCAATGACCCAATAATGCAGGGAGTGCCAGGAGGGGAGACTGGTAGGAAAGCATATCACTATATGCTGATGACATACCCCTTTACCTGATCAAACCATATAGGTCAGTGCACAGGGTCCTTCATATGTTTCAGTTGTTTGGTAGCTACTCAGGATACACAATAAATTGGACAAAATCCCTCATGTTCCCGCTTGCTGGTAAGGTTCTGCAGACATTGGCAGACAATGCTCCCATAATGATTAAAACAAAGTTTAAATACCTTGGAATACAGTTCTTCACAGAGGAAGAAGATTTCTTGATTGACAACTTGTATCCCCAACTACAGAGACTTAGCAGTGACATGGAACACTGGAAGAAACTGCTGGTATCCTTAATGGGGAAAGCCGTACTTTTTAAAATAATGTCGCTGCCTAGATTATTATATGTGTTGCAGAACACATCATACACGATTCCCAAGAAAGTATTCCAGGAAATTAACAGCGAACTGAAAAGAAAGTGGGGTGCACGACACATACCGGACTTGAGAGAATGGGAAACTGACCTGGATTGGTGCTCCAACGCAGAGAAGGTGATATACAAAGCCAGGGGATGGCCACATAAATGGGATAAACTTTGGAGGGATTGGAAAAAGTATCGCCGGTACTAAGGTAAACAAGAGGGAGGTGGTGGGCCAGACATTAGATCAGACTAGAAACTTCCTGATGATGACTCTGGGTTCGTTCAGAGACATGCGAATGTTGCTTAACTGAAAACAAACAATGATAATATTGGATTGTGTAACCTCTACATTGTGACTGTGTGACCTATACTGAGCTTTGTTCAATAAAGAGAGTTTAAAAAAAATAAAAAATTAAATGCTGTGGACAAGCCCTCTGTGATTCCACCACATTGACCAAGCACATATTTCCCCCTTCCATTGTGATGACAACCAAAGTCAAATCTAGTCAAGTATGCAGCTAGGCCACGCATCTGCGAATGCACCAGCATGGAGTTCTGTTGCTGGGAGATGCTTAGATCCCTTCCTGCTTCACATCGCGGGGAAAGCATCTCCTACGTATGCTCCAGCACGCATATTGCAGCTCTTACCATCCCAAGGCTTAACTGGACGCCTGGCAACCCCTCGCAGGATGTAAATGTAAATGTGTTTGTACTTATATAGCGCACAGCTACCCCGGACCGGGGTCTCCCGGCGCTGTATTCATACCGCTAGGGAACCCTTCCTGGCTTTTTCCCTGTGAAATGTTCACTCCTGGGCCTCCCAGGGTGAAGCCAGGCATCCCCAGCACTGTGGGGCCGTTGTGGAGATTAAGCAAGCTATTGCCCAGAGTTGCAGCGTGGGACCCATGATTAGAATAGGCACTGAGGCGAGAATATCCGGTCCGCGGAATTTATAGCCCGAGACCCTGCCGCGACGGGAATCGAACCCTGGTCCCGGACCAGTGCTCTGCATCGAGGTCTGCCGCTCTAACCATTGAGCCACACTTATCCACAGGATCTCCATGGATACGCACTCACGATGGAATGGCTGAATTGTAGCCCATTCAAATGCAGCCAGCGCACGCATCAATTCAACGTACAGCACGGGTAATTACACGCGCAGGGACAGTTAACAGGGCCTAAAATCACAGCAGTGCTAGCTTTCATGATACAGCTTACTTTACACTAGCTTGTTGCCTCTGTAGAACTCTGCAGATGCCAGAATCGATGTCCCACGCCGGCTGAGTTTCAGTTTAAATATGTCCAGTCCAATTGAACGCTGTTGCTCATGTGATGGTGCTGGTTCATAAAGCCATTCCCATGAAATATGCCAGTCTCTGTAAATGACAGATTCATGCCCTGGCAGTGGGCTGTCCGGTGGGAAGGACACTGGTGTGGCTAACCCTCTTCCTTGAAGTTTAAAGTTTCTTCACTTCCGGTTCTTCAGTAGTTTCAATACACTTGATCTTCCACAACACGTAGGTTTTTTTTTCTCCAAATCATCACCATTGTTACAATCCAAAAGAAGTTAAAAGGCAGCCATGAAGTACGTTATAAGTAAGAGGTTTAATAAGCTTAGTTAAAGGATACTCAGATGGTAAGTAAGATAAGGAGTTCAGCCCCACCAGGAGCAGTATCCTTGCCGCTCAGCCCACACACTCCAACTGTCTCTCTGTCTACCACACCAGGCACTCCAGCATTCTATTACCTCATCAAGCATTCCACCATTCTAAACACATCACATTCATACTGGCTGAGCTGCAGGGAACTAAGGAAAAAGGATGTAAAGTAACAATACAAGTCAACAAAAACATTTTGGCTTTGCCAATGCTTGTTAAAATTTGAGATATTGTGCTTGCATGCAGAAGAATGAAAGCAAGATCTGGGATTGTCTTCGATATAAAACATATCCAAGTAATATTTGCACTTTGATAAAAAAAAACAGAAAAAGTCACAGGAAGTTTTGCTAAACGATCATGCAATTTTAAAAACACAACTTTAAATAAAATTTCTCAAAGGCATCAGTTCATAATGCATACTTGATGCATGACATCAACTGAAAAAATAATGTTAGAATCAGTAAAACCATTAAGATGGTAGAAAATGTAACTAGGGGCCACATTTTTTAGGAAAGTCACAAGAGTACAGCCGCAGTTCTATCACCTTACATTGGTGCAGAATTTGGCTTTAATTTTTTAATTTTTATTTTGTACTTTCAACGATGCACATTTAATACATTCATGTATTCATTAACACAACATGATCCTTTACATGTTATCAAAAACGGAGACAAAGTAAGAAAAGAAAAAAACCGTGGGCCCGATTCACAGAACTAACTTAAGACAAAATCCTAAACTTACTACCATATTCGTATTCACAGAAGGCACTTACTCATTTTGGTATTCACAGAAGGCACTTACTCATTTCGGTATTCACAGAAGTTAGGAGTCCTAACTTTAGGACTCCTAAATGCCTTCTGTGAATACCGAAAGTCTTAAAATTAGGATTTTTCTCAGTTTAGTAGTAGTATAGTTAGGACTCCTAACTTTAGGACTCCTAAATGCCTTCTGTGAATTCCGAAAGTCTTAAAATTAGGATTTTTCTCAATTTAGTAGTCCTAAGTCTAAATTTAGGACTACTAAATTGAGAAAAATCCTAATTTTAAGACTTTCGGTATTCACAGAAGGCATTTAGGAGTCCTAAAGTTAGGAGTCCTAAATATACTACTACTAAACTGAGAAAAATCCTAATTTTAAGGCTTTCGGTATTCACAGAAGGCATTTAGGAGTCCTAAAGTTAGGAGTCCTAAATTTAGGACTACTAAATTGAGAAAAATCCTAATTTTAAGACTTTCGGTATTCACAGAAGGCATTTAGGAGTCCTAAAGTTAGGAGTCCTAACTATACTACTACTAAACTGAGAAAAATCCTAATTTTAAGACTTTCGGTATTCACAGAAGGCATTTAGGAGTCCTAAAGTTAGGACTCCTAACTTCTGTGAATACCGAAATGAGTAAGTGCCTTCTGTGAATACCAAAATGAGTAAGTGCCTTCTGTGAATACCAAAATGGTAGTAAGTTTAGGATTTTGTCTTAAGTTAGTTCTGTGTATCGGGCCCCAAATATCATCCAAATAGACAGAACAATATATCTCTGGCCAATCCCTAGATCAGATATTCCCAAATTACCAAATTACCCTATCCCATCCCTCCAGCGCGCTAATGACCCCCAAATTCTTATACCTAGAGCTCTCCCCACTCTGCCTTTTCTTGCATAAATTGGCTTTTCCAAATTAAATGTGGAAATTAAATTTGCTAACCATACTTGCATAGACGGAGGGGATTTATCTAGCCAAGCCCTGGCTAGGATTAATCTATACACCGCCATAGCCACAAAAACAAATTCCCTCTCTACGTTACTGCTTCCATCGTGGTCTATCCCTAGCAAAATACGCGAAGGTGATAAGGAGATCTGTAGCCCTAAAGTCTTGTCCAGAAAAACCTCTATGTCGCTAATTAAAGTATATAGTTGTGGGCAAGTGGCCAACATGTGAAGTAAATCCGCGTCTAATGCACTGCATCGAGGGCAGCTTATCCCAGTTGTACCCCCCCATTTAGCAATTCTAGCAGGCGTATGGTATAAGGAAAATAGGGTTTTATAGTGTTGAGATTGTAGGGGGGCTGAGCATAAAATATTACACCCCAGATCCAGCGACTCCTGAAAATCCTCCATTTCTCCTCCCAGCTTCTCTGCCCACTTGCGCTTATGTTTGTCTAGATCGTCCACTTTAATTTGGACTAGTATCGCGTAGGCTGACCTAATATTGTGATAGCCGCCCGTGATTAAAATCTCCAGAAAATCATTTGTGTTATATCCTGCTGAGCCGCCACGTTTATCACCCAAGAAGCTTCTGAGTTGTAAATACTTAAAAAAATCTCTCCTATTTAACTTGTATTTATTTGCCAATACCTCAAACTGTACCACTCCCGCATCCTCTCTTAGGTCCCCAACTTGGTTAACACCTTTTCTATTCCATTCGGCCATAACTGTATCCGAGAAAACTTCTGAGGGGAACGACTTATTGTTATATAGTTTAAGATATCTGTTTATCGTCCAAGGCCCGTCTTCCTCATAAAAGTCTTCCATACATTCAAGGCCGCATTTAGTGTCTTAAATTGCTTCCTTCTAAGATAGCCAAAACCAGTAAAACATAACAAGCAATTTTCTGTCTCTTGTCCTAACAGGATTGCATATACATCTGTAGATGCAGAAGTTATTCTTTGAAGCATCCCCCCTCCTCCGATTAGGCCTTGCATATATTGAAGGGCAGTTGCCATATAATATAATCTAAAATCCGGGGCTCCCCACCCCCCTCTGCCTCTCGGTAAGGTCATAAATTTATACGCCCTACGAGTTTTCCCGTGGGCCCATATAAACTTGTTGAGAGTACCTTCCAGTATATTAAACCATTTGGCTTCGAAAATTAACGGAATTGTTCTAAATAAATAGAGAAATTTTGGCAATATAGTCATTTTTAACACGTTGGTGCAACCTACTAGAGAGAGATGTAAGTTATTAATCCTATTTAAGTCCATTTTTACTTTCTCAAGGAGAGGGGTGATATTATTCTCAACAAGGGTATCTAATTTTGCAGATATTACTATACCTAAATATGTCGCCGAAGTAGTTACCCTAGAGTCAGTGCAAGAAATGGCTTTATTCATAACTATCTGAGTCTTAGAACTATTTAGCTTGTAACCTGAAATTTTACCAAACTTATTAGCTTCCCTTTCGACCTCTATGATAGCTAAGTCTGGATTCGGGGTGAGTATAGCAACATCATCTGCATACGCCAGAATTTTAATTGACCGACCGTTTAAAACTATTGGTAAAATCTCTCTATTTCTATCCAATTTCCGTAAAAAAGGCTCCAAAAATAACGCAAATAGTAAGGGGGATGAGGGGCAGCCTTGTCTCGTTCCCCTGAAGATTACAATTGAGTCTGAGTATCCTCTATTTACCCTAATTTTAGCTATTGGACGTTCATATAAGGCTCGAACAGCTGTTATAAAGCCTTCTCCAATACCACTCCATCTCAAAACTGTCCACAGGAAACCCCAGGCAACCCTGTCGAAGGCCTTCTCGGCATCCAATAACAATGCTGCCGCAGGGTCGCCCAGGGACTCCGCGGCGTCGAAGACCGTTATGAGTGTCCTGAAGTGCTGAGTAGTTCCCTTGCCTGGTATGAAGCCATGCTGGGATGAACTTACCAGCTGCTCTATGTTGCCTGCTAGCCTTGTTGCCAGCATTTTTGAGTAAAGTTTAATATCGGCATTCATAAGAGTGATGGGTCTATATGAGCCCGGGAGTAACGGAGGTTTACCTTTTTTGGGGATGACTATAATATCCGCCGCTCCCCAGGACTCGGGAGGAGAGCCCCCTTGTTGTGTTAGTAGCATGATGTTGAACATATCATCACCTAAGGTATCTTGGAATACTTTGTAAAATTCTACCGGGATTTGGTCTGGCCCTGCCGCTTTCCCCGAGGGGAGACTCCTGATTGCTTCCTTAAACTCATCTAGATGGAAAGGAGCGTCAAGCCCCGCTTTATCCTGTGCAGACAGAGAAGGAGCTAGAATGTCCCTAAAATAGCTATCCACCTCTTCCTCTGTTAGAGTACTCCCTTCCTCGCAAGTATATAATTTGGCATAAAACTCCCGAAATACTTCCCGAATAAGATCGGGGTCTGTAACTAAATTCCCCTGACTATCCTGAATTTCCTTGATATCAGCCATGGCTGTGCGCTGCCTAATTCTAACAGACAAAATATGCCCGATCTTCTCACTTAGTTCGTAGGAATCTTGTTTATGCCCCAGGTATTTTTCAGCTGCTTTCGCGCTGATGCCCTCAGTAGCATCCCCTTTGAGGGCAGTTAAGCTGATTAAGAAGGGCTCGAGTGGAAGACCTTGCGTTATAGCTCTAGCAAGATTTTCCTCTGCCGCAAGCAGTCCTCGTCTTATATCCTCCAGGTGTTTTCGGTCTTTTTTTTGTTTAGCCAATACATAGCTCAGGGTTTCTCCCCTCACTCCCGCCTTAAAGCAATCCCATACCACCCCAGGGGGAGCAGTGCTTCTATTAATATCCCAAAAAAACCTTATCCAAGATTTCATATGCTTCTGATATGCCCTATCGCTTAACAATGTATGCTCAAACGTCCACTGGGGCTTGCTGACATTTATATGCGTAGTATTTACTGTTAAGACAAGAGGGCTATGATCAGAAAGGATTCTAGGCTGTTTTTCTATTTTTATATGAGAAATTAAGGAACTAGACACTAAAAAGTAATCAAGCCTCACTAGAATTGTATGTGGAGCCGAAAAGTAGGTACTACCATCTATAAAGGGATGTAACTTAACCCATGGATCAACAAGGGAGTTATGTTGGGCCATACTAGCCAGTGCTTTAAATGTCCTCCTCTTCCTCCCTACATAGCTCCCCCCGGGTTCTGTAAAGGAGCTCGTTTGATCATGGATGTTAAAATCCCCACAGAGTATAATGGGTTCTGGCCACTGCGCTAATTCCAAATACATAAACTGCCAGACATCTGGATCGTCTTCCGTAGAGCCATATATTGTACCTACTGTAATCTTTACCCCTTTTATACTCAGTTCAGCAATAACCCATCTCCCCCATTGGTCCTCCCTTTTTCGATGTATCACCACCTCGTGTTTCCTCCCTAATATTGCAACCCCCCTAGTTCTAGTCCCCTGTTTGCTAGCAGCTATTACATCAAAATTAAGCTGTTTTAACAGGTAAATCTGTGTTGCTTGAATATGAGTTTCCTGGAGGCAAACTAAATCCAATTTCATAGTTCTTAGCAACCCTGCTACTTTCACTCTCTTCCCGGGATTATTCAGGCCACACACATTGATTGAAGCAATCTTACAAGGCATTACAGTAGGTCATTGGAGTTCTTACATCTGATCAGCCAAATATTAAGCATAAGCATAAGCGTGAGCATAAGCATCAAAAAAGAAAAAGAAATAGCAAAAATATGCATTAAAATGTGCATTATCAAACCAAGAAAAACACAATATTTTATGGGCCCTAATGGACCCCCTACTGACCCCCCCCATCCAAACCCTCTCCCCACCCTTCCCTTGATCCCCACCCCCACCCTCCCCTACACAGGCAAATAGGTCAGTCAGACCTATATGTAGCCGGTTTCGGGCTGCTAGAGTCGCGCCCCTCTCCCACCTTCATCTCAAACACTATATTTCAATCAATTAGTGCCCCCGATGTATAACAATAAAACTTCTGTCCCCCAGAATAGCAGTAGGGAACCTTCCCTTCCTGCACATCTTATTTTTTCACATCATCCAGATACTGCTGAGCCTTAATCTCAGAAAAGAACATCTTAACTCTTCCCTGAGTGATTACTTTCAATTTCGCAGGGAACATTAAGTAAGCCTCTGAGCCTAACTCCTGAAATTTTGAGATCAGCTGTCTCATCCTCCATCTCCGTTCAACGGTAACATGGCAGAAATCCGGTCTAGCGAAAAAGGAGGTGCCTTCAAATGATCTCTTATTTTTAGGTCTAGCTTTCTCAATGATTTCCTGTCTAATAAGGTAGTTACCAAAATAGACTAAAATCGCTCGCGGGAAGGACGCCTTCCTACCCCCGTCTGCCTCAGAGCCCTTTTTGAGTGTAAAAGGAAACCTGTGCACTCTCTGGATCTCCCTGTCCCACTGCCACTGAGACTCTGGGAAAGCCCCTCTTAATAGATTAACAACAAAGCGCTTTATGTCCTGTCCTTCAATCCCCTCCGCCACACCCAAAATTCGAACATTGTTCCGCCTTTGGCGGTTTTCCAAGTCCTCCAGTTTCCATTGCAAGTCATCTGTGACTTTTACTTGATCTGTTCTGAAAGTCTGCCAATTTCCAAAATCATCTTCTAGCTTACTCGTGCGCTCCTCCACCTCCGCCACTCTGCCAACCAAATCTTCATAGAGCTTATTAGTTTTTCTCAATGAGACTTGTATTTTTTTTGCATCTTGCCTTGCTTTTCGATTTGCAACCCTAGCTTCTGCCTGCATCTGCTTAAGCGTATTGAGCAGGACGCTGGAGGGTATGTTCTGACTCGGTGAACCGGCAGGTTCCTCCTCCTGATATGTTTGGGAGGTTCCTAGATAATCCCATGCTAATCCTCTCTCCGTGCTTCCCAATAGTCCAGCCTGTTGACTACTTGGCTTTAGTTTAACCTGCCTTTTCCTTAAAGTCGAATCATTTCCTGTACATAAGTCTTTGTCGCCCCCAGAAGAGCTAGAATCCGACAGCTCATCCTCCCCTGTTCTCACTACCTCCTCTTCTTCTCCCTCTGTGCTCTCCTCTATGCTCGCCTCACTATGCTGCAAAGAGAGGGAGTCCGAGTCTTCGTTAAGGGAAAAAAAATTCTCCCCATCTGCTTCACCAATACTGCTCTTCTCCATTATCTCAGGCTCCTTATAACCAAGTCGTCCTGTCTCTTTTGTTGGGTTAATATATTTTTCAACTGTAGCAGTAGGCCCAAAATCCTTAGTCTTTTGTAATGTTTCAGGGGCTTTAGGAGCTCCTAGCTCTGCCTCAAGTGACAGGATTACCTCCATCATCTCTGCATTTACACTCTGCTTCACAGGTAAGCTAGCTTTACTTGCCTGGGGCTCCTCAGTGTGCTCCATACTCTCGGAGGTCAGTAGCAAATCTGATTGAAGTGATGGCTGCTTCGGGATTTCGGCGTTGTTGCTAGACTGCAGATACAGCTGTTGCTGAGCAACGCGGGCGTCTGTGTTTGACGTGCTTCCCGCGTCCTCGAGGACGCTGAGACTGCCGCTGTTTTCCTCTCTGCCGGTTTCGCTTCGGTTTGCTATGGGTTGTGCGGAGAACACTTCTGATAAGGTAGGTTGCCTGAGGGGGGTCACTCTGCTTTTTTCCTCACATCTTCCTGGTCCCGTCTTCTTCTTCTCGAGGCCATCCTCCTGCTGTGCTGGACCCGGGTTCTGTGCTTTGGTGGCTCCGTCTGCCCGACTGGATGAACCCATGAGAGTGCTTACGACAGATTTTTCTCCCCTCCGTGTCTCAGTCTTCTTAGGCCGTTGTATCGTTGTCTTCCGGATTGCTCCTAGGTCCCTTGCAATCAACGGCGTCTCTTTATTTAGATCATCCGAGGGGGTTTTTTCAGTCTGTCGATTCTCCTTATGTTTCTCCTTTGCTTTATCCACTTTAGCGGGGCGCGGAGGCATCTTGTATCGCCTTATGCAGCGCTGTGTCAGGATACTCAACGTGCTCTCCCAGGTACTCCAAGCACTCTCCAGAGCTTCCTTCAGCCTAATCAGCTCAGGTAGTTTCGGCACACTGGTAGGATATTGAGTCAGCGCCAGTAGGTTTGTGTACCAGAAGCGGATCAAGGCCATTGGGGGGGGAGATGTTACAGACACCAGTGCATGTCTCAGGGCACTAGGTTACTACCATTGGGAGAGGTATGAGCAGCGACTACTCAGCCCAGCCCGTCCGCGGCCATCTTGCCTCACACACCAACACCTCTGTCGGTCACATTGGTGCACAATTTGGACTTGAAAAAATCCACAAGAGTTTATAGAAGAAGGAAACTTGTGAATTCAATTTTGACCTGAGAAAAATATACACAAACATTTCCTCAATGAAAACTCCAGAGCAAGCATAATTTCAATTGTTAAGGAATATATCTTCCTCCATGAAGAAACTCCCTTACCCACACCTCAACCTTATTTTTATTTTTTAAGGGAACATTTTGCTCCTGCCCTTGTCCAGATGACATTTCCAGGGTGAGAATGTGTTTTAATGGGTTCACTGACAAAATATCGATGCCAAAAATATTGATGTAAAAAAATTTAGATGAAAAAACTATTGAATGCAAAAATATTGACTCCTATACTTAAACAGGCAAGTACAAAAAAAATCAAGAAAAAAAATATTGATGATCAAAATATAGTTGTACAAAATATCGATATATATATATATGTGACCAAGGCCGACGCTTCGGCCGAAACGCGTCATGACAGGCAGTTGAGAGATCAATAAATTCAATTTATTTTGCCACGTTCCTTTTCGCCATACCAGGAGGTTCAGGAATGATTGGTTGCAGCATATATATATATATATATATTATCTACTGGCGGTCGCCAGTAGATAGTTATAGTTAGGACCGTGTTTCCATAGGAAATCTGAAAATTCTATTTTGAATAACTTTGGCGCCGGTTGACGAATCCTCGCGAAATTTTCAAAACTAATGGGGCGCTCCGCTCAGCTCCTACCCTGTAAGTCTCGGGGTAATTCGTCAAGCGGGGGCTGAGAAAAAAGGGGGGTCCCAAAACACATTTTCCCCATGTATTTTCCCATAGGACCTTTAGTCGAAGGTACAGCCCGAATGGCTGAACAGAATTACTTGAAATTTGGCAAAGAGGTAGTCCTCAGGTCAGGGATGTGCCTTTTGCATATATGGAGTCAATCTGTTCAGTAGTTCCTGAGAAAATTGCAGTTAAAAGTACATAAATATCTATAGGCGCGCACCGTGCGCGCACCTTAACGTGCGCGAGCGTAATTCTGATTGGTGGTTACATGTCAGTCAACGTTCGAAACGGTCGAAATCAGGAAGTGTCGGCCGCCATTTTGTGTGTTTTGTGTCTGACTGTGAAAAAGAAAGGAGGAGAACGTGAAAATGGGGCAGGGTAGAGAGTTCCTGACCCCCTAGTCTTTGTCAGGGGGTCCCTGAAGGACCCTGAAGCGTTAAAAAAACATTTATTTTATTTTCAAATAATCGAGGGGTGCGCGCGCGGTGCACGCACCGTGCACGCACGGTGAAAAACCTTTAGAAAAAAAAATATATATAAAAATATAATAAAACATACATAACTTAGCATTTAAAAAACCTTACAAATTCACTTAAAAAACCATAGGTTTCACACACGTTATAGTTAGGAATTAGCATTTAAAAAACCTTGCAAATTCACTTAAAAAACCATAGGTTTCACACATATTATAGTTAGCTGGACATTTCACTCGTAAAAAAACAATGAAATTCCCCCGTTATAGTTAGTTCAGATAACTATAACTCGCGCGACCGCCACTCTATCACAAGGATGATGTCATCAGTGATGTCATGAGTGATGCCACTGACCATGTCATGAGTGATGTAATATGTGACGTCATGAGCAGTGGATTGCGGGCGCGCGAGTTATAGTTATCTGAACTAACTATAACGGGGGAATTTCATTGGTTTTTTACGAGTGAAATGTCCAGCTAAATATAACATGTGTGAAACCTATGGTTTTTTAAGTGAATTTGCAAGGTTTTTTAAATGCTAATTCCTAACTATAACGTGTGTGAAACCTATGGTTTTTTAAGTGAATATATATATATGTATGTATATATATATATATGGTCGAAACGCGTCGTCCTAGCTGCCAGGAATAAACTTTACCTGCTGAATCAACCTTGTGGGCTCGTGTCATATCCTTTTCGCTGGATCTCTCTTGTGGGAATATATATATATATATCGCCACTAGGTAGTTATAGTTAGGACCTTGTTTCTAATCAAAAAGAGTTTTTTCTTTTGCCAATATCTTTAGCGCCGTTTGAAAGTCTTGAAAGTTTCGGGGTGATTCGTCAAGTGGGGGCTGAGAAAAAAGGGGGTCCCAAAACACGTTTTCCCCATGTTAATTTCCATAGGAACTTTAGACACAGCTACACCCCGAACTCCTGAACGGAATTACACCAAATTTGACAAAAAGGAAGCTCTTTGTACAGAAAGCGTGCTTTTAAAAAAAATGGTGTAAATCCGTTCAGTGGTTGCTAAGAATTTTTTTTTTTAAATATATAGATATCTGAGGGCCGAGGAGGGTTCGTTAACCGTCCCGAGCACAAGCTTCATTGTTATTGGCTGCCCACACTCCAAACCAGGAAGTGTTGGCAGCCATCTTGTGACTCGGTAACCGAGTCACAAGAATACAGTAAAAAAAAAAGTTTAAAAAAACCTAGAAAATAGGGCAGGGTAGAAACACCTTGACCCTCTGGGCCTGCTTAGGGGGTCCCACAAGGACCCCCAGGGGCCAAAAAAGCATTACAAAATATATATTTTCAGCCTAATTCGTGCTGGGCCCCTGGGTGGGCCAGTTCCCGGGGCAATGTTTCATTAATGTATGGGGCCTCGCAGGCCCCCGCAGCCCCGGGGTCCGCCACCTCCCCAGGCTTGATTTATTATGCGCGGGGGCACGCAGCCCCCCCACAGCCCTGGGGACTGCCACCTCCCCAGGGCTTTCTTATTCAAAAGCGTGGGGAGGGCTCCCCCCACGCTGCCCCAGGGACCTCCACCTCCCGGGCATTTGTAATTATGAAGTGGGGGGCCTCACGAGCCCACCCAAGCTCCAGGGACCGCCACCTCCCCAGGGGTTCAATAATTTAAACTAGTGTGGGGGGGCTCATGGCCCTCCCCACAGCGCTCCAGGGACCACCACCTCCCTGGGGCTTTAATCAGTTGAGAGGGGGGCCACGCGGCCCCCATACTGGAGCCCTAGATGGCACTAGGGACCGCCTCCACCCAGGGCCGGCTCCTGCAATGTCCCGGGGTGCCCACCCCCGGGACATTGCCGTTTGCTATGGCAGGGCAGGAGCAATGCCCTGCCATAGCAAACACTGCTTTGCTCCTTGTAAGTGAGAGCAGGAAACCTGCTCTTGCTTCCAAGAAGCAAAGCAGAATTGCTTTTGGGCAAAGGGAGCTGCATGTTAGCAGCTCCCTTTGCCCAAAAAGCAATGCCGGCTCCCGAAGGAGGCGGGGAGCCGGGGAGCCGGCTGGGACCGCGGGGGCATTGGGGCTCCACCTGTGGTCCTCAACGTTGAGGGACGGCCCGCTTGGGGATGGGGTCCCCAGTGTTAGAAGTGGCCCTGGGGGGGTGGGCCATGCAGTCCCCCCTCCTGGGAAAATAAAAAACAAAAAACGATGCCAGGCCCCGGGGGATGGGGTCCTCGGGGCCAGAAGTGGCCCAAGGTAGGGAGGCCACACAGCCCCCCTCCCAGGAAAAACTTTAAAAATGTGTCAAAACAAGGCCAGGCCCCAGGGGATGGGGTCCCCGGGGCCAATAGTGGCCCAGGGAAGGGCGGCCACGTGGCCCACTTCCCATTTTTTATTTTTTTATAAAAAAGAAAAAAGTGCTCAGGCCCTGGGGAATGGGGTTCACAGGGCCCAAAAAATACTAAAAGAAGGGGGGGTCACACAGCCCTCCTTCTAAAAATATTTTTTAAAAAGAGAAGCCAGCATCTCGTCAGAGGACATGCCCCCTCCCTTTACCACTCTGCAAATACACCTCCTGGTGCCTTCTAAGTTGGGGGATTAAGTCCCCTTGAATCCTAAGGGTCCCTGGCGGCAAACAAGCTCACCAGGTACCTCCAGTAAGCCCCACACAGTGGGATTGCTGAGAGATTGTCTGAGGCCACGCCCCTTTTTACACCACTCGGCAAACGCGCCTCTTGCAGCACTGCTGGTGGGGCAATGAGGTCCACTTGTGTCCTGAGAACCTCAAGACTAAAGTGGACTTCATCCCCCAAGCAGCAGTGCGCCAGGAGGCGCGTTTGCAGAGTGGTGTAAAAAGGGGGCGTGGACTTGGACCACTCTCAGAAATCCAGCTGTATGGGGCTTTCTAGAGATAACTTGAGGGCTAGTTGGCCCCAGGGACCCTCAGGAGTCAAGGAGACTTCATCCCCTAACCAAGAGCGCACCAGGAGGCACGTTTGCAGAGTGGTGGAGAAAGGGGGCGTGGCCTGTGTCCACCGCTCAGCAATCCTACTATCTGGGGCTTACTGGAGGTATCAGGTAGGCTAGTTGGCCCCAAAGGATCCCCAGCAGCGAAGGGGACTTTAATCCCCATTGAAGAGGGTGCCAGGGAGAGCGTTTGCAGACTGGTGGTCAAAGGGTGGGGTGGCCTGCTATGAGTACTTACCAATGCTGCTGTGTAGGACTTACTGGAGGTAATAGGAGAAGTAGTTGGCCCCCAAGGTTGTCCTTGGGGGCCAACTACCCCTCCTCTTAACTCCAGTAAGTCCCACACAGTGAAATTGCTAAGAGGTCTTTGGAGGCCACGCCCTCCCTTTCTCTACCACTCTGCAAACGTGCCTCCTGGTACACTTCGGGTTGGGGGATAAAGTCAATTTTACTCCTGAGGGACTTTGGGGGCCAAGAAGCTCTCCTGGTACCTCCTGTAAGTCCTACGCAGCAGAATTCCTGAGCACTGGTTGGAGGCCCAGCCCCCTTTCTCCACCACTCTGCAAACGCGACTACCAGTTGAAGAAGCATTTGCAATGTAATAGGTTTTGTATTTGCGAGAGTTAGAGCTATTTGTGTTGTGATGTAAAAGTGTTTTATTAATCTTTCTTAGAGTGGATGTAGACTGTGTGTAGTGGAATTATGTGGTATGTTGTGCAGTGAAATTACGTGGATGGAAAGTATGTGGTATTTAGTGTATAGGAATTATGTAGAGTGGGATTACGTGTTATGGAGAGTAATTGTGTGGTATGATAGTCTGTGTTGTGGAGTGGTAACCTCAGGTTTAGTCTTCCTGATTTCCATAGAAGCTAAATTGTAAACTCAATAAGACAAAAAAAAGAAGCAACCACTGAGGAGCACTTCTGGACCTAGTCAGAGTATTGAGCATGGTCACTGGAATTATGCAACTGTTTGGCTGCACCGACTTTTGAAAAATTATACATTTTCTGCATTTGCCACATAATCCATCATCTGCTACATAATCTGAATATTTGAACAAAAAAAACATGTTTCTAGCTCAAACGTTACGAAAAATGCAACGACAAGTGTTGCAGCGTGGTGGAAGGCCCTTTGCAAACCTAGAATGGTCACCTGTTACTTATTGCTAAAGTGGGTATTAAATTGGTACTAATGGTGTCTCTTGCTTCTTTCTGCACCTCTCTTGCCTCTTTCTGCATTTCTGTTGCTTCTTTCTGCACCTTTCTTTCTTTTTCTGCACTTCTTTTCCCTCGTTCTGCTCATCTCTTGCACTTTCGGCACCTCTCTTGCCTTCTTCTACACCACTGTTGCCTCTTTCGGCACCTCACTTGCTTCTTTCTGTTCCCCTTGTGCCTCTTTCTGCACCTCTCCTGCCTGTTTCTACACCTCTCTTGCCTCTTCCTACACTTCTCTTGCCTCTTCCTGCACCTCTGTTGCTTCTTTCTGCACTTCTCTTGCTTCTTTCTGCACCTCTGTTGCTTCCTTTTGCACCCCTCTTGCCTCTTTATGCACCCTTCTTCCCTCTTTGTGCAACTCTCTTGACTCTTTCTGCACCCCTCTTGCCTCTTTGTGCACCTCTGTTCCTTCTTTCTGCACTTCTCTTGCCTTTCTGCACTGCACCCCTCTTGCCTCTTTCTGCACTTCACACCTCTTGCCTCTTTCTGCACTTTTGTTCTTTTGCCCTGCTCTTGCTTCTTTTTGCACCTCTCTTGCAAATTTCTATACCCCTCTTGCCTTTTTCTGCACCCCTCTTCCCACTTTCTGCATCACTCTTGCCTCGGTGTTCACCCCTGTTCCCTCTTTCTGCACCTCTTTTGCCTGTTTCTGCAACTTTCTTGCCTCTTTCTGCAGTTCTCTTGCCTCCTTCTGCACATGTGTTGCTTTTTTCTGCACTTCTTTTACCTCTTTCTGCACCTCTTGTGCTTCTTTCTGCACCCTCCTTCACTTTTTTGCATCCCTCTTGCCTCTTTCTGCAGTTCTCTTGCTTCTTTCTACACCTCTGTTTCTTCTTTCAGCAATTCTCGTGCCTCTTTCTACACTTTTCTTGCTTCTTTCTGTACCTCTCTTGCGTCTTTCTGCACCTGTCGCCTCTTTCTGCACCTCACTTGCTTCTTTCTGCACCTCTCTTGCCTCTTTCTGCACACGGTTTTTCTTTCTGCACCTTTCCTGCCTGTTTCTGCCCCCCCTCTTGCCTTTTCTGTACCTCTGTTGCTTCTTTCTGCACTTCTCCTGCCTCTTTCTGCACCCTTCATGCCTCTTTCACCACCTCTGTTGCTTCTTTCTGCACCCCTGCTGCCTCTTTCTGTATCCCTCTTGCCTCTTTGTGTACCTCTTCTACCTCTTTCTGCACCCCTCTTGCCTCTTTTTGCACCTCTGTTGGTTCTTTCTGCACTGCTCTTGCTTCTTTCTGCCCCTCTTTTGCAAATTTCTGTATCCCTCATGCCTCTTTCTGCACCCCTCTTCCCTATTTCTCCACCTCTGTTGCTTCTTTCTAGTCTTCTCTTGCCTATTTATTCACCTCTCTTACCTCTTTCAGCACCTCTGTTGCTTCTTTCTGCACTTCTCTTGCTTCTTTCTGCACTGCTCTTGCTTCTTTCTGCACCTCTCTTGCAAATGTGTGTATCCCTCTTACCTCTTTGTGCACCCTTCTTCCCTCTTTCTGTACCTTTCTTGCCTGTTTCTGCACCTCTCTTGCCTCTTTTGGCACCTCTGTTGCATCTTTTTAGTCTTCTCTTGCCTCTTTCTGCACCTCTCTTACCTCTTACAGCACATCTGTTGCTTCTTTCTGCAATTCTGTCGCTTCTTTCTGCATCCCTCTCGCCTCTTTCTGTACCCCTTTTGCCTCTTTGTGCACCTCTCCTGCCTCTTTGTGCACCTCTATTGCCTTTTTCTGCAGTTCTCTTGCCTCTTTGTGCTCCTCTTTTGCTTCTGTCTGTACTTTTCTTGCCTCTTTATGTACCCCTCTTACCTCTTTCTGCACCTCTGTTGGTTCTTTCTGTACTGCTCTGGCTTCTTTCTGCACCTCCGTTGCAAATGTGTGCATCCTTCTTGCCTCTTTCTGTATCCCTCTTCCTGCACCTCTCTTGCCTCTGTCTGCACGTGTTCCCTCTTTCTGCACCCCTTTTGCCTGTTTCTGCAATTCTCTTGCCTCTATCTGCAGTTCACTCACCTCCTTGTGCACATCATAAGCCTCTTTCTGCACATCTCGTGCCTCTTTCTGCACCCCTCTTGCCTCTTTCTGCACATCTGTTGGTTCTTTCTGCACTGCTCTTTCCTCTTTCTGCACCCCTCTTGCCTCTTTCTACACCTCTGCAGCTTCTTTTTACACTGCTCTTGCTGCTTTCAGCATTTCTCTTGCCTCTTTCTGCAATTCTCTTGCCTCTGCCTGCACCCCTTTTCCTGCACCTTTTTTGTCTGTTTCTACAACTCTCTTGCCTCTTTGTGCAGTTCTCTTGCCTCCTTCTGCACCCTTGTTGCCTCTTTCTGCACCTCTCCTACCTCTTCCTGTACCCCTCTTGCTTCTTTCTGTACCTCTTTTGCCATTTCTGCATCCCTCTGCCTCTTTCTGCACCCCTTCTCTATTTCTTTACCTCTCTTGCTTCTTTCTTCACTTCTCTTGCTTCTTTCTGCACTGTTCTTGCTTCTTTCTGTACCTCTTTTTTCAAATTTCTGCACCTCTCTTGCAAATTTCTGGGCCCCTGTTCCCTCTTTATGCAACTCGCTTGTTTTTTTCTGCAATTCTCTTGCTCCTTTCTGTACTTCTCTCGTCTGCTTCTAGATTCAAATGGGAAGTGCAAGCTGTCAGGTTTATATGTCTGCGTGCTCTCGTGACTGAGGTATATGTCTACTTGCACATGTATTCTCACGTGTTATGCTTTGGAAGATGGTAGATTAAAAAGCTGGTAGCTTCTCTTATAGGTGGTCAAATCTTGTTAGTTCTGCTCTGTCGTTCGGTTGCACAGGCAGAAATGTCTTATGTATATATGAGTTATAGAGTCCCTCAAATATATTATTGAATACCTATGTGCCCTGTATTATGAGCAGAAAGATATGCATACACCTTTTACACACATTTACAGAGTATGCCGTTTGAAACACATGTATTCAAGTGTTTGTATGTTTATTTTCATTTAACATGTCACTAGGTAAAAGCATAGACACACATGCATACCTTCACAAACTTGATCAGACTTACAACAGTGATATGCTTAGGATTGCTGTTTTATATTTGGTAGGCCTAACATTCTTAGCAGTTGATAAATAGTGAACCTTCAAGAAAAAAGTGAGGTTTAAGACATCTTCGGAGAAGGATTAGTGATTAGGGTACTTTGTATGAGTCTGTTGTAAGGTACAGTCAAAGTAGGCCTCTTTCTGCACCTCTGTTGGTTGTTTCTGGACATCTCTTGCTTCTTTCTTCACCTTTCTTGCCTCTTTCTGCACTTCTCTTGCTTCTTTCTGTGCCTTTCTACCTCTCTCTGCACATGTCCTACCTATGTAGGCATAGTTAGAAATGAGCATTTAAAAATCCTTAGAAATTCACTGAAAAAACCATAGGTTTCAGGGACGTTATAGTTAGAAATTAGCATTTAAAAAACCCATAGAAATTCACTGAAAAAACACACAGGTTTCAGGGACGTTATAGTTAGCTTGACATTTCAATCGTACAAAACCAGAGAAATTCAGACGTTATAGTTAGTTGAGCTAAGTATAACTCGCGCCCCCGCAATGCACTGCTGATGACATCACATATTACATCACTCATGACATGGTCAGTGACATCACTGATGACATCTCTCATGACATCACCGATTACATCATCCAGGTGGAAATCTGATGTACCTCCTCACACCCTAATATAACATCTGATACACCCACTCTAAAATACAGACTACCATTCTCGAAACCATAGACACGCCAATACCCATTATTACATGCCTACTCACTGATTCCGAGGTCTACACACACATCCACTCACTCATACATGCAGTCACTCATCAATAGAGCCACTATCATATGCACTCATATACCTATACAGACACTCACACACTGCCACTCACCCATAGAGTTACTCACACAGCTAGACAGTCATGCAAAGAATCAATCACACTCCTATTTACTCACCTATACAGTTATACACACTCCACCTCACTTCTTCATACATATACTAACACATACTTACTCTATTATACAATCACTGACACAATCACACACTCATCCACACAGCCACTCTCAGAATCACTCACTCTCACATATGGTCATTTATATACTCATACACTCGCATATACTATCTTTCACATATGTACTCACACATGTACCACTGAGACACCCACTCACACATCCATGCAGGGAGTGACACATACCCCACCCACCCACACAGACCCTCAGGCACCCATACAGATACTCAGACAACCAATCAATAACCCATATAGACACTCATGTAGCTACTCACAAACTCATGCAGCCACTTACACACCAACAGACAGACTGATACAGACAGTCACACAGTTTAGTCACTAACCCATGCATTCAGGTAGTCACATTTAATCACTCACTTATAAAGTCAGTCACGCACCTACTAAATCATCAATTCAGACAGTCATACACCCACTCATTCTTCAATATGCCTTGGCCTATATATATATAAAACATATTTAAACTTTCCAGAAACACACAGTCACTGGATGATGTAATCAGTGATGTCATCAGTGATGTCATTTGAGATGTCATGAGTGATGTCATGAGTGGTGTCACTGACCATGTCATGAGTGATGTAATATGTGATGTCGTCAGCAGTGCATTGCAGGGGCGAACGTTTTACTTAGCTCAACTAACTATAACGGACACATTTCTCTGGTTTTGTACCAGAGAAATGTCCAACTAACAATAACGTCCCTGAAACCTGTGGTTCTTTCAGTGAATTTTTATGGGTTTTTTAATGCTAATTTCTAACTATAACGTCCCTGAAACCTATGGTTTTTTCAGTGAATATATATATATATGTATATGTACCAATAACATAAAATCTATTTAAACAAAAAATTCTATTAAAAATTAAAACATTAAACTATTTAAAAATCTTTCAACTTAAATTCACCACTAAAGTCAGTGTAACAGTAGGGAAACTGTTGGATAGTGGAGGGGTAAAAATTACTATTCCCACTCCAGTGAGTGCAACAAACGGGACATCAGCTTGGTGGCCAGCATCTTTGGGGGTCCCACCTGCCTAAACCTAAGACTAAGAACTTGGGAGTAATCTTTGACTCAAAGTTAAACTTTGAAGATCAAATTAGGTAGACGGCAGGGAAATGCTTTGGCACCCTGAAGATTTTAAGGAAAATTCTTGATCTAATTCCCACCAGATCAAGAAAAACCATAGTTCATGCACTTATCACCTCACTGCTGGACTATGGGAATGTACTTTAACTAGGTGCTCCTAAGGGGAGCCTCAAACTGCTGCCACAAGTTCAAAATGCAGCAGCTAGACTAGTCTTAAACCTCCCAAAAAGATCATCAGCCTCTATGCTCTTAATTCACTTCACTGGCTTCCAGTAACGAAAATAATCCATTTTAAAGCTTTATGCACTTGCTGACAAATCTTAAAGAAAGATGGTCCTGGCTACCTCCACGCCCTGGTGCAAACGTATGTCCCATGCGCAGTCTTAGATCTTTGGATGAAAATTTAGCTAGGGTGTCTAAGGTTAATAGGGCCAGAATGGGACCAAACTCCTTTGCCTATTTAGCACCCAAACTGTGGAACTCTCTCCCAAGGGCACTCAGAGACTCCCCTTCCAAAATGGATTTCAGAAAGACTGAAAACTTGGATCTACAGCAACTGCCTTCTAATCTAGTTAGCTCCATGTAGTATATTCCCTGAATTCCTCTATACTTTTATTCCTTTGAATTTGCAGAGTCCAGCGTGGAGACACACCGTATGGTGTATTCAGGCGCTTTATGAATGACAATATTATTATTTTATTATTAAGTATTGGATAGCAGAGGGGTACAAATTTATGTTCCCACATCAGTGAGTATAACAGTAGGGAAAGTGTTGGATAGCGGAGAGGTAAAACTTACTATTCCCACTTCAGTGAGTGCAACAGTAGGGAAAGTGCTGGATAGCAGAGGAATAACATTTACTATCCCCACTCCAGTCAGTGCAACGGTAGGGAAAGTGTTAGATAGCGGAGGGGTAAAATTATTATTCCCACTCCAGCAAGTGCAATAATAGGGAAAGTGCTGGATAGCAGAGGGGTAAAACTTACTATTCCCACTTCAGTGAGTGCAACAGTAGGGAAAGTGTTGGATAGCGGGGGAATAAAATCTACTATTCCCACTCCAGTCAGTGCAACAGTAGGAAAAGTGTTGGATAGCGGAGAGGTAAAAATTATTATTCTCAGTCCAGTCAGTGCAACAGTAGGAAAAGTGTTGGATAGCGGAGGGGTAAAAATTATTATTCCCACTCCAATAAGTGTTAAAGTAGGGAAAGTGTTGGATAGCGGAGGGGTAAAAATTACTATTACCACTCCAATTAGTGCAACAATAGGGAAAGTGTTGGATAGCGGAGAGGTAAAAATTACTATTCCCATTCCAGTGAGTGCAACAGTAGAGAAATTGTTGGATTATGGAGAGATACAATTTACTATTCCCACTCCAATAATTGTAACTGTAGGGAAAGTGTTGGATAGTGGCGGGGTAAAATTAACTATTCCCACTCCAATCATTGCAACAGTAGGGAAAGTGTTGGATAGCGGAGAGATAAAACTGGTCAGTGCAACAGTAGGGAAAGTGTTGGATTACGAAGGGGTAACAATTAATATTCTCACTCCAGTCAGTTCAAAAGTGAAAACAAAAAAAATATTAATAACAACAATATTTAAAAAACAAAATAAATAAATATATATATATATTACAAATTCAAATACAAATATATTTATTACAAATTTTAAAACATAATGTAAAATACATATGACAAATACCTACAAATATTATATTAAAAAAATGAAAATTTCAAACCAACAAATATTTTTCATCAAAAACATTAATTATTACATACAGTTACTTTTTTTATTTCCTACCCTATAACACCATACAATTCACAACCCACATCTAAATATTATTTAAAAAAATGTACTTACATGATTAACATAATTAATTACAAATTGAAGAAATAGTATTAATTAAAAAACAAATTAAAAATCATAAAAATTAATAAACTTACCACACTTTACCCTTATAATCCCACAAACCGCTGGTAAAATTGATCTGTAAAAAAAATAATTACACAATTAAAACTTATTATCAATTTAAAAACTAATAGTATATAAAAACCAATTATAAAGGAAGTAAAATTAATTTACTCCCCACCCTTTACCCCTACAAAAGTGTAACCCACACACAAAAATATAAACAACCCTAATTAAATATCAATTAACATAATGATCAACCAATTATTAATTAAACATAAATTACTTCCCATACTATATCCCTCTAAAACCCATTACCTACATCTAAAATTAATTACACAAATTCCATATTTAATTTTCAATTAATTAATCAATATAAACTAACAACTAATAAGGGCTGAGTGGACCTGCTGGGATTTGAACCTGTGACCATGAGGTCGAACACAGGACCCTGCAGTGGATGCATTAGCACACTGACCCACCAGACCCGGCTTCAGCCACCATAACTGACTTCCCACCCATTACTTCATAAACCCCACAACGCACACCTAAAAAAAATCACACAATTACAATAATTAATTATCAATTAGTTAATATAAATTAACAACTAATTATTAATTAATTTAACATAAATTACTTCCCACTCTTTATCCCTATAAACCCCACAACCCGCACCTAAAATTAATTGCACAATTTCCATAATTAATTTTCATTCAATTAATATAAATTAACAACCAATTATTAATTAATCAAAAATAAATTGCTTCCCACCCTTCACCTCTATAAACCCCACAACCCGCACCTAAAAAAAATGCAATTACCATAATCAATTATCAATTAATTAATTAATTGATAATCTGGCATCAATAGAGTCAGCGTGAATATTCTGGGGACTACGATGGATTGTGGAGCAGGAGGTGGGAGTCAGCAAAGGCACAGGTAGGGGTCTGGTAGTGGGCTCAGAGGGTCCAAGTGGCTCCGTGGATCCAAGAGGTTAACCAGAGTGAGTCGGAAGAAATCTGACGCGTCAGAACACTTGGATCTGCCTTAGTGTCTCAGAAAGCCCCACAAACTCCAGTTTTGTCAGGAGAAGTTGCAGAACTGGCTCTAACATTAACCAACTTCGAAAGTGAGAGAGGCAGGATAGCTCCTTCTCAGGAGTACGAGAGGGGTGGGAAGTGCTCCAGTTTTGCTTGGATTTTTTATGCTATTTCTTCCACTAACTCAAGGATTTGGAGCGAGACGACACTAGAACTTGGGACCAGCAATAAGATCGAGACCAACCTTTGAACTAGGACTGGTCCCAACGTGGGGTCTTCCAATGCTTGGAAACGTGGAGTTTCGCTTTGCTGTCCCAAATGGCCATGGATTAATCGATGCAAAGTCACTGCAGGCCTTATCGGTAGCAAGTCGACCACAGGCAAACCTGATGCTTGTGACAGCCCCTATCAGGATTAAACCCTGTCATCTTGGAAGGTGACATTTTCCCATTATACACTGGTTTTATTTGAAAAAAAATTAGGTAAAGTGGTCTCGAAGAGTTAACAGATAGCTCCGGATCTAGGTCTGGTAGTGTGTTAAGGAACTGACGTCAGCGTGCTGGAGTGGTGCATATATTGGTTCTGCACATTATTTCCCGAACGGAACAGTGTTGGCGCGTAGAGGTACTGCTTAAAAGTTCAAATGGTGAGGAATCTTCAGTTAGAAATATCTATCAGAATGGGGAAACTATTATACATACTGACATTTTTTATTTGCAAACCGGACTAAGGCTTTAAAAAACAAGCATTGGCATAGCCAATAGGTCTCGCCTTTGGGACCTTATGTGTTTAGCCAGAACTTTTGGCTATGTTGTAGAGCATTGTGGCTGCTGTGCATTATGTTGAAAAGTTATAATAGGTGTTAAGCATTTTTGTTACCTTTATACAAACAAAGACGATATTATATACAACTGAAAAACGGATTGAAAAAATATTTTAACATAAAAAAGTCTTCTACTTTTTTTGTACTTGCACTGCAGGCAACTTCTTCCTGACTGTTCTCATGCTTGTTTGTTATAATTTGTTTTGTTATGGGGGAGCGGGGCATAAATAACGGGGCGTGGTGGTTGGAAAACAGTAATTTAATTGGAACACGAGCAGCGGACGGACACTAGGGGAGAATCAACAGATGCCAGATTCCAAGGTCCGACTGATGTGATGCTTAGGTGGTGCGCTGATGCAAAATGGTAGTGGTGAATGATGTTTGGTGCTCAGGTGGTGACACTATATGGTGTTGATTGGAGGTACGTTTTGGATTGTGGAGTTGTAAATTTGAAATATGTTATTTGGTGTGTAATTATGCGGTGTGTATTGGAAATGTGTGGAGTTGAATTGTGTGGCCTGGAACTGTGGTGTTGAGTGAAATTATGCTTAGTGAAATTGTGACATGGTGTGGAGTGCATTTATGTTGATTGGTGGTATGTGGTATAGAGTGCATTTATGTGGAGTGTATTTATGTTGCATTGAGTACTGTGCAATTATGTGGCGTGTAATTATGTGGCACTGAGTGGTATTATGTGGAGTGTATTTATGTTGCATTGAGTAGAGAGTAATTATGTGGCATGTAATTATGTGGTACTGAGTGGTACGCTGGTGTCAATAAAATTTCACCCAGGCCTAACTTCTACACGACCCCAACAAGAGTCATGTGATCCTCCACGTATGAATTCTGACATCTTCCTAGTCGTACAGACATACAAACTAGTTTCCTTGATATCCACCCACGGCGTGGAGCAACCAGGTCCAAGGATTTGAGTCTATCAGTGCTTAGTACCAGACCTTGCAATAAAGTCCAGGAAGCCATGAAAGCTGAAGTTAACCACCTTTATTTCCAGAACTAATTTTAGACTGAACTTTTCTGCAATTCTCATAATAATAATATTGAGAATAATAAAAGTAATAGTAATAAA
This sequence comes from Triturus cristatus, assembly GCF_964204655.1. Lineage (NCBI taxonomy): Eukaryota > Metazoa > Chordata > Amphibia > Caudata > Salamandridae > Triturus > Triturus cristatus. The sequence continues at coordinate 279,887,232 of NC_140590.1, forward strand.
TTGCACTTGACATCACGGTGTTGCTGTTCTAGGCATTGCCAAAATAGAAGTTGTCAACATTACAAAAATGTCCCTGAACACAATTTATCAGCATTAGAAGCGTAAAAGGCTGAATTGGCCCTCTCATATGTGATGTTTTCTTTGGGCCTGTTGGTATACAAATAACGCCAAGTCTGCAAATCACGGGTTCCTCATATGACAATTCTTGCCACAGTTTTTCCATCTCGAAGCGCTGGAAATAACAAGAGTTGGTATTGCCCCACTTAGATAAAACTTTATATTTAAACACCTAACCATCCCGTGTTAAAGAGCACATCAGTGCCTGGGTGGGTGGAGAATGCACAATGCTTTATCTGACCAGCATGCACGTCACGTCAGTTCTCGGCTCACCGGAAGTCCACGAGTCATAAGTTCTCCATTACAAGGTGTTACAACGAGTTATGTGCTGCAAACGAGTTGTGTTGCCACGTTCCCCCAATGGTTTCGTGCCGGAGGCACTGCACATCCATAACGGCAAGAAGCATGGGAGCCCCGCAATTACACATCTCGGCTCAAGTAAAAGGACGACGAATTAACGCATCTCTTATTCTGCCCAGAAGACTTGCGGCAGGGCTTCATTCCCATAAAACAATCCTGTTTTGTTCCAGGCACCTCTTCAGTTTCTTGGACGGTATCTGTCTTTACCTCGCTAAGAGCCTTACAGTATTTGACGGGAGGAAAACAGAATTTGCGCAGTAAAAGGCTTCTTCAAAGGCAGTCACTTAACAGTAGGCACCTAAAATAAGCACAATAAGCACTGCAATTGGATCAATTAATGCTCTTGTTACCGGTTGATTGAATATCAACAGTTTGCTTGAAAGGAAAGCCTATTCAGTATTCAGGCTTTGGAAATTAGGTAAAGTAATCTGCTTCCTAGGTGCATCCGCAAACAGGAAGACGGGCATCGCGTGCTCCCCCGTCAAACAAACAGTAAAGGATGCTGGGGGCTGGGGGAGGGAGCGTGCATTGACAGGACCATACCAGCTGATTTTTAGTTCAGAATCGGTTCCCTGAGTACTAGGGTGAAATAAAAGCAGAGGTATACCTAGCATATATTGGAAACTCATTCACACTCACGTCCTTATTTGCTGCGAATGTCCATTGCCCAGCTGGGGTGCACTTCGCAGTCATTCACTGCCGTGGCCTTTATGATCTAGCGAGTCCTGTCACCTTTATGTCGGGCAGGGGGTCTGTGTCAGGACAGACAGCTGTGGCGAAGATACTGCTCAAAAGAGAGAACACGTTTTCTCTGTTAGACCCGATCATTTAATGCTATCTGTCCATGGAAACGTTTTCAGGGTGCTTGTAGTAAGTCTGGACTAAGTCACACCTAGCCTTGGCGTTCGTAGGTTTTCCCAGGGTTCTAGATGTCTGGGTTCTCAGTTCCAAAGTAGTCCCCACAGTAAATTAAACTGTTTACGATTTAAGAAACGCGAAGTTCCAGACACCAGTAAAAAACAAGCCCGGAAGTGGAGCGCTGCGGCGAAAGTGAAAGCGCCGCGTTTGCCCATCTGTTTCCAATAAACGTGACTGCGAGACGCGGCACAATAATTGGAAACATATGGCGCTTATGCTCGCTCCCGCGGACCCTAGGCCACAGAACAGAGAAGGCGGAACATGCACCCCCCTTGGGCCAATTGCGTGCTGTCTTTCTTAGAAAGACAGCACGCAAAGCCCAATAGAAGGTGATACATTTCAAGCACGAGAGTGTGTTTGGAATTTAAAAGCCCTTACAAAATGCCTCGCAGAGCAGCGCATGTGCGCTGGCTCAGGCGAGACCGAAAAATAGTGCTGCTCAGCACTCAATTGCATTGAACTTCCCAAGTCTTAGGTACTCTAACATCACATTATTTTTACAAAACGTTTTGTGTGCTGGGCATATACACAAACCAATGACTGTGAAAGTAAGCAATTTATAGATATTTATTTATCAAGCTTCTAAGAAGCTCGCTGTTGATTCTATACTATGAACAGCTTCTTCATCAGTATTTTCATTATATAGTTATATATATTTATTATTTAACACATATTTTATTCGGCATTTCTATTACATGAAAAAGCAATTACTTGGCATAAATGTCCTGAGGAGCACTTCCCAGGTATGATTGCTAACATAATATTTCTATCACCCAGTAGTCGGTCTGGTAATACATCATGCTCTGTAAATAACATGGATCCTCATCCCACAATTGGGGCCAGCGTGTCCCTGGTATCATACAGCCATTGCTCCTACGATTAACTTCAGAGTGAATATATTATAACAGTATCTGACAATTCCATAACTAACGTATCCCCCTCCCCCACACACTGACGGGTATAGTCATAAGTTCCTCCCTAGTGGACAGCCTTGTCTGCTTTGACTAGTGTCTTAAGTACGAAGCTTGTGGCTCATTGAATATGCAGGTAGGAGACTGAGGAGCACATTTGAGCGGTACATACCGTTGGTTCCTTTGCTAGCAATGGAGTCGGTGAGTGAGATATGAATTTCTACAACTGGATATAACTATGCCTAGTGTGTTGTCTAAGCGTAGCATACTGTGTTGCCATGTCAGGTCTGGGATTGTGCGGTCTGCTGGTCATCTTCTTCTAAAACTTTAAAGGAAGCTAGTATTAGATGCCATGGCTGTAGGTTGTTTACGGAGCCCCCTACGTTCTTCACGTCTGAGAGCGCAGCTTTCTGCTAACCCCCATGTCTGTACGTCCTCCTTCCATCCTTGCGGACTAGTGAACGTCTGAATTATTTCTCTTTTTGCTAAAAGTAGGGCTAAGTCTGTAAATTTATTCTGGACTTCACGTCCCTTGTGACAAGGATATAGCCAGAGTATACATGCTTTAGCAGAATAACCACCTGCGTCCCCCACCACCCTCTTCAATGTAGCAGTGACCAATCCCCAGTATTTGTGCGGGCTGAGGCAATTCCATATCATATGTAATAAGTCAGCAGCTTATACATTGCAACAGGGGCAGGCCACTGTGATGTTAGGGGAAATTGCATGTAATTTGTGTGGTGTCAGGAAGGCTTGTGGCATCACCATATATTGTATAAACTTAAAAGGCGTGTTTCAGGACAAACGCTTGGGATATTCAAGCACTGTCTGCCAATCTTTATCCGTAAATTGTTTGTGCAGATCACTTTCCCACTTACCTCATACCACAGTCAAAGGAGTAGGTTGGTGCACTCTGATCCCTTTGTAAAACCATCTAATTAAATGTCGGCCTGTACCCATGAGATATATTAGATGTACTAGCTCATTTGTGGTGGGCTCAATCCCCTGGGGCGCCCAAGGTTGTTTGATGAAGTGTGTTAAGTTATCATGCACTAGGAATAGAGTTCATGGACAAAATCGGTGTGTGTTAGAAGCATACCATCTCCGAACAGATCTCCGACCTCGGCGAGCCCTTTTTGAGTCCACTGTGCTATTCTATGTTTTGTGAGTATCTCTGTGTTAGTTGGTATTCCTAAAATGGGAATATTTGGGGCATAGGTTGAGGTATGTGCTGTGTATTTAACCGCCAGCTTCCAATATTCCAACAGAACCTTGAGGAGGAGTGGTGTAGTGTCTGGGGCACTTCTGCCTGGGGACAAAAGGGAATGCAATCTGCTGCGGTCTAGCATTTGAGTTGTGTACGCGATTTCGTGTAAGTTTAGGCCCGCTAACCAATAAGAAAGCCATTGTAGTTGGCTCGCTAAACAATATGCATAGAAATTGGGGGGCACCCATTCCCCCCTCATCTGTCGGCAACTGCAGCTTAACCAGGCTAAGCCGTCTACAGCCTGCTCCCCATATTAGATCAGTTAGCAGTGAATTCAGGGTCTTAAAAACAGCACCAGGGTTTGTAACCTGCAGGTTTGTGAAGTAAGAAAGAAGTCGGGGTAGCACCACCATTTTCGAGATAGCCAGGCGGCCTGCAATTGAGAGAGGTAAGGTCATCCAAAACGTGACTTGGGTGCGCATGGAGCGAATAGCCTTTTTTATGTTGCTGTCTAAAAGGTCTTAAGTGTTCCTGTATATTTGTACTCCTAGATACCAAAAGGAGGACTGTGCTACCATGATGTCTTGATCCCAAAATAAAAATTACTTGACTGTTCAGCTCCGCCTTAAAGGGAAGTGCATAAGAGTTATCATGATTGATGTCCAGCCCTGCTATTCATTCAAACTGCCTAAAAAGTTGTGCTACAGTGTCCAGATTATTGCGCAAATCCCTGGAGTACAGTATCATGTCATCCTCATATAACGAAACCGCATGATGGATGTGATTAATTTCAATCTCCCATGTGGTCACATTGGTGCAAACTTTCTGGGCTAAAGGTTCAAGCGCTAAGACAAACAGCAGGGGAGAAAGAGGGCAGCCCTGTCTCGTTCCCTTCTGTATAGTGAATGCCGGCGAGATACGCGTCACTCTCCTAACCCGGTGTTACACTCACCAGAAATCCAGGTTGTTCAGCTTGAGAGATGTGAAGATTTGTCTCAACTGCCCTTAATAATTCACTCCCGACCAAACTGAATTTGTAAACACAGCCGGTATGAAGTAAACTCCCAAGGGAAGGGGGAATAGGGACAAAATAACAAACAGACAGAAACACTCTGTCAGAACCACTACTGATACGAAGCCGTCTCTTTGCACTATCAGTGCCAATCAACCAAGGGAATATAAAAAGATCCTGAAAACTCTGACTTGAAGTGAGGCCTGGGAAGTAAGGAACCTTAAGATGGCCGACGCTCAGGCAGAGTTAACGTTCTAGCTTTTCTTATTGTTTCAGAACCCTATGTGAAGCGCGCAACTTAGAACGTTGGCGCACTTCACCTGAATTCGCTACCCTAGCGGTAACGTTTCCCCTTGAGTCCGAGTTAGTTTAGTGAGGGTTTTTTCCCCGTTTATTACCTGAAAGGAAGAACTTCAGAAGCGAAGTCCTCGACCGCTGCAGTGTCTTGTAGCGCGTCCGTGTGTTATTTCTCTGAGAGCTCTACAGTTTTCTTGAAGTAGTGTTCGTCAGAAGCTCATGCGCAGTTCGAGAAGAGATCAATTAAATGCGCAACTGCAAGTTTGCACGACCCGCCCACCGTTTGAAGGAAGAGAAGCAGAAGCCTGAGAGTTACGCGTCTGAGAGACGTGTCAGCTCTATTCGTCGAGACAACATTTGACAGGAGTATCGAGTGAAGAGTTGAAGTCTTACGTGAAGCGACCAGAGCTAAGTCTTGAATGAAAATTAGCATTGTAGTATAAGTCATGAAGTAAATAAGAAAATAAGTGTTGTTAGTTCTTACCAAATTCTTCTCATGACGAACTGTTCCTGCAATGTGAAAGTGAAGAAAACATTAGTATTTAAAACATCACTAGGAGTTAAGAAAGGACAGGTATGATTTAGGTCTTGGAAATTAGATAGAATGCTGTGAGGTATTTAGAAAAGACAACTAAACTATTGTGTTAACTTATGGAACGACAGGAGTGAGTTAACGGAGCTGAGAAAAGGTGTCCAACACATAGAAGAGAAGCAACACTGAGTTAGAAAGCTGGTATGTAAAAAGGGGTTAATAATACATGAAAGTATACACAGGGAGGTTGGGAGTTTAGTAGAATTAATGAGTCTAATATCTATTCAGCCTCCTGAACGATCCAACCAGAAGCCAGCACAGCTGAAGGAAGATAAGATCAGGAAGCAGACAACCAGTGGCAGTCTCTTCTCTTTTGTTATTTTATCCAAATCCCCCTACCCCCTCTGGAGAAGGCATTAACGCATGGTATCTCTGTGCTGCGTTGGTGGTTCTTGGAGGTGGTGTCGGGAAAAAGGCATCTCTGTTCCCGCGCATGAAAAAGGGTTTCTGACAGAGTGAAGTGCCCACGTTTTTGATTGCGCCCGAACAGAATGGCTGAAGGTTTGGAATTGCAAAAATTAGGTGAGGTCCTACATTTAATACAAAAAGAATTAACCGCAGTTAGGGATGAAAATAGAGGTTTGAGGCAGGAGGTAATGGACACAAGGAGGGAAACAGTCGAGCTGGCAGCCAAAATTTCCAGTTTAAATCCAACATCCAGTTTGAAATTCCCAGACACAGAAGGTGAACACTTAGGCCCCACTTCAAGTGTAACAACACATGTAGTTCATTCTTTATTCCCAGTTATTCCTCTAGCCCCCCCAGAAAGATTTGGTGGTGACCCTCAGAAAGCTCAAATCTTTTTGACGCAATGCTCCTTGCACTTTATGTGTCGTCCTTCGATTTTTCCAGACGCACAGTCCCGCTTTATTTTGTCATACCTTAGCGGTGATGCCGCTAGTTGGTCAATGCCCTTAGTCACCAGAGATGATGCTCTTCTTTATAATTTTGAAGATTTCAAAAAAGAATTTTTGAGGATATTTGATCGTCGAAAAAATTTCTCAAGCCACCGACAACGAACTTTTAGAATTAAAGCAGGGTAACAAGGATCTTGTAGCATATCTTGCTCAATTCAATAAATTGGTTGTAGAAACGGACTGGCCGGAATGTAAGAGAGCAGCAGTCTTCTATCGCGGACTGAAAGACGAACTGAAGGATGTTTTGGCCCAAATTCCGAATAGACCTACCGATGTTTCTGCCTTAATCGATTTGGTTCTAGAAATAGATTTTCGTCAAAGTGAGAGGAGGGGTGAAAAACGGAAGGATTTTAGATTTAATACGCCAAGATTTGACAGAACTAAAAATGACTCTACGAAAGTACCAGACGGTCAATCTGGAACTGAACCTATGCAGATTGGAGTAGTACGGGGCCCTCTGACCAAGGAGGAGAAGGAGAGAAGACGGCAGAATAACTTGTGCCTGTATTGGGGAGGAAGTGGACACTTTGTCAGAATTTGTCCAAAAAAGCCAAAAATGTTCTCAAAGGAGAAGGAAAACTTCAAGCACCACCAATAGGAGGAGTTGGGTTGGTAGGTGCTGAGGATAAGACAACTCCGGGAGAACACCATATCGTCAACACTTTACAGTCTTCATCTCCACATCTTGTGATTTCAATGAAATTAAGATTCAGAGATGTCATTCTAACCGAGGTATCAGTTATGATCGATTCAGGGGCAACTGGGAACTTCTGCGATATCAAATATGCAGCCAGCATTGGACTAAGATCAATCTTGAAGTCTAAGAGTGAGCCAGTAAGAGCAGTAGATGGAACAAATCTATCCTCCGGACCAATCACTAGTCACACGGAGCAAGTGGAATTAACATTTCAAGAGGAACATCAAGAGATTATCCAGTTCAATTTGATCGATGCTCCTCAGTTCCAGATTATATTGGGCCTGCCGTGGTTAACGGAACACAATCCAAGCATCGATTGGGGAGCGAGAACTGTGAAGATGAATTCAGAGTTCTGCAAAGGGAACTGTTTTAATTACTCCCTGGAAACTAAAGAATCAGGACCGGCAACCTCCTTGAGTGAGCAAGAAATTTCTGTGTGTGTAATTCACACCTGTGAAATTCCATCTGAATATAAGGAGTTTGAGGAAGTATTCAACAAGATCGAGGCTGAGAAGTTACCGCCACATCGGCCATTTGATTGCAGAATAGATTTGGAGCCAGGTGCTCAATTGCCTTGCAGTCGAGTGTATGCCTTAACAGAAAAAGAGAATGAACACCTGAAGGAGTACATTGGGAAATATTTGGCTAACGGGTTTATCCGTCCATCTCAGTCTCCGGTCTCCTCCCCTTTATTCTTTGTGCCCAAGAAGGAAGGCGAGTTAAGAACTTGTATTGACTATCGAGCCATTAACAAGGTCACCATCAAGAATCGGTACCCTCTTCCTCTCATCTCTGTACTATTGGACCAGGTAAAAGAGGCACAGATTTATACGAAACTAGACCTGCGAGGGGCGTACCACTTGATCAGGGTTCGAGAAGGAGACGAGTGGAAAACGGCGTTCCGAACAAAACTAGGTTTGTACGAGTACCAGGTCATGCCTTATGGCTTATGCAACGCACCCGCAGCCTTCCAACATTTTATAAATAGCGTCCTGAGTGAGTATATTGATCAATGCGTCATAGTATATATTGACGATATATTGATTTACTCCAGAACAGAACAAGAACATCCAGGCCAGGTGAAGAAAATTCTACAAAAATTGAAGGAAAATAACTTGTACGTAAAATTGGAAAAGTGTGCCTTTAGTGTAAGAGAGGTGGAATTCCTTGGATTCGTGCTCACGCCATCTGGAATCACGATGGATGTTAAGAAGGTTAAGGCAGTTCTGGAATGGAAATCTCCAAGTAGTGTGAAAGAATTGCAAAGCTTCATTGGTTTTGCCAATTTTTACCGGAGGTTTGTGAATGAATTTTCGCACAAATTGGTTCCCCTTACTCGATTGCTCAAGAAAGGGGTTCCATTCGAATGGTCCGAGGAAGCTGAAGAAGCCTTTAGATCTCTTAAAAAAGAGTTTACCTCCGCACCAATTCTATTACACCCAGACCCCAGTGAACCCTTCTACTTGGAGACGGATGCTTCAGATCTAGCAATTGGAGGGGTCCTCTCACAAAGACACAAGAAGTCTGGGCAACTCCATCCAGTGGCTTACAGATCAAGGAAATTAACACCAGCTGAGGTTAACTACACCATCACAGAAAAGGAGCTACTGGCGATTAAAGACGCATTCCAAGAGTGGAGACACTATTTATTGGGAGCAAGACATTACGGTGACCATGTTTACAGACCATAGAAACTTGAAATTCCTGAAATCTGCAAAAACCCTTACCCCGAGACAGCTAAGATGGTCGTTGTACTTCGCGGATTTTGACTTCGTGATCACTTTCCGACCAGGAACTAAAAATGGAAAGGCTGATGCTCTGTCAAGAATAAATATGGAAAAGCTCAAAAAAGATCAAGAATCGAAGACGATCATTCCTGAACACCAAATACTAGGGGCGGTGAGTCAAGGAACCTTCGAGGAAAAGGTAGCAGGAGCAATGTCACAGAAAGAAATGCATGATTGGGCAGAGTAAGAACCATTCCGAAAAATTCAACATGGATTACCATGGCATGAAGGAAAACTATATCTGCCTACTCTAGAGCTTCAGCAATTAGTTTTAGAGAATAATCATGAGAGTAAATTAGCCGGACACAAGGGCATACAAAAGACTGAAGACCTGATTAAAAGAAACTATTGGTGGCCACAAATGACAAAAGACATTCATTCTTATGTGAGAGCTTGCGGGGTCTGTGCGCGAGGAAAGTCGGAGAGACAGTCACCTAGTGGGTATCTCCAACCTATGCCCACACCCCCACACCCCTGGCACACAGTTACCGTAGACTTAATAGTGGACCTGCCTTCCAGTCAGAGTTTTAACACCATCTTGGTATTTGTGGATGCATTCACCAAGATGGTGCATTTTGTTGCATTAAAGGGACTTCCGGCAGCGAGAGAACTGGCTCACCATTTTGGCGTACACATAGTGCGAGCACATGGTGTTCCTCGAGTGATCATCTCAGATCGGGGTTCCCAGTTTCTTTCTCGCTTTTGGAAGGCCTTCATGGACAGTATGGGAATAGAAACCAAATATTCCACTAGCTATCACCCGGAGACAGATGGGCAAACGGAGAGAGTCAACCAGGAGCTAGAACAGTATTTAAGGCGATTTCTATTAGACCAAGAAGGGGACTGGCCAGAGTATTTGTGGGCTGCAGAGTTCGCACACAATAACGCTAAGAATGTCTCTACAGGTTTCTCCCCTTTCTATCTAAATTATGGTAGGCATCCAAATGCTTCTGTAATTGGTAAAGAAATCTCAGTCCCAGCTGTGCAGGAAATAGTACAAAATCTAGCCCAAGTCCATCAAACCGCCACAAGAAACATAATACAAGCCAAGCAGACGTACAAAAAATACGCTGACAGGAAAAGAAAGGAAGGTCCTAAACTGCAAGTAGGAGATAGGGTTTGGCTGAACGCTAAAAATCTCAGACTCAAAGGAGATAGAAAATTCCAACCAAGATTTGTAGGTCCTTACCTATAGAGAAAGTAGTTAATCCAGTGACTTATCGTTTAACCTTGCCACCAGAAATGAAGATTCATCCAGTGTTTCATGTCTCCCTACTAAAGAAAGTGTCCTCAGATGTTAGAATAAACCTCCCTCCTAAATCTGTGCAATTAGAATCCGGAGTAGAATTTGAGGTTAAAAGAATTATAGACTCTAAGAGATCAAAAGGAACAATTTGCTATTTAGTGGACTGGAAAGGCTATGGCCCAGAAGAGCGATCTTGGGAAAAATGTTCTGATGTCCATGCCCCCCGTTTGATACGATCCTTTCATCAAAAATTTCCTCAGAAACCAAGATTGGAAGGACCTCCTTTGCGAGGGGGTACTGTCAGAACCACTACTGATACGAAGCCGTCTCTTTGCACTATCAGTGCCAATCAACCAAGGGAATATAAAAAGATCCTGAAAACTCTGACTTGGAGTGAGGCCTGGGAAGTAAGGAACCTTAAGATGGCCGACGCTCAGGCAGAGTTAACGTTCTAGCTTTTCTTATTGTTTCAGAACCCTATGTGAAGCGCGCAACTTAGAACGTTGGCGCACTTCACCTGAATTCGCCACCCTAGCGGTAACATTTCCCCTTGAGTCCGAGTTAGTTTAGTGAGGGTTTTTTCCCCGTTTATTACCTGAAAGGAAGAACTTCAGAAGCGAAGTCCTCGACCGCTGCAGTGTCTTGTTGCGCGTCCGTGTGTTATTTCTATGAGAGCTCTACAGTTTTCTTGAAGTAGTGTTCGTCAGAAGCTCATGCGCAGTTCGAGAAGAGATCAATTAAATGCGCAACTGCAAGTTTGCATGACCCGCCCACCGTTTGAAGGAAGAGAAGCAGAAGCCTGAGAGTTACGCGTCTGAGAGACGTGTCAGCTCTATTCGTCGAGACAACATTTGACAGGAGTATCGAGTGAAGAGTTGAAGTCTTACGTGAAGCGACCAGAGCTAAGTCTTGAATGAAAATTAGCATTGTAGTATAAGTCATGAAGTAAATAAGAAAATAAGTGTTGTTAGTTCTTACCAAATTCTTCTCATGACGAACTGTTCCTGCAATGTGAAAGGGAAGAAAACATTAGTATTTAAAACATCACTAGGAGTTAAGAAAGGACAGGTATGATTTAGGTCTTGGAAATTAGATAGAATGCTGTGAGGTATTTAGAAAAGACAACTAAACTATTGTGTTAACTTATGGAACGACAGGCGTGAGTTAACGGAGCTGAGAAAAGGCTGTCCAACACATAGAAGAGAAGCAACACTGAGTTAGAAAGCTGGTATCTAAAAAGGGGTTAATAATACAAGAAAGTAAACACAGGGAGGTTGGGAGTTTAGTAGAAATAATGAGTCTAATATCCATTCAGCCTCCTGAACGATCCAACCAGAAGCCAGCACAGCTGAAGGAAGATAAGATCAGGAAGCAGACAACCAGTGGCAGTCTCTTCTCTTTTGTTATTTTATCCAAATCCCCCTACCCCCTCTGGAGAAGGCATTAACGCATGGTATCTCAGTGCTGCGTTGGTGGTTCTTGGAGGTGGTGTCGGGAAAAAGGCATCTCTGTTCCCGCGCATGAAAAAGGGTTTCTGACACACTCCAAATTCTTGCTTCAAACAGCTTTGGATATTCTTGCATCCGTGGATTGTGTCTCTCTATACATAAAACATAAATAACACTATTTTAGTTTATGACTTTGGACTTGAGATTCTTGTCTACTTATTAAAAAAACAATCTGATATATACCTCTTAATTCTGGGCTTGTCTCCACCAGAACATTATTCAAGAAGTAATGCAAATAAAACTCAATTACTTTCTGTAAAGGAATAAACACACCTTAGTAATTATCATCAAACATTAATATTTCAATAAAATCCTATGTTGTTCGTTTTAACTCACTTATAAATAAAAATGCTAATTGTGTAAAAAGGAGTCTTGTTTCAATATTTATATACTTTTTTTATCTTTCAGTTTCATCATATTGCCAAATGTCGGAAGGGTTGATTTCCAGTGACAAGTAAGTAATTGCTATGTTGGTTAAGTCTCGAAGTTGTAAAATAAGACAGCTAAAAGTCACCATGAACACGAGCTGGCTCAAGTTTCTACGCGCGCTTGGATTCCTTAATTGGTCATGTCTTTAAACGTCTTGCCACGAAGATTGTTTGTTACATCTTATACTATATGCAAAGCTTGTCGTTAAGTGAAATATCCAAATAAACGTAAGTGTTCCACTCGCGCTTTATCTAATTAACCGCAACCGTACTTCTCTTTCAGAACGGAGGCGCCTTTCAAATGAGACCGAAAAGCCACAAACAGGAATCCTTTGTTGCGTGGGGAAGAGTAAAGGCGTCGGACCGGAAAGCTGCCAAAGCGTCAGGGTTGCCGAGGAAACCGCTCCGAAGTCAGCCGGCAATGAAGGATTCACGGAAGAAGCGAGGACTCCAGGTGAGGGAAGAAAATAACGAGCGCAAGCGCGTTTGTCAGTGCGCTCATGGTTTAAATAGTTTTCAGGAGGGCGGGGTTCTGTAATGCAAATACAAGGAAAACACGTGCTGCACATGCACCAACAGTATTTTTGTAACAACGTGTCTGCTTATGGATGCAGCACATGAAGTACACTTTCTTACTCTGTAAAGGAGTTCTATCTTCTGTAATGTTCCATTGCACCAACAAGTACAAATGAACATTGGCAAAAACAAACATGAATCTTTCTTTTATTGTCCAACAAATAAGCACTGGTAAATACAAATGAAATAACTCATGCATTAGGCTTTCTCTTTATAGTTCTGCATGAGGTTAAGCATGGTTCTTTATACAAAACCCTAACAGTCGCTCCCCTCAAAGGCCGTCCTACCAGACGAGGTTTCGTGGATATCGCAAATAAAACTGTCTTACTAGTTTCTGTGCATGATTAAATGACGCTGGCTCCCAAGAATTCTCTGTAGCGTCATACCCTTTCCAAGCTATTAAATAATAAAGCTTTCCTTGGATTTGTTTTGCATCCAATATCCTCTGGACCTCATACTCTAAATGACCATCAATGGAAATGGGAGGAGGTGGGAGTTCTGACCGGGTTTCTGGATTATAGGGTTTTAATAAGGAAACATGAAAGGTAGGATGTATGACATAATCAGAAGGCTAGTCTAATTGCACAGTGACTGGATTTATAATCTTTTTTTATAGGAAATGGTCCTATGTATTTTGGTAGTAATTTTCTTGATCCTAACATGTTCAAATTCTTTGTTGAGAGCCACACCTTATGTCCAATTTGGTACTTTGGGGCATGTAGCCTATGTTTGTCTGCTTGCTTTTTCATTACATCTTTGCTTTTTCTTGAATGCCTAATAAATTAGAGTCGTTCAGTGACTACTGGGGTTGAGGAAGGGATTATTGTTATAGGTAATGCTCTTGGGTGATAACCATTTAAAAAATAAAATGGCGTACACTGTGTTGCTGAATGTACATTATTATTATAAATAAATTCAGCAATTGGTAATGCTTTATCCCATTCGCTAGTGAACTCAGCCATTAGATATCGTAACGTTTGTAATAACATTTGGTTTACTCTTTCCGTTTGACCATCGGTCTCAGGATGAAAAGCTGTGGAAAGAGCTATATCCATTTTTAGACTTTTACACAAATTCGTCCAAAACTTAGAGGTGAACTGACTTCCTCTGTCCGAAACAACTTTAGTTGGCAAGCCATGCAATCTCACAATTTCCTTGATAAAAATGTTTTGTCAATTCTACTGCAGTAGGAAGTTTAAATAGTGGTATGAAATGTGCCATTTTAGACAAATAATCGACTACTACTAGAATTGTTGTATCTTGTTTGCTGTAGGTAAATTAGTTATAAAGTCCAGACTGATTGTATGCCAGGGACTTGGAGGAGTAGATAATGGTTGTAATAAACCAGTAGGTGTCTTATGTGAAGATTTATTTCTAGCACAGACAGGACAAGTGTTTACATAATCCTTTATATCGGTGATCATTGAAGACCACCAAAAATGTTTTTTACAACTGTCTAAAGTCTTTTGGTAACCTGGATGACCAGCCAAAATGTAGTTATGATGCCATGTCCTAACCTGTACTTGTGAGTCTTTGGTTGGAACTAACAATAATGATTTGTGGTACAATAAACCTCCCTGTATTGAATTTTGAGGATCTTTTAACCACATTTGTGCATCCAATTTTAAATGCACTGTCTTAACTGCTTTCATAAAATCGGTTTTTAGGATTGGTGCCAATATTTTTTGTGGAGGAATGATAGGAGGACCTGTTACTTCTTTTTTAGATTCCTTTGTATAACCATATCTAGACAAAATATCTGACTGCAACTGCTGTGAACCTGGCCTATAAGTAATGACAAAATCAAAAGCACTAAAAAAAAAAAATTAACCAACGCATCTGACATGGTGTAAGTGCTTTTATAGAGCTGAAAAATTGCAAATTTTTATGATCACTAAAGATGGTTACTGGAAATTTTGTTCCCATTAAATGATGTCTCCATTCTGTGAATGCTAATTTAATTGCTAAGAGCTCCCTCTCAGCCACAGTATAATTCTGTTCAGCAGGTAGCAATTTCTTAGAATAAAAAGCTACAGGATGTAATTGACCATCTTGCGTATCTCTTTGAGACAGTACCCCTCCTACTGCCATCTGTGAAGCGTCCGCTTCAACAAAAAATGGAAGATCTGGATCTGGATGTTTTAACAAAGGTGCAGAGGTGAATTAATTTTTTAAGAGATCAAAAGTTTGAGCTGCCTGATCAGACCAAGAAAATGCCTGCCCTTTCTGCAATAACTTAGTAAGAGGTACCACAGTCTCTGCAAAGTGAGGAATGAAACGTCTATAAAAGTTGGCAAAACACAAAACCTTCTGTACTTCTTTCACTGATGTGGGCTCTGGCCAGTCTTTAATGGCACTCACCTTTTTTGGGTCCATCATTATTCCTGCTGGAGACAAACAATACCCAAGAAAATCAACTGTGTCTGTATTAAAGATGCATTTTTCCAATTTTGCAAACAAATGATTTTCTTGGAATCTGTTTAATACTGCTCTAACTTGATGTGTATGTTCTTCCTTTGTTTTAGAATGAATGAGTATATCATTGATATAAACTATTACACAAACATCCAGAAATTCATGTTACACCTCATTAATAAAATATTGAAATGCAGCAGGGGCATTACATAAACCAAAGGGCATGACGGTGTATTCAAATAAACCAAATTTTGTTTTAAAAGCTGTTTTCCATTCATCATTCTCTTTTACTCTGACTAGGTGATATGCCCCTCTTATGTCTAATTTGGTGTAAATTGTTGAGTGGCTTAACTGGTCCAACAGGACTGGTATTAAAGGCAACGGGTACTTATTTTTTATAGTAGGCTTGTTTAATCCGCGGTAATCTATACACATGCGCAAACTTCCATCAGGTTTAGGGATAAGAAATAGAGGCGAAGATACCGGGGATGTAGAATGTCGTATAAAACCTGATGCCAATAACTCATCCAAATAAATTCTCAAATATTTAGTTTCCTCTTCTGAGAGAGCATACACTCTACTATTTGGTAAGGAAGTCCCAGGTATTAGGTCTATACGACAATCGTATGATCTATGCGGTGGCAACGAACTAGCTTTCACAGGGTCAAATACATCTTTAATGTTCTGATATTCAGATGGGATACTAGGAGCAGATGTTATTGTGCTTGCACAATGTCAAAGTGTCATAGAGTCATTAGGAGCTTCTTGATAACAAGAAGCTCGAAAATAAGAAGAATCTAAAGTGACTGTTCGTGAAGCCCAGTTTATTTTAGGGTTATGCATTGTTAACCAAGGTACACCTAAAATAAGACCAAAAGTAGGTGTATCAACTAATTCAAAACTGATTCTTTCTGTATGACCATTTTGGCATACCATGGTAATTGGACAAGTTCTCTTGGTTATCATCCCTGAGGATAGTTCAGAACCATCCACAGCACAAACTGACTCAGGGTGAGTTTTCCATTCTGTGGGTATATGTAATTCTTGAGCTAATTTAATATCCACAAAATTCCCTGTGGCTCCACAGTCTAATAAGACCAGGACCGACTGTCGCAATTGAGTACTGATTATCAAGATGACTTGTATCAAAATGCCGAGGTATTCTTGGTACAGTATTGGCTAAATATTTGGAGATCTGTAGATTTTTACCACGCGTGCAAGTGACTTCCCTTCTTGACAAGTTTCTTAGTTTTCCTGCTCTAGAGGATTCACTACTTAAGGCATTTGTCTTTTTTGGTACCTTAGGTTTAATAGGACAATCTTTCGCAAAATGTCCTGACCGAGCACAATACAAACATAAATTCAGTTTTCTTCTCCTATCTTTCTCTTCTGCTGATAAAGGTCCCTTGATTGTTCCAATCTGCATTGGTTTAGATTCTGAAAGTTTATTTTCAGATTCCTTTTTATCAAGCTTTAATACTGAAAATATTGCTTCAAAACAGGTCTTATCTCCTTTTCTTTCTCCCAAACGATGATCTAGTTTAACAACCAGATCCACAAATTCTGAATACTCTTCAGGTAAATCTACAATGTGCGCGAAGGCATCCTTTAATTCATCACGCAAGCCTCTATGAAACAAAGACGTGCGCTTTTCTTCTGGCCACTGGGTTTCTGTCAATAACCTATTAAATGCAGTGACATAAGTTAACAGATCTTGATTTCCCGGATTTAAATTAAGCAACTCATTGTCACTGGCCTGAACGTAAGTATGTTTTGCAAACAATTTAGTCATTGTCCTTTTAAACAGGGTCCAGTTGTGCAAAATAGGATCTCTATCAATATATGGTATAGACCAATTTGCAGCAGTGCCACCCAAATATGAAAGTACAAAAGCCATCTTGGTTGCGTCAGTAGGGACAATTGTGGTTTGCAAATAAAATGTAACTGACTTTGACTAATAAATACATTAAACGTATTACTATCACCACAAAAGCGTTCTGGAGCAGATAACAGGACAACATTAGGCACAGCTACTGTGACTTGCACAGGTGATGAGTTTGCATCTGATCCCATAAATGTATTGAAAGTTTTAGATCTATGTCCAAAATCTGTAGATTCTCGAAAAGCACCAGAGAATGGAGCTTCCCACAAAGGCTCTCTAGGCTTATAACGAACAACTTCTTGTCGCAATGCTAAATTCTCCTGTTTTAATTTATTTATCTTTAATTGCATTTGTTGTAGCATATCCATGACGGACTTGTTTCTTTCTACGTCCTCACAGAGTGCTTGAGCCATTGCTTGGCCATCAATTCTTACGTCCTCTTCATCCATATCTCTCAAGGAGAACCTTAATTATTGTGAAGGCTTGCGCTTCTGTTAAACCTTCACTCACCTGAAATCCAGGTTGTTCAGCTTGAGAGATGTGAAGATTTGTCTCAACTGCCCTTAAGTATTCACTCCCGACCAAACTGAATTCGTAAACACAGCCGGTATGAAGTAAACTCCCAAGGGGAGGGGGAATAGGGACAAAATAACAAACAGACAGAAACACTCCAAATTCTTGCTTCAAACAGCTTTGGATATTCTTGCATCCGTGGATTCTGTCTCTCTATACATAAAACATAAATAACACTATTTTAGTTTATGACTTTGGACTTGAGATTCTTGTCTACTTATTAAACAAACAATCTGATATATACCTCTTAATTCTGGGCTTGTCTCCACCAGAACATTATTCAAGAAGTAATGCAAATAAAACTCAATTACTTTCTGTAAAGGAATAAACACACCTTAGTAATCATCATCAAACATTAATACTTCAATAAAATCCTATGTTGTTTGTTTAAACTCACTTATAAATAAAAATGCTAATTGTGTAAAAAGGAGTCTTGTTTCATTAATTATATTCTTTTTTTACCTTTCAGGTTCATTGTTGGAAATGGCCCTTTTTGCAGGGTTATTCCTAAACTTTTTGCTTTTTCCTCCTATTTTTTCCTGACCTGTGTGTGTTGGTTTTAGGACTCTGGGCACTTCTGATCAGTGCTAAAGTGCCTATGCTCTCTGTGTAAACTGTGTTTTGATTGGTGTTGCCATGATTGGCTATTTGATTTATATGTCAGTCCCTAGTAAAGTGCACTGCGAGTGCCTGGGCCTATAAATCAAATGCTGTTGGTCTCTGGGACTGTCCACAGGTGACAGGATTTTGGGAGGAAGTGGTGACGTTACTCCTGACGGTGACAGAGAGGGACTTGGAGGTAGGCCCGAGGGTCTGTTTGCTACATGGGTTTCCGCATACTGCAAAGACTAAGGTCACCAGTAGGTTTATTGACTTGGGGCTGGTCCTGGCCAAGCCGGAGATTACTTCCCATTGGAAGGCGTGGCAGGGAACTAATTTTTTACGGTGGGCTAGGCAAATGGAGAAATGGGCGGGAAGTGAGGGGACTTATAGATTGTGTCTGGCTCGACGTAGTGAAAATGAAAGATCGCACGAATGGGCCCGGGCATGGTTGGCACTCCTGGACTTGTTCAAACGCTCGGTTGTGGGAGATGGGGGAGATCGGGTGGGGGATGATGGGACCCCGGTTCCTTGAGCGCCGTGTGACAGGCTTCCCCCTATGCTCCTGAGGCACTCTCTGTTGGGATAGCTGGGAGGCGGATCCGACGAGTGGTGGGTGAGGCTTTGATGTATATGTAATTCTGATGGATACTGGCGACATGCTTGGGTGGGTGGGTAGGGTGGGGGGGTTCGTTGGGGGGGTTGCTGGGGGATGGGGCGGGGGGTATATTGGTTTTATCGCAGGCCCACTGTGGATTACTCCTGTGGATGAACTACCTCGTAGCACAGATACTGTTGGGGTGAGTGTTGTACAGTTGTGATCAGTTTGGTGGGGTGATCACTGCACTACGTCCTGATTTGGCTGGAGGGCAGAATACTGGGGAAGGAGATTGACTGCATTTTGTTCTGTGCCCTAATAAAGTCTGTTTAAAAAAAAAATCAAATGCTGTTGGTGGGCTGCAGCACTGGATTGTGCCACCCACGCAAACAGCCCGTAAAGTGTGTCTAAGGCCTGCCATTGCAGATCCTGTGTGCAGCCTGGGGCTGCCATATCGACTTGGCAAGTGCACACACTTGCAAGTCCCTAAACCTTCCCTTTCCTACATATTAGTCACCCCTAAGGTAGGCCCAAGGTACCCCTGTGGGCAGGGTGCATTGTATGTGAAAGGTATGACATGCCCTGGTGTGTGTGGCATGTCCTAATAGTGAATTACAGCCATTTTTGTTTTTCACTATTGCAAGGCTACCTGTTCTCCATAGGCCAGAATGGGCAGTTGGATTATTACATCCTATAATCCTAACTGACCCAGGGAACATGGTAGAAATTCGAGTTTAGTATGCCTGAACAGAGAATAATAAAATACATCTTTTAGTGAAGTTGGTTTTAACATTCTGAGTTTGAAAATACCACTTTTAGAAAGTAGGTATTTTCTTGCCTAACCATCCAAACCTGCCTCTGCTAGGTTGTGTATTCGCTGTATGGAGTTTGAGTGACAGGGCTGGGGAATTCCAGGAGACAGGGTGAGTCCGCCCAGTGGTGAATAGAGAGATCTGCATCTAGATGGGAGGGAGGAGTTGCACCTGGGACCTGAATAGGACTGTGCCTGCCCCCCACAGTGCTGGCTCCACCCCTGTGCTGCGTCTGATGTCTCTGCCTGCACTCTGAAAGGAAAGAAGGAGTCATGTAAACAAAGTGCTCCAGGACTGACCAGAACTGGTTTGGACTAGGCAAAGGCCTCTCTGCCTTCAGAGAACAAAGGATTTGGTTGTATAAATATTGGGGCCCAGACCCCAGAACTTTAGATTACTTCTGAACTAAGGAACCTGCCAGGAAGAAGGACCGGGAAAGCTGGAGGAGGAGTACTGCCCCTATGCTGTGTGTTGTCGGGTTGGCCTGCAGTGGTTGCTTCTGTCTTGGATAAGGAAAGGACTGGCCTCTACTTTCATCATCCTGCTGTTAGAATTTTCTCCAAGGGCTTAAAGTAGAGCTTGCCTCCTGTTGGAAGTCTCAGGGATAGAAAAGACTTCACAGAACTCGCTGGAATCAAGGAACCTGCCAAGACGAAGAGCTGGAAGAGCTGCCAGGAGGAGTACTGCCCCTTTGCTGTGTTGTTGCTTCGTTGGGTTGGCCTGCAGCTGCTGCTTCTGCCTTGGGCAGTGGAAGGACTGGACTTTCTCTACTTGTGCTGAGTATCTCCAAGGGCCTGAACTGAGCGGACCTCCTGCTAATAAGTCTCAAGGACTGCAAAGACTTCACCAACCTCTGGGTACCGCTCCTTGGAACTGCTGTTTCAGTTGCCACAGAGAAGAGGGAACCGCGACCAACTCCGTCACCGACTCCGTCGCTGGCCTTGTGTCCTGAATGCACCGCAGGCCGCACCGACTCGCCCTCCCCCGCAAGCCTTGGTCTCACTGACTCCGTCACCGAGCCGCTGCCTGCACCGCATCGAGAGACACCGCAACCCGCATCGCCACGCTTCACTTCGCTGGCCTGGGCTCACTGACACGGTCGCTGATGGCCCGACACCCGTGACGCACAGCTGTCCGGCCAATTTCCGCCAACCGGCTCTATCGCTCGCATCGCAACTTGCCAGCACCGCATTGAGCACCGGCTCACCCTGCACCGTAAGCCTTGGTCTCACTGACGCCGTCTACACGATTGTCGCCGAGGCGCTGCTCGCACCGCATCGAGGGACACCGCACCTTGCACCGCTTCCACCTTGCACCGTGACCCCGACGAACACCACAGCCGGCTCGGTCACCTGCACCGCAACCTGCCAGCACCACATCGAGCACCGACTCGCCCTGCACCGCAAGCCTTAGTCTCACCGACGCCGTCTGCATGATCGTCACCGAGCCGCTGCCCGCACCGCATCGAGGGACACCGCACCTTGCACCGCTTCTATTTTGCATCGCAACTACGACGGATGCCAAAACCGACTCTCACACACCCGTGTGAGCCGCTCTAAGAAAGGTACTGTGAACGAATCTGTCCTGCTGTTGCTGGCCCGTACCGACGAGGTCAGCGGGAACTGCGAGACTCTGTTGTTTTCAGCATCGCGGTAGGCTCGGACCGAGCTACCGACTCGTACAAACTGTGTTTTTCAACGTATTTTGCAACTTAAAGACATTTTGAGAAGTAACTGTTTTTGAAGTACTGTTTTGTGGATTTTTATCGTATTTGGTCTTGTTTATTTAAAAAAATATTGGATATTTTTCTAAAACTGGTGTGGTGTCCGTTTGTAGTGCTTACATTGTATTACTGTTGGTTTTGTGCAAATGCTTTACCCACTGCCTCTAAGATAAGCCTGACTGCTCGTGCCAAGCTACCAAGAGGGTGAGCAGGGGTTATTTTAGGAGTGTAACTCCCTTGTCCTGACTACAATGGTGGTTTCTGCCTGGCTTGGGTGCAAACCTTAGCCAACCCGAAATCCCATTTCTAACATTCATCATATTTCCAAATTTCGGAAGGGTTGATTTCCAGTGACAAGTAAGTAATTGCTATGTTGGTTAAGTCTGGAAGTTGTAAAATAACACAGCTAAAAGTCACCATGAACACGAGCTGGCTCAAGTTTCTACTCACGCTTGGATTCCTTAATTGTTCATGTCTTTAAACGTCTTGCCACAGAGATTGTTTGTTAAATCTTATACTATATGCAAAGCCTATTGTCTCAAAGATTGTCGTTAAGTGAAATATCCAAATAAACTTACGTGTTCCAATTATCTAATTAACCGCAACCTTACTTCTCTTTCAGAAAGGAGGTGCGTGCCTTTCAAATGAGACCGGAAAAGCCACAAACAGGAATCCTTGGTCTTATGGGGAAGAGTAAAGGCGTCGGACCGGAAAGCTGCCAAAGCGTCAGGGTTGCAGAGGAAACCGCTCCGAAGTCAGCCGACGACGAAGGATTCACAGAAGAAGCGAGAACTCCAGGTGAGGGAAGAAAATAACGAGCGCAAGCGCGTTGGTCAGTGCGCTCCTGGTTTAAATAGTTTTCAGGAGGGCGGGGTTCTGTAATGCAAATACAAGGAAAAGACGTGCTGCGCATGCACCAACAGTCTTTTTGAAACAACGTGCCTGCTTATGGATGCAGCACATGAAGTACACGTGCTTACTCTGCAAAGGAGTTCTATCTTCTGTAATGTTCCATTGCACCAACAAGTACAAATGAACATTGGCAAAAACAAACATGAATCTTTCTTTTATTGTCCAACAAATAAGCACTGGTAAATACAAATGAAATAACTCATGCATTAGACTGTCTCTTTATAGTTCTGCATGAGGTTAAGCGTGGTTCTTTATACAAAACCCTAACACCCGGGCGGTGGGGTCCTGGTGCAGGATTTTATTATGAACTTGGGTGGGATTCCATACCTCTGTAGAGTGGTTAACATGTATACCCATTCTAGAGTATCAAATGCTTGAAGTATATCTTACGATATACATCCTGCTCCTGCCATGGTTTCAGGGCAAGAAAACATGGAGCTGCAGAGCCGACGGATGTTGAGGGATGTGTTGTGCACAGGTATGAATCCACAATGATGATAATGGACTAATTTAGAGACGGGCGGCCAGGACCTTGCTAAGTATTTTATATTCAGTATTTAGGAGCGAGAGTGGTCTATAGTAGGATAAACTGGTGTGGTCCCTGTCGGGTTTGGGTAGAGAAGTTATTAAGGCCTGTACCATCGTGGGGAGTAAGGTCTCGGTTGTGAATGCCTCTTGTTAAAGTTTGTCAAGTCTGGGAGCTAGCAAATGAGCAAATGTGGTGTAAAGTTCCACCAGTATTCCATCTAGTCCCGGGTTTTGTTTTTGGGGAGAGCTTTTATCTCGGTGATTGAGATCAGTGCTGCTAACTGTTCTTGCATCTCAGCCGACACCTGCGGTAGTTGTACTGTGCTGAAGAAATCCTCTATCTCCAGCTGGTCTACTGGCTATGGGGCTGTGTAAAGTGCGTTATAATGTGTGTAAAAGGCTTTGTTTATCTGTTTATGTCTTTTTGGGTTGTCACGCGGTGTTGCAGGTGATTATTTCTAGAATTGGTGTCAATAGGGGGGTAACCATGAGTATCCAGGCCAATAGTGTGCCTGCCCTATCTGCTTCGGTATATATTCTTTGAGTATATGTACAGTAATCGATTATCCTCAATTGGTCTAGTAATTCTGCATATTTGATGCAGACTTCCTAAAGGTCAGTTTTAGCTGTGTCATTTTGGGTTGCTTTGTGTTCCAGCATGGCCAAAGAGTCTTCAACTTGTTTAAATTCCCTGTGCACAGTCTGATGGGCACCTACTGTCGAACTGAGTACAGTCCAGCGCAGAACCACCTTAAACGCCTCCCATTCAATCCCCACCGACAAGGTAGTTCCTGTATTGTTAGTAAAATATGAGTCGATAGCAGAGCCTATAGTAGCATGAGCCTTCAGGTGGGCACCGGCTAGGGAGCCCTCCCTCAGCATAAAGTGGCTTCTAGTGCACTGTGGTCTGAGATTGTTTTTCCAATGTATGTTGTGTGCATCACTTGTGTGAGTAGTTGTGGGCCACAGAAAATGTGGCCTATGCGAGTATGTAAGTTGTGTATTGGCGAATAGAAGGAGTAATCTCTTATACCCTCATTATGACTAAGCCACACTTCCTGCAGTGACCAGCCCAGAGCCCAGTCTCTCAAAGATTTTGCCAGTCTCATGGAGGGTGCTCCGGGGAGCGGGGATAGGGACCTATTCAGGGTGACGCTTAAGACAGAATTGAAGTCACCCACCAGTATCCAAGGATAGAGGGTCCAATCAGCTAATACTTCCCCACCTGTGTGTAGAATGTTTCTTGGCTCACATTGGGTGCGTATAAACTGCCCAGGACTAATGGAATACCATCAAGCTTGCCGCAAACTAATATATAATGACCTTCCATGTCAATTTGTGTTCCAAGCGCTTCAAATGGGATCCCTGCTCTGGCCCAAATTGCTGCTTCTCATGCAAATGCCGAGTACGTAGTGGTAAATAATTGACCCCTCCACTTTTTCTGTAATCTAAGGGCTTCTGATAAGGATAAATGTGTTTCCTGTAAAAATATTATTTGTGCCTTCCGTCTAGCTAACTGGGCATGAATCCTGTCATTTGTGCAACGATCCCATGCCCCTTATATTCCATATGGTATAATTATACAGAATAACTGTCGCCATGTATTTTTCTCTCTCAAATGCTACCTGCCCCACTACTATGATGTTTCACTCTATTGGGATGACTTTTATACCCCGTCAGCGTCCCTTCAAAACTTCCCAATACACGGTCCAACTGCAAAACATTGTTCGACCAAACAACTAAAAGAACTTTAGACTCAATTAGGCCTGCTATTTGTGCCATTACAAAAGGGGTCATTGTGGCTTAACAGTTCTTGTGCTCCCACAGCTATCGGAGGATGAAAATCTGTCCAGCGGGGGTGATGGAGCCCA
The DNA here is from genome assembly GCF_964204655.1 of Triturus cristatus. Classification (NCBI taxonomy): domain Eukaryota; kingdom Metazoa; phylum Chordata; class Amphibia; order Caudata; family Salamandridae; genus Triturus; species Triturus cristatus. Next base: position 279,911,719 of record NC_140590.1, read on the forward strand.
CCCGGGCCCACCCACTCCCACCTCCGGTCCACAGAATAACCAAATGGATGAAAGAGAAGTTTACAAAACATCAGTCCGGATCCCATTTGTCCTTATCTAGTTAACAACACCATATGGCTGCCGGCGGAGGCAACAGGACGCCAGAGGGCGGAACCGTAAAATTTACTGTTGGACCCCGCCCGTTCAACGCTACACTTAGGGATCCCCTGCCACTAAAAGAAAAGGGGGGTCTCACCTCCACTTGGGTCAGCTTTCTCGTTTCTGTTCACTTACCTATCTAGTGTCGAGTCCAGGCAGTTCTTTGATATGACATGGTGGAAGTGGCCCCGAACAGGCTCCATATATACCATCTGTTAGTTTTGCTGCCCCTTAAGTCAACAAGTCATACGCCGTTTGCGGCGTTATAGAGGGAAAAATTAAACGATTATGATCCGACTCCGATTGAGCGGTATCCCCATTGGAGCATTCATCATCTGTGCTCTGCCGGGTATCACTGAACGAGCAGCTGAACGTATCGCTGACCGTTGCTCCTCTAACATTTGTCCGGGTGTGGGTCCTAGGTCTTATCTTTTCTACGTAGTTTTGGTCTCGAAATTCAGGTGGGTGTTTCGCCTTTCTAGAATCCTTGTCATGTTTACGGGTCACCTCTATTGTCGAAATACGGAAAGGTGTGTTCCTGCCATTCCCAGGCCTCTCCTGGTGTGTCAAAATAGTGGCTTTGTTGGTCATGTATTATCTTGAGCTTTGCGTGGAATTAGAGGGCATATTTCAGATTGAGTGTTCGTAGTTGTTGTTTGATTCCTTGGTATGACGCATGCTTCTTTTGGACCTGAAGAGTGTAATCCGGAAATTGGGAGATTCTCACGTTTTCATGCGTACTTTCTCGGGCCGATTGCAGAATGCGATCCCGGTCCCTGTAGTTAAGAATACGTCCAACTATCGGTCATGGAGGGGATCCTGGTGCACTCTTTCTGGTGGAGACTCGGTGGGCTCTTTCGACACTGAAAGCTACAGAGAGTTCTCCCGGGAGCATTATTGTTCGGAGACAGTCCTCTATGTAGCTAGTGGCATTTTGACCTTCACTTCATTCAGATAGCCCTATTACACGTATATTGTTAAGGCGTGAGTGCCCTTAACATTATCCATTCTTTTTCAGAGTATCATGACTTGGTGGTGCAGCCGTTCAACTGTTTCATTTTGGTCTTCCGGCAATGGTGTCAGCTCTTGTAGTGTGGCAGTATTGGTGGTTACCTTGTCCGCTAGTTTCTTGTGATCAGCTCTGATGAGGGTAATTTCTGTGGTCAGTGTTGCCAATCGTGTTTCCATAGCCTTTCGTGAGTTTCTGATTTCCAGGCAAGCTCTAATCCAGCTTGCCTGGATTAGAGCTGTCCAATGCCTGGGCCGTCTCTTCTGATAGTATACTACCAGGGAAGGAGGATGTCGTCAATCGTGTCGCTTCGTCTGTATCTTGTTGCTTTCTCTTGGTGCGGCCCATTGTTGATCTTCACCTTTGTAGTACACTGAGTTGCAGACTAACGAGAACTGTTTTACTGCACAGTGGTAGGAATAGGTGGGCTCTGCTCCTCTTGCAAAGTTGTACCAAGTTCACCACAGTCCGACTCCACCAGCAATGCCAGCCGAATGGGACTCTGGAATTTTGAATGCTCTGTTTAGTTATGGCTTCCTGGTATATCGTGATGTGGCGCCAGGAGCAGGAAGGATGCACAGTTCTGTATGGCCGTTACAGCGACGGGACTGTAGATTAGTATTGCACGCCTACGTCTGGAAAGCCGTCTGTCGTACGTGAGGTTAACGTACTTGGTGGTCAGAAGGAAGCAGTCCTTCCTCTGTGTTTGTCTCGCCTCCTGACGTCGTGGCCAATCGGATGCCGTGGTCGGCCGTGACGTCAGGGGGCGGGTAGAAGAGCGGGGAAGAGCGCTATCGAGGGTAACGGGCGGTTGTACTCCCGCTTGCTCCTCGTGGGCCTTATTTGTACTTGCAAATAAAGTTATTTTCCTCCCAGCATTTACGCCTGGACCCCTCATTTCTGCCACTACAAATGGCGACGAGGGTTAAAATTTGCGGTACGGCCCACGAGTGAGTTCTGCTTTTCCTACGCCTCGGGCGCTCCCCTGTTGCTGCCGTGCAGCCTGCTGATGGGTTTCCCCCTGTGATCCTGCGGAGGCTCCCGCTGAAGTCGTCTCCTACCTGCTGATGCCTGCCTGGTGCTGCCTGTCTACCGGCGAGTTCCAACATCGCCGTCTGCTGCCGACAGTGTTCCCTGGAGTGCCTCGACCTGCCTGCCCACGTGCGCGCCTCGCGGTGAGCGGCTGCGGTTCTCTGATCTTCGGTGGCCATCCGGCTGCCATGTGGTGCCCAGGCGGTGTGCTGCGAGGTCCGATCAATCTGCCCTGGTGGGCGAAGTGCCTGTACCTGCCTTGGCTTCGGGTGGTGTGCCCAGTTCTTCGAGCTGCTGGTGGTGCCTGTTCTCCGGTGATGGCGCTGCCCGTCAACATCTGCGTGCCTCCCCTGTTCCTCGAGTCCCCTGGTAAGCCGTGCACGAAGTGGAAGGGGTGGCTGCGCACATTTGAGAACTACATCATTTCCATAGACGGTAAGGGGTATAGCCCCGAGCGCAAGAAGGCACTGTTATTCGGACTGCTAGGGAAGGCTGGCCAAGAGGTTTTCGACAGCTTACCAGTGTACGTGAACCCCCCGGGGGCCCTCGCTCCTCTGAATGAGTATCAGGAGGCGGTTAAGCGGCTTGAACTGCAGTATTCCGAGGAAGGTAACATCATGGTGGGGCGCCACAAGTTTGCACTGCGGAAACAGGATGAAGGAGAGACTATCGAAGAGTACATTGCATGCTTACGCGTTTTGGCCCAAGACTGTGAATTTGCGGAGATGACTGATACATACATCAGGGACCAGGTGGTGTTCTACTGCCATTCCAAGAAGGTGCAGGAACGGTTGCTGTCTTGTAGGAACCCTTCTCTAAAGGATGTGGTGGCCATTGCGAAGGCCATAGAAAGGTCCATGGTGTCCACTAGGGAGCTTGCAAGCACGAGCCAGGCCTCAAATGTGTTCTACGTGCAGGACAAACATAAGAGTGCGCCCAAGACTCCAGACAAGGCGTCGAGCGATAGAGGGGGAGGCAGGAGGCCGCTCGCTTGCTTTAGATGTGGGGCACGGGATCACTTGGCGGACAGCAGGGTTTGCCCGGCTCTGACCAAAAGCTGCACCAAGTGCGGGAAGGTGGGCCACTTCGCGGCGGTGTGTAAAACCAGGAAACCTGGGGGGGGGGTATGAAAGTGAGCTCGGTGAGCGATAGCGATGTGGATGCAAATGCGGACATAGTGCTGTCCATTGATGCTGTGGACGGCAGAGTGAAGGGGCCCATTGGCTCCGTCCTGATTGGTGCCGTTGAGCTGCCATTTACGGCTGATTCTGGTTCCCCTATTACCTTGATATCTGACACGACATTTGAAATGGCAGGGTGTGCGACTGCGTGAGACGGATGTGAACCCGAAGGCCTTTGGGGAACAAGACATAGTGATGAAGGGGTACTTCTGCGATACTCTCACCTTTAGAGGGCGAACTGTAAAGACAAAGATCTATGTGGCCGAGAAGGGGAGGAGCCTGGTGGGGTGGATGGACCTGGCGAAGTTGGGTGTGATGCTAGTCCCTGGGGCTGACGATCCCATAGTTCTGCGGGACGACTGGGTCAACTATGTCCAACCAGATGAAGTGCATGGCGGGTTGGCTGATGTCATTGGCAAATTTGAGTCCGTCTTCAAAAATGAGGTAGGATGTGTGAGAGGATTTGTGCACGCCATACAGTTGAAAGAAGGGGCGGTGCCGATAAAGCATAAAGTCATAACAGTCCCCCTCTCCGTTAGGGAGGAGCTGAAGGCTGTCCTAGATAGGTTGAAACAGGAAGGTGTGATAGAGGAAGCAGGCGCATCAGAATGGGTGTCCGCGATTGTGGTGTCCAAGAAGAAGAGGACAGGGGACATTCGGCTGTGTGTGGACCTGCGGTCCTTGAACAAAAGTACCCTGGTGAACTGCCATCCGCTACCCAACATTCAAGAGATTCTGTAATCCACGTCAGGGTCGAGGTTCTTCACACTGATCGATTTGAAATCGGCATACCACCAGGTGTGCCTCACGGAGGAATCCAAGAAATTGACCACCTTCATCACCCCGTTCGGAACGTACAGGTACGTCCGGCTTCCCTTCGGCCTTGCATCGGGTGTCTTCCAGAAGTTGATGGATCTGCTCTTCTGCGGTATGGAGGGTGTCGAGGCATTCCAGGATGACATACTAGTCCACACGCAAGATGAGAAAGGGCACTTGGAGCTGCTGGGCAAGGTACTGGAGGTGTTGCGGGAGAAAGGGATGACGGTCTCGAAAGACAAATGCAAGTTCATGGAGAGCAGGATCGAATACCTGGGGCACGTTCTGACCCCGGAGGGCATTGCGCCCAAGGAGGACCTGGTGAAGGCCATACAAGATGCCCCCTGTCCCGAAGATAAAGACGCCTTACGATCGTTCCTGGGGCACAGCGAATATTACTCGAAGTTCATGCAGGGTTACGCGACCACGGTGGAGCCTCTGAGGAAACTGCTGCGGAAGAATGAGAAGTACGTGTGGGCGCAGGGACAACGCGCTGCCTTCGAATCCGTCAAGCAGGCCATTGTTGCGGCTCCGGTGTTGCAACCGTACAACAAGGACCGCCGGAATGTAATCACGGTCGATGCCAGCGCCAAGGGTATCGGCGCAGTGTTTTGCCAATTCCAAGGGAAGAAGGAGAACACCGCTGCATTCATATCCCGGTCACTGAGCGACACCGAGAAACACTACAGCACCATCGAGCGCGAAACACTCGCATGCGTCTGGGCAGTGGAAAAACTGAAGAACTATCTGTGGGGCAAGGAGTTCGAACTGGTTACGGATCACAAACCCTTGATTTACATGATGGACGGTGAGGGCCGCGGTAATGGAAAGGCCAGCTCGAGGCTTCTGCGCTTACTGTCCAAACTGCAAGAATACCACTTTGTCATTAGACATATCAAGGGCGGCCTTAACAACAGGGCGGATTGCCTATCGCGCCTGCCAGTGACTGGTGGGGAGGATTGTTCCCTGGATGACACGGAATGGGTGGTGGCAATGGTGGACGCGACGGCCATTTGCGATGGGTCCATCTCTGAGGAGGAGTGGCTGGCGACTCAGGAGAAAGATATGACTATTCGAAGGGTGATGGACCACATGACGACTCATTGGCCTCCGGTCCGGAACTTGCACGGAGCACTCAGAAGTTTCCAGCAGATAAGCGCTGAACTTACTATTGAAAACGGCTTCTTGAAGAGGCATGAGCTGTTTGTGCCCCCGGAAGGTCTGAGAGACAAGCTAATCAGGATAGCCCACAGGGGTCACCCGGGCAGTACTGCCACAAAACATCTCCTCAATCAATACTACTGGTGGCCAGGGATGTGCAGCGATGTATGCAGCTTCATAGACCGATGCGGACCGTGCTTGAGAGCCGACAAACATTGGAAGACGGCGAAGGGGGAGCTGCAGATGGTGGACATACCGGTCGGCCCATGGAGCAAGATTGCCATTGATTTCGCAGGCCCGTTTGCCCTCCTGCCGGACGACTGCAGACATCTCATTGTTCTTACGGATTACTTCTCCAAGTGGATCCACTACAAGTTCGTCAGGGAGGTAACCACTGAACGGGTAATCAAGGCGCTGAAGAAAATCTTCGCGATGGAGGGGCAGCCGAAGATCATGGTTTCTGACAACGGCACCCAGCTGGTGTCCAGGCAGATGACGGAATTCCTGGCCAAGCTAGGGATCAAGCAAGAGAAGACTCCACTGTACAGCCCGAAGAGCAATGGGCAGGTCGAGCGGATGAATAGATTCCTCAAAGAAGGCGTCCAACAGGCTGTCGCGTCCCACATGGATGTGAAAGCGTTTTTGGCAGACAAGGTGCACACTTTTCATAATACACCCAATGAAGTCACCGGGCACACACCGTTCTATTTGATGAGAGGGAGAAGGTGCATGAGCGAGCTTACCCCCAAATTTAATAAGTGGTATGACGTGAAGGATGAAAATGAGGGTGTACCTGATGAGAGGTTGAGAGTCAAGGAGCGAATTGTGGCTAAGCAAGAAAGCAACAAACGGTATGCTGATATGGTAAACAGAGCCAAAGCACAAGAAATTGCGCAGGGAGATTGGGTACTGGTGAAGAAACCTAACAAAGTGATGAAGGGAGAATCTGTATTTCAAACCCCTGTACGTGTGCAAGGAACGACAAGAGGGGCAGTGTGTTTGGAAGGAGGGGGATGGCGTAGTAAGGACGACATAGTCAAGCTCAAAGCTGGTCAAGAGGAAATCATCAGGAGAGGCGGTCATGTGTGTGAGACCGAGAGCGATGGCGGTGTGCTTGAATGACAGTATAATGAGGCCGCTGGCGAAGGCATGTGCGATGATGAGAATGGGGGTAATTCCCCCATACAAGGATGCACCGGACGAGGAAGCGCAGACAAGAGTGAGGGTGTGAGCGCTGGCGGGGTGGGACAACCCCAGTATGTTACTCCAAGCAGGCCGACAAGGCATATCAGAGCACCCAAGAGATTCGAAGACTTTGTTATGAGATGATATTGTGTGTGATTCTTTAGTTTGTTAAGAAGGGAGATGTCGTACGTGAGGTTAACGTACTTGGTGGTCAGAAGGAAGCAGTCCTTCCTCTGTGTTTGTCTCGTCTCCTGACGTCGTGGCCAATCGGATGTCGTGGTCGGCCGTGACGTCAGGGGGCGGGGAGAAGAGTGGGGAAGAGCGCTATCGAGGGTAACGGGCGGTTGTACTCCCGCTTGCTCCTCGCAGTGGCGGTCCGTCCATTGGGGGCGTTGGGGCGTTGCCCCCCCGACCGCTCCCCGTGCCCGCAGCTTCCTCGGCGTCTGCCGCGTCTCTGAATTTAAGTAAACTCTCAGTTTACTTACGTTCAGAGACGCTGAGGGAGGGAGAACTGTCAGTCAGAATGACGTTGGACCGCCCACCCCCTTCAGAGTCTGAAGGGGTGGGCGGTCTGGCGTCATGTTGACTGACAGGCAGCCAGCAGCACACAAGTGCACATGAGTGGGGACGGAGGGCGATTTTTGCACCGTGCCCAGTCATGCGCACTCGTGTTTACAAAGGCTGGCGCATGCCCATTAGGAGAGCGAGGGTTGAGCCTCGGTCTCCAATGGGTAGGCGGGCGGAGCGTAAGCCTGCTCTAAGCCAATCCTGGTGCTGCTCCAGCACCAGGATTGGCTGAGAGGGGGCTTGCAATGCATGCCAGCACTGATGGGCTGTTCCAGTGAGTAGGCGCCAGAAGTAACGGAAACGGACCCGAGGCGGCGCGGACGGTGGACCCGGACCTGCTCAGGACAGGTAGGATTTAATTAAAAAAAACGTCCCCCCCTGCGCGCGACCCCCCCCCCCCCCCACACGACACGAGGCACGGCTGCAAAGGAATTGAATAGTTCTCGTTTTTGTTATAGTATTTCTTAAGGTCATAATCTATTTAGCAGGTTATTTCGTCGTACAGCACAAGTTCTTAGTCCCAAAGTTCTTATTTGCAAACAGATGATGACATTCAATTATTTATTCGGAGGGGGCAAGATTAAAACCTTTTACGCTACATGCCCACTCTACATCTGGGGGGCTTTCAACTTCCTTCTATGTGTAATTTCGACCTGGCCCTTCATCTTTCACAATTAGTGTACCTCCTAGCACGACCTGGTCTATCTCCGCTGTGGGTATCTCTGTAAAACGAAGCACATGAGCGCTCCAGGTTATTGGGCAGTGCGATATGCACACAAAGGGTTAATGAAGACGTCCACTGATGAAGTATCTAAAGCAATATTTGTCCATTGGAATTCTGAAAAAGATTTGCTACTCTCGGTGCAAACTTTGCAATTTCATTTTATGTTTAATCACATGAAATTAAAGGCAGACGATGTACTTCTCCAAAGTTTCAGGGATTGAAAGGAGTTCACAAACTGAAGAACAGCTAAAGAAAAATGCTTAGGGGTCAATCTGCATTTACTCACTGGCGACCCAATCTGGCACTGGACTACATTACACCAGCCACGATATAGAGATTCCTCAGAGACGCGATGCTGAAATGTTGATAGTTTAAAATTTGACACAATTGGTATTGGTCCCCTTTGTATCTACAAAGATCAAGGATGTTTCCCTACTCTCAGTGCTGCTGGTGTAAAAGCAAACATCTCTGTATTTTCAGTTTTTCACTTTGTCCTTTCCCCACGTTTTAGTTGTTTTGACACAGGGTAAAATAGCCTACTGGTTCCATGTAATCTTTTGTTTCACACAACTGTGTCCCTCTGTAAATAAGAGTATTAGGAAACTTTGCATTACATTTTCTTAGTAATGACGTAGACTCCAGGAGAAAAGTTACTTTTCTATACCAACGTCTGTTTTCCTTTAGCACTGCCGCTTTAAAATAGTGTGAGGCCGGAGAAATAAGTAACTGCTCGCTCCACTTAAACGTTATATGAATGTTGGAAATACAGCAAGAATTGACAGAAAGAGGTGACCCATATTGGAACAATGACTCTGTGTCTTTTCCTGGAAAACTGTTTTCTGCTATTGAATGTGTTTTTGTTTGCCTTGATTGTGTGAACCAGCACATTGATCCTCCACAAGGTTGATATCTGGAAGCAAGAAGGGTTCATGTGTGTTGCTTTTTTCTGAGGTTGCTGAGTACTAAGAAGAATTTTGCATTTTGAATGATGAACCTCGATCTGAAACTCTATGGTATAGCATGTAATTCGATTTGCGTCTGTCCTGGTTTATTGCACAGCTTGACCTGATTGGTGGTAATTTTCAGGTCACACTGTGAAAGTGGCCGCTCTGGCATTTCATAACTATGTGCCCTCGAAAAAAAAAAGTGCTTTGTGAGTTTGTCACCAATGTGATGATATATGTCAGACTTGCGTGTCGCGGCATCTTTTTCATTCCTTTTACCGTTCCGGTTAGCAGGGAAAGTGCGTAGTTTGATGCCAATGTATATGGCACATTTCTTACTTACATAGTGTTAACATGTGCAGAAAGTGACAGAATAATGAAATACTACCCTGCATTACACTGTAAAATGTAGTCAACCCTGCTGCATTATTTGGTACTTCCTGTTGCATAATTCCAGAGGACCTGATTAAAGTGCTGCTGCTCTTCCGGTCCTTGAGAGAGGTGGAGAGAAGCAAAGGAGAGAGATGGGAGGGTAATAGGGGTCATAACGGAGGCTGGGGCATTGCTGGGTGTATTGTATTAATAACCTTCCTGCTTCCTCATATTTGCTTGAAAATGCTCCATTTATCCTCTATTTTTTCAAAATTTTCTTGGGGGAGAACCCCCGATCCCCCCGAAGGTTGTTTAGGCTTGCTTGCTAGGCTCGCTCGCCTCGGTGCAGAACTGTCATAATTTAACGCCCCCACCACTTTCAAATGTCACCAGCCGCCACTGGCTCCTCGTGGGCCTTATCATTTGTACTTGCAAATAAAGTTATTTTCCTCCCAGCATTTACGCCTCGACCCCTCATTTCTGCCACTACACCGTCTTGAAGCGAACCCGACCATGGACTTGGGCTGAGTTGTGTGGCCTAAGGTCTCCCTGTGCTGTACCCCGTGATTCCTCTCTGTAAGTTCCCTTCACAAATACAGTCTCAGCCGGTGTACAATGGAGGGACCACTGCCTGCTGCGTTTCCACACTGCAGCGCTGGACACTGTAATGAGGGCATGGAGCCACAGCCACCTCCGCAGAAGAAATGGATAATCGGGTCCTAACAGTGCGTGACTCTGACGTCCGAGCACCGTGTTCAGGCGGGAACTGAGGGACTCCGCACCAGGATCGCAGGATGCCCCTAGGCGCCTCCCCGCAGTCACCACAAAGATACTCTGAGCAGCCGGTGCATGGCGCTGCTTTATATCCCCTGGTTCATTGCAACTTCCAGGCGGCCCCCCGCCAATCGGGTGAGGGGGACAACCCTGTCACGGCAGGCCTTGCGCGCCGGGTGCGCTGTAATGCACCATCGTGCTTCAGCGTTTGTCGGCTTCCAGCTTCCAGTTGCAGGCAAATCGCTCCCCCCACCTCCGCCAACAACAGCCCCATGGTCCACATCATGGGTTCACAGTGCAGGATCAGGCCGATGCTCCCCTGAATGTGCCGGTGTGGAGGAGATGTCAGGCCCCACTCGGAGCTGCTCGATTAAGCGTCCGTTATCTTTGGAGGTTAGGCACGCCCCTCCTTCATTACATAGTTATATGAATAAAAAAGTACACCCTCTTACTATTCCATAACTTACATATCCTATTGTCTTGCCTCACTATGGTATGTCGCAGTGGTTTAAATAAATCTCATTCCCATGATACTCACCTCAGTCAAGAGTGTAGCTAAAGATCTCTGCCAACATGTACCTCTACTATTGGTTTGTTTTGTTTCACTATGCTTCGTAAAATTCTTTTTTTGTTTCTCAACTTATCCTCAAGTTGGCAGGCACTAATGTTCTCCCATATTTTGCCCCAATGGCTGTGATTGTGAAAAGTACTGGCTATTATTCTAGAGGATAAAATACCAACATGTCAGAAAAGGTTTTAACAAAAAAAGTATTTTTCTACAAGTCTAACTGTTTAGGGACAACCAGTTTGGCTATAGTGGCATTTCATTCTAACCACATTCTTTCACGTCGCAAACTGCAACAACCAACGTTAAGTTCCCTGAATAAGGTTCTAATAGCTCTATAAAAGAGGAAAGGGCGCAGTAATATAAAGTCCAGAACAGTCTCCGTTTTCTTGTTTGCTTGGCTACATGACGGTTTCTGAAATCTAGCCATTCGATATACACACATCACTGGTGCACAGGTGACACTGGAAGTATGGGGCTATCTCTGAAAGCATTCAGACTATTTTTAAACTTTGCTCCAACGTGCTTGGCCATCAGAAAATATATCTATAGGAAGAGAAAACAAAATGGGCAACTCTGCAATATGGATCGAAGGCAGAATGGGTTCTAAATGTCATCAGAACCCTTCCATAGCAATGTAGGACCATATTATAGGTTACTTTTTTTACAATATTTAATTGATGTTGGTACACCTTAGAAAGACTGCACATTTGAGCATCATCCATTACATTTTTAGTATTTGTTATTTGCTTGGGACAGCCAGATGTATCTGTCAATGTTTTGTGTGTTTTCTTGTGAATAGACATGTCAATATCTTTAAAATGTGTTTCCATGCAACATGTATTATTAGTGGAATTTTAAATAGAAATCAGCACTGTGAAGAAACAAGCATTCCAAATTGTGCTTTTCTTCTTTAGTGCAAGTTTAATAACACTTAACATGGGAAAAGAAGTGCAGTGTGGGACGGTGCTTTTAACGTTTTGCTGACAGGGTTCTGTATATGTTTAGTTTCAGACACTGTGGAGGATTCATTCGTACATGCTCGCACCACCTTGCAAATAGTGAGCTTGTTGTGTGTGCTAACTAGTGCCCTGAGAGAAGCATTGTTAGTGTTAATTTTTTAAGCAGCACTAAAATAAGAACAAATGCTATTGTTAACCATCGATGTAACCATAACTGGAAGTTACATTTTATGGTAATGAAGTGAGCACTGTAAATTACGTAAGGAATATGCTAATTACCCTGTAAGCATCTCTTTGTTACATTTAGGGGCATATTTACAAGTCACTTTTCACAACGTTGTGGCGACAGGGGCATTGCCTTATTAATAAGGCAGCATTAAGCCACTTAATGTGGCTTAACGCTACCTTGTAAATGAGGCACCCTTTCACGCTACACTTAGCGTGAAAGGGATGGGCAATAGGTGTTGCAGTGTATCACCCATTGATTTTGACGCTGGCCCATATATACAAGGGTGGCATAAATATGGGGCAGTACCAAAATTAAGACCAGGGAAAACCTGGTCTTACCCTGGCGCAACGAGGAGAAATTTTTAATTTCTCCTCGTTTTTGCTGTTTCCATGTGCTGTGTTGTGCAGCTCACATGGAAACAGTAAAACACCATTGATTGTTTATGTGCAGGAAGATGTTCCTTTCTGCACATAAACAATCATTAACAAAATTACGTTTTGCAACTTTCATGTGTGTTGCATTAAGCAAAACATATAGAAGTTACAAAACACCATTTAAAGGTTGTTTATGTGCAGGAAGGTGTCCCTTCCTGCACGTTAACAATCTTCCCCTGCAACGCAGACACCCTTGCACTATGGTAAGGGATCTATAACAAACATATGTATGTCTTTTACAGATACATCGTTACCGAAGGAAAGTAACTTGTTCATCTGAAAGAGACAGTTATAGATTCCTTACCTTTAGAATAGATACCCCAGCAATACCAACCCTGGAAGAGGGTCTGTGAACTAAGTTCACACCAAAAAGTCCTGGAGGACTGAACGGGCAAAATAGCCGTCCTTCCGGACTTGGCTGTCCAGGCAGTAATGTCTGGTGAACGTGTGCAAGGATGCACAAATGGCTGCCTGACAGATATCAAGAAGTAGGACTTCACGTGCCAATGCAATGGTAGCTGCCGTAGCTCTAGTGGGATGAGGACGGAGCCCAACTGGAGATTTTAATACAAATGACAACCCATCAAGAGATGGTGCGCTTTTGAACAGCCTGGCCTTTCTTGGCACCTACATAGCCAACAAAGAGTTGATCATCCACCCAGAAATCTTTTGTGTGGTCAATGTAGAAGGATAGTGCACGTTGAGGGTCCAGACGGTGGAGTCTCTCCTCCTCCTTGGAAGGGTGTGGCGGTAGGAAAAAGGCAGGCAAAGTGATTGTTTGTCCTATGTAAAATGGTGTAACCACTTTAGGAAGGAACGAGGGCCTCGTCCTAAGCACCACTTTGTCCGGATGCACAGAGAAGAAAGGGGGCTTAAAAGTTGGAGCTTCAAGCTCACTCACTCTGCGAGCAGAGGTGATGGCAACAAGAAAGGCAGTTTTCAGAGTGAGGACTGTTTTAAAGAGACTCGAAGGGAGCACAAATAAGTTAAGTTAAAACAAGATTCATGTCTCACTGGGGCATTATGAAAGGAGATGGAGGAAAGAGATGAGTAATGCCCGTAAAATATATATTTACAGTAGAGGACTTGAATAAGGAAGGCTGATCGGGCAGCCAAAGGAAGGCAGATATAGCTGCAAGATAGCCTTTAAAAGTGCCCAGAGCAGAGCCCTGCGAGCCGAAGAAAGTATATAGAAGAGGAACTCTGCAAGAGGGGCAGAAAGGGGATCCGCAGCCTTAGCTTTTCACCATGCCCTAAACTTATTCCATCTGCAGGTGTATACCATTTTAGTGGAGGGACGCCTGGCTGCCAAGATGACATTACAGACTTCGGGTAAAAGGCCAAAAGCTATCAACTGCGACGCTCAATCTCCATGCAAGGAGGTGGAGGCTGGACAGGTTCAGGTGAAGAACCGCCTCCTGCTGCTGTGACTGAAGATCCTCCAGAAGAGCAGTCTGAGTGGAGGATTGATGGCCATGCTCAGAAGCTCTGGGTACCAGACTCTTCGTGCCCAGTCTGGAGCCACAAGAATAACTTGGGCCCATCACGTGTGATCCTCTTCAGCACTGTGGACAGAAGTGATACAGGCAGAAAGGCGTACAGGAGGCCGTAGATCCACTCGCAACGAAAAGCGTCCCCGAGCGAGTGCTACCTTGGAAAGTCCAACGTGCATTAGTGGTGACACTGCGCATTCTCTTCTGTGGCGAACAGATCTAGCCAAGGCTCTACCCACTACTGAAAGAGACCTTGCACCGCCTCTGAGTGAAGATATCATTTGTGATCTACCAGGCACTGACAGCTGAGTTAGTCCGCCCTGGCATTCAGAGAACCTGCCAGGTGTTGAACCACCAGGGACATGTCCTGATTTTCCAGCAATGTATGGAGGCAAAGAGCCTCTTGACATAGGGGCCACGACCCCACCCGCCCTGTTTGTTGCAGTACCACATGCTCGGAGCTCCAACAAGTTGATATAGAGCTCGGACTCTGACCGAGAACAGACTCCTCTGATCTCTGCCTCTCTCAGATGGCCGCCCCATCCCACGATCGCCCGGAGCTCCAACAAGTTGATATGGAGCTCAGACTCTGCCAGAGAACAAACTCCTCTGATCTCTGCCTCTCTCAGATGGCTGCCCCATCCCAGGAGTGAAACATCTGTCACTACTGTGAGGTCTGGTTGGGGAAGGGAGAGGTATCTGCCTCTGACCTAGGATAGGAAGCAGGCCTTTGTCCTTTTTGGGCACCAGAAAGTAGTGGGAATAGCAACCACAACCTACTTCTGGTGCATGGGCCCTCTTGATAGCCCCCTTGGTCACGAGCTGAAACTTCCTGGTAGATAAGCACCAAATGATCATCCAACATGTGATCGAAAGACGGTGGCATGGAGGGAGGAGTAGCCTCGAAGCGGAGGGAGTAGCCCCTTCGGACTATTTGCAAAACCCACCTGTCCGACGTGATGGATTGCTAGTGAGGGAGATGATGGTGAATCCTGCTGCTCACTGGCTGTTGATGGCCCTGAAAGGTCAGACTAGGAAGGGTTGGAGGCTGCTGCAGGGGGGGGAGGGGTGGACTGGCCCGCCCACTATGTCCCAGACCTGCGAGCCCACTGGGTCCCAAGTCCGTGGCCACGCAGAGGCTGGGTAGCTTGTGTGACCTGGTGGCTAGACTGGGCTGGATGCTCCTTCCGTAGCCACGAAAGGGACAAAAAGCAGACTGGAGTGGACTGGAAGGCGAAACGAGGCCCAAAGATCTGGCCGTAGCCTGAGAATCATTAAAGTGTTCCAACGCCGAGTCTGCTTTGTCACCAAAGAGGTGATAGCCATCAAAAGGCATGTCCATCAAGGTAGACTGGACAGCCCCAGAAAAGCCAGATGTCCCCAACCAGGTGTAGCGCCGAAGGGCTACCAACGTGGCAATCATTCTGCCTAGTGAGTGGGTGGTATCCAGTCCACATCTGATTGTGAATTTGGCTGCGTCTCTGCCATCCCCTTCTGTCTGGGAGAGAATGGCCCGGGCCTCCTCCGGGCACTGAGGCAGTACTTGCACAACCGAGTCCCAGATGGTTTGGGGGTATCGGCCCAAGAGGCATGTGGTATTCACAGACCGCCGTGCTAAGCTGGAGGAAGAAAACATGCGCTTCCCAAGGTGATCCAGCTTCTAGGATTCCCTATCTGGGGGAGTAGAAGGGAATGCGCCCTTGGAAGAAGATGCTTGGACCACCAAGCACTCGGGGCAAGGATGTTGGGTGAGGAAAACTGCATCGCCCGGGGCCGGGCAATGGCAGCGGGTGATCGTCCTCTCCACAGAAGCCCATGTGCTGGACTTGGACCAGGTGCCCAGAAGGACTTCATTGAGGGCTTTATTGAAGGGCAGGTTAAAGCACCTCTGTCAAGAGGTTAGTCCTGACCCCCACTGAAAGGAGCTCAAAGCACAAGACCTCTGGCGCCCTTCTCACCACCAAGTCATAGACCGACCGCAACCGTCTATCCGCGGAGGTAACCTACAACTTCTACTTAATAAGTGTGAATGTAGATGGATTACCCGCTGTAAGTCGGTTACGCATGGGTTAAATTCCCTTGATGAGTGGAACGCAGCTATTGTGTACATCTAAGATCGTTATTCCCATGGTGTGGTTCATTACGATATGGTGTTCTCTTTACTGTAAAAAGTTTCTAAAAAACTGTTCGTTTTTGCGTTATATTTTTATATAATTCATTAATATTGCTTCCCTGTCCTTTGTTGTTGTAATGTTATACATATGGACATTTGTTCTTCACTCTCCAGAAATTGTCTTGTCTTTAATTTCAATTTGTCTTTCTAACATATATCTAATGTTTTATGATTTTTGTCTGTATAAAATTGTATGTATACCTGAAATAGTTACATGAACCTCTGAAAATATAGAGATTTAGTTTCTAGGCAAAATGGGGTACAATATTCCCATTATTTTTTCTCTATTCAACAAAAACAATTGACAGGAATTCCGAAAAGCATAAGTCTGACACCATCCAGTTCAAGTATAGGACTGTAATTCTTTATTCTTTCTTGCGTTTGAGTCCACGAAAATGTTTTTCAATAAATAATCTCAGCACTTTTTTTGCCAACACGTGTTTCGTCTTTTCAAAGACTTTATCAAGGCCATTGATATAAACGAGAAAGAATCCGATGAAACAACAAAATTATAGCCGTTACGATGTATAGGGCTATACGGATAGACAGAAGTCTGGTTTTTGAGTAACAAGTTCGGAACTTTCCTCAAGGAATGGATAAAGCGCCAAAGTAAAGGTTTGGGATATGTATTAGTTGAGATACAAAGGTGCAGAAGCATATGCTGCTACCTATCACATAACGCAAAAAGCGATATAATCAGGTACTGGAAACCCTGTGGACACTTTCATACGCGGATTGGCGTCTCTCGGATACTCTTGTTTTCTGGGTGGCATTTTACCTGATCTGCACCCATTATATTACACATCGCGTTGGTAACCGCTTTCCAGTACCTGAACTTGTTACTCAAAAACCAGACTTCTGTCTATCCGTATAGCCCTATACATCGTAACGGCTATAATTTTGTTGTTTCATCGGATTCTTTCTCGTTTATATCAATGGCCTTGATAAAGTCTTTGAAAAGACGAAACACGTGTTGGCAAAAAAAGTGCTGAGATTATTTATTGAAAAACATTTTCGTGGACTCAAACGCAAGAAAGAATAAAGAATTACAGTCCTATACTTGAACTGGATGGTGTCAGACTTATGCTTTTCGGAATTCCTGTCAATTGTTTTTGTTGAATAGAGAAAAAGTAATGGGAATATTGTACCCCATTTTGCCTAGAAACTAAATCTCTATATTTTCAGAGGTTCATGTAACTATTTCAGGTGTGCCACAGTAACCCTAATATTCTGTTGGCAAGTTGTAGCTCAGAAAATTCTGTTTTCTGTGCCATTAGAGCAGTTTGGTGGTATGCTCTTTTAGGGTGGGGCACCCGTTGTTTTATACTGTTTCACGCTATATATGAATGTTAACCTGATGCTAAACTGAAAGTGCGGATATTTCCCACGTGGAACACCACCACCTTTGTTTTTCATTTAAAATTGTATGTATGTTTTTGGTTTAATTCTTATTTAGAGTGTTATACATTTTATGTTTAATGTCTAATGAAAATGAAGATATTGTGAATATTTTGTTTTGCTACTGTTGTTCGGCCATCTTTCTAGGCCATTCACACTCTTACCTTTCCCCCTGGGGCACCTTTGTGGGCTTTCTTTTCCCTGTTCTAGTTGTATCCATAGGCGCTGATCACGTGATACCGGCCATCACCGGTTATACTCTGCTCCAAATGTTGGTGAGTCGAACACGTTTCACTCGTGTCCTGGGATAATAGCTTATCGGATTGAGTCCGCGTTTTCTTAAAATTCTGGATAGAATAGCGTGTCACGCTGCTTTACTTCAGCCGGTAAGAGCTTTAATTTACGAATTACTTGCGTTTTAGTTAGACGTTGTTTGTGCCCTTAGGCTCTGATTACTTGATACCGGCTAAACACTGGTTATACTCTGCTCCCTGCTTTTGTGAGCTGCACATGGTTCTATTGTTTCCATGGTTAATTACTAGTAGGGTTGAGTCCGTGTTACCCTTTGAATTACATGAATGGATTACGTGTTACCCGGTTTTGACTTCAGCCGGCAAGCGTTTTTTATTTATGAATCATTTGCGATGTAGTTATACACTCTTGTTGTTTTTTTCCTTCTATATAGAACTTCTGGATCCTTAACAGATCCAATTTATTTTTCTAATAGCTGCTGACCTAAACTCTGCATACATCGCTCATTTCCCGAGGTTACAACCGCCCTGATTCATTGTGGGTAAGCTCCTGTGTGACAAGTACCTTGCCTTTGGTGTCACTGATGTAATCATAGTCAGTATTAGTAATACCATTAATATTATTCTTCAGAGCCTTCCTTATCACGCCTGGACCTTTTATCCCGATGTGATTGATTCAGCGTTTGCCTCACTTGTGGATATCAGAACCTCTACTATTACATCCCTTACGTTGTACCTAAGTGAGACTGGTCCAGCATTTCCCCTACTGGTGAATATCAGGTAGTCTTTCTGTCCTGTCTCACCTTTTTCTTGATCTATTTTCGGGGTCCGTCACTGATTTCTGTTTTTCCTTCCTAATTTTTAGAAGTACTGTTTGAAGCAATTGTAACCGTAGTCCTGATGATGAACTCAAGTTGACGAGTTCGAAACGCCGTCGACCTTTCAACGTTATTTGCGGTCCTGCAAAGGGTCGTGCCTAAATCATAAAATAATGTTGTGATGTTTAATGTTTTGTAAATATTGTGCCCGACTCTTATTGTTATTTTAATTTTGCGCCGCCTCACGTTGCTCTTGCACCCTTGTGTCACTGCGCCGTCTTCACCCATCACTTCACTTCCAGTGCTCACACGGTTGTTATGGTTACTGTAATTAAGTTTTTTTGTACTTCTAATTATAAATAACAACCTACTTTTTTCAAATTTGGTCTCCCTTGCCCTGTTTGCTCTGATTAATTGCTCTGTGCTAAATGGTTCTCTTTACATGATTGACCAGTTGAGACATTGTTCCTTGTTAGTATAAATTGCCTGGTCTCAATTGGGTTAACGGGTTCACTCCTGTTTTGTTTTGCCTTCTCACCACCACAGCGTAGGACGATCCCTCCTCCGTAGCCATGGTAGGGGGAGAAAGCATGTTAAGGTCTGGAGAAGTGTCCAGACCACTGGCGTCACCCAGGTCCTCTCTCCAGTCCGGCTCGTCTAGCTGGTCTGCTAAAGGGTCCAGTGACCCCTCCCAATCCTCAACACCACCTTCTGGGTGATAGGGAACACCAGGGATGAACATGGGGAACAAAAGTACCCTCCGGCGTCAGATCCGACATCGCCCGATGTTGGTCTGGATCCAGGTCCATCTCGGGGGTGACGATGGTGGTGGCATCGACCGGGGGCACGGTCAGCGCCGGGGGCATCGTTGCCGGAACCGATGCCGGGGAAGGTCAGGTCAGTTCGACCCGCATCTGTCCGGATACAGGCCCAGGGGCACTCCCAGGGTTGGAGCCACCGGCATTGAAGGCCCAGGACTCTCAACCGGCTCTGCGGTGCCCGAAGGTGTGATTCAGGCTGCCCAAAGATACGATGGAGGGCTTCCTAACATGAACAAAGTTGGGTACGAGATGCTCCGGCTCCCGGATATGGGGAGAGGCGCAGAGTCATCCTTGAATGAGGCACCGAAGATGAAGCCTTAGAGCGATGATGCTCTGGGTCCCGACGTCACGTCAGCCGACCGACGGCGATAAGACGAATAGCTCTGGTGCTTCTTCGCCTTCTTCATCTTGGATTTACCAAAAGACCTCGAAGACTTGGAGTGCGATGAGGTGTGGGCTCCGCTAGCGGCCTTGAGACCTTCCTCTCGAACGAGACCGGGAGCGACCCAGAGCCTACCGCCAGACTTCCAAGTGCTTTTGGGCTCTTTCCCGCAAAGTCTTCAGAATTGTGGCCCGGCAGTCATAGCATGACTTCGGGTCGTGGTCGCACTCCAGACACCAAAGGCACACGAGGTGCGGGTCCGTCACAGACATCAGACTGTGACAGGCCTCACAAGGCTTGAACCCGGCCCGACAGTGGGACCTTCCTCGCACACCAGGAGTTGAAGACTCAAAAAAACTATTGACAAAATGTCAAAAAAGCGTAGTCAAAAAGTGACTAAAGGGATAGTTCTCTCTGTATCTGCTCTAGGCTGGCACTGAAAAAGAAAGAACTGACGTCAGCGCGCAGGGGTGGCATCTAAGTAGACACCGCAACATCATCCCGGTGACCACAACACCGACGATGGATGCAGAGTCGACCAAGGCCACCCACCGATGCACAGGGGTACTGCTCAGAAAACTTCTCCATATCCAGTCTGACGCCTGAGGGCAATTCTAAAGGTAAGTAATCTAAAACTAACTGTCTCTTTCAGATATGTTAGTTTATTTTTTCTGGTATTGGTATGCAGGTTTCATGTGCGTGGGAATTATTACTGTGATTCTGTTATGTTAAAGGGTTTTCATGTGACAGTGTGAATTCCTACCTGTGCGCAAGTTCATGCGTGGAATCGTCTATGATTGCTTTTACACTAGATGCCCTATATTTAGGGATGATGAGTGGGGTGTATTTCACCCATTGCTTCTCTGTGAGGTTAGTGTTCTTCGTTGTGTGATTGTGTTAGAGAGTTTTGTTGTGTCATTGCATTATAGAGTGTTTGGAAGGTGGTTTTTGTTGTGACCCTATGGATTGGGGTGTCATGCCTTTTTGTTGGTTTCTGTGTTATTCCTTATTTCATGCCTGTCTGGCCTGCTGGTGTGTTTTGGTGGTTGTAGCAGGATCATGATCTTCTTCCCAGTATGCTTCTGAATGAGTCATGTGTGCGCCATATTTTTTTTAATGTTTCTGCATGTGATTTGTGTGCATTGTGGTCTGAGTGAAGAGGGGATATATTGTTCATTTAAAAAAGTGTCTCTTTCTATTTTTGAAGGTATGGTAGGACAGTTTTGCTGCATCCTAGAGACCTGCGTTGTTTCAATCTCGCATTTCCAATACCTTTATGTGTTCTGTATAGGGGAGAAGTGTGTTTCATCTAGTTTTCCATGCATGACACTGTATGTAAAATCGTTTATTTATGTAATGCGATGTTTCCATCTAGTATTGTTGTGTGTTTTGTAGAGGGGGAATAGGTGTTATATTCGGTTTTGTACTATGCATCTTCCCTGGTGCTCTTGTCCTTGCTGCTCAGCCAGTATGAGAGTGCTGTATGAAATGTTGGTGTGCATGAATGTTGGTGTGCATGGAGACGAATGGAATGCTGGGGTGCCTGTGGGGTTGAGTGTGTCAGTTGGAGTATGGGCTGATCAGTAGGGAGACTGCTCCTGGTGTGGCTCCCTATAGGGTTTACTACAAGACTATCCTAAGAAATAATATATATACTTACCTGCAGCTAAGACAATAAACTTCCATCTATAACCTACAGCTCGGCTACCGGGCATTTTCATGGTAACACCATCCTCTTCAGGGACCGTGTATATCTCCACTTTATGGTAGGCCCCTTTGCTGTGAGTAAGGCTGATAGGCCAGAGTATGGTCTGGGAGGTGGGGGTGGGGTGGGTGGGGAGACAGGATGTGCTCTAAAACAGGGTTAGTGGGGGCCTCCACATCATAAACCACCCAATGGTCACCTAAAGCACCAGAGCACACAGGTGCAAAACCCTCAGCTGGCAAATCAGGGCATGGGCTGCCAATTCAGAATAAGAGTCCAGGGACTGTTGAGGAGCGAGTATTGGAGATGAAGGAGGTGTGGTAGGTAGAGGCAAAGGTGGAGGAGGTGGAGGCGAAGATGGAGGAGGAAGATGAGCAGAAGGTTTGTCTTTAGGCCTCTTGGGAGGGCCTAGGAGTGTCTCTCCAGTCTGGGCATCCTTGGCGGCCAGCTTGGTTTCGGGGGCATAATCTTGTCTGATGCTGCAATCTTGCCAGTGAGTGGGTAGATAACAATCTTTCTTTGTCTCACATCCAGCTCATGCTGAAGCTTCTCCAGGTTGGGATGTTCCTCAGCATCAGGGGTGACAGGGTTCAGGATCGACAAAGGCTTCGGCTGCAAGAGTGCTGGAGCCAGTGAGCCTTCAAAGGTGCCACTGGAGTGTTGATGTCAATGCGCACTGTCGAGGCCGGGCAAGGATCGCAGGCTTTGTCAGTCAGTCTCAGCTCAGAGGCCTTGATTCAGTGTTGACCAGTGATGGCGCACCTCAAGGTAGCCTCAAGGTAGCCATAAGTCTGGCTTTGTGCTCGAACCTTATTCCCCCCGGAGGGGTGGTGTGCGGCTCTGGCCTGGGGTCGCTTATGAGAGGTGTAGGGGAAGTTGACCATACTCTGGAGTGGCTTTGTCTTTACACGTGTACCAGAACCAACAGAAAAGGATGGAGTGTTCTCTGGAAGTCTTCTTAATCCTCCTGAGGAACTCCTCACCATACTCTGAGTTATTTCGCAAGAGAATGGGGATCAAAGCATGGATGCCCGCACCAGTCTTAACGTCCCTATAGTTTAAACACAAAACAAGGTCCAAAGAGCTTGGGACACAATCCCCTAGGTCCCAATATAGAGAAACCAGAAGAGACTTAACTGGTTCCTCTAGTACCATACCACAAAACAGCTCAGCATACCTATAGATATCAAATGTAGACAGTCCACAATAAGATAGATGTATAACACAATTGTTTTCCCAAGAAAAAGTCTATATGTTCTTTCGATATTGAAATTCATCCTTTACTCACACATTTTTTTGCAACTGCCAACGCGTTTCGGCCACAATCGGACTTCTTCAGGGCTCACAATGTAAGCTTTGTGTGTTTTCATGTAACCGCGTATCCGTATTCACCGATACACTTTTAATTGAGCCTTTTTGAATCAGTAGATGTACAGTGTTTAGATACACGTATTCTCAAATCAATTGGCCAAACACATTGGTAACGGATACATGAAAACACACAAAGCTTACATTGTGAGCACTGAAGTCCGATTGTGGACGAAACGCGTTGGCGATTGCAAAAAAATGCGTAAATAAAGGATGAATTTCAATATCGAAAGAACATATCGACTCTTTCTTGGGAAAACAATTGTGTTATAAATTTATCTTATTGTGGACTGTCTACATTTGATATCTATAAGTGTGCTGAGATGTTTTGTTGTATGATACTCTGAGGTATTGGAGTCGGTGTATTTGTGGCTGGGTTCATTATCTGGGAGCTCGGGTGACTCACCTGGCACTTCCTCTTGCTCTTCAGTGCCCAGGGCTCAGTTTCACCGATGATGTTGGGCCTTTTCGAAGTGGTCTGGGTCATCATGCTGTGCGCCCACCTTTGATCCCGGCACAGATGTAAGGTTTTCTTGCTGTGAATTGCTGAAGAGCAGCCACAGTGCCTCTTATCATGGTCTGGCGAGAGGCACAAGTTGCACGAGGTGTGGGGGTTGGCCCAGGGATATTTAGAGTGACACTGGGGGCATCTCTGAAAGGGCGTCTGTTCCATTAAATCAAGAGCGCCTTCAGTCTCGGAAGGGAGTCCAGAGAACGTGGTGGCCTGAAGGGCCCCAGAAGCCGTGTGGCCGAGACACTTGAGGTCAATGTGACCGAAGGATGGAACTGATGGCTAAAGTGGAAAAATGAGTCGAAGAGTCTTGCTGCTAAGGAAGTAAAAGTTAGAGGACTCGAGGCTACGATGGGGACCGACAAACTTATCAAAGCCGAAAGTACACTGGATCACGTCAAAACCTGAAAGTGGAGAAAAACAATCTAACAATGGAGTCAGTAACCATGTGTATCCACATCCAGAGGAGTCACAGAGACCTCATGACTTGAAAGACTTCTTCGAAGAAAAACAACTTGCAATGCCGAGTCCAACACTATATGGCAGGAGTATGCAGAGCATGTGTATCTACAGCCACACATGCTACGAACCATATTTTACAGTGAAACCTATTGCAAACAATTAATAACAAGCACTGGCACAATCAATAGGTCTCGCCTTCTGGACCTACTGGCTCTGTCAATGGTTTTTAGAGATACTCTACAGCATCCCTATGCTGTGCAGCATGGCTAAAGAGAAGGGAGTCTATAATGCAGCTAGGCATGTCATTTTGTAGGCGAGCACCACGCATGAATGAGCCTACAGAATGACACTGGTGCTTTTATTTTATTTGTATTTATCAGTCCAAGACAGATTATACATACAAAGAAAAATTGTTTTAAGTGGGTGTGAGGGAAGGAACAAGAAGGGAGGAAACAACATGAAGAGAGAGGAGTAGTACATGACAAAGAGAGAGAGCGACATGGAGCAAAGGAAGACAGAAGCACACTTTGTTTTTTTACATTTTGCTGCTTCATGACTTCCACAGGAGCAACCGTCCAGTTAACTTTGTTTTTTTAATACGTTCATGACGATCCTGATCACATCTAAATCAAATTTCTCGAAAATGGCTGAATGGGCTTACTCCAAATAATGAAAAGCCTGCTTAGAGTAAAGGTCTAACTTTATGCTAAATATGGTGAAATTCCCTTCAGCTGCTTTTTTTGTATCGCTTCCCAAAATTTCCTGTGGGAAAATGGAGGTTTTGGAAAAAAAACTTTTTTCTCTGGCCCCGCTTGTTAGATTACCCCACTACTTTCCAGGAAGGAGCTGCTTTGTAGATACTTTTTCTTTGAAAGTTTCTTGAAGATAAGTCAAAGGAAAAGATTCTATCATCTCATGAGGAAAGTGTGCCTCGTCTTCCCACAACACTTCCTCCTGTAGGTTGTCAAAGACCAAGGTCTTGGTGTCAGCACTGAAAATACACTCCTCACATGTCAGTGTCCTGACTGGTCTTGAATATTCCATGCTATTCTGTCGAGACGTGCAACTGTGGAGGCTTTCTAACCCCTTCTGTTCTTGCTTCCTTCATAGGAACTATGGCTTCATCAAAAGCTTTCTTTTCCTTCATTACATTCTCTGTCTCTGCCTCCAATACCCTCATCTTTCTCTCAACGTTGGATACCTAAGGTTCCCCATGGACCTTTACCCCTGAGGGCACCTGCCCTTCCTTGTCTTTTCGCGCTAAATCATCATCGGAAGTGGAGGAGACACCTTTCGACGTATCCTTACTGATGAGTTTTTCTTTCCCAGTAGGATGGGAAATTGCTTGTGCTTCTTCGACTGCTTGTTTCTTCGCTGCGAGGGCCTATGTTTTGTGAGATTCTGTGCTTTCGCTCAAAGGACCGTGCTTCAGTGGTTTAGACATATGTTTGAATGCCTTTTCCTTTGGCAAATCAGGGGTTTTGAGGGGATTTGGCACTGTGGGCTTAGGGTTACTACAGAGTTGCTTTTCTTGTATGCTTCAAGCTCAATGTCTTGGTGTTCCCCTTAAGCCTCCTGCGCTTCTATGTATTTGGAGAAACCTGTCTCCATCAACGGAGTACCCCTCTCTGCTTTTCCATCTCCGATATGCTGGTCTCTGTGAATCAGAGTTTTTGAATTAATGCACAAGGTCCTCCGACTTAGATTCTTGAAGGAAACAGAAAATACAGACTGGATGTTCGTCATTCAGAGTGAACTTTCAATGGCAGTTCAGGCAAAATTTGAAGTATGAGCTCAAACTCTATGAAGGATTAAAGGAACCCCAGGGATTCCAACTCAACTAAATAACACTCAACCAATGTTGAGCCTCTGACAAACCCTGAAAAAATCCTCTCTCCATCAAGCACGGATCTCGGTGATTCCCTCAACTGCTTTCTGCTGTTCTTCGAGGAATTCGCAACGACCTTCATCAAAAAACATCAGAAGTGCTCTGCTGCACCTCCATTCCCAACAGCAGAAAAGAAGAATCTAACAATGGTGGAAATGCACATAGCATTGTGGTCGATGTCAAATAGTGGCCTACGTCAAGTCCCACCACACACAAGCTTACAAAGTTTTAGGAAAACAAAGACATTTCCGGGCCCAACTAATAGATGGCGGGGTTGTCCAAAGCATGTGAGTCTTTCAGAGATGTAATGCTGAAGAAAACAAACCCTAACCCTCTCTGAGGAAACAGGGTGTATTATATGGTGTGGCAGTGCGCTCTCATCGTGTAATACACTTACCAACCCCTCCTTTAGGACCAGTAAGTTTTGTTTGTCAAACCTTCAGTTTGACCCTGGGAAGCTGTGGCTCTGTGCAGCAAGGCTTAGACTAAGTAACAAGCGTAAAGCATTTAAACAGCAGCAAAACAGCTGAAGAAAAAAATCGACAAGACCCTCAAGAAGTCCAACATCAATTTATAAATGTAGACTATAATTTTATGTATTTTTAGACAGGACAGTGAAAAAGATCCACTGGAGGGTTCCAGAGATATAGAATTTACAAAGTATAGCAAATTAAAGCATTTCACTCAACCATGGACAAACATTGCCATATTCAACAAATTTGATACTTAGAAATGTTTTCACCAAAACGTTGGGTTAGTTGTACTGCTTTCACTTAAGAGTCACTTTAGGTCACCAGCTCGCAATGGTTTCCTATGGAAGTGGTCTTGATGCAAGCGATGAAGGATACTGAAGATGCTAAAGGATACCGTAGATGAGATGCGGATGATGGGTGAGGGACAGGGGTCTGGGAGTTGTCTTCCAGCAGCTATCCTTGGTACACAAAGGGGGTGAGGTGGAAGTGGTCACTGGGCTGACATCCCTTAAAATCCTCTTGGTGCGGATAAAGTTCAATCACCACTGGTCTACCAAGTGTCCGGTATTGCAGTCATAGCCAAATCCTTCCCTGGGCGATCAATCAATCAATCAATCAAGGAATTGTGAAGCATGCAACTCACTCGTAAGGGTCTCAAGGCACTGGGGGGTAATGGGGAGCAGCTCCGGTCAGTCAAAGATCCAGGTCTATAGGGTCTTCCTGAAGATGTGCAGAGTGGGGGCGCATCTGATGCTGATCAGGAGCTCGTTCCAGGTCTTTGCTGCGACGTAGGAGAAGGCTCTTCCACCCGTTCTGGCTCTGCGAATGTACGGTGTTTTGGCGAGGGCGAGTTCGGCGGAACAGAGATTTCTCTTGGGTACGTGGAAAGCGATTCTTTTGTGTTTAATGTTCTGCCCGTGAAATAGGCTGCACCTTGATTTGGGGGATACATTGGCCTGCCATAGGGGTGACTTACACATTACCGATGGCGACGATTTTTCTTGCCATTGGCTTAAAAGGCAAAGTTGGGGTGGCAGTTTAAAACTGCTCTTCCAGTCTGCAATAGCGGACTGGGAAACTTGTTCTAACTGTCTCCCCCTTGGTGGCACAACTAGTTCTGCAATCCCTGGGGTGACTCTTAACTTGCATGGCTGAATACCAGATCCCTGGGACTTACATGTGAGCTAGCCTATGCTAATTAGGTATTGCTATCATCCACCTCAGCTGCTTCCTGAAGTTTCAGGGTGATCTGTCAAGCAGGGGCCTAGAAAAATTGGGTTCCAAAACGCATTTTCCCCATGCAATTTTCCAGAGGAAAGAACAGCGGTACTGTAAAAACGGCTGATATGAATTACACCAAATTTGGCAGAAAGCTAGATCTTGTTCCAGAAAGTGTGGTTTTTGATAAATGGTGTAAATTGGTTGAGTAGTTACTTACCAGTATGAGTAGTTTTGCAGCTTTAAGAATTTTCTGGACTCACATGCTGCGCATTATTCTGCCATCCAGTGGTTGGATCCCGAAATGTTCATGTTTGGGTTTTTTTTTTCCCCCTCGGCGTCGTCGACCACCATTTGGTGGTAAGTACTTTCCTTCTGTGACATGAGATAGCACCCCAGAAGTTCCTGTGCAAGGTCACCATCTTCAGATTCTTTTTTTCTTTCCTGTTTTTCTTCCCTTTTTCTTTCCGACAGGTTTGTTTCATCTCCCATTTCAGGGGAGGCGGGTGGGTCGCATTCTGATTCCAGAAAATTCTTCAAGGTGCAAACCTACTCCTAATGGTAAGTAACCATTTTGCTTTGCAGCATGAATCCTTTTCTGGATTCACGTGCTGTGCATTGGATTACATAAAGGTATCCTATCCCTTAGGTTGCTTCGGTTGACATATGATGGGTTGGCAAACAGGTGCTGTAGTACTCTATGTCCTACCTGTATCTCTTTCTTTCTTTGTCTGACTGTCCGCAGAGTAGTGTTTTGTGAAGGTGTGGAAATGACCAGGTTGCTGCTGTGTAGATTTCTCAATGGGTACGTTTGCTAGGAATGCAAGTGTTGCGCCCTTCTTTCTGGAGGAATGTGCCCTGGGGCGCTCGGGTAATGTCTTTCCCGCTCTGGCGTAGCATGTTTGTATAGTTTCCACTATCCAGCTTGTAATTGCTTCCTTGGTCACGGGTGATCCCTTGCTTGCTTTGGCAAAGAAGACGATTAATTGGTTTCCCTTTAGAAAACCTTTTCTTTCTTGTGGGTAGTACATTAGTGCCCTCCACACATCCAGTGTGTGCAGGGCCCTTTCAGCCTGTGTCTTCGGCTCTTGGAAAAAAGCTGGTTGTTGTATACTTTGGTTGACATAGAATTGTGTCACCACCTCTGGTAGGAACTGTAGATTTATTCTGAGGACCACCTTGTCCTCGTGGCTCTGCAGTTATGGTTCCTGTATTCAATCTTAAACAGGAACCCTTGGGTCTAAGACAAATGTATTCACATTTGCGAATACATTTGTCTTAGACCCATGGGTTCCTGTTTGTAGTTGATTGTAGAGTAGGGAGTTGACCCTTGCAGGTCTATAAACCTTTACAGAGCTCAACGGAGGAGCTCTGAAGAATTTTTTTAGAGAAGAGAAAGAGATGGAAAATCAACAAAACCATTGACGGCCACGAGAAAATGTACAATGGCGAAGGGGAGCCTTCTCAATCTCAATGGGGGACCCCGCCTTTAAGAACAACCGGTTCGGAGAGGGAGTAGGCAGAAAGGAGACATGGCAACATTCTTTTAAGTTCTGCTCCAACTGCCATCACAAATTCAGAAAGAGATTTTAGTTCTGTTTCTGCAGCTGGAGCAAACATTATTCCCTGCTCACAAGGGGAAATGTTTGCTCCTGCTAGAGCCAGGAGACATAGTTTGAGCCCTGAGGCATGGGGTTGCCGCTGCTGAAACATGGCTCGCTGGGTGGGGGGCCACACCCCCTCAATAGCGGACACATTTTCAGATTGCTTGAGTGTTGTTCTACTACCTAATGTGTGACACTTTCCCGCCAGCAAAACCAAGCAATGAAGTTCATATAAAGAGTTACATATCAAAAAGTACCACTGTTTGAGCAATGGGAAGCACTATCCCTACTACATGCTCAATTCTAGCACCATTAACACTCATTAGAAGTAGCATGGCCTACCCCAGTTCATCCTAACTGTGATCAGTATCCAAAATAGTGAGTACCACTCAGTGTGTTCAAATTTATACTGCTCCAGGTCTACCCTCCTCAATGTGCTCCTATCCTGTTTACATCCGTCAGAACCAGCCTAGTCCGTTCCAAGCAATTCTAGACACATTTTCATCCTCCAGAATTGGTGAGACCCCGAGCAGTCCATTGTGGCCCCATTAACACCTATCAGAACAAACCTGGCCCTATGCAGTCCCCTCTAGTAGTCCCATTGCCAATCTGAACCAGACAGCTTTGTCCAGTGCAATAAAACATCATACATAACCATTCAACCCATTAGTTCAAGCCATTCTAGCCCTCTGTGCATCCACCTGAACCAGCCTTTTAAATAGGGCCTGGCCGTGTTTGTTATCGGTCTGACTAGTATTTTAATGTTCCGGACAGCACACAACATTAAGAAAATAACCTTAAGCTGGTATTTGTATCCCCCTCTTACGAGTACATACTTAAAACAGCAGCCATTTGAAGAAAGGACTTGTGTTTTAGAGCTGCATTAATGATCAGTGACTGATAATGTAAATAAAGGCAATAAACTAGTTTTAATATTGAATAGGAATGAATTTATATAAAGTCCCATTTATCATGTTCAGGCCTTTGCTGAATCATATATATCAAAAATGAAATTATTTCGGTGAAAGTGGGAACACTATTGGCCTATCCCAGTCTTATCCCAGTACTACATTAAACCCTTCAACCCCCACAGCCCTGTTCAGCTAACACAAACCAAGAGTCACTGCCAGGCTGCGCCTGGATGTTTTCATCTGGGTGAACAGGGCTGGGGGAGATCAGGCTCTGCTCTGTTGCAGTACAGAATTATGAGAGCGCCCGGCCTGGCTTCACTTAACTGTGCTCCCCGCCACTCCCGTTTCAGCCCAGCTTATCGATCGTCTTCGCTACTGCGGGAGGCAGAG
The DNA here is from genome assembly GCF_964204655.1 of Triturus cristatus. Lineage (NCBI taxonomy): Eukaryota > Metazoa > Chordata > Amphibia > Caudata > Salamandridae > Triturus > Triturus cristatus. The sequence goes on from NC_140590.1 coordinate 279,941,678, forward strand.
GCCAAGTGACCAGAAGCCATGTGGCAGCTGGTGCAATCTGATCAGCTGGCAGTGATCAGGGACTAACTGAAAACAAATGTGCTCAGTGCCAGTGCGCACTGCTCTCCTCCCTGGAGGGTCGTGTCTGAATGAGGTAGCAGAATGGGTATTAGAGAGAGCCACCACCCGGCCTCGGTGATCGCACATGATCACTCGCCGAGAGGTACACAGAGTGTCTGGGGTATCTGTGCTGCCCTACACGGGGTCAGGGCCTAACGTGCATCTAGGAGTGGCGAGGTAGTGACGACCTCTCGCTGTCATCCGGCTGCTGCCTCGTTGCTGTGCCGCAGCGCCGGTCTCCATCAGAGGCATCGCTTTCCTCTGCCCAGCGACTCCACCCGTTGCTGCTGTAAAGATGTCGCCTGCTGCGAAGGCCTAGCGCTGCTGCGTTGCGGGACAAAGTCCACACGGAGCCCTTTTGCATCTCGTCGTGGACTCGTGGTGGTCCCAAATGCTCTTTTCGGGCCACGCCCCTTTTCTTACGTTCGCCGGCGCATTCCGACGTGCGCCCGCTGAACCAAGTGCACAACGCAGGCGGGTGACTCAGTTTGTCACCCTTGTCGTTGTGCACCACATAGACATTACATTCCTCCTTATCTTTAACAACAAAACACTTTAACCACAAATTGAAACATATCACAATCGCCACAAGGTACTAGGTGTAATGTCCAACCACAGTGTCCATAGGTGGACGTGCATAAAGTTACCAGTCAGTTGACTCCAACTGTTCCTCTCGCGCCCATCACACCAGGAAGTCTGCCAGGCGAGACAAAGGAGCTGGGTTGCCTCGCAGATGGTACCTGGAACGGACATCCCGGGGTTTTGGTGTTGGTGCAGGGGAGTCCCCTGGAGGTTGGTTATCAGGATAGACCGGGTAGTCTCAGAATATTCCGGCCCAGTCTCACCTAGCTAGAGTCTCCTTGGAGTGCTGCCGGTGCTCGGCACAGGGGTGTTTGGAGTTGCACCACCGTTAGTACTGATGGCTGCACCCTCTGGGACATCTGAGGCCAGTGTCAGATCATGCACCCTCTTGAAAAACAAGATATTCCTGGTGATTTCCTCTTCTCCTCGGCATGTGGTGACCATAGTTCGTCTCCAGCGTGTGACTGTCCAAGGATGATGTTCAAACGGGAGACGGAATTTGCTTCCTGGGTGTCTGTCTTCGATATATACCAAGTCTCCTTCGCAGATGGCTGATACCTTGGCCTTCTGCCTGATACTGGATTGGGTGTTCGTGACTGACCGTTTTCTTAGAACTCGAGCATCATCGATGGGGAACGGGGTCCAGTCATGGTGATGTGGGATAGTGTCCTGCACCACTCGCCCCATGCTAAAATGTCTTGGGGCTCTCTCGGTCGTGACATGCGGTGTCAGTCTGTACTCCCTCAAGAAGCTGTAAATGGCTCTTTCCATTGATGATTCTTCTGCATGAGCGATTTGAATTACTTTGTTTAAGGTCCGCATGAACCGCTCAACCTCCCCGTTGGCTTGGGGCCATCTTGGTGTTATCTTTCGATGATGTATGCCCCAGGAACGGAGATAGTCAGCGAATTCTTGTCCTTGAAATGGCAGTCCATTGTCTGTCTTCACCACTTTAAAGAATCCATGGGTTGTGATGATCTTCTTGATTTTGGTGATGACCTCAGCGGCCGTTTGGCTTCCGATGATCTCTACTTCCGGATATTTTGTGTAGTCATCATTGATGACGAGTGTGTGTCGTCCATCTGGGAGATGCCCAAAATCCATGCTCAAACTTTCCCACGGTCGCTGTGGGTTGTCCTCGGGATTGACCGGGGGTGGTCGTTCCGGATTTCCAGAGACTTGGCACCACTGGCAGGAGTTGACTACATGTTCAACCATCTTGTCCATTCCTGGGAACCACGCCTTCGCTGTCAGTCGGCTCTTGGTCTTCACGATGCCCTGATGTCCGTAATGTGCCAGCTGCACTGCCTGTGATGTGAGGCTTGATGGAATAACTAGCCTGGGCCCTCTCAAGAGACATCCACTGCTGTCTGTAGACAGTTCTTCTCGCACATGTATCAGCGATTCTAGAATTTCTTTGGCTTGTGGTGTCCTCTGGTTCAGGCTCGTCATGACAGGGCGCCAGTCATTGGCTCTGATGGCGGAGATTGCAAGTTGCAGGTATTCGTCCTTCCTGGTTTATTCGACCAGCGAACCTAATCCCATCGGGAGGGGGCGTTAGCGCTCCGTTACGATCCGTACGTACTCTTCCGTGTCTTCAGCTTCCACCCTTTCTGCCGCAGTGGCGGCTCGGGGATTCCTTGATGGATAGTCGGCAGGGTTGGATTAACCCAGTTTGTACTTCAGTTTGTAGTTGTATCCTTGCAATTGGAGGATCCACTTCTCGATCCTTGGGGAAGGTTTTGAAGCTGAACCCTGAAACAGGGGTAGGAGCGGCTTGTGATCCGTAGAAACAGTGTATGGGTTGTCATAGACATATATGTGAAAATGCCGGCATGCCCAGTGGATTGCAATCACCACCCGTTCAATTTGGGAGTATCGTTGTTTGGTTTCTGTTAGGGAGCGACTAGCATAGGCTACAGGGGCCCAGTTCTCACTTGCTTGTTACTTCTCCCGATGAAGCGTCAGACCAGACTCAAGTATTCGTGGAAGGACTTTCCTGAGGCACTGGTGGTGATCTTTCAGTGATTTTGAATGCACCAGTATATCGTCACTGATGTTAAGGACTCCCGGGAGGCCACTTAGGACTTCCCTTATAGTTTTTTGGAACAGCTCAGCGGCACTGGAGATCCCAAAGTTGAGGCGCTTGTACCTCAGAAGGCCGACGTGCGTCGAGAATGTTGTGACATAGCGGGAGTCTGGGTGCATGGGCAGCTGGTGGTATCCCGAGCGTAAATCCATTTTCGAGAACCACACCGCTCCATTCAGTTCCCCCAGAATATCATCAGTCGTGGGGGTGATGTGGCGTTCTCGTTTGATGGCGGTGTTAGGGAGGCGCATGTCCACGCAGATACGTACCTGCTCTGGCTGCTTCGGCTTCCTGGCAATTACGATCGGGGACACCCACGGAGTGGGCCCGGTGATCTTCTCAATGATGCCTTGCTGCTCCAACCCTCTAGCTCCTCCTCTACCTTTTGCCTGAGGTGAAACGCTATGCGTTGATGTCTCAGTGCTACTGGCTGAACTGATTGATCTATGTGAAGAAAAACCTCCTTCCCTTTGAGGCACCCTATGCCCTGAAATATGACTCCGAATTCATCAAGAATCGCTGAGATCTCTTCCTCCTGTACTACGAAGGCAAACAATATTAACTTAAGCGTTTCCACTGTGGTGCCACTGACTAGCATCCCATGTCCTTCTTCCGTTACGTAAACAGTGGTTGGTGTGGTTAGATCTTGGTGCCGGATTTTTGTTTTGAAGCATCCAATGAGTGGAATGGGCATCTTCTGCCTATATGCGAAAACACAAATTTTGGCTTCATGTAGGGGGGGCTTGGATCCAAGGACCGGTATATACTTGCCGCCATGAGCTTGATTGAAGCTGCCGTGTCGATGGTGGCCTTAACATTATGGTGATGGATCTGGACTTGGTATTTTGGTAGTCGGTGCCTCTTCTGTGACTGTTGATCCACTGCCAACACATAGTGCACGGGATAGTCTCTGGTGTCGTTGTCCATGTCCTTGCTGTCTGGGGCTTCTTCCACCACTTGTGTGGACTCCTGAGGGGTTCTCGATGACCTGCAAACTTTCGCACAGTAATTTATCCTTCCGCAGGCTGTGCATCTTTTCCCCTTGGCAGGGCATTCGTTTATCCGATGCGGTGTACCACCACAGTAGCTGCACTCCCTCTGCTTCTCTTGCGGGCGTTTTGCTGGAGGAGGGCATGGTTTAGCTGTAACAACAATGGCTTGTTCGGTTTTAATGGGACGGTGTAGCGCAGCTTCTACGTGGGAGGCTCTAGCCCTCACCAGTTCCTTAGATCGTCCCATGGAGAGAATGTCGGCTAGGGATTTTCCCGATTCTTGGAGTCTGTTCTCCCGAAGTTTCGTCGAGTAGCAGCCTTGTATTATCTGGGCCCTGATCTCCTCTTGCTCGTCTTGGAAGCCGCACATGCTGGCTCACTCCTTCAGACGTCCGTGGAATGCGTCAAGCGATTCATCCGCTTCCTGCCGGGCTTGCCTAAAGATGAACCGTTCATAGTCTCTATTCGTCATTGGTTCGAAGTGGGCATTCAGGGCATTGAGTAGCTTCATGTACGTCTTAGGGGTGGCTTCCACCAGGGTCTTGTATATTCGATGCAGTATGTGTGCCGTGCCCTGGAGCCACCTCTGCACTGATCTGCGCACGTAGGAAGCCTAGATAGTGTTTTAGGGTAGACGTAGCAAGAGTCCCTCGAGGCAACGTGACCTCACTGTGCCTGAGATGTCACTTTGAAGGGGAACCGTCCCAACTCTAGTCCTGGAGGCTTGCAGGGGCCACGACCACTCGTGCCTCCACTGGGGGAACAGGCAGTCCTTTTCACTTTTTTCTGTGCAGCCCACCTTGCGTGTAGGCTGAGCACTGTCCTCACCTGGGAAACGGGCGGGGAGTGCACTCCAGGGGCAACGGCAGCACGCACGCCCCACTGGGATTGCCAGTGACGGGGGCAGCGTGCGGTGCGGTAGAGCGGCAGTGGCGCGGGTGAACGACCGCCGTCGTTGCCAGTGTAAAGATGTCGCCTGCTGCGAGGGCCTAGCGCTGCTGTGTTGTGGGACAAAGACTACACGGAGCCCTTTTGCATCTCGTCATGGTCACGAATGCTCTTTTCGGGCCACGCCCCTTTTCTTACCTTCGCCGGCGTATTCCGTCATGCGCCGGCTGAACCAAGTGCACAACGCCGGCGGCTGACTCAATTTGTCACCCCTGTCATTGTGTACCACATGGAGATTACAGCTGCCACCTGGTGCCACAGCGACACCCTCAGCGTCAAGGGCCTCCGCGAGACAGCTCCCGCCTGTCGAGTTGCCCCTCCAGCCCGCAGTGATTGCTGGCTGCCCTGTGGCCCTTTGACAAGCCTGTGCCACCGGGGTGTGGCTCTCCCAAGACGGCTGCATCATCTCCAGCCAGCAGCGCTGCCAGGAGAGGCCGTGTTTGCGCCTCACCACCTTCAAAGATTGCAGGTGAGGCGAGGATACACAATATAGTCTGGCCTGCTTCCCTGAAAGAAAAAAAAGCCAGAAAGACGGAAAAACAACACAAGGTGAGACTGTTTGCACAGGGAGGTCTCCTTCTTCCTTTTGTGGCACCACAGAATCTGGACTTTGCCCCAGGGGGTGTAAATGGTAGTGGAAGAAAGGAGGGTCTTGAGAAAGAAAGGCCACAAGATAAAGGCACTACCTTCCAAACATTCAGAGCATCCAAGCACTGAGGCAAGAAAATACCCACAGCAGCAAAGCTCCGCCTTCAGCGAACAGTGCACACCACACTATCCACCATCTGAAGTGTACCAGTTGCCGGATTCACAGCACCAATGGAGGAACCCACAACCTTAGCCACCAGTGATGGCCCAAGTGTCCCCGTGCCATACTCATGCCTGTCACCCCGCTGCAACCTTTCAGCCAGCTAGCTGACCCCGCAACGACTGCACCTCGGTGGAAACTATGGCTAGGCTGCCTTTGTGGCACGCGAGAGACTGATGGGGCTGTAAAACGGTTGCTACTAATGCACTTTGGGGGTGATAAACTGTACGAGCTTTTCAAAACGTTACCGAGCACCGGCGATGCTGATGACTACAACACAGCAGTAGATGTCCTCAATAGGCACTTTGACCCCAGATGAATCCCGACTAGTAGCGTTTCAAGCTACACCAAGCCAAGCAGACGAACGCAGAGTTGGTAGACATGTTCTACGCCAGGCTGCGGAAGCTCGCACGCCTGTGCATGAACATTGACCAACATGAGAAGATCCGCACGCAGATCATTCAGGGAAGCAAGTCTGTCGCACTCCGACGCCAAATACTCCGGCCAAACCATGCATGTCTCTGGACGAAATTTTGATCCTTGTACATTCAAATGATCTATCCAACAGGCGGACAGATGAAATGGAAGCGGCCAGGGTCCGGAACGCAAACACCTCGCCGGCCATGAAGGCAACCCCCATCAAGGAGGAGACGGTAGACACTAGACAACGGTGTCCGGGCCCATCTCAGCCGCAAGGTACCCCAGGGAAGCACTTTGAAAAGTGCGGATACTGCGGTTTTGACCACAAGCCAGTGTACCAATGCCCAGCAAGAGGGCAGACATGCTCCAAGGGTGGAAGGATCAACCACTATGTCAGTGTTTGCCGAGGCGGAAGAGGGCGACAGAGAGGAGGTAGCTTGAGAGGGAGTGCCATGACTCTTCACCAGTTGACACCAGAAAGCCCCGTCAACCCAGGGACACTGCCTACACAAGGGGCCACAGCCCATTTTAAAGACGATGATGACAACGTCTTTGTGAACTCTTTTGCCGGGTGCTCAGGTCACAAAAGGCGTCCACCTTCCATGTTCACAGTGCATGTCAACAATGTCCCGATTCAAGCCCTAATCTACACTGGGGCATCTGTGGACGTGATGGACTCAAGCCAGTACGAAAAGCTAACTCCCCATCCACCTCTCATCCCCAGCTTGGCCAGGATTTTCACATATGGGGTTACGGAGCCCTGCCACCGTTGAGGTTTATGTCACCAGTGCCAACCACACTGTCAGGGCCACGTTTCACATAACGGAAGGCCAAAAGCACACACTGCTTGGTTGCTACACCACAGAAGTTCTAGAGCTGGCGTTCTTTGCAAAGCAAACACACGACTCACACGTGGAAGACCTGCTCAACGATTTCCCTGAACTGTTTCCAAGGGCTCGGAACATTGAAAGATCACAGGGTCACTCAACACATCAACAAAATCATCAAGCCCACGGCACTCAGACACCGACGAGTACCATTTCATCTCCGCCCAATGGTTGAGAAGGAGTTGCACGACCTTGAAAGCCAAGGGGTGATCGAGAAGGTGTCGGGCCCCACCCCTTGGGTCTCTCCACTAGTCATCGCGCTAAAACCCAAGCAACCTGGAGGCTTCCCAACCAGGCCATGTGGAGGGAAAGACATGTGACCCCCACCATGGATGACATTATGGCAGACGCAAACCAAAGTCGTTGCATCTAGAGTCTTTCCACACATGTGGGGCTCTGGCGGTACACCAGACTCAGGTTCGGCATCTCTTCAGCAGTATAGGTGTTTCAGAATGCCATCAAAGAAACCCTCTCAGGGCTGGTGGGCATAGTAAACCTGAGTGATGACATCCTCATATATTCCCAGAGCCTGGAGGAACTCCATGAGCGACCACACTACAACAACTGACAGATTGTGGCCTCAGCCTCCACTGGAGAAAGTTAATTCTATCAGAATTCTATATGCTTATTCAGATACGTGTTCTCCCGGGAGGGCCTCCCAAGTTGATTCCAGGAAAGCGGTAGCCATCTGGAGTGCCCCAGTGCCGCAAAACTCAACCAAAGTGCGCAGTTTCCTGGGCATGGTAACGTACTGTGGAAGATTCATACCTAGCCTGGCCACGTTATCAGAACCACTGCCCCAACTCACGAAGACGAGCGTACCTTGGTCGTGGGGTCTCAAGGAGGAGGTCGCTTTTCAAGACATAAAGAAAGCACTGCTGGCTCAGACCACGATGGCCTACTTCCACCCACGGAAGAGAACGAAGCTGGTTGTGGACGCCAGCCCGGTGGGGCTTGGAGCCGTTCTCTTGCAGGAAGATGCTCAAGGGGAGTACGCCCCACTTGGCCTACGCAAGACAGCCATTTTTGCAGACAGAAGCCAGGTATGCCCAAATAGAACGCAAAGCTCTAGCCATCAGATGGGCATGCCAGAACTTCCATCTCTACCTACGCGGTCCTCATTTCAGGGTGGTGACTGATCACAAGCCACTCCTGCCGCTGTTCAGTGGATGATCCCGCCTGCCCACCTCCCCAAGGATAGACCATGGGCAATACAGCTCCAAGCGTACTTATTTTAGCTGGTCTACAGGCCCGGTGTCATCAACACTGCCGACTTTCTATTGTGCCACCCCTCACAAAGCACCCCGATAGAACAGGCCGTGGATGAAGAGCGCACCAAAGGCTTCGTGAACATGGTGAGGACTCACGCTTGTCCGGTGGCCTTCACCTGAGAAGATATAAAGGAAGCCACGGAAGCTGACAACACCCTCCGGTAGGTGAAAGATACCTTGGAAAAGGGACAATTGCACAAATTCCTGGAAGGATCCAAGCTGATGTTGGAGAATGAGCAGAACACGCACCACCAGCTCTGGAGGGCACGACAAGAACTGAGCACGAGTGGATCCAGTTCGGTGCCATGTGGGCTGAGGATCGTCATCCCCAAGAACCTCCAGGGTCAGATAGTCACACTCACCCTTCAAGGCCACCAAGGGGCCGCCAAGACCAAAGCGAGGCTCCGAGCGAAAGTGTGGTTTCCAGGCATGGATGAGCTTGTGGACGAAAAGCTTAGGTTCTGCCATCCATGCTCCATCACCCGAAAGGAACCTGCTCAGGTGCCCATGCTCACGGAAGCACCATGCCTCACTCCGTGGGAAAGGGTTAGCGTTGACTTCGGGAGTTTTCCCGATTGGCAGAACACTGGGAATCATAGATTAATTCCCCAAGTTTCCAGTGGGTGAACTCGTACCGTCCACCGCATCCGTCCATGTGTGACCCTCTCTGGAGAAGACCTGCACGATGTTTGGTCTGCCGGGAGAAGTGAAGTACAACAATGCCCCCCCACCCCTTCCAAGAGCAGGAGTTTCAGGACTTCTTGGCACAGAAAGCAGTCCACCACCAGAGAATCACACCCCAATGGCCATTGGCGAACGGGGAGGTGGAGATATTCATGAGGACACTGAATTGAGCCTTCAGAATTGGAATAGACTAGAACCAAGACGCTGAAGTATGTCTTTACCAGTTCCTCCTGGCCCACCGGAAGACCCGCACTCCATCACGGGATGCACCCCCGCAACTATTCTTTTCTGACAGCTGCCCAGGGACGTCATTCAGGAGGACTCCGAGTGGGTGCCACCAAGCCTGGGTGTAGAAAAAGTGCAGCAGAGTGGCAAAGAAACAATGAGAAGGCCTCCCAAGATCATCATGCGAGGATTCCAGGTCTGCAAGTAAGATCACAAGTAGTAATCAAAGACCGCCACCCTGGGTGGAAATACCACACACCCTATGAACCAGAAGTATGGACAGTAGTGCAGGTCGATAGAACCATGATAACCGCCAGGCAAGACCGACATACGGTTGTGAGGAATGTGGCCTGGTTCAAGGAAGTTCCCGCGAACATCGCACCTGCAAGCACCTGGAGGTGGGCAGAAAGCAACCCAGCGGCAGACGAAGAATACCCACCGACGCGGCAGACGGAGCAAGTGCACCACTCACCCCCAACAGGCAACAGAAGGGCCATCTGGAGGCATGGGAGCTGACAGTCAGACACAAAAGAGGCAAACAACATGTCCAGGAAGGACATCGGACAAAGATCGTGCCTGTGAACAGGAGTGAAGTGTGGCGCCGAGAAGTCAGCGATATCAACTGCGCCGAAACCCAGCACCCAGCCAGATGCTAAGAGACTTTGTCTCTAAATGTGTGTAAGAGTTTTGGTTATATATGTGCTTTGATTAAAAGATGGGAGGGATGTAGACAGCCACCAAGCCTCTCCCCGAGTTTGTATCTTTTCACACACCTCGTGACCAGGCTCGGTGCAAGGGGATACATAAACGGGCGGTGATCGCACGTGATCACTCGCTGAGCGGTACACTGAATGTCTGACGTATCTGTGCTGCACTGGGTCAGGCCTAACGTGCATCTAGGTCTACCTACCACAGGTATGACAAGAAAAACAAAACTACCACTTCGGTGTCTGTTCTTGGCCATTCCTACAGGGTGGTCACAGTGGGGAATGCGCCTTGCTGGAATTGGGAGAATTACAAGAGGCAAGGCGCCACCCCCGGATACACAAAAGGGACCAAAGCACTGTGTATGCTGGCAGGTCAGGACTCTGCATTCACAGCTGAGAGACCATGTGGTACTCTCACTAGCCAGACGGGGGTGCCTTGCTTCATTAAACTGCCTCATGTAAGTAGGAGACATCCCGGGCCCATGGCATGGTGAAATGTATTTATATGTTCTGTGTGAAAAACAAAGATGGATGCGGCCACTGGTCGAGTACATAGAGAATGCAGCTGGGCAGCACAGCTTTCCTGCTGCATAAATAAGCGTGCCTCAGGGTGGTTATATTTGTGTGACTAATGCATTTTAATTCAGTGATCTGGACACCAGCACTAAAACACGTTATTCTAACCCCTGAGGCATGGTACTTGGCAGGGCAACCCCTTCCCACCCACACAAAAAAGGAATTGGCCCCAGGTAATGGAGTCTCCATGGCCATGCTATGGCTCAGAGATGCGGCGCCCACACCCCTCTCCCCCCAAAAAATAAATTGGCCCTGGGTCTTACAGATGGCTCAGGGAGGGGGGCACCCCTCCTAAAACTAAAAGCGGCCTAGGAGATAGGGCCCTCTGTGCCTAGAACTGCTTGGTGAGGGAGTCTGCATGCCTCATCACCAAAAGAATATGTTGCACCAACAGCCCCAGCTCCCACCCAAAAGACCCTGGCCCAACCAGGGGTGGGACGATACCCTGTCCCCCATGTTTTTAGGTCTCGTCTGTCCCAGCGCATGCGCTGGTCTGGCGAGACTTATTGAGAGGGCTCCAAAAAGTGCTACCAGGCCAGCCTGGAGCTACAGTGCATGTGCGCGGGCGCCGGGCTTTACCGCGATTACTTTCACTTTCGCGGCCCCGCGGCCGCTTTGCATAGCCAATAGGTCTTGCTTTTGGGACCTTATAAGTATTTAGTTATGCAACTGTTGCATGGCTAAACACTTATAAGGTCCCAAAGGCGAGACCTATTGGCTATGCCAATGCTTGTTTACTTTTTTCCAGGGCAGGGGACTGAGTCCCTGAGTCCTAAAATGGCTGCTACCATATTTTTGTTGATGTATAGACAACCATTGGCATCTTTTCTTTAGAGTTTCTGAATCTGTGGACCCTCCATGGTGTGATGTATGCATAACTTCTGGCAAGTTGAGCAAGTCCTGGGTTTAAGTCAGAAGCACGCAACCACAAATGCTGTCAGATGAGTAGGCTCAAGTTGATTCCTCACATTGCATCTAGGACATGCCAAATGGTGGTGTTAGATATGATTTTAACCTCATTGACCAGTTCATGGCCTTTCCAGTATTGCTCCGGTAGGTGTTGGAGGAGTTCCTCCATTTCATCCCATTGGTACTTGGTGAGCAGGCCAATTGAACTGTTGATATGCCGATGGGTGGCTGACTGAGCTTCAATGCATTTACCAACCATGCCAAACTTCCTGCTCTCCTTGTCCTAGGGTGGAGAGTCACCGGTGCTCTGAGCGTTGCACGCTTCTGGGCTGTGCAGACTTAGCAGGGAGTTTGGGGTGAGCTAACCTCTGATGTAAGGAGGATCTGAGGGGGAAGCTTCATACTTCTCGTTCACCCCAGGAGTGATCACCCTGGCTTTGACCGGCTCTTTGGATATTTCAGGAGTGGTCTTTAGGATACTCTTGAGCATGGCTAAAAATTATAGGGACCACTGGTTGGTGGAAAGTATCTCAAGTAGATAATCCTCATTCTCTTGGACCTTATGTAAGTCCACCTTGTGGAATGTGACTGCCGGTGAAGGACCTTGTGGTAGGAGGTGGAGTTGTCTGGGGGGAATCTTGGCAGGACAAACGTCTGACTCATTGTCCCCAAGTTGACAAACATCAATCATCCCTGAGCTCATACTGAGGCTCTGGGTCATACAGGGCCTCAAAAGAGTCTAAGGAAAAGGAAGAACTGCTGCCCCCGTGATGAATGTGTGGAACACTCCCCTCCAGGAGAAAGTGATGGGGCAAAATAGCGGAGAATGTAATTGAGGGGAGGATAGAAGTGGTGGGGGTGGGGGAGTAGGACAGTGGTCTAGTTGGAATCAGCCTAGTGCCCTGATCCGTATGCTTCCTGGCCTTGGCTGGTGGTTCAGGCTCCAAGACGTGGGCCTCCTCAAAGGTCAGTTTACTTTTAGTAGGAACAGTGCCCAAAGATTTGGGAGACAACTGCGTGAGGATCCTGAAAGTTTGCAGATGGATTATGATATGCTTCTGCTAGGCAAAGAGTTTTGGATGCAAGACCAGCTGCACCTGGTCATCGGAGGGCACAGAGCTGTGGGCATCAGCCTCTCAGGCACCAAAGATGGTTTCTACCTTGTCAGAACTGATGGTGTTTTTTCAGCATTAATTGGAGTTTTCAGACCCAAGGTCGGCTTCAAGGATGGATGCAGTGTCTGCACCAAGGCTGCGCTTGGCATGGTGGGTGTCATCAGCGCCGCATCTTCAGCTGCAGTTTCTGTGCCGAAGACTAGATCACTGTTGGATCCTATGCCTTGTGTCTGTGCCAACCATGCCCTCGGGCATTGGCAGACCAGAAGCTTAGAAACATTAACTATAACTCACCCTTTGCACTGCACAGCTTGTAACCTTTCATAACACATTACTTATATTTATTTATAATTTTATATAGCGCTGAATCACCCCTAAGGGTATCTCTGCGCTTGCGACAGCGAACTATCTTGAGCTAGAAAAGGTATGTTTTCACAGCTTTCTAAAACGGAAGAGGGACATTTCCATGCGAAGATATTGAGGAAGGCTGTTCCAGAACAAAGGAGCCAAGTACGAAAACGCCCTGCCGCCAGAACGGGCTTTATATACTCTAGGAACAGCAAGAAGAGTTTTAGATCCTGATCTAAGTGAGGATATAGGATTGTAGGCCTTTAATTTCATAGTTAGATACCAGGGACTCAGCTCATTTAGAGCCTTGAAAATCATGCAACCTGTTTTAAATTGCACTCTTTTTCTAATCGGCAACCAATGTAATTCATGCAATAAAGGCAAAGAGGGGGTTCTGGCCGGAGAATCCGTAACCAGTCGAGCAGCTGTATTTTGAATGACCTGTAGTTTGTCCAAAGAGGCAGCATGAGCAGAGAGAAGAAGAGCATTGCAATAATCAATCTTGCTCATGAGCAAAGCCTGAATCAGAATCTTTCTGGTGGATAATGGAAGCAACGGAAAAACTCTTCTAAGTAAACTTAGAGTGTGATATCAAGACCCAGCCATTGTGTTAACATGGGTCTGCAGAGTGAGTTTATTATCAAGCTTGATGCCCAGATTTTTGGCTACCTCTTTAGGTGCAGGGGCTTTACCCAACTCCTCCGGCCACCAGCTAGGTGACCAACAGATGTCAGCACCTCCGAACAGCAGAATCTCAGATTTCTCAGAGTTTAACTGGAGATAGTTGGTTTTCATCCAGGAGGCAATAGCCATCATACCCTGAGAAAAGATGGTTTGTGTGTCTGATCTCCTTTTGTCGAAGGTGAGGAGGAGTTGAGTGTCATCTGCGTAAGAGATGGGATTAAACCCCAGGTCCCTCATCAGTATTGCCAGGGGCGTCACATAGATATTAAATAAAGTAGGGCTCAAACAAGAGCCCTGCGGGACGCCTCTGGTAACCTGTGAACGAGCAGATGTAAAAGGACCCATTGACACTGCCTGAGTACGGTTGGACAGGAAGTCTGACAACCAGCTCAATGCTGATCCGCAGATGCCACACTCTAGTAATCTATGCAAGAGAACTTGGTGGGAGATGGTATCAAATGCTGCTGAAAGGTCAAGCAGCACCAAAAGTGCCGCTTGACCATGATCCAGAGCCATTCTGATATTGTCCGTCACCTCCACCAAGGCAGTCTCCGTGCTATGCTTAGCTCGAAAGCCTGACTGCGAAATGTCCAGAGCACCAGAAGACTCAAGGAAAGCGGATAAGTGCTTGTTAATGTGCTTCTCCGTGATCTTACTCTGTAGAGGAAGCAATGAGATCAGGCGATAGTTTGACACTTCCTCAGGAGAGATGTTGGGATTTTTGCGGATGGGTGGGATGATATACCACATTAAATCATAGCAACACTCATAACATCTCAAATTACATAATTTCTGAGAACATTGTGCATGGTAGAGGGCAGAGTTATAGTTATTCTAGTCTGCCCAGTAGTGAGTTCACAACACTGTGTACAGAGGGCTGCAAGTTATACTAAGTTTCCCCAGGGTGTAAGTTATAACAAAGGTTTAACTTTAGAAAGTAATATGTTTGTGTAGTTTAAGTTTGTTTTGTATGTAATTAATAAATCATGATTTCCTAACTATAACTTATCTTCAACCTTTGCTTTTTTCCCATTGAATTTAAAAATGTTTTTTAAAAAAGGAAAAAAAAGTGTTTCAAATTATGGAATGTAATGGAGCAGAGTGGAGCTTCACTTTATCTATCTATTTGTGTATATATATATATATATATATATATATATATATATATATATATATATACATATATATATATATAAATTAATTTAAAAAACCATAGGTTTCACACGTTATAGTTAGCTGGACATTTCACTCGTAAAAAAACATTGAAATTCCCCCGTTATAGTTAGTTCAGATAACTATAACTCGCGCGCCCGCAATGCACTGCTGATGACGTCACATATTACATCACTCATGACATGGTCAGTGGCATCACTCATGACATCACTCATGACATCATCCTTGTGATAGAGTGGCGGTCGCGCGAGTTATAGTTATCTGAACTAACTATAACGGGGGAATTTCAATGGTTTTTTACGAGTGAAATGTCCAGCTAACTATAACAGGTGTGAAACCTATGGTTTTTTTAAGTGAATTTGCAAGGTTTTTTTTTTTATTTTTTTAAAGAAACCTTTATTATACAATAAAATACAGACAAGGGCCTACAACCACCAAGGCCGGCCGCTACAGAGCCCGAGGGCCCGCAATGCAACGCCACACATTCAAATGAACCAGAGGCGAAGCTCCCGGCAGTTCGTGAGCACATGCAACAGGCCGTGGCCATAGGCCGAGAGCAATCGGAAAAACCAGTTTCATTTTCTATTAAATACAAAACACACTCAAGGCAATGAGAGTCCGAAATAGCAGCGTGCGCTTCCCAGGACGGGGGACAATGTACAGTGTCCGAAGCAGTTCTTGACAGGAAGTGGTAGTGGGGGGCAACGGGAAAACAAAGCATGGAACACACCTCACACAATCCCGCAGAATGTGTGGCTAGGGGGACAAAGCATTATCGACCTCTAACGGCAGAGGCGGGGTGCAGATATGTCCACGATATAGATTCCATGGACCCCATACCTTAGTCCATTTCCCAGGCTTGCCTCTCGCCACATACACCGTCTTTTCCCTAAACATACACCAGTCCATATTCTCCTTCCATACCGCGATCGTGGGCGGCCTCGGGGAGCCCCTCAGCTGTGCAATGTTACGCTTAGCCACCATGTACCCCAAAGTCACCCACTGCGTCTGTGCCACATTATAGTCATTCGGTTCCCAGACATTCAAGAAACACCTCCTAGCCTCTGGCAACAGAGCAACGTGCGTGACCTCCTCCATTACGGCGTGGATATCGTTCCAAAATCGCACAACCTCCAAACATTCCCATAGGATATGAAGAAAGGTACTCGACAGGCCACATCCACGCTTACACAATCCATCCCTCGAGTAACCCATACGTAGCAAACCGGGCCCCGTGACATACACTCTGTGGAGGATTTTCAGCTGTACGAATCGTAAGCGGGCCGGGATCGCCACCTCTTTCGGGGAGGCCACCGCCGTTACCCAGTCCTCATCGTCCAGTTCCAAGCCGTCGCCCGTCCATGCCTCCCGCAGACGGATCAGCAAGTCCGCGCGATCATTAATACGTTTTTTGTAGATCAGAGAAATAGTGTTGTCGGGCACATAGCCATCCAACACTCTATCCTCCAGCGGGGAATATTCGGGGATAGCAGCAACGTCCGGAAAGACCGAACACAGCGCATGGTGGACTTGTGCATACCGGAAGTACTCTCTATCATTTAATTTGTATTCAGTTTTAAGCATTTCAAACGTTTTAAAAGACCCCTTCGCCCAAAGATCACCCACCTTACATATACCAATCATATCCCATTTCTCAAAGCCTTTCGTTTTCCACAAACAACCCAGCCGCTCGGAGGCATACAACGGCGTCGCCCGAGTCAAGCGACCCCTCCACCCCATCGCAGCACTCGCCGCATGCCACACACGTACCGCAACCTGCGTGGGTCCTGTCAACCGCGCATCCGGGGTCACCGAATACAGCGCCCTATTATAATCCCCACCCGGGAGCAGTAATTTATCGATCTCGAAGGCCGGATTCGAGGCAGGACCGTATATCCCGTGGTTCACCGCCGCCAATTGAGACGCCCAATAGTATCTTTTAATATCGGGGAGGGCGACCCCCCCATCGTACCAGGGGAGCGTCAACTTGGTGAGAGCGATCCGCGGCCGCCCGTCCCAAAACAGTTGGCGCTGAAGACCCTCTACCTCACGGAAATAACGGGCTGGCACGACATCTAGAGTATTTTGCAATGCGTACAAGAAGCGAGGTAGCGACATCATTTTAAACAATGCCGCCCGTCCGAGCGGCGAGAGCGGAAGTCGTCGCCACCTCGTGACGTCGGCCTTCAATCGCTGGAGGGGAGGGAGAAGGTTTCGCTCATAGCGGACCGCGGGATCCAGAGAGATAAAGATTCCCAAATATTTGAACCCCAGTGTAGCAATCTGGATAGGGCAATCCCGCGGCAAAAGGGGGGCCTCGCCCGAGAGGACGTAAACACATGACTTGGCCCAGTTGATGACCAGGCCAGAGTTGCGACCAAAGGAATTCAATACGTCCACCAATACAATTAGCGACTGTCGGGGAGAGGTAAGATACAGAAGGATGTCATCCGCGTAAAGGGAGACACGGTCCTCAAACTCCGGCGTCCATCTAATGCCCCGCAGCGACGGCTCCCAACGCAACCAGGTGGCGAGAGGCTCCAAAGAAAGTGTAAAGAGAAGGGGTGATAACGGACAACCCTGCCGCGTACCTCTCCCCAGTGCGAGGGGAGCCGACACCCTACCATTCACCACAACCTGAGCCAGTGGGTCAGCATATAGTAATTTTACCCAACCAATAAACTCAGGGCCGAACCCGAATTTCGCCAACACGGCCCAAATATACGGCCACTCCAAAGTGTCGAACGCCATAGTAGTATCTAAAGACGCCAAGATGGCCGGCTCACGTATAAACTCCGCTCTAGCCAGCACGCCGTGCAACCGCCTCAAATTCAGGGCGGTATTCCGATGGGGTATAAAACCGGACTGATCCTGATGAATCAAGTCGCCCATGACCCGGACCAGCCGATTAGCCAATACCTTAGCCAGAATTTTGGGTTCTGCGTTCAACAGCGAGATGGGCCTATAGGAGGCGCAGCGATCTCGCGGCTTCCCCTCTTTGTGTATCACAACTATGGTGGCGAGACGTTGGTCGGGGGGGAGGAAGCCCGCCGCACGTGCCGCGAAAAACATGTCCCGAAGATACGGCGCTATCTTATCGGGATGCAACTTATATAGTTCAATGGGAAGACCATTAGGACCCACAGCCTTACCAGACGCGATCGAGCGAGTGGCCAAAGCGATCTCATCTGACGACAACTTCGCCTCCATCAATATTGCATCAGCCTCCGATAGGGTTGGCAATGCAACGTCTCTAAGCAACAGATGAGAATCCTCCTCCGAACGCACAGAAACCGGAGAGTATACCCCGCGGAAATAATCCGCGAAGCAGTCAACAATCTCCACAGGGTCAGTCACACGCACTCCATCCATTCTCTCCACAACGGGCACCACCCTGCTCGCTCTCTCCTTCTTATCCAGCCAAGCAATCAACTTTCCGGCCTTATCCCCCACATCATACAGTCGTCCTTGCTGCTCTCTACTCATCTCTTTAGCGGCATCCGTGACTAGCGCTCTATAATCTGATTATTTGAGGCTGAGAACGTGCAATTTCTCATCAGTAACACCCCGCTCCAAGTCCTCCTCCATTTCAGCTATTTCAGTTTCCAGGCGAACCACCTCTGCTCTCCCGCACCTCTTAGCATGGGAGATAAGTGACAAGGCCTGCCCCCTGATCACCACTTTATAACCCTCCCATAGGGAGACAGCTGACGACACCGACCCCACATTATCATTGAAGTAGTGATCGGTGGACTTGACCAGTTCCGCGCGGATCTTAGGGTTATGTAAATACCAGGGGTTGATGGGCGCTACTCTCCCCTCCGCCCCAGGGACAACCCTCAGTTGCAACCATATAGGGGAATGGTCAGAAATACCTCGGGCCAAATGACGCACCTCCCCAATCATCCCAGCTTGGCTCGCCGGCATAAGCATGTAATCAAGTCTCGAGAGACTCCCATGGGCCCCGGAGTGAAAGGTGTACTGCGCCTGTCCCGGGTGCATCAATCTACAGCAATCTACAAGTCCCAAAGTGTCCAGAAAGCCACCCAACCAGACCTGAGCCCTAGGGAGATCCCTGGGGGGGCGGCGGTCCTCCAACCCGGATACAACAGCGTTAAAGTCACCCCCCAACACCAGGACCCCCCCAGGGAGTCCCAGGACCAGACGCCCCAAATCAGCAAATGTATCCGTCTGTAACCCCGGAGGCACATAAACAGCAACGAGCGAAACAGTCCTACCCTCCCATCTCCCCACCAGTGCCACATAGCGCCCCCTATCATCGTGAAGCACCTCGTCCACCTTCAATGGGAGAGAGGCCCTAACCAAAATGCCCACTCCCCTTGAGCCAGAAGTGAAACCAGAGTGAGCGGCAAGGCGATAGCCCCTCCTATTTAGGGCATGGAAGGAGTTCCCAATCAAATGTGTCTCCTGCAGGAAAACAATGTCGGGCGAAATCCGTTTCAAAAACTGCAACACCACCCCGCGCTTGATCCTGTCCCCCAATCCATTCACATTCCACGAAAGGATTCTCAATCCCCTACCCCCACCCCACTCCCGTGCGTGATACCCACATCCCGGAAAGCACAACCCGGACAAGTCAGCAGAGAACTTCACATTGCCTTGCGAAACAAACAAACAGTCCCCAACACCCCCCCTCCCCCACAATCCCCCAACCACAACTCCCCCCTCCCTGCACCCCTGCTTGAGCCCAAACAGCCCCCCCAACTCGCAGTGTGCCTGTCGCCCTAACATATACCACAAAAAGAAAACCCCAGAAGGAGGAAAGGGCCCCGATAAGCTCCCCACCACCTCCAAGCATTTGAAGGGCATAGTGTCCCAAACTAGAGTACAGTTAAGCCAAGGTACAAGACGTCACCAGTCTAGTCCATCCCCAGGAACCAAGTTCTAGTCCTGCTGCACCAAACCCTCTCCGCTCTCCGCCATCCGACCGTCCCGATCCTGTCCCCGAGGCAGGGCATCCAACCAGTCTCCAACCGCCTCCGGCCGGTCGTAGAAGTGTGAGCGACCCCGGAACTCAACCCGCAGCCTAGCCGGGAATAACATCGCATATTTGAGCTCCATGTCCCTCAAGCGCCGTTTGACGGCCAAAAATCCCAGCCGTTGTTTTTGGACCGCTTGCGTGAAGTCCGGGTAAAAACTGACATTAGAGTTCTCAAACTTCAGCGGCCCGGCCACCCTCGACGCCTGAAGGATAGCATCCCTATCCCGAAAGTTAAAGAGTCGGGCGATTATAGGCCGCGGGGGAGCACCCATTTTGGGCGCACCACCCGGAATCCTGTGGGCCCGCTCCACCGTGAAGAACTTGCTCAGTCCCTTGGGCGCGAAACGATTGATCACCAGATCCTCCACAAAAAGGTCAGCAGCAGAGTCCTCCGATCTTTCCG
Source organism: Triturus cristatus (assembly GCF_964204655.1). NCBI lineage: Eukaryota > Metazoa > Chordata > Amphibia > Caudata > Salamandridae > Triturus > Triturus cristatus. The sequence continues at coordinate 279,961,600 of NC_140590.1, forward strand.
GCACTCCAATGATACGAACATTGTTCCGTCTAGCCCTGCTTTCGGAGTCCTCAAGTCGACGGTCCGTCAGGTCACTGGCTAGCCGCAACCTACGGACCTCCGTCTGCAGGGCAGCCACGTCCACAGTTAGGCTCGACGCAGCTTGAGCCAAGGAGTCGACCCGCTCGTTAGTTTTGGACAGGTCTGCCCTGACCAAATTCACATCGATCAGGACCGCGTCCAATTTATGAGCCAGGGTATCAAACTGCTGACCCACAGCAGCCTTCATCTCCTCAATGGCGCCAATAACGTCCAGCAAGGTCAATTCTGACGATGGGCCCGAGACCTCCTTGGACCTCTCAGGCGATTTATGCGAGCCACTAGGGGATCCCTTTGTCTGCGCATAACGATCCATGTTATTGACCTGAGTATAGGCTCCCCTCCGGGTTGACTTAGGTTTCGACTTGTCTCCGTCTAGTCTCGCCGCCATCGTCCGGAGGCCACCAAGGTTGGCACCCGCCAGCACCAGGAACAAGGACCAGGTAGCTACTTCAATTGAACACAGCCGTCGCAGACAGGAAGCCCGAGTATAGTCCGAGAGTCAGGCCAGACACTCCGCCATCCGCGCCCCTCTGAAACACCAAAGTCCCTCGGCCGATATCAGAAAACAAGCTTGAAAACGAAAGTGAAAGTGCGGGGTACGTGGCAGGTCGAGCCCAGCATGCCGCTGTTGTTCACTTCGTACCCGGGCACCTCACCAACTCGAGATCGGGACCAAGGCAAGAGCAGGCCGCAAACTTCGGAGCGCAACCATTCTGGTTCCCGGCGTCCGATCTGAATTTGGAAAACGGGTGGCACCTCAGAGCAAGTTCATCAGCAAAAGCCCGTCAAATAAATCAGGATTAAGTCAGGATAGACGTGGGAGGTTGCGGAGGCCCTCGAGAGCCGTAAGCCTACGCGGCCATCTTGGTTGCGCGCTAGGCTCCTCCTCTGCAAGGTTTTTTAAATGCTAATTCCTAACTATAACGTGTGTGAAACCTATGGTTTTTTAAGTGAATTTGTAAGGTTTTTTAAATGCTAAGTTATGTATGTTTTATTATATTTTTTATATATTGTATTTTTTTTTTTTTAAGGTTTTTCACCGTGCGCGCACGGTGCGCAAACCCCGCGATTTTTTGAAAAAAAAATAAAATGTTTTTTTCACTCTTCGGGGTCCTTCAGTGACCCCCTGACAAAGGCTAGGGGGTCAGGAACTCTCTACCCTGCCCCCTTTTCACGTTCTCCACCTTTCTTTTTTCACTGTCACACACAAAACACACAAAATGGCGGCCGACACTTCCTGATTTCGACCGATTCGAACGTTGACTGACATGAAACCACCAATCAGAATTACGCTCGCGCACGGCACCGTGCGCGCACGGTGCGCGCCTATAGATATTTATGTACTTTTAACTGCAATTTCCTCAGGAACTACTGAACAGATTGACTCCATATATGCAAAAGACACATCCCTGACCTGAGGACTACCTCTTTGCCAAATTTCAAGTAATTCTGTTCAGCCGTTCGGGCTGTACCTTCGACTAAAGGTCCTATGAGAAAATGCATAGGGAAAACGCGTTTTGGGACCCCTCTTTTTTCTCAGCCCCCGCTTGACGAATCACCCCGAGACTTTCAGGGTAGGAGCTGAGCGAAGCGCCCCATTAGTTTTGAAAATTTCGCGAGGATCCGTCAACCGGCGCCAAAGTTAGAATTTTCAGATTTCCTATGGAAACACGGTCCTAACTATAACTATCTACTGGCGACCGCCAGTAGATATATATATATATATATATATATATATATATATATATATATATATATATATATATATATACACCTCTAACGCAGCCACATTGGTACTTTCTGTTCATCTCCATTCTTTAAAACCTGCATACTGTTGTGTTCCATATCGGTACCCCAATATAGGCTTAGGTGGTCACCTAACCTTTCACCTCTATTCTCTCCTACCATTACACTATATAACGGTTCTTAGTACTGACCTTTTACCTACTTACAGTAATGCCTAAAGATGACATGGGGTTTTCTCCGAAAAGCTTAAGCCTCATTCATTATGCATGAGGATTCTTGGAATCACAGCAGGACAGCAGGCCTACCATCTCCTGCATAATAGCTAAGAACGATGTCACCTACCCCGTGGCAAGGCATTTTGCTGAGAAGCATAATAGTAATAGGGAATTGTTACGCTATTATGTTTTAGATCAGGTTCCAGCAAATGTCAGAGGAGGGGACAGGATTAAACAACTTCGCAGGCTTGAGTCACGATATATCATCGACTTAGGAACTAAGAATCCTTCGGGGATGAATATAGGGGAGGAACTGTCTGTTCATCTTGGGGATTAAAGAGTAGCAATAATCCTTACACTAGAGGTGAGATAGGTAATTGGAAAATGTAATTCGTGATATGGTGATCATAATGTAATCTGTGTTTTAATTTATGGTATTGGCTATACACGTTAGCTTTTGGACATTGTGTGTGAATTAATCTTTTTAAATGATGTTAGTATAAATGTGGATCATCTTATTATTTCTTTGATGCCAGCAATAATGTTGAGGTCTTAGCCAATACATGGCGTGATTTTCTTAAAATATACTTGATTGTCGGACACAAGGCAAGTGAGAGGATGTTATTGCAACATACCTATGGTTATCTAACGTATCAAGTGATTTAAATGACCCCCATATTGCTAGACATTTATCAGTTGACATCGATCTGCCGATACACGGCTTTATTTTTGTCATTTTTGAGGGACACCACATGCCCATATATGGCGTTATGTGTGAAGTTTTTAATCTTACTTCGAGTCTGGGACTGTTTTTTAATGCCGATATACGGCGAAATAAGCAATATTATTTAATTGTTTTGACATTCCAAAATGGCGATGAATTACCAACAGTGATTCTTCTAATGTGATTGTCCTTCTATGATGTCTATGATTTGTGATGTCATGTGATCCACGTAACGTTTCATTTAAATATGCCGTTTCTTTGGCGCGAAATTTGTAACAACATCAGACTAAGGCATAGCCGAAACGCGTCATGTTTTCCATGCTCGCTATGCAATAAATGACCTAAGAACTGCAGAAGTGTCCCGTGAGTGCTTTCCTAAGTTTGTGATGTGACTGGGACTGAGCGAGCATATATATATATATATATATATATATATATATATATATATATATATATATATATACACCTCTAACGCAGCCACATTGGTACTTTCTGTTCATCTCCATTCTTTAAAACCTGCATACTGTTGTGTTCCATATCGGTACCCCAATATAGGCTTAGGTGGTCACCTAACCTTTCACCTCTATTCTCTCCTACCATTACACTATATAACGGTTCTTAGTACTGACCTTTTACCTACTTACAGTAATGCCTAAAGATGACATGGGGTTTTCTCCGAAAAGCTTAAGCCTCATTCATTATGCATGAGGATTCTTGGAATCACAGCAGGACAGCAGGCCTACCATCTCCTGCATAATAACTATGTATAAGGGTTCTTCCTTCTGTCATCCTAGTCCGACATGACACAGCAAGGTATATCCCCAGGGGGTACCACTTTGGGTATATATACACCATATCTTGCTGAGGTAGTCAGAGGAGAAAAGGACTTCCATGCCGACACACTGACATGAGACGCAGAGGTTCCTGCAGGCAAACACTCCAGCTCGCAGCTCGCAGTGGTCTGACATCTCTTGTGGGGTGTCTATCTAGAGACCAAGACGGGGTCCCACAGTCTCTCACTTCAGGTAATAGGGTTGACTTTATCCTAGAGGGATTTATGGCTTATTCACTCACATACGTGCTAGGTCCACGTAGTTACATCTAGTTAGGGTCGCATCGTAGGAGTACGCATTCTACTGTGATGTATTTTATATACTAGCCTGTATTCATTGTTTTAGTACGATGTTAGAAATCTACCATCCTTTTATTCTGTTAGTGCTTATAATCATTCATATCTGTTACTGTCTAGTGGTTGTTTCAGCACACCTATTTTACACTAGAATGATGCTGGTTCAATAAATGCTTAATGAAAAACGTCCCCACCGTTTATTCTGTGTGTCTCTCTGAGATGAAGTGAGTACAAGTGACTAAGCGAAAAGTAGTACACTGTTTCCACGATCCTCAGAGATCAGGGTTGTCACGTTCGATAGTTGCCACGAACTATTCTCTCCTTGGTAAGATGGGTTTCTAGTGGCACTGTGAGCTAGCTGGTATACAGGCTAACATGCCCGGTAGAGGTGTCTAGAATCAGTCGGACACCAATCCTATAATGTATGCTGTCTAAATGCGCAGATCCTATATAGGTTTATAGGAACTACACAACATGGTGCCGCCAACGTTGGTTTGGCACTTATTTAACAGTAAATTCTGAGTAGTTCAGTCGTGCTAGTCTCAGAGACCCCTACTCACATTTTCCCAGAGACGTCTGGAGTGGGAAGGGAACTATCCGCCACAGCTGAGTAGGCATACCCTATGTATTGGCTGTAGGTTTATCAAGCTTGAAGGACAAACAGTTCCTATTGTGCATAAAACCTTATCTAAGTTTCTTTGAAACTCTTCCTTGAGAAAAACATTTTCAACAATGGCTGACGAGAACGCAGCGGGATGAGCACAGCCTGCTGCAGTCAGGGAAGAAGATGAAGGTGAAATTAACATGTCAGAAATGCCCTTACACAAAAGCTAACAGACTATGGAGTCACAGCTAGGGGTGGGACAGTAACCTTCGTGATTGAGGCTCCAGAGTCTTATCGAACAGAGGTATTTTATTCATGGGGTTAAATTCCCACAAGCAGATGCACAATCAAAAACATTTCATTCTTACACTGAAGATGAAACACCAAATGAATACTGTCCGTATGAGGACATTTAAGTTCCGCTCCCCTACCAGGAGCCCATAAACTGGTCTAAAGGCACCCTCCCCCACACAAAAGACAAAGTAAGACTAGGTCCACTCTGAAGAGATGGAGCCACTTGGCCTGTCCTTGCAGCTTACACACCACATCCAGACATTGACACAATGCCAGCAGCAGACCTACGTCCACTTCACAAATAAATAATAAAACTTTACAGACACCTGACACAGTTCATGATGGGAACACTCACACTTCAGCAAACAAGAGCTACACAAACAAGTCAAATTCAGGGTTCTACAACTAAAATCACTCCACAAACGCTATACGCAGTTATGTGTAAAATGCTCACTAAACGTGAGCAAATGCCGTTCTGGATAGGTAAAAAAATAACACAACTACAGGCAGTATTTTCACACACAAGCCCTCAAGAAAAACTCAGAATGCTAACAATCTGCTTGCCAATGGTTATAGCTCCCCAAATAGAGGGTTGTACCACATGGGGTACAGCTTTCGCTGCCATATATACCAGAACTCATGGTATCCCGTCATTAGTAGTAATGAGACAAATACAAACTGAGTATGGAGCAGGACCTGCTCTGAACTTAGGGATGAAATTATTAGGCAATTTTGCCCAGGTATCAGCTATAGTATTAGCACATATAAAAGGGGAGGCAGCAGCAGTGGCAATATGCCAATGCCTGGGGGATTTCACTCCTCTACAGCGGGAACGTGAATTAACTAAACTTATTACAGACACCTATGCTGAATTAGGTAGAGATAGTTTGGGAGCAAGACCAACAAAACCTCAACTCATAGGTGGTCTGGAAAAGGATTACACACAACAAGCACCTGATTCTTCCAAGAAGAAATGGGTAAAGAACAATAAAAACCAAAGGTTTAGAGAAAATAGATCTCTATCTTGGAGAAGGTCTCCTCAGCAGGAGCCCTCCGAAAGGAGATACAACCTTAGGAGTAGAGATAACATTAAAAAACCTGACAGGTATCAGGATACTGATACACGTTCCTCTCGTTCCTTTCAGGGTTCACCAAGAAACTCAGAGAGGGAAGGACGGTCAGAACACAGACAAGAAGAGCGTACAAAGTCCAGAGACACACCACACACATCAGACTACACTTCAAAGAAAGAAGACAAGCCAAAATCAAAACCTCAATTTAAAAAGAAGCGCCTATAATGATTATACAGGATCTGCGCGTTTGGACAGCATACACTGTAGCATGGACGACACACTGACTCTGAACACCCCCACTGGGTATGTGTAGTATCCTGGTCTGGTATGGTTTCAGATGTGCCAGTGGAATGTTGATAGTATGATGATAGATGGAATGTTGGGATGCTGTAGAGGCAAGGTTCTTAAGTTTTTTTAAAATTACGCAGACTGTTGCTAAACCGCAAAACATGACGCTGGGTCAAATAAAAGTACAGGGAGGCAGAGCTTTATGCTTGTTGCGCAAAATTTGTTTTTGTGGTCTCTTGAAGGCACAGGTCATAAAACAAAACGTTGTAGAGAGTCAGGCTTACCCTCTCATGAGGACACAGCACAGGCTTCTCTTGAGGCTTGAGCTGCAGTTGAGACTGGAACAGCCTTCTTCAGATGCAGTGTGACCAGCAGGCAAAGGCTTAAGCTGTGCAGAAACTGGAACTGGCACTGTAGAGTTGAGGGCGACCGTTGTAGTGGTCACTGGTGGGGCTATGATGTGCCAGATAGTTGAATATTCGCAGCTGTGGTTACTTGAGTTGCTTGTAGTTGCTTGAGCTTGATAGTAGGGACTCTAGACTTGAAGAAGAAGGTTACAGAGGTAGCAGATGAAGGTTCTTTTAAATCGTCGCCATAAAATTGTAGTGATCAAACCAGGATCCAAGACGTAGTTTCAAGCAGATTTATTGAGGTTGGTTACAAGATGATAAATACAGCAGAAGTAATCCAGTAGATAACAGGTGAATAACCCCAATGTAGCCCCACCAGGAGCAACCATCCATGTGCTCAGCCCATCTCCAACTGTCCATTCTCACTCCCAACATTCCATCTATCATCATACTATCAACATTCCACTGGCACATCTGAAACCATACCAGACCAGGATACTACAGTATGTTGGCCTTTTGTACCAACTAGCTCACAGTGCCACTAGAATCTCCTCTTACCAAGAAGAGAATAGTTCTTGGCAACCATCGAACATGACAACCCTGATCCCTAAGGACCGTGGAAACAATATACTACTTTTCGCTCAGTCACTCGTGGTTACTTAGTTTCTGTCAGAGAGATACACAGAATAAACAGCCTGGGCGGTTTCAATAAGTATTTATTGAACAGTTGTTATTCTGGTGTAGAATAGATGAGCTGCAACAACCGTTAGACAGTATAAGATATAATGATTAGCAGCACTAGAATTACTTTAGAATTTGGATGAAGAAGCATTGTCCTATGTAGAAGATATTTATCTAACGGATGATTATTTACAGGATCATTTGATCATGGTGAGCACCATAATTTTGGGGTTCGCCTCTGAGGGCTACAAACTCAACTTTAAAAAATCGAAAATAGAGGGCTCCCCGGACCCTCTCTGCTCCTCGGAATCTATCCTGAGAATATCCTGACGTGGCTTATGGAATCTGGGAGATAAAGACCAGCTGAGCATATATCTCTTTTCAAAACTCAAATCGGACCTGGGAATCCTGAGTTGTTGCCGTCGGAACTTTTGGGACCCACCCGACGGAGGTGACCGGGGTGAAGGTGACCCGAGGGGCCGGGCTGCAATTGAACAACAGCGGCTTCAGCGCGGTGCCAGCTGCCGATCCACCACTTTCGGTTTCGGTTTTGCACTTCAGGAGACCGGCAGGGGGGTGCGCTCGGGGTGGCGAGGTGCTTCCTGGGCCTCTGAATGAGGTTTTCTTTCACCTGCCACTAGAGTGCCTATCGCCTCGGACCCCCTATACCGACATTTTGTGGTCTTCTTGCTGGTGCCCTTACACCTCTTGATTGGAGGTCCCCTTGAGTGACCGTGTTCACATGGGGGGCAAAGGGGGTCCCGAGGGCCGCAAGACCAAGGCTTCCCTCCGCGGGGGAGCAGTCCAGAGCAATAACATGGACCGATACACCCAGGGCAGGGGGCCCTCTGGCGCTGCTGGTCCCCCCTCGGATATTGCGGAGGGAGGCGCGACCGTCTCTACGGAACTATCCCTGCAGGACATTATGGGCGCCATTGATGGCATTAGGGAAACCATCGCGACGCAATATGAGGCCCTGGCCCGTAAGATTGACACTGTCGCGCTTGATGTCACCCTGATCCGGGCCGACCTCTCCAAAACTAACGAGAGGGTCCAGGCTCTCGACACACGGACCTCCACCCTCGGTGCGGAGGTGTCGGATCTGCGGGCCGCGCTCGGAGACATCAGGGTGGTCAACGATCATATGGCCCGGCGGCTTGAGGACTTCGAGGGACGGGCCCGACGCAACAACATCCGCGTCATAGGTGTACCGGAGTCCTCCGACGGCCGCCCGGTCGACCTCGTGGTCGAGGAACTTATCCTGAAACAGTTGTCCCCGGCTGGCCTAAGTAAGTTCTTTGCCGTGGAGCGGGCCCATCGAGTTCCGGGCGGTCGGCCACGGCCGGGGGCCCCCCCGAGGCCTATCGTGGCCAAACTGTTCTACTACAGGGACCGCGACGCTATTCTGCAGGCCTCACGGACCCACGGCCCGGTTCGTTATGAGAACTCGACCATCAATTTTTATCCGGACTTCACGCAACTGGTCCAGAAACAACGGATGGGATTCCAGGGGGTGAAGCGTCGTCTCCGCGAGCTGGGCCTAAAGTATTCGATGCTCTACCCTGCAAAACTCCGAGTGGAACATGGGGATCGGACAGCCTTTTTTGACTCTCCTGTGGCTGCAAGTGACTGGCTGGACTCTCTGCCGGACGGAGGTGGCCGTCCCGGACCCTCTGCGGGCACCGCGGGTGACGGGTCCCCTTTAGAATGACTTTTGGTCCTTGATTTTGCCGTTTTGCACTGTACAGTCGGGTCTTATTTCATTTGCATATTGTGTTTAACCAGGACCAGTGAGGGGGGCGGGCGGGGACGGGTCCCTTACCTCCTCTGGGGTCTTTTCGTAGAATGGGGTTAGAGGGGCGACAGGCACACTGCAAGTTGGGGGGGTTTTTTGGCCCGCAGGGGTGCAGGGTGGGGGGAGTTGGTCCTGGGGTGGGGTTGGGGGGGAGGAGGGGTTGTTTTGCTGTGTGTTTTTTGTTTACAGGGCGAGGTACTGATTTTTGTCCACATTTGGGAACTGTGCTGCAGGCTGGGGGACCCTTGATCTATTGGGGGGGATGGGGGGGGACGGGTTGAGGCTTATGTCATGGAACGTCAATGGGTTGGGGGACCGTATCAAGCGGGGTGTAGTACTGCAATATTTGCGTCGTTTGACTCCGGATGTGGTGTTTCTCCAGGAGACGCATCTGGTTGGCAATGTTTGTCATGCAATGAACAGGGGGGGATACCGCCTCGTGGCCCATTCTGGTTTCACAACTGGTTCCAGGGGGGTGGGCATTCTCCTGCGAACCTCACTTCCGGTGGAGATCACTAAGATAGTCTCGGATGACAGAGGGCGCTATGTGTGCTTGATTGGGAGGTGGGAGGGGCAGCCCCTTGCCCTGGTTTCAGTTTACGTCCCCCCGGGCCTCCAGAACTCCACCTTCACTGACTTGGGTCGAATGCTGCTTGACCTTCCTGACAGCCTCCTGCTCATGGGCGGGGACTTTAATTCTGTGGTTTCGGGTGAACTGGATCGTCACCCACCAAGGACCCTCCCCGCTGCCCAGGCATGGCTGGGTGGGATGCTGGAGACCTTCGGCCTGGTGGATAGTTGGAGATTAATGCATCCGACCCAATGTCAATTCACCTTTCACTCGGGGGCGCATGGGAGTCTCTCTAGGTTAGACTATTTCCTTATGCCCGCGGCGCAGACTGGTCGGATTCGTGAGGTCAGGCACCTAGCGCGGGGTATCTCCGACCATTCTCCGCTGTGGCTTCTTTTTGACACCGGGCCGCGGTCTGCAGGGCGGACCGCTCCCATTAACCCATGGTACCTGCGAGACCCTACGACTCGTGACAGCCTGGTCAAGGCTATGGACCAATACTTCCTGGATAACGAGGGGTCGGTGTCGTCTGCAATGTCCCTGTGGGAAGCCTTTAAAACTGTGATCCGTGGACACGCCCTTTCCCAGATAGTGGTGGCTAAGAGGGTCAAGAGTGAGGCAGTGGTGAGGCTGGAGACTGACATCTTGGGGCTGGAGTCGGCCTTGGAGGCGAATGTCACTCCGGACGGGCTCCATGCCCTCAGCCTGAAACAGTTTGAATATAGGTCCCTGGTCACTGACGCGGCCAAAACTATGTACAGGGAGCAGCAGGGTCGACTGTACGATGCCGGGGACAAGGCGGGAAAGTTGATCGCGTGACTGGACAGGAAGGAGAGAGTGAATCGTGTGGTCCCGGAGTTGCGTGCTGCGGATGGTGTGTGTGTGACGGAGCCTGACGAGATTGTGGAATGTTTTGCCGACCACCTCCGGGCTGTGTACTCCCCAGTGACTGACAGGGATGAGGACGACTCTCGCCTTCTACTGAGGGATATCGCCTTGCCCGGCCTGTCCGTTGAGGACCGTGAGCGGCTGGACGCCCCCTTGTCGGCGGATGAAATAGCGACCGCGATCCGCTCCCTTCGCTCGGGCAAGGCTATGGGTCCCAACGGTCTGCCCATTGAGCTATACAAATTGCGCCCTGACAAGCTTGCGCCCTTCCTCAGTCGCATGTTTCGTGAGTCTCTGGCGGCGGGTTCCCTCCCGGCCGACCAGCGTTTGGCCACGATAGTCGTTATCCCCAAGGAGGACAAGCCGCGAGACCGCTGTACTTCTTACCGGCCTATTTCACTGCTAAATGCGGAGCCTAAGATCCTGGCGAAAGTCCTTGCCAATCGTCTGTTGAGCGTCGTGTGCGATCTTATTCATCCGGACCAATGCGGATTCATCCCGCATCGTAACACCGCTCTTAACTTGCGGCGTCTTCACGGCGCCCTTGCCAGGGCGGAGCTCCTCTCCGAACCGGCCGTGCTGGTTTCTTTGGATGCCACGATGGCTTTTGACACCATCGAGTGGCCATTCCTCTGGGCTGTCTTGGCTAAATTTGGCTTTGGGGAAGGATTTATTGGCTGGGTTAAGCTTCTTTACACGGGACCCATGGCTCAGGTGGTGGTTAATGGGCGGGTCTCTCGGCCCTTTGCCCTCGGCAGGGGCACGAGGCAGGGATGCCCGTTGTCCCCTTTGCTCTTTGCTCTCGCCCTGGAGCCACTCGCGGCTTGGCTCCGCTGGGAGCCCTCGCTTAGAGGGATCCGGTGGGCCCCGGGCTTTGAAGATCGGGTTTCGCTGTATGCGGACGATATTCTCCTATATCTCACCTCACCGCGGCAGTCGCTCAACGTCCTCTTTGACGTTCTGACTTCCTTTGGGAATAATTCGGGTCTCACGATCAATTGGTCTAAATCCTGCGTCTATCCGATCTCCGGTGGTCCTCCTCTCCTGCCGCCTCGGCTTCCGATCCAGGTATCTCTGAGCGGCTTTAAGTACCTGGGGATATACGTTTCGCTGGACCCGGTGGCTCGCTATGAGCAGAATCTCCTGCGTCCGCTTCGGCGATTGCGGGAGGACACGGCCCGGTGGTGCAGGCTGCCCCTGTCCCCGCTGGGTCGGGCCGCGCTGTTCAAAATGATGTCCCTTCCCAGGTTCCTCTATGCACTCCAGAATTCCTTCGACGTCATCCCAGTGGCCTACTTTCGGGAGGTGGAGAGCCTGCAGAGGAGACTGGTGTGGGACGGGCGGGCGCGTATTGCTCTTGCTAAGCTTACTCTCCCCTGGTACGACGGGGGCATCGCGCTTCCCGACATTCGCAGGTATTATTGGGCCGCGCAGCTTTCGGCCATCAACCATGCCACGTATGCGCCTGGCCTGAATCCGGCGTATGAGATGGACAAGTTCCTGCTTCCCGGCGGGGACTATAACAGGGCGCTTTACTCCCGCTCGGCTGGCCGGACCCTTACGGGTCCTACTAAGATTGCGGTGCGGACCTGGAGGGCTGCCACTGCGGCCACGGGCTGGAGTGAGCGACTGACATGTGCTACTCCTTTGTTTGCCTCCGATCGCCTGGGGAGCCTCTGGACTACGAAGGGATTTGACCAGTGGGATACGATTGGTATCAGCAAAGTGGGAGACCTGTGGCATAAGGGCGCGGTTAAGACTTTCGCTGCTCTTCAGGCCGAATATGAGCTTACGGACAGGGAGTTCTTCCGCTATGCCCAGGTTCGACACGCCCTGCTTTCGGTCTTTGGAGAGGGGACCAAGATCCCGGTTTCCTCGCCCCTCGAGGACCGCATACTTGACGGACATGTCCCTGACAGTACTATTTCTTTAATTTATAAGAAACTGATTAATCATCGGGCTGACCTCTTGGTGCGCCTTCGGGAGGCTTGGACGGGGGATGGGGTGGAATTGGACGACGAGGACTGGCAGTCTGCACTGTCGTCCCCCAAGGAGGTCGCCATTCCAGCCCGTCTCCGGTTGGTACAGCTTAAGATTCTTCACCGGGTGTATGTGACGGGTCCTCGCTTGGTCTCGATGGGATATTCCGACGATGGGCTCTGTAAGCGGGGTTGTGGGCTCAGCGCCACCTTTCTCCATATCCTGTGGGAGTGCCGCGAGGTGGCGGACTACTGGCGCCGGGTACATACGGTTATGGGACAGGTCACTGGGGTTGTGCTGCTGCCGGAGGTGCGTCGCTGTGTCCTGAATGTGTGGGAGCCCAATGATTATAGCGCGGCTCAGACTCGGTGGGCGGCCCTGGGGAACATGATTGCCAAGAGAGATATAGCGCAGCTTTGGGGTGCCCAGCGGCCGCCCACCGTGTCAGTATGGAAGGAGAATATGGACTGGTGTATGTTCAGGGAGAAGACTGTGTATGTTGCCCGTGGTAAGCCGGGGGCATGGGGCAGAATCTGGGGGCAATGGAATGCATATCGCGGGGGTATCTGTACGCCCCCCCTGGTGGACACCGATATCGCCATGTCCCCCTGACCCTTGACGGTTCCGGGCACCTTTTGGAATGACTACATATGGACGTTCATTTCCCTTGGCCCCCCCCCCGTCCCCAGCCTCCCGGTACTCCTTCCTTTCGCGTGCTGCTTAATGGTCTGAACTGGAGTTCCCCGGAGGAAGCCTGACCTGCACTGTTTGTCTTTATGCCTCGCCTTTTGTTTTTCTTTTAGTTTTTTGTGTTTGTTGGATTTAAGTCTCCTGTTTCTTTAGAACTATCCGGAGTCACTACGGGGCCGAGCCCCGGGAACCGACTGCAGCTTTGATAAATGTATATTTCATTCTGTACTTAGCGGCCGGCCCTGGTGGTTGTAGGCCGGTGCTTGTAATCGAATTATTGTTCAATAAAAACTTAAAAAAAAAAAAAAAAAAAAAAAAAATCGAAAATAGCCCACTTCAATATCCTATGTTTAGGATACGAGTGGTCCAATGAAGGAAAACGCCTGGCAGCTAACTTTTTAGAAAAGCGTGCGCTGCACCAACCTCATAAATCTTTGAAGAATTTACAATCCATATTGGGATATTAAAATTTTGGCAGAACATACATTTGGAATTACGCAGAAAAAGTAAAACCTTTCTACAACTTAATAAGACCTGATTTTTCAGATAGGCATTGGACACAGGAACACACAGATATCCTTCGTTCCTTACAAGCTTACATGATAGTTTCAGAACATTTGCAGACACCCGTAAATGTACGCAATCTAGTGATCCGCATTATAGCGGATCAATCTGGGTATACTTACCTAACCTTCAATGAAGGCGAAACAGTATTCATAGCATACAAAACACATTTGTACACAAACGCTGAAATGTGCTTTGCTTCTACAGAAAAAAGTACAGACTGCTTTAGTAAGAGAGCACTGGCTCAGGGGAAACAAATAATTGTTCTAGCTCCTGTACCAGCCTTAGAGGCTGCTACAAAGGCTAGCGTTCCTAATGCTAAAGCCTTACATCCAAGATGGATACAATGGGATAATTCTCTCACAGCAACAGATGTAGAATACAGATATGACCCAAGACTAAAAACACAAGCATTCCTGCAATATGAACACGAATATCCTCTCCCAAATGAAATAATGCCTCTAGATCAGTATGAATACATTATTTACACTGACGGATCTGCTCAGCCGGTCATAAGAAGTAAACAACAATACAGCGCTGCTTGTGCGATTGTAAAAGGTCGTATTCAGGATGGCAAGTTCCATCTCAGCGATACGAAGACACAGTCTCTAGGAGACTGCACGGCTCAGCTGGCAGAACTAAAAGCCCTATTACTGGCACTAATGAATACGGATCGAGAATTCCCCACACTGATTGTGTGCGATTCTTTTTTTATTGTGTCCAGTCATACAACTAATACCTTCACTACTGGGGTCAAAATGGGTTTAAAGACTCAAAAGGTGGCACTATTAAGCATAAAATGCTATGGGAACAGGTACCTGAGTTGAAAACGAACTACCAAGAGCTCACGTGATACACATGCTGAGTCATCAACGTGATGCTGTTCACGTAGAAGGGAATTCGTGGGCCGATGAAGCCGCGAAGGGGGCAGTATGTACTGCTGCCGTAGCTGCAATCACTTGTTCAAAAATGAGAATAGACAGACAGATAATGGTAGCTGTCATTTCTCCACGCAAAGACAGCAAAGTCTTATCCAAAGGTTTTCCACTCAAGTACTCCTATAAGTTAGATACAAACAACATTCTGTATGCTCAGATTCCAGGAGTGGGGGATAGAGTAATACCAAACATGGATCGTAGATTGAGTTTAATACTAGCTGCACATGAGGGTCTAGGTTCTGCACACGCAGGGATTACCGCGACGGTTTCTTTATTGAAAACAACGCTATTGGTGGTCTGGTTTAACAAAACAGATGAAGAATTTTGTCTTAAATTGTGACAAGTGCCAGCAGATGAAGGGTTCCACCGTAGCGCGTCCGGCGCAGACACATTTACTAATATAAGACAGACCACTCGCGTGTGTCTATTTGGACAACTGCGGCCCCCTACAATCGGATGGGGCTTACAAGTATATCATGGTGGCAGTGGATTCATGCTCCAGATTACTATGGGTATGGCCTAATCGCTCGGCTGACACTTGAACAGTTATAAAAGATTTGCGAGTCTTTATAGGGTCATACGCAGGTGGCACATTATATTCTGACCGTGGCCCAGCATTTAGCTCTAGGGCTTACAAGGAAGCCATGGAAGGTTTGGGTATAGCATTGCGGTACTCCTCTCTATACCATCCAGAGGGAAATTTGGTCGTGGAGAGGAAAAACCGGGAATCTTTAACAGCTAGAGTATTAGGTTTTGGTGGTAGTTGGGTCAATCACTTATATGGGGTTCAGTGAGCCCTCAATAATTTGCCAAGAAGCCCTCTAGGGGTAGTAACTAATGATCTCGATTATGAAAGCACTGTTGCGGATGAAAAACCATTTGATATCAATAAACGTTTGGCTGTTTTACAGGCTCTAAATGAATCTCGAGCACTACTAAGCTACGTGCAGGTGAAACGCACCGCCATTGGAGAAGTCAAATCAGTCATGTCAAGACCTGTCTGGATCCCAAAAGCTGGGGACCTGCTCAGAGAAAAGATCAAGGACAAGAAAGAATTTGGGCCATCACACAGAAAGCCTGTACCTGTCCTGGCTGTTGAAGGAACAAGAACGGTACTTCCGCCTTTTGCCGGAAAAAAAGAAAAGAGAATCGTCTCAATTGATCTGATCAAACCACACTATGTGGCCGATACTGAATAGTAGGCCTCATGGGCTCCTGGGTAGCCGACACTCTCCTCTTGCTACCATACAGGAAGTTCAGACTGAAAGACTCATAACATTCGAAGACTCACCAATACACAATGGAACTTGTACCTCTGGAAACAGAACTCGACAAGAGACATCTGCCTGTTCAACACAACCTGCCGAGCTACCCAAGATTGATCAAACTGCATCTAGCTACTTCATTGATTTTGATACCTTCTCTCTTGATCCCAGTGAACCTGAGACTACACCAGCTCCAGTTTCCCGTAAGCTGCAAACACATGATTTCGACATTTTTCTGAAAAAGACTTACTTGATTTCACCTTAGCTCCAGCTCTGGATGATATCTGGAATATTGTGTTTTCTGTTCTGGATTGGCCTAGTGACTGCCTTTTGCTTACTCATAAATGGAAAATATCTCCCAAAACGCTCTGCAGTATCAAATGTGAACTTGGTCCTGAAGCCTCATACATCATCTCATCGCGAACAAAGAGACTTGTTTTCCTTGAACATTACAGCTGTTCCAATTCCAGATGGTATAGTTTGGGACAAAGTTGATCATGATGTATTTGTCCCCACTGAACTTTTGAAAATAATACATTTATTTAAAAGTTCTCTTAATGATATCATTACCTCCAGTATATTTTCTGATGATTGGGATTTTGAAACTGTAAATAATGTGTTGTCTGATTTGGAACAATCTGCTGCATTTTCAAAAAATGAAATGTTCGAGGACATATCTTACTTTGATAGCATGTACTGTTACCAACATTATGGTCATCACTTTTTACACAAATCCAGTATCCCAAGAAATGATTTCACATTCCACCAATGGGAACATTGTCTGACACCACCAAAAGGTAGTTCGAAAACGTTTGCACAGAAATGTTCATATTTCTCAGGGTTTAACACTTCTGACCCGACCTCATATTACTATAAAGGTTGCACCTACACCTGCACAGAAAAATATGCTGACTAACACCAGACCGATTTATTCTGCATTCTTTATTGCCCAACTGTCTGAACAGGGTTTTGACTTCTGGAAGGACACTATAGACACAAAATCAGTCTGGGGTTTAATGGAATGGCAAGTTCAAGGAACATAACTACTCTTTAGAGCGTGCCTCATTCAACAGCAGATAATATTTCTGAATGAAACTGTGCAACAGACTTCCTGTCTTGGACTAGCCAAGAACAAGGATTTGAACACACCTCGGATTCCCACATCTTCACACATCAATTTTACATTATGTGGAGGGGATACAATAGATGACATCATGCAGTACAATACTTCAGATCCCAATTGGAAGGGATGGTTAGTTTGGCTCACAGACACCAACAGATGTCAGTCAAGATTCAAGAGTACAACCGAAGAGTTTAGTATCCATAGGCCAGACCCACGATATGTACATATAGAACATCCGGGGTTATGCCATCATACAGTGTTGGAAAGTTGTGCCTTGATTGGCTAGGAACCTTGACAATGTCTCAGGTGATCCTAGTCCGACATGACACACCAAGGTATATCCTCAGGGGTACCACTTTGGGTATATATTTGGGTATATATACATCATATCTTGCTGAGGTAGTCAGAGGAGAAAAGGACTTCCATGCTGACACACTGACGCGAGACGCTGAGGTTCCTGCACGCAGACACTCCAGCTCGCTGTGGTCTGACATCCCTTGCGGGGTGTCCATCTCGAGACCAAGACGGGGTCCCACTGTCTCTCACTTCAGTTAATGGGGTTGACTTTATCCTAGAGGGATTCTTGGCTTTTACACTCACATACATGCTAGGTACACGTAGGCACATCTAGTTAGGGTCGCATCGTAGGAGTATGCATTCTACTGTCATGTTTTTTATATACTTGCCTGTATTAATTTTTTTAGCATGATGGTAGAAATCTACCATCCTTTTACTCTGTTAGTGCTTATAATCATTTATATCTGTTACTGTCTCGTGGTTGTTTCAGCAAACCTATTTTACACTAGAATGACGCTGGTTCAATAAATGCTTATTGAAAAACGTCCCCACCGTTTATTCTTTGTATCTCTCTGAGACGAAGTGAGCACAAGTGACTGAGCGAAAAGTAGTACACTGTTTCCATGATCCTGTGGGATCAGGGTTGTCATGTTCGATAGTTGCCAGGAACTATTCTCTCCTTGGTAAGAGGGGTTTCTAGTGGCACTGTGAGCTAGCTGGTATACAGGCTAACATACCCGGTAGTGGTGTCTAGAATCAGTCTGATACCAATCCTATAGTGTATGTTGTCTAAACATGCAGATCTTATATAGGTTTATCGGAACTACAGAACAATACTAGATGAGCAAGATGAATCCTATGAAAGCACTAGATGGCAAGACTATTGTGTGGAGATGGGGTGTATTATATGGAGTGTTTGTTAGACCTTATTGTGTAAAACACCGACAAACCTTCTTAGGACCAGTTAGGCTTTGTTTGTCGAATCTTAGCTCAATCCTGGGTAGCTGCAGCTTCGAGCAGTCAGGGTTCAACAAAGGAACAATTTTTAACAGCACCAAAACGACTGAAGAAACACGACTCAAGAAAACAGAATAAATTATAAAAAAAATAGATAATTTTCTCAATAATGTTTGGACACCAAATCAAAAAAGATCCAAATTTGATACTTAGAAACTTTCAACAAAAAGTTACTTCAAGAATGGAGGTGTGTGAGGAAATAGTATATTATATGGTGTGGTTGTCAGACCTCACCAAGTAATACAATTGTCAACCTCTTTAGGAACAGTTAGGTTTGGTTTATTAAACCTTGTCTCAACCCTGGGTAGCTGTAGTTCTGAGCAGTCAGGCTTACGCAATGGAACAACTGGAAAGCATTTAAACAGCACCTAAACAATTGCAGGAGAAATAACTGAGACACTCAAGAAATCCAACACCATTTTATAAAAATAGTCTAGGTTTTTATATAATTTTTGACACCAAAATGAGAGAGATTCACTAGAGGGTTCCGAAGATATAGAATTTTTCAAGGTACAGTAAACCAATGGCAAATTCATGAAAACTTGGGTAAGTGTCTATGAGAACGACCGGGCCGCGGGCAGGAAGTGCAACCCGGATGGTGCCATTACTCCCCCGACAGAAAACACAGCGCAATCTAGTCCTGCTAGAGGAGATCGAAATAGATACCGTGTCGTCATCCCCGGGGGATGGGCTAAAGACTCGCGGGACAAAAAGATCGTAATGAGTGGAAGAACAGAGCAGAACGAGGAGAGA
Source organism: Triturus cristatus (assembly GCF_964204655.1). Lineage (NCBI taxonomy): Eukaryota > Metazoa > Chordata > Amphibia > Caudata > Salamandridae > Triturus > Triturus cristatus. The sequence goes on from NC_140590.1 coordinate 279,980,666, forward strand.
AGCGGCCTGCCTGAAGGAGACAGAGGAACCAGTGAGCTTCCCTGGAGCCCGCGCGGGGAGTCAGAGCGGCCGGAAGGGGCCAACGACTTTGTACCAGAGAGTGGAGTAGGAGGAGGCGAAGTGAGCTCCCTCTGTATGGTGACAGAGCCCAGTAGCTAAGGGAATAGAGAGGACGCCCCGGGCCCCGACGCCACGGCCCATGCGACGGGTTGTGGCCAAAGACTTCGTGGCCTGAGTAACGTGTCACCTCCAGACCTTCCAAGGTTGTGAATTAACAACCCGTAGAAACACATCAACAAGGATACAGAATATTCATCTGGGACAAGAGTAGAGCCCTGAAAAGCGTGGTTCCCTGGCTAGTTTTCACTTTACCTTCTGTTATATCCAGACATAATAATAAAAAGACAAAGGAAAAACTTACAGTCACGTCTGCATCACTCAGTGTCTTGCTTCCCCCCTGTAATTCCTACAGTCGTGTCAGAAGTGGGATATTCCCCCATCTAGTGTCGAATCATGACACAACCAGCGCCCATAGAGGGAATAATAACCCAATTGGCGGAAGTACAAAGACACCTGCAACTTGTAATGGAACAGCAGGCTCAGACTGCTCAGAGAGATCGGGAAGTGTAGGAAACCCTAAAGGATCAAGTAGCTCTTATCACCAGTAATCAGCAGGTCCAAAACACAGCCATCTTGAGACTAACTGATGCCATTGTTAGTACTTGGGTCTGACCCAACGTTCCGGGGTCGGTGTTACAAAAATATCAGGATGGGGATGACCCAGATTACTACTTCATAAACTTTGAAAGAGTGGCCACGACTGCAGCCTGGCCTACAGAAAGGTGGGGCCAATACATACTTCCCCACCTGTCCGGGGAATTGCAGGCAGCCTACCAAGCTGCTAAGCCAGCAGGCACTACGGCTTACGAAGATATAAAAAAAAAAACTATATTAGAGCGGCTGGGCTGTGACCTAAAATATTGCAGAGACAAATTCAGAAAGGACAAATGGGCCCCTGATAACAATTTGCGAGCTCTTTTTTACCGAATCAGGGACTTTGCAAGTGGATGGATAATCCCCATATGTCCAGCATAGACTAGGTTACCCAAAATATATATCTGGAACAATTTCTTGATGCTTTACCAGCCAATACGCGTACATGGGTAAAACAGCATCCCAATCTCACATCTGCAACAGCTGTAGAGCTCGCCTGCGCCTTTCATAGATCCCCTGACTTCAGAGCAAATACCCCACGTTCCCCCTACACTCCTCTTAGTGGAACCCCACGCCCAGAAACAAAACCGGTGGTTACTCCCTGTATTCCCCTTAGACCCCCAACCCCACCATCCGGACAGGGTCGGCAATGTTACCACTGTGCAGGCACCGACAGCCAAACCCATGGAAATAGGGTACTCCAGAGGTCGCATATATGTGACAGGAAAGGGTCCCCACCAGTATAGGAAAAGGGTCTACCTTAATGAGAAAGCACAGCAGGCTCTGCTAGACACCAATTGTCATGTTACTGTTGTAGACCAGGCATTAGTATCCCCACCACAAATAAGGGAAGACGAACAAGTATGTGTCACGTGTGTTCACGGTGATATGAATACCTATCCAGTGGCCGAGGTCTTGTTGGACGTAGACAAAGATCCCCATCTGAGGAAGGTACGAATCATGCCTTCTCTACCTGAAGCAATCATAATCGGAACAGACCATCCCAAATTCGAACACTACCTAGACGGGACAAAGAGGTCTCATATTGCGTGGTTGCTGGAGGCCCTATTTAGTGGAAGCGAATTAGAAAAACATGGGTAAAGAATCAAAGAACAAGGCAGGAGAGACGAAAAGACAAAGGGCTGTATAGTCACAAGCATAAGCCACAACCAGCTTTTGCTCTTTCTCAACCAGAAACCGACATGACCACACAGACAAGTTTTCGAGCCGCTCAACGAGTGGACAACACTCTCAAGTATGCCTGGGAGAGAGTCCAAGAACAAGAACCTGAGCAGGTAGGCCCCTGTTTTCTCATAAAAATGGGTTTATTGTATCGGGCTGTGAAGGGGAACACACACCACAGTACACAACTGCTAGTCCCAAATCTCTTTAGGGAACAGGTCCTACAGTTAGCCCATAACCAAATGGGGGGAGGGCATTACGGTAAGGAGAACACCCTGAAAAATCTGTTAAAATGGTCTACTGGCCTGGGGTGTACAGGGATGTTGCCAGACACTGCCCTTCCTGTGTAAGATGTCAATACACATACACAGGCAATGTAAGAAAAGCACCCTTATGTCAGTTTCCCACAATTGACGTTCCATTCAAAAGGGTCAGTATGGACCTAGTAGGACCCCTAACTCCCTCTGCAATAGAACACCAATATATTCTAGTCTTAATAGACTATGCTAGCCGCTATCCCGAAGCCGTCCCTCTGATCAGTATGACTACAACAAATTTAGCCAAGCCATGATTTTGTTCTTTTCGAGGCTTGGGTTCCTGTTGGAATCCTAACGGACAAGGGGACCCCCTTTTTGTCCTGTCTCATGTCACATATTTGCAGGGTGTTAGGTTAATACAGATATAGACTTCTGTGTATCACCCCCAAACCGATGGCCTTGTGAAGCGTTACAACAGAACCATCAACGGTACGCTCTGCAAGGTCATCTCGGAGACAGGGAAGGACTGGGATAGAAAGCTCCCATTGGTTCTGTTTGCGATAAGATCGCAAGAACAGCGGTCTACGGGTTTTCCTCCTTTTGAACTACTATTCGGGAGAAAACCCAGGTGTTTCTTGGCCATGGCAGAAGAACAATGGGAGAGTGAAGATAAGGAAGGGAAGCCCCTAATGGAATATGCTGCCAACCTAAAAGACACTTTAACACAGTTATCGGGTCTGGTACATTAACATATGGAAAAAGCCCAAGAAACACAGAAGACATATTACAACAGGGGTAGTTGTTTAAGGGAGTTCACCCTGGGGGACAAGGTGCTTATACGTCTCCCGTCTACAGACAATAAACTACTGACTCAATGGCAAGGACCCTTTATCACAGAGAAGAAAATAACACCAGTCACCTACAGTGTCCTTTTACCCCTCCATTCAGGAGATAAGCAAATATACCACGTCAACCTTTTAAAGAAGTGGGAGGAGCCTTGCACCCATGGGGAAGAGTGTATTCCTATCCATTCGTCAGTAACGATAAACAAGTGGCTATTCCATTGATCTCTAGTCAGTAAAGGGAAACAGAACCAGTTAAAATAGGGACTGTTATGACTCCTGTACAGAAACAACAACTAATTCGCTTGCTAGATGACTACCCAGGTCTTTTCTCTATCTCCCCTGCATTAACTTTCCTTGTGCATTATGACATAGTTTCCTTGGAAAACAAAATAATAAAATTAAAACCATAACGCATACCAGCTGCACGAAGAGAAGCTGTGGAGAAAAAGGGGACAGCCATGCTACACTCCCAAATAAAAGAGCCCTCACAGAGTAATTGGTGTTCACCAGTGGTGATCGTTCCAAAACCAGATGGATGCCTGCCCTTCCGTATCGACTTTAGACAAGTCAATGGAATCACCAAGTTTGACACCTACCCTATGCCAGCATCGATGAATTGATCAAACAGCTGGGGAATGCTAGATATATGTCTACCCTTGATCTCACAAAGGGATATTGGCAAATTCCCCTGATTCCACAAGCCAGGGAGAAAACAGCTTTTTCAACCCCTTCAGGTCTATATCACTTAAAAGTTCTTCTTTTTGGCTTACACGGGGCATGAGCCACTTTTCAACGGCTAATGGACAAAATTCTTAGACCCCGTAGGGGTTATGCAGCTGCGTACTTAGACAACATAGTCGTCTTTAGTCCCACCTGGGAAGAGCATCTGGTACATTTGGCTTCAGTGTTTGCTGCTATCCAAGCAGCGGGTCTAACTCTAAACCCCAAATACTCATTACTAGTCACCAACACTATCCAATATCTAGGGTACACAATCCAGGAAGGGCTCATAAAACCACAGGTAGACAAAGTAGAAGCCATTAGGAAGATCTCTACCCCCATGACGAAACAGGATATATTATCCTTTTTGGGGTTCCTTGGGTATTACCGTAGGTTCATTCATAACTTCTCGACATTGGCCAGTCCCCTTCCTGACCGTTTGACAAACAAATACCCTACACGTATCCCCGTGTGGAAACTAGAACACGAAAAAAGCTTCCAAGCCATGAAGGACTCTATTTGCAAGGAACCAGTGCTACATTGTCGAGACTTCAACAAAACGTTTGTTCTGCAAACTGATGCTTCAGGACGTGTTCTGGGTGCTGTTCTCTATCAACTAGACTCCAACGGAGAGCTAAAGCCACTCCTCTATATTAGTAGGAAACTATTTCCCCACAAAGTACATTATTCAACAAAAGGAGTGTCTGGCAATAAAATGGGCCATAGAAGCCCTACAATATTACCTCCTGGGGCGTACATTCCTCGTACTCACTGACCATGCACCCCTTACTTGATTGTCTCATAATAAAGATTCCAATTCCCGTATTCTTCACTGGTTCCTAGCATTGCAACCGTCTTCATTCCAGACTGTCCATATACCAGTCATAGAGCAGAACAGAGCTGACTATCTCTACCGACACCTGTTTTCTGAATGGCCCCAATGGCCATTCTTAGGGGAAGAGCTGTGTGAGAACGACTTGGCCGCGGGCAGGAAGTGCAACCCACATGGTGCCATTGTCCCCCCCCCCCCCCCCACAGGAAACACAGCGCTGTCTAGTCCTGCTAGAGGAGACCAAAGGCGATGCCGTGACGTCATCCCCAGGGGACAGGCCGAAGACTCGCGGGACAGAAAGAGCAGGACAAGTGGAAGAAAAGGACAGGACAGGAAGAGAAGCGGCCTGCCTGCAGGGAGACTGGGAACCAGTGAGCTTCCCTGTAGCCCGGGCGGAGAACCAGACTGGCCAGAAGGGGCCAACAACGTCGTACTGGAGAGAGGAGAGTGGAGGAGGAGGAGGCGAAGTGAGCTCCCTCTGTATGATGACAGAGCCCGGTGGCGAAGGGATTAGACAGGACCTCCCAAGGTGCTGAATTAACGACTCAAAGAAACACATCAACAAGGATACAGAATATTCATCTGGGACACGAGCGGAGCCCTGAAAAGCTTGGTTCCCTGGCTAGTTTTTAGTTAACCCTCTGTTAAATCCAGACAACATAATAAAAAAGACAAAGGAAAAACTTGCAGTCACGTCTGCATCACCCCGTGTCTTCCTCCCCCCCCCCCCCACCGTAATTCCTGCAGTGCCAATGCAATTACTTTGGCGACCAACTCCATCAGGGAAGCAGTTAGAGGCATTAGTAAGGTCCTCAGAACAAGGTACCTTGGCGAAAAACGCAATCTCCAGTCCAGTGTCTCCTTAACAATGACTTCAATTAAGTGATCCTAATAAAAGGGAAATAGGATGCCGAAGAAACTTGAGGATGCTGTGCGGTAACCCACTCCTCAGTCCAGGTGGGGTGACTTTGGTGATAGAGGTCAAAGTTCTCATTGGTCCAGTAAAAGTCCACTCGCCAATGGACTATTAATCTCCAGGCACAATGAAATCAGAGGTTCCCCACTCCTGGCGATAAATGTTCTTTTGGGCAACCCAACTGCACTCTGACAACTCACCAGGGTCCAGGAGACTCAGGTGCAACTTTTGAGCCTTGGAACTCGGCCTCCCATGCTACTCTACAACAATGAGCAACGATTCAGTGATCTGGGCTACCAACTCACCCAGACTGGCATCTTCAGCTTTTGTGGCCCTGTTCTGCAAACAGGAAGTCAGCCAACTCACTTTTGAAGCGTCTGCTTCTGGCTGGGCTCTGCAGAAGTCTTCTCCACAAGTAGGACACCAGTCACAGCCCTTTCTTTGTTAGCCCAAGGTGAGCATGAGCAGTCAAACTTCAGTGCAGCCTCTTCTTTGCCAGTTACAGGGTCAGCAGGGCAATCCTATGATCCTCTTCACCAAGGGGAGGTCACACTCACTAGGCATTGGGCTACTTGGTCCCCCTCCTGCTTGATGGCAAATTCCTGGGTGAAGTGTGGCATCCAGCTATTGCAGGGTGCTCTAGTCTGCCCCTCTCCATGATGGCTGAACCTCTCTTTTTTTTTGTGTGGAGCTCAGTAGCCTGCCCTAGAGGTGTGGCTACCTGAGGGCTACACACCAATGGGAAAAACAGTTTGGACAGTGTTTCCCTCTCTCAGTTCCAAACGCCAACCTGTCTATTCGAACAAAAGTGCATCACCTCTAGCGTGTGCTCACCATTTGCCCTTTGAAGGCAGCTTCTCTTTGGAAGCTCGCCTTTTGGGCCAACACCCCATGTGGCTTCCTTCCAGGAGGACGTAACACCTCCTCCAGTGGCTGACTTCTATTGTTACCTGTCCTGGGAGCCTTTTACACGTCTTCCCAGATGGCCAGAAGGCTGTCTGGTGGCCAGGATCTGCAAATGGCCACTGGTAAACTTGGGCAATTGAATGGCAAGTTGCATGTTGCAACAAGTTACATCAATTTTGACTTGGGCATCAAGCCGGGCTTAATGCAACAAGTTGTTTGATACCCTGAAGTACCAACTTTATTGTAGGAAACTGGCCATCAGACCTCCGTGTCAATGCTCTTTCCTTAAAGCAAGTTGATGTCTAATTGTAACCCAATTGCCATGGACTTTAGTACCCTTGAAAGTCCCTAGTAAATGATACTCCTGGTACACCTGGCATGGGCACTAAAAAGGGTCCTCGAGGGCTGCAGCATATCTTATGCCACCCCCAGAGACCCACACACAAATTCCACAGACTGTGATTGCAGATGTGTGACATGGTGCAAACCATGAGTGAAAACATGACGTGGCACACTCCTGTGTACCATGCCAAAATCAATGCATTTAATATATGCAAGTCATCCCTACAGCAGGCCTTTAAGCATTAAGGCAGGGTGCCTTATATTTTATGTGAGGACATATCTGCATGAGCAGATATGCCCCTGTGATGTCTGGTTCTATTACTAGATATTGCACGTGATCAGGGAAGTCACCTTAAAGTATGTATTGGGCACTAGTCAAAACAAGTTACACAGCTACATAATGGCTTCACTGAAACCTATTGTGTTTGTGATCAAACATCTTATCTTAATAAATCTGTACTGATGCAAGTACTAGATGTAATTATGACATTCACCCAGAAGGCACCTTTGAGGTGCTCCCAAACCCTTACTAGTCTAATAGTGTGCTGGCTGCCCGAACTCTTCCAGTCTGCCACCAGACAGGTTTGTGGCCCCCTGCAGGTGAGAGCCCGTGCTCTCAGGAGGTCAGGAACAATGCCTGTTCTGGCAGGCGGTGTTACCACCTCCTCCAGCAGGAAGGCCAGTGAATTAGCATGTCAAGGCCAGAGACTTCAAAAGCCTCTGCCGCCTTTGATATGCGAGCCTGGCTTCCCACAGACCTGGAGGATGCCTCCTTCTGCCCGGAGGCCCATTTGGCACCAGAACAGGCAGGAAATTAGATAGGAAGGAGGAGTGTTGCACTGCCAGGCTGGACACACCACTAGGGCGGGCTGCCTGAAGTGAACACTAAAGAAAGGATTCCACCATTTTGTGTGTGGTGGAATTAGCCACTCTGGGACAGGGTGATGCCCACTCCACACAGGAAGTGGTCATCTAGGGGGTGTACTTACCCCAGGGGGAAGATGCCCATTGGATCTTTACTACCCCTAGCACCCCTGATTTGAGTATTTAGGTGCCCCCCCTGACATCAGGAAATCAGATTTGGCTGCTTGAAGAATGAAGGGTAAAGAAAAACCCATGATGCGAGAACTGAGAACTTCACAACCACTTGGAGCAAAACCCTGCCTTGCTGCTGGACCTCGACAATTACAGGGACGTGGCTCATCCAGAAAGTGGTGTCACCTCCCAAAACTGTGGAGGATCAACTCACAACTTCATCTTGCCAGCAACATCTTCTTTGGAGCAGAGGAGCTCTTTTCCTGCACCTGCAGGCTCCGCTCGCATTGTCCAGTACTCTGTCCTGTTGGCCATCGGGCCCACTGAGCGATCAACGAGCCAGGAGAGGATTGCTTGGAGCTCAGTCTTGCCACTTCAGCAAAAGCCTGAGACGCTGACCCCTCCCGGAGTCTCCCTGCAGCTATACCCGGGGTATTGGATACCATGCAGCAAGAAAAAGACTTGTTGGTGGTCCAATTCGGACTTCAACAGCACAAAGACAGACCTACTGTCAAGGCATGTCAGGATCCACAAGGCCAGCATTGAGAGTGGCCCTGCTGCCCTGTTTTCCCCTTTTCACTAGGTCATCGATACAGAGAGTGAGCCTCTGACCGCCGCAACCCCAGAGCAAAAAGCACCTCTTCACCCGAGCCAAGCAAGCCGAGTCAAAGTGAACCAACGATGCCAATGGGGTTCAGAGACCCTCTAGAGATAAGCCCTCCCACCCCCCTTTGGGTTTGGCCAGACCCTGCCTGCAGCCTGTGTTGCAGGAGATTGAGAACCACGAGAGCCTTCCGCAGTGTGACACCACGTGACAAAGCACCACTGCATACATACTCCCCCAGCCCGAGTACAAGTGAATTGGTTATTGCCAGAGATCCTCAAGATCTGAGGCTCTCTGTGGTGTCAGGGGCACTGGCCCCAGTCACCACTTACAGCCTTTCCTTGCAGGTACCATTCCCCGTTGACTTGAACAGTGAACCCAATGCCGAAACACACCTTGGCACCCTGACGGCCCAAAGCCGACCGAGGTGACCTGTTGGTGCTGGCTAGGACCTTGCCCGATACTTACCTTTCAGTCCAGAAGAACAGTCCTGTTACTCATTGAAAAGTGACCGTAAGCAGTATATTTTTTCTCTCGTAGGATAACATTGCCGCTACAAAGTTACAATTACAAGTGCATTTTCTTCTAAGAAAAAAAATGATAGCTTTAAAAGTACCCAATTACGATCATCTTGGTGTCTATACTCAAAATGTTTTGTTATTTTTTATAAATGGATGTAGGATTTTTTTGAGTGTGTCTCTCCCTTACTGGCTCCTTGTGTGAAATAAATGCTGAACACAATCCTTTGATAAGCCTAAACTGCTCGCCCCCACAAAAGAGCATTTGGGATTATTATAGTCTGTGTGAACCAGTAAGGGTCTCCTGGACACTGCACAGTGTATCTCATTTTGGTACACTATATAGGGAGCCAGCTTCCATCATTTAGTAGTCTTATTAAGAAGTTAGCACAGTTGAGTGGTCAGCATGTAACCATGTACAGGCCAATAGCCTCTCACAGTAAAAACAGTTGCATGTTTTTACTGCCAGAACATGTGAAACACATGTTCTACTTTTTAACATGCTGCACCGTGCCTTATGACTCAATAGGCCTCTAACCTCCTTGTAAGGGACCTGCTCTCCTCCTCCTCCACAACTCCGCTGTAAAGTGCAGCTGCTCCATGCACTGGTCAAGTTGGTGTTTGAGGCCCTCCTCCACCCGCAGGCTCCTGCCTGCGCCTCATCTCTGGTGGTCCAGTGGGAGAGCATTGGGACCCCCTCGACACCCACTCGCCAGACGTCACCTTTTTTACAGAAACCTGGACCAATGCCTCCTCTGCCCCTTGACATCGCCACCGCCATCTCCGACGGATACAAGATCCAGAGAGAGGACCGCCCCAACCGTCCAGGAGGAGGACTCGCCATGGTACACAAGAACACCCTCCGACTCTCCACCTCTACCACGAAGGACTCCTTCCCCACCACCAAATACCTTCACTTCCAGATCCAGATCCAGACCAGCCCCAGAACCACCATCCGTGGCACCCTAGCCTACAGACCCCCCGAACCCCACGCTTCATTCGCCACTACCGTCGCTGACCTCATCGCACCCCACGCCATCGCCTCCATGGACTAAATACTCATTGGAGACCTGAACTTCCACCTCGACAATCCCAGCGACCCAAACTCCGCCACCCTCCTAGACAACCTCGCTGACATCGGACTGAAGCAGCTCGTCACCACGCCCACCCACAAGGCAGGACACGCCCTCGACCCTATCTTCGCAGGAGGAAACAACATCCACTTCAGCCACACCACGGAACCCCCATGGACAGACCACCACTGCGTACACTTCCACGTCGACAAAGTCACGCTGCCCAAACCTGCACCACGCACCCCCACGAAGGAACTGGAGCAAAGTCACTGAGGAATAACTCAACTCCACCCTCAACCGCGACGCCCCCACCACGCCGACCGACGCCAACCTCGCAGCCAAAGAACTTCACAGATGGATCTCCAGCTGCGCAGACAAGCTTGCACCCCTACCCAAACCCGACAGACAACACCCCAGAAAAGCCACTTGGTTCACCGCCGACCTCCAAGAATCCTAGACGCACCTGCAGACGTCTTGAGAAGAACTGGAGAAACAGCAAAACGCCAAAAGACCGCACCACCTACAAAAACGCAATGACAGAATACCACCAACTCATCAGATCCACCGAAAGGACCTTCATACAAAACAAGATCCTCGCCAATGCCACAACTTCAAGCAACTCTTCAGCATCATCCAGGACATCGCCAAGCCCCCCAGTGAAACCACAGATATCACTGCTTCCCAGGACCTCTGCGACAGTATCTGATCCTACTTCCATCTGAAAATCAAGGCACTCTACGACATCTTCAACGACCAGACACCCCACTCTGAAACCACTTCCTGCTCCAGCAACGCCATCCAGCCCACCATCTCCTCCTGGACCCCAGTCCCCATTGAAGACACCACTTGGACCATGAAAGGCATCCACTCAGGGGGCCCCATGGGCCCCTGCCCCCCGCACATCTTCCACAGACCCGCCATCGCTCCCGAACTACGACACACCATTGACACCACCTTCAAGACCGGCATCTTTCCCGACGACTGGAAACGTGCATCAGTCAGGCCCCTGCTCAAGTAGCCCTCAGCAGACCCCACTGACCTCAAGAACTACCGACCCATCTCCCTCCTCCTCTTCGCGACCAAAGTCACCGAGAAGACCGTCAATGCACAACTAACCAAATTCATCGAAGAAAACTCTATCCTCGACCCCTCCCAATCCGGATTCCGCAGCAACCACAGCCCTGAAACCGCTCTACTCGCCGCCACAGATGACATCCGCACCCTCCTCGACCAAGGACACTCCGCGGCCCTGATCCTACTCGACATCTCTGCAGCGTTCAACACCGTCTCCCACTGCACACTCACCACTTGACTCCACATTGCCGGCATATAAGGAAACGCCATCGACTGGATCCGCTCGTTCCTCACCGGCAGAACTTGGATTACTGTTGTCATTTCCAAAAAGGATCCAAAAGTAATTACATTCCTTGACTGAGGCTTGCTTGTTGCCTAGGAGGATATTCCCCTTGGGGGGGATGCTACATATTGATGTTCTTTACACTCCAGTCCGGAGAGTGATACCCCGGGTGCACCACACATATTGATTTGAAAAGAGTAATTTTTTTTAACATTCCAGAGCCAGCTGTGTATGAGCTACAACCATTTTTAATTCTTACCTTAAAGCACAGTTACTTTCTTTTCATACAAAACAGTAGGCCAACAGACATTTTTAGGAACAAAACTTGTAACATTGGTTCCTATAGGAAAAAAAGTGTTGACGGTTCTCAGTTAAATAAATGACTTAAGAGTAGGAGTTTTGGGGGTGAGGACCAAGGTTCCCCAAGGTCCAGTCGGGCACTCAATCACCACCTGTGGCACTAGGGCAGCTGAGTGCAGAGTGCAGGGGCCCAATATTAGCTAAGGGGGCTAAGGGGGCCTTAGGTCAGGGACTGCTTGCGAGCAGGCCACTTGGCTGTGGGAGCAAAGCTCCTGGAGTTAGGATCAGCACTGCAGGAGCCAACAATCTGCACAGGAGCTGCACCACCAGTGGCACAGGGGAGGCCGGGTGCAGGGTGCCAAGGAGGCCTCGGTGACCCTCTGGTTTTCAATGAAGTTCTCCAGTTTGGAAAAGATGCTGCAGGCTCTGTCAGGGAGGCTTCAGGGAGACCCTTCAGGTTGAGGCTATAGGTGTCGACTTGAAGCTTGAGGGATGTCAGGGGTCACCAGATCCCAGGTCAGGATCGCTGGGGAAACAACCTTGTGTTGCTTGGCTAACCTTATTCCCTCATCTGGTGTAGAGTGGTGCAAAATCTCAAAGCTTCCTGGATCCAGATTCTGTGGGTTAGTCTTTGTTGAGCAAATCCGGGGCTCATGGGAGACACAGTCTTTAAGATGGGTAGAGGTCATGTCCTCCGAGCTCTGGGAGACTGCTGGCTGCTGGACATGCCGTGGTTCTACTGTAGGCAGGTCAGAGTTGGGACAGGCCAGTAGGTCTGGGGTCAAAGCAGTTGGTGTCCTCTTCTTCCTGAGTCAGCACAGCTCTTCGGTTCTTCTTTCTTCCTCAAATTTGAGGAGGCAAGGTTCAGGGTCGCCTCTAAATACTAAATTTAGTGACGTTCGCAGGGATGTGCTGGTCAGGACCAATGGGTCCCTTTATTGGGGTGAGTACAACCCCTATTATGCCACCCTCCAGTGGGAGGGGGGTCATGAGGCTCTTCCTAATTGGCTTGGTCCCCTCATCTTCAAGATGGAGGGGAATGAGATGTGTGCTTCACCTCGCTTCCCCCACCTGAGGGGTGGGGTTGGCAAAGGTGGGCACACCTCCCCTCCTAACTTGGTTTCCCACAGATTCTCCTGCCCAAACTTAAGGGTTCAGAACCGGTGGGAGCCAGTTGCTGGGGGCAGCAAAAGACAGGAACAGCTTACAAAGGCGGCAGGCCTTTGAAGCTTCCCCTTCAAGGACCCAGCCTATCCTGGTGGAGGAGACATGAAACATCTGCCCAGGATGGGTTTTTCTCTGGACCCACAGAGCGAAGGCTCTCTACCCAGGGGTCCAGAAACCTGTCTGGTGGTGGCAAATGGTGGGCAGACATTCAGGAACCACACCTGGGCTGGTCATTTTTCAGGGGGCATCTCTAAGATGCCATCTGTGTGCATTTTACATGAAATCTCATACTGGCATCAGTGTGGGTTTAATGTGCTGAGACATTTGCTACCAAACTTCCCAGTGTCCAGTAAACCATTATGAAGCTGTGGAGTTCGTAATGACCAACTCACAGACAATATACTCTTTATGGCTTTACTGCACTTACAATGTCTAAGAATGGACTTAGACACTGTAGGGGTACAGTGGTCATGCAACTGTACCCTTACCTGTGATCTAGTGCACCTTGCTAGAGGAATGGCTTAGCTAGGCCAGAGGCAGTGAATTGCAGGCATGTTACACAAGGATGAGTGCCATGTCGACTCTTCACTTTTCTCTGCAGCAAAATACGCAGACTGCAATGGCAGTGTGTGAGTGTGAAGGTATAGGGTCCCTAAGGGTGGTACAATAGAATAGGTGCTGCAGCATTTATAGGCCATCCCTAGTCAAGTGCCCTTGGTACCCATGGTACCTTTTATAAATGACTTACCTATGGCAAGAGATGAACTAATTATGGGTACAAAAGTACAGATTTGGGAAAGAACACAGGCCCGAGGAACCTGATTGGCATGGACCCAGGGTCACCAAGTCAAAGTACATCATGTGTCAGGCAAAACATGGGGGGGTAACCATGCAAAAAGGGACACTTTCCTACACAACGCCGCCTCTCCCCACATCCCCCCAAATGTAAGAGGATGCGACAGGTTGGTCTTGTCCATCATAATTGGTCTGGGATAAGACCACTCTTATCCCTAGCTAAGAGCCATCAGTCTGCACAATGAACTGCACAGAGTAATATGGAGCCTTGAGAATAGGTGCTGAGCATATTGCCACTTTTGGGTGTCAAAAGCCTTTTGGTAGACAAATCTCCAATTCACTTTCTTGGGCATCTTGTTGGAGGTGAGCTCTGTGAGGGGTGTAACCCTTCATAAACCTCCTGTAATACCTAGTCAAGCCAAGAAATGCCCCGTCTTGGGTCTGGGAAGGCGGAGCTTCCCAATGCAGAATGGTCTGGAATTTGGGCTGTGGTTGAACTTGGTTGAAGGCGGCCCAAGTATACAACAGTTCCCTGCCCTAGCTGGCACTTGGATGCCTTGATAGTTAGGCCTGCAGTTTGCAGGGCTTGTAAAACCTTCCCCAGGTGGACCAGGTGATACTGCCAGGAAGAGCTAAACACAGCAATATCATCAAGATAAGCTGCACTGAAGCTTTCCAACCCAGCAAGGACTTGATTCACCCACCTTTGGATGGGGACAGGAGAATGTTTACACCAAAGGGCATCACAGTTAACAAGAGGTGCCCATCAGGTGTGGAGAATGCGGTTTTTCTTTTGCTCCAGGGACCATGTCAATCTGCCAGTACCCTGCAGTTAAATCAAGGGTACTTGGTTTCTTGCAGCCCCTAACTTATCTATCAATTCATGAGCTCTGGGGATGGGATGTGCATCTGTCTTGTTGACAGTATTGAGGCCTCTGTAGACTACGCAAAACCTAATTTCTCTATTTCCTCCCTTGGGATGAGGTTTGGGGACTAGGGCCACTGTGCTGGCCCAAGGTCTCTTCGAAAGCTCAATGACCCCCTAACTCCAGCATCTTGCTGGCCTCAGTTTTGATGCATTCCTTAAATTGGGCAGACTGGTGATAGATTTTGATTTTGACAGGAAAGCTGCCTCCAGTGTCTACATCATGGGTACAGCAAGGAGTCTGACCAGGGGTTAAGGAAAAGAGCTGTGCATACTATTGCAGAACTTGTCTGCAATCAGCCTGCTGTTGGATAGAGAGGGTGTCTGAATAGACAACTCCATCTACTGACCCATCTTGGGAGCTGTAAGAGAGGAGGTAAAGAAGAGGTTCACTCTCGGTCTCCTGGTCCTCATAATTAACCATCAACTCTTTCACAATAAGGTTTCAGGCGGTTCACATGTATGACACTTTTGGGGGGCCTGCTAGTGCCCAGGTCTACCAAGTGGGTAACCTCATTCAATTTGTCTAGGATAGGGTAAGGGCCGCTTAATTTGTCCTGGAGGGTCCTTGGTGCCACAGGCTCCATAACTCACACCTGCTGTCCTGGTTGGAACTCCACCAGTGCAGCTGTCTGGTCATACCAGACCTTCTGGAACTCCTGGCTATCCTCAAGGTGTTTGGATGCTTTCTGCATGTACTCTGCCACCCTGGATAGAACGCCTAGTACACAGTGTACCACATCTTGCTTTGGTACATGATGGGGTTTCTCCCATCCTTCCCTCACAAGAGGAAGTTATGCCCTTACAGGGTGGCCAAACAGAAGTTCAAAGAGTGAGAACCCTACTCCCTTCTGAGGCACATATCTGTCAGCAAAAAGCAGGCAGGGTAACATAACATCTCATCTCCTTTTAAGTCTTTCAGGGAGTAGCAGTATCATGCCTTTTAATGTCTTGTTGAATTTTTCAACAAGACCATTGGTCTGTGGGTGACACAGTGTTGTAAACTTATAGATCACTCCACACTCATCCCACAAGTGTTTTAAGTATGCAGAAATGAAGTTGGAATCTCGGTCTGATACTACCTACCTAGGAAACCCTACCCTTGGTAAGTCACTACAGAGGCTGTAGTAGACCTAAGGGAAATGGCTTCAGGATACCTGGTGGCATGATCCACTACCACCAGTATGAATTTGCTTCCTGAGACGGTGGGAGGCTCAAGTGGACCCACTATATCCACACCCACCCTCTGAAAGCGAACCCCAACCACTGGTAGTGGAATTAAAGTGGCCTTTGGGTGTCCTCCTGTCTTGCCAATGGCTTGGCAGGTGACAAAGGAGCTTACAAACACCTCTATTTTTTGGGACTTCTGTGGGTAACAGAAGTGGGTGACATGTCTTTCCCAAGTTTTTGTCTGGCCCAGATAGGGGGATGCCATAGGATAAGGTGAGGAGAAACTCTCTATACAACTGAGGCACTACCACCTCCTAGCGGCACCAGGGTTGGGGTCTCTGGCCTCAGTGTACAGGTACCCTTCTTCCCAATAGACCTTGTAGGAGCCACTGACCTCTCCCTGCTCCTGTGCAGCAGCTTGCTGCCCCAGGCCTTCAAGAGTGGGCAGACCTTCTGCCCAAGGCGCAGTTGTTCCCTATAGGGAACCCCTGGGCCAAAGAGCTCTACCTCGCAAGGTTCAAGCTCCATGGGCTCAGTTCCAACTGAGGCTGACACGTCCTCTCCCAGAGGAGAGGGGTATGATCCTTTTGCTGTGTGGAAGCTGTTTTACCAGTCTTACTGGCTACAACTCTACTTTTTCATCCTGTGCTATGATCTTGTTTTTACACACACTATCTCAGAGATATGCAGCATGTCTGCATGTGTCTTTCTTTCTACCTCAGCCCATACTGAGGTTTCCAGATCATTTCCAAACAGACAGGCGGCTGTGAGATTTTGAGAGACCACTACCTATTTCAGGCCAGCAGCCCCAAACCCCCTACCCCCACCCTCTACGTCTAATGTCAGCATAGCCATGGCATGGTTAGTGATGACACTGTCAGCATTGGCAACTGGATACGTATTTCCAGTCAGGTATTGCTCTGGGGAAACCAGTGTGCCTCTCACTGTGTTGACACTGGCACCTGTATCCCTCAGGGGTTTTATCTTAGTCCTATTCACTAAGGGGTACTGGAGGTATTTTGAGGCCAGACAGCCAAAGTTGCTAACCCTACCTCCCCATCAGAGACTAAAACAGCTTCAGTGTGGACGCTGGTTTGCTCTGGGCACACTATTGATTCCACCTGGAGATTTGCCACACCAGTAGAAACTGGAGTGGGAGTAGGGGCTGGTTTGTTGGGACAGTCAGAATCCCCGGTTTGGTGTCCCTTCTTGTTATAGTGCAAACACCAGGCCATAGCAGGATCAAAGTTTTTTCCCTTATACCCACCAGTGGGCTGGGAAGAGTTCTTGGACCCACCCACCTTAACAGGATTTTGGGGGCCTTTGGAGAACTCTTGTGTTCTACCTTTGGGCTTCTTGCCCTCTTTCCCCTGGGGAGGCTTTGTAACACCTTTCTTTTGGTCACCCCCTACCCCCCAATGGTTGTCTTGGTCACCCTTGTCTTGACCCAGTGGTCCGTCTTCTTTACCAATTCTAGGGGAGAAAATGGACCTATGTGTACCAGATATTGATACAACTTTTCAATTATGCAGTTACTTCAAATGTGTCTCTTCATAAACAATTATAAAGTCCTTCATAATCCTGCACTTTACTTCCAGTCAACCAGTCACCTAGGGCCAGATGTAGGTAAATCTGAAATACCGATTTCTTAATAGCGAATTTTACCGATTCACTATTAAGAAATCGGTATTTCCTATGTAGGTAAATATTCGGTAAAAAATACCAAATCCTTAATATTCCTTATTACTGAATCGGTAATTGAGATTCGGTAATAAAGAATACCTACCCATTCATTTCTATGGGCTTGGAGGCCCATAGGAATGAATGTGAAGACATTCACTATTAGCGATTTGGTATTACCGAATCGCTAATAGCGGGAGCACTTTCGACGGTGCCAGGGAGTAAAAAGGACACCCTTTTGCACCCCTGAAATGTGCATGTATGCACATGTGGCGCACATACATGCCCTAAGGGCATGAATGTGTGCCACATGGCACTTAATAAAAAACAAAAAAGTGTTTTTTTGGAAGGAAATCGGTAATTACCACCAACTTGAAGTTGGTGGTAATTACCGATTTCTTAAGGCTCAAAAGCACTCTTTAATGTGCTTCCTACATTGCAGTTAGGGAATCGGTATTACCGATTCCTTAAATGCAAGAGCAATAAGGAGTCAGTATTTACCGATTCCTTATTTAATTCCTTACCTATATTAGGAATGGCTAAATACCGGTTGGTAACGCTGAAATTTACTGAATTTCGGCGTTACCGACCGGTATTTAGCCACCTACATCTGACCCCTAGTGTTTTGCTGAGTAGTCTACAAATTCCACCCTGGACTGACTCCGGGATTTCTGAGCCCCCTGAATTTAATTATGTGCTTCTCAGTAGTGAGTCCAAACCCCTCCATCAGGGTGCCCGTCAAGAGTTCATAAGACTATGCTGATGACCCAGTAAGGTTCAGGAGCCTGTCTCTGCACTTATCAGGGAACAGTTCCTAAAGGAGTGCCCCCCCTAGTGAGTCTTCCTCACTTGTCTGGCTTTTCAAGCCCTCTCAAAGGCTGTGAACCACTTGGTGATATCATCACCATCCTAGAATTTTAGGATCATATGATCCTTCCTTCCCGTGACTTTTTAAAATTGCTAGCATCATTGATGGGTGCTAGGTCCATCTCTGCTCTTTCTCCAGAGCTAGAGGCTAGTGCCTAGCTCTAGCCTTTGGTTCAACCTTGCTAAAAAGGTTGTCCTCCTCAGTGAAGTTGTCCTCACTGTGTGGTATAGCGTTAGTCCTACCTCTGTAGGATTTAGACCCTATACTCTTTGGGTTTAGAGGGTAGGGCACAAGGTTCCCATCCTCTCTAAGTATTTGAGGTGGATAGTTAAAGACCTCATCATCCTCACTACTTTCCCCATTCTCCTGAAGGTCCTCACCTCCAGGAACTCCTGGAGTTGTATTTTGGTGAGTTGGACCTAGTACTTATTAGTTTAGCTTTACAGAGAAGCCCTAACTCTAAACCCTCTAGGTTAGAGTAAGAGATGAGGTTGATCTCCTCAGCCATCTTCTCTGGGTTGCTCATTGGTTTACTAAAGTGGGGTTCTTTTTAGAAGTCAATTAACAGAAGAAGGAGAGAGAGGAGGGAACATAGGTGCTCGTTCGTCTCCCCTAAGCTTGGTGGAGGAGTGTGGCTCAATGGTTAGAGCGGCAGACCCTGAAGCAGAGTTCTGGCCAGGGACCAGGGTTCGATTCCCGCCTCGGCGGGGCTCGGGCTCAATTTCCTCGGACCTGTCTATTCTTGCCTCGGTGCCTATTCTAATCACGGGCCCCACGCTGCAACTCTGGGCAATAGCTTGCTTAGCCTCCACACCGGCCCCAACAGCGCTAAGGATGCCTGGCTTCACCCTTGGGGTGCCCAGGAGTGGACACTTCACAGGGAAAGCCAGGAGGGGTTCCACAGCGGTATGAGTATCAGCGCCAGGAAACCGCAAAGGCGACACCGCAAGGTGGCCGTCTGGTGACAGTGCGCTCTATAAGTACCTTGACATTTACATTTACATTTAACAAAAAAAGAGAACAAGCTCAAAGCTAAGCTTTAGTTAACCCAGACTTCAGGGTCATCATAAAAAGTCTCCCTTGCATGGAACCCATTTGTTTTATAGAACAACCCTCACCCATCAACCTAGTTGGTGGCATGCTTCATCATAGGGTTCCCACCTAGGTGTGCACACCTGATCACAACATAGCAGTTTTTTTGTTGTGTTACATTTTTAGTGAGTAGTGAATAGTGTGAGAGTGAAAAATATAAATGTTAAAACTACCTACAGGGTACCCTAATTCTTAATTATGTGGTCCCTGTGGTAGGGTTAAAAACAGGCTATGTGGACATGAATGAGAAAGTTGATCTCACAAGTATGTGAAGAAATAAGAATCCAAGTGAAGTGGTCTACATGTTTCAAAGAGTTACCAATTGATTGGCTTTCTTCAGGACCTGTGGTTCAGAGTGGGATCACCCTGAACATCCGTGAACTATGCACACCTGCTAAGGTGTGCATAGGTGTGTGAGGCGCATAACTTACTGGTTTCACCATCAAATATTGTAATTTCTGCAAGAGAAAGGCATAACAAAATTACGAGCAATGAAATCCCCCCACCGCCCCCCGGTCTGGAGCTGTAATCCATGCAAGTTCCCCCAGGCTGTGTCTTATCCTCTACTGACAGGTGCGTCCCTGGGTGTAGTAGTCGCATCCTCTAGCATGCAGCACTAAATGCAGGATGTCTCACACAGATCTACGGCCTATTAATTGGGGGCAAAAAGATGGTAATCCGTATTCTGAGACAATCCGGGTCGCTCATCGAGTGCCATCGGACTAGGAGTTAGCTCAGTAGTGTAGTTTGATAGGTGAAATCTCACAAAGTGCCGGCACGTCAATTAAAAAGGCAAGGAGGTGCGTGACAATAGTACAGACTTTCAAAATGCAGTTCACCAAGTGAGCGCAAATGATTATAAACATAGATACCACCTACTTAATGAACAAATATTTTTCATAACATTGATCCCTGTGGGAGGTGGTGCTTATATTCACACTCTGTGCATGGTAATAGGGATAAAGATAAAAATAAAAAACAGGAAAAGGTACCTATCGAGTGGCTTTTCGAGCGAGCGATATTCTTATTAAGTTACTCACTACGTCAAGGTCAGCCACCCGTTGACTTACCTACTCCTACATCTCTTCCCGATCATGGCGAAACCCGGGAGGTTTAAGAACTGAGTCATCCTGCCTACGTTGACACGTGATGCGAGATGATGCGGGGATGCAGCATTTTTGTTGATTCTTTTTAGAAGACCTACAACAAGTCTAAGTACTTCCTACCCCCTACTTCAGTGACTATTACGTTTCTAAATAAAATTACTACAGGGACTTAATATAAGGCTCTTACAAGACTTTAAAAAATTGAAAAAAAAATTCAATTCAAAAAATTTGTTGTACTAAAGTCAATTTTGGGATTCTTGTTCTGTGATCAGAGGTTGACTAAGTTAGTCCAATAAATGCAAGGCTTTACATTCCACCGCTGATCCACCAATGTAGGAAGCTGGCTCTGTATGTACTATACCAAAGTAAGGTATAGTGTGCACAGGGTCCAGGGAGTCCCCAGAGGCTAAATTAGGTAAGTACTAAAGCGCTCTTTGTGGTAGTGTGGGCGAGCAGTTAGGCATGTCCAGAGGGTGTGTTAAGCATTTATTGTATTCACTCAATCAAGGCTTATCGCACTAACTCAGACGTAATCCAGACCAATTGGGTAAGTATAAAAATATATATTTTGTTTTGTTGAACCAAGCAGGACTTGGCACAGGCAAAAAAGAAACACTTTCAGATGCAAAGCTGTACGCAGAAATGCAATAGTGGATTGAATTGGAATTGTTTTACAGATTTGTATTACTTTTAAAATACAGTAAGATTACTTTTGATTATTTTTCAGTTACTTTCAGTACTTGAGATGATATCACACCACTGGACGTTGTCACTTACAGGTAAGTACGACAATTCTTAAGTAAAAGCACAGTTAGTTTCTTTTCATACAAAATAGTAGGTCAACACAGACATTTTTTTTAGGAACAAAACGTGTAAAATTGGTTCCTATAGTAGAAAGAGTGTTAACCGTTCTCAGGTAAGTAAACGACTTACGAATAGGAGTTTTTGGGGTTAGGACCCAGGTTCCCCAAGGCCCAGTTGGGCACTCAATTTGCACCACCAGCGGCACTAGGGCAGCTGGGTGCAGAGTGCAGGGACCCAATATTAACCAATGGGGCCTTCTGTTAGGGACTGCTTGCGAACAGGCCACTTGGCTGTGGGAGAAAAGCTACTAGGGGTTAGGATCAGTACTACAGGGGCCAACCATCAGCACAGGAGCTGCACCACCAGTAGCACAGGGGCGGACTGGTGCAGGTTGCCATGGAAGCGTAGGGGACCCTCTGGTTTTCAATGAAGATCTCCAGTTTGGGAAATATTATGCAGGCTCCATCATGGAGGCTTCCTGAAGGCGACCACTGGCTGGAGAGGTAAGTTGGGTTCTTGGGGGATGCCTGGACACAGTCGGTTGGGCCACCCAAGGCCGTGGGGTGTCGGGTGCAAGGGTGTCTTTTGGCGTTGGGTCTTCTTACCAGCTCTGGTCGGGGGGACCTTTCAGGTTGAGGCCTACAGGCATCACCTTGAAGCTTGAGGGAGGTCGGGGGTCACCAGATCCCCGGTCAGGATCCCTGGGAAGACCTCCTTGTGGTGTTGGGCCACTTCAACTTAGGCCATGGGCGTTGAGTGCAGAGTGGTGCAAAATCGCAGAACTGCCTGCATCCAGATTCTGTGGGTGAGTCTTTGTTGAGAAAGTCTGGTGCTCATGGGAGACAGTCTTTAAGATGGG
The DNA here is from genome assembly GCF_964204655.1 of Triturus cristatus. Classification (NCBI taxonomy): domain Eukaryota; kingdom Metazoa; phylum Chordata; class Amphibia; order Caudata; family Salamandridae; genus Triturus; species Triturus cristatus. The sequence goes on from NC_140590.1 coordinate 280,002,733, forward strand.
TGCAGGGCACTTCCTCCAGGCTCTTGGGGGCTGCTGGCTACACCAGGGTCCGCTGTAGGCAGGTCGGTATTGGGACAGGCTGGAATGGCTGGGGTCTAAGCAGTTGGTGTCCTCTTCTTCCTGGGTCAGCATGGCTCTTTGGTCCTTTTTCTTTCTCAAATCTGAGGAGGCAAGGTTCAGGGTCGCCCCTAAATACTAAATTTAGAGGAGTTCACAGGGGTGTACAGGTAGGGACCAATGGGGTAAGTACACCCCCTATAATGTCACCCTCCAGTGGGAGGGGGGACATGAGCCTCTTCCTACTTGGCTAGGTCCCCTCATCTTCAAGATGGAGGGGACAGATGTGGGCTTCATCTCACCACCCCCACCGGACGGGTGGGGTTGGCAAAGGTGGGCCCACCTCTCCTCCTAACTCGGTTTTCTTGCCAATTCTTCTGCCCAAAGTGGGGCGTCCGAAACGGTTGGAACCGGTTGCTGGGGACAGCAAAAGACAAGGACAGCTTACAAAAGGCGGCAGGCCTTTGAAGCTTCCCTTTCATGGACCCAGCCCATTCTGTGGGAGGAGGCATGACACCTCTGCCCAGGGTGGGCTTTGTTTCTGGATCCAGAGAGCAGATGTTCTCTACCCAGGGGTCCAGAAAGTGGTCTGGTGGTGGCAAATAGCAGGGAGACATCCATTCAGGATCCACACCAGGGCAGGTCGTTTTTCAGGGGCATGTCTATGATGCCCTCTGTGTGCATTTTATATGCAATCTCACACTGGCATCAGTGTGGGTTTAATATGCTGAGATGTTTGCTACCAAACTTTCCGGTGTTCAGTATAGCCATTATGGCGCTGTGGAGTTCGTAACAATCAACTTCCAGACCATATAATCTTTATGGCTTTACTGCACTTACAATGTCCAAGAATGGACTTGGACACTGTATGGGCACAGTGCTCATGCAACTGTACTCTCACCTGTGATCTAGTGCACCCTGCTAGAGGGGTGGCTTACCTAGGCCAAAGGCAGTGAATTGCAGGCATGGCACACAGAGATGTGTGCCATGTCGAATCTCCACCTATCTCTGCACCAAAATAAGCAGACTGCAATGGCAGTGTGTGGGTATTAAGGTACAGGGCCCCTAAGGGTGCCACAATAGGTGCGGCAGCCCTTAGAGGCCTTACATGTTCACAGTGCCCTTAGCACCCATGGTTCCTTTTAAAAGGACTTACCTGTGGCTAGAGAGGAGCCAATTGTGGGTACAACGTTACAGCTTTGGGAAAGAGCACAAACACTGGGAACCTGATTGGCAGAGACCCAGGGAACACCAAGTCAAAGTGCATTATGTGTCAGGCAAATAATTGGGGGGTAACCACACAAAAAGGTGCTCTTTCCTACACTAGGTAACCCTGGTACCATAAGCTAGAGACTTATAAGTAAGCTAGTTAATGCCAATTGGGTTTAGGCCAATTAAATATACAGGTTAAAGTGTCAGGGCACTGGCTCAGAGGTCTGGTTAGCAGGCCTCAGTGCACTCAGAGTTGAAAGATTTACAGCATCAGTACAAAAACTTTGGGGGTGACCATACATTTTGTTACCACTTTGTACAGCATCTACAGCCACACAACCAACAAACATACATATATATATATACTTACGACAACACAATTTCAGGCTTAGAGTGCCACATAAATAATGCAAAACCTCAAATGTCTGCTTTACTAGCAGAGCTTTTAAGTTTTTATGGGGTTGGTTTTATTCATTCCATAGATGGCTTAGTTGGTATTTTAGCAATCCAAAGCTGTAATACTGTGGCTGGAGCTATAAAAGGCTTTTATCATTTTTCAGCTCAGCATGGATGGCACTCTCTAATTCTATGCTTGAAAACTCGACTAAGAAAACACATTTAAGGCAAGTAGATTCAGAGTGTCTGTGAGGTTCTCACAACTTTTGTAATAAATGATGCCCAAAACTGCAGAATCAGTTTCTCTGGCAAAAAGATAGTGTATGGTGGCTTGACAGAAAGAGCCTGAAGCTCACTCGCATGCTCTGCCGAGATGAAAGCGACAAGGAAGATATCCTTAATAGTAAGGAGGTGTAAGGAACAGCTGTGAAGCGGTTCAAACAGAGTGCACATCAAATAAGTGAGGACCAGATTAAGGTCCCATTGGGGGGAAACAAGTACTTGGCCTTTCAAAAGTTGCATCACAACTGGTGACAAAAAAGGAAGGCTAATGTGGAAACCATAAAAAGCAAACGGGCAAAAAGATAACCCTTAACTGCGCCCATAGCAAGGCGTTGCTGATCAAGAGAAAAAATGAACAGAACGTCATATAACGTAGCTGGGGATGGGTGGGGTGAGGGGGGTAAATCTGGCCTGTGCCAAACCACAAATTTGTCCCAATTAAAGGCTATACAGTTTGTGTGAAAGTACACCAGGATGTGAAGATCACAAACACCTCCAGAAGAATTTCGAAGGTGTTCAGCTGTCGCCGCTCAATCTCCAAGCTTAAAGCTGGAGATTGCAAAGGACTGGGTGCAGAAACCAACCGTGGTGCTGCGACAGCTGGTCCTCCTTTAGGGTCAGTGTGATCGGAGGACAGTCTCAAGTGCAGGAGTTCTGGGTATCATAATCTCCGTTCCTAATCTGGAGCCATTAGGATGACTTGAACCCAGTCAATCCTGATCTTCTTGAGAACTCATGGCAGGAGTGGTATCGGCAGTAAGGCAAACAGATGCGGGACGCATCTGAGCAAGAGATGCTGTGGATACTTCAACATGCAGAAGTGCCGACATTGCGCTTTCTCAGCAGTGGCGAATAGTTTGAGCAAAGGTTCTCCCCATTTGAGGAAGAGGCTTGCACCACCTCCCCATATTATTGTCACTTGTGATCTGCCAGGCACCAAAATCTGAGTTTGTCTGCCCCGGTATTCAAAGAGCCCATCAGGGAAACTCACTGGTGAGCCAGTCATTTACAGAGGCACAGCGCCTTCTAGCACAGGTAGCATTGTCCGTTAGCACCTGCCCCAGCCTCCCCATGATGGATAGAAGGAAGGCTTTCAGTGCCAAATGGATGGCCCTCAGTTCCAGAAGGTTGATGTGGAGACGAGACTCTGCCAGAGACCAAAGGCTTCTGAGCTCCACCTCTCCTAAACGGCTATCCAAAACCAGAAGCAACGCATCGGTCAACCCTGTCAGTTCTGGGTGGGATAGAACGAGGTCTTCTGCTGACCCAATTAAGGTTCAGCAACCACCACTGTTGGTCTTTCTCACTCTCCAATGAAATATGAACGTGGTTGAAGAGGTCCCCTTGTTGTTGTGCCCAGTGAGTCTTCAGATCCCACTGCGGAGCTTGCATTTGCCAGCTGACATGCTCAACCAGCAAGATGCAGGACATCAGCCCCAGTATTCTAAGAGCCAAGCTCCCTGGAATCGAGGACCAAGGTTGAAAGATCGGGATCATAGCCTGAATGCCCTGACTCGTTCATGGGGAAAAGGCATTAAACTAAGTGGTGTCCAGAATAGCTTAGATGAAAAGGAGCATCTCAGAAAGAGGCAGGTGTGACTTTGACACACTGATAGTGAGCCCCAAGGATGACAGGAAGTTTACCAGAGTCTGGAAGTGGTTGACTACTGCCTGGAGTGAGACTGCCTTCAACAGCCAGTCATCAGGGTAAGGGAATACTGGCAACGTTGACCTCTATAGGTGAGCTACCGCAATAACTTTTGTGAACACTTGAGATGCACTAGTGAGAGCTAGGAGGGCACCATAAATGTAAAAAGCTCATGTCCGACAACGAACCGTAGGTGGCGCCGGTGGTCCAGCAGTACAGGGACATAGAAATAGGAGTCATGCAGGTCCCACACCATCATCCAGTCTCCAGGGTTGAGGGAAGATGGGCTAGGGTAATAGTTTTACATTTCTGCTTCCGGAGGAAGGTGTTGTGAGGGCGCAAGTCTGAAATAGGCCAAAGATGTCAGTCCTTCTTGGACACCAGAAAGTAGTGGGAACCGCCACAGTATCCTTTTGGTGCTGGCACCCTCTCGCTGGCCCTTTCTTACCAAAAGGGTGTGCACATCCTGCCACAAAATGGAGAAATCGTCCTCAGTCAGTTGCTGAAGGGACGCTTGACAGTGTAACTGGGAAAGAGGGGAGAGGTGTCTGCCCCCTGCGAATGATCTGTCAAACCCACCTGTCCTATGTTATTGCCTGCAAAACCAGGAGAAATCTGAGGATTCTGCTTCTCACCAGGTGGATGTTGGGGCACACTAAAGGTTTGGTAGGTGCAACTGCGAGGGGTAGACAGAGGCCCAAGGAACTTGACTGCAGGGGATGTGGATACCACAGCCTCGTAACTGCAGGATTCATTGTTAAGGTTGGTATACGGAAATGCCTCCTTGTATGGACACCCCAAAATTTTTCAACTGAGTGCGCATAGAGGCCTACTAACCAGACTTCAGTGGCAGTACCCTGACCCCAAAACGTGTGTGTTACATTGGCTATAACCAACTTGCGTAGGGTAACTTACCTGTAAATCCCCTGTATATGGTACCCAGGGTACTCTAAGTTAGGGAGCCCCCTCCCGAGGGATTGGAGCACTAATTGTGCCAGCCCAAGAGTAAAACAAGTCCCTCGCTCTGCCATTGCAGATTGGAAGGACATTTTCGAACTGCTATCCCGACTTTGCCATTTAAAAGCCATGGCAAAGTCAACTGTCCTCCTCAAACCTGTGTAAGTCACCCCTATGGAGGACCTACCGAGCCCTAAGGCAGCATATTTCATTGGCAGAACATGTATTCTACATGTTCTGACAGTAAAAACAAACAGTTTTTACTGTCTACAGACTTGGTTGCTCCGTTGTCAAGTGTTAACTCCAGAACAGTGCGACCAAAGTTGATACTCCAAGGTATCAAACAACTTGTTACATTAAGCCAGACTTGGTTCTTCAGCCGAAATAAATGCCACAAGTTAGTGTGCAACTTTTACAAAGTTGCCACTTTGTTGCTTTCAATCTCCGGTGCCCTTAACTGTTAAACGAGGAACTTGAGTCTGAGACAACGTTCTGCCCTCCAAGAGAGATGTGCAAACGACTCTCAGGAAAGGAGACAATAGGGGCCTGCCCGAAGGGAGTTTTACCTCCCTCCTGTAGGAAGCCACACAGGTGTTGGTCTAAAAGGCGAGCTTCAAAGCTGAAGCGGCCTTTGAAGGGATAAAGGAGAACACTTGGGAGAGGGGCAGCCCCATTGTTTAGACCGACTAGCTGGCACCGGGGGAAGGAGTGCTAAACTGTTGTCAAGCCAGTTTTCCAGGGGCATATAGCACCCTTAGGAGCCACACCTCTTGGTTGTGCTAGGGAGTTCTGGATGCCAGGAGAGGGGTTCTGCAATCTTGGGAGAAAGGAAAATTGTGCATTCTGGGATAGCCAGATGCCACACTTCCCAGGAAGTGGTTATAAGGAGGAAGGGATCCTGCTAGCCCATTGGTTACTAACTGCATCTTGCCCAGAAGACATTTTCTGTACCTAAATAGGGCACCCAGAATTCAGATCCTGACTGGACTGGAAGAAGGATTTCCTTTCTACACGAAGTTCCCAGTGAAGAGAGGCTGCATCGTCGTGGACTGTACCTGTTGGCTAGCAAAGGAGAGGGACTGTGCCAGCTGTATCCGGCTCAAGGAGAAGTTGTCTCTAGAGCCGAGCCAAAGCAAAGAGACTAATGGCCAGCCAACTGACCTGCTCGCAGCACAGGGGCATACAAAACTGAAGAAGCCAGCTAAGGGAAAGTGAAAGCACAGATTCCTGTATCGCTGCCCCCACCATCGTGCAGCTCAAGGGACCAGGATCCAACGCTCAGAAGTTGCACCAGAGTCTGCTGGATCCAGGAGAGTTGTTGGAGTGCATCTTGGTCACCTGGAAGGCAAGCTACAGCCCAAAGAAGGATTTGGCTACAGGACTTTGGCCGGACCTCGTGGGACATGGAACCCAGTGTACAAGATCTCCTCATCACCTTTGTGGACAGAGGAGTTCTTGCAGGAAGAATCCAGTCAACCGTATCGCATCCACAGCATTCTTTTTTTTTTTTAAACAATTTTTATTGAAAGAAAACCAAACTCACAGCAGAGCAATAATAATGTCACATTAGGTAATCCTATCATCCACAGCATTCTTGAGCATTCCAAGCGTCCTGTATCCTTAGCATCAGGACCACTTCCATATGAATCCACTGAATGAGGATAACGTGACTACAACTGTTGTAAGTCTGCTCCTTCTGAGGAGATAACTGTTTCATAGGGCCTTGCTGGTCCCCCTAACTAACTCTAACCGACCGCATTACAACTTGCCCAACTTTTTCCTTAAAATGTTTGAAAGTGTCAAATTAATTAAATTTGCCAACGCTTGTTCATGGTTGAGTGAAATGCTTTTGCTTTACTCTACCTTGTAAAATCAATATTTCTAGAACTCTCCAGCAGATCTTTTTTGCTGCAATTTCTATAAATACAGTCCAGTTTTATAAATTGTGTCTGGTTTCTCTGGTGTCTTGTCGATTTCTTCTTCAGTTGTTTTGGTACAGTTTAAATGCTTTACACTTGTTCCTTTGTGTAAGCCTTCCTGCTCATAGCCATAACTACCCAGGATTGAGCTGAAGGTTAGACCAACAAAACCTATGGGTTCTAAAGGGGTTGGTAAGTGAATTACACAGTGAGGTCACACAACCACACCATATAATACACCCCATTTCCTAATAGCTGCAATACAATTAGCCGAACGTTTTGGTGAAAAAACTTCCAAGTGTTACATTTGCTGAATTTGCCAAGTCTTGCTCGCAGTTGAGTGAAATGCTTTGATGTGCTTTACCATGTAAATTCTATAGCTCCAGAACCCTCGGGTTGATCTTTTTTGTGGTGGTGTTTAAAAATACATAAAACTACAATCTATTTTCATGAATTGGTGTTGGATGTGTGTCTGTCTTGCCGATTACTACTTCAGTTTTTTTGGTGCTGATTATGTTTAAATGATTTACACTTGTCACTTTGTGTAAGCCTTGCTGCTCAGAGCCACAGCTATCCAGAGTCAAGCTGAATGTTTGACAAACGAAACCTACTGATCCTAAAGAGGCGGCAGAACTGTTGCAGTTGGCAAGAAGAGGCGGACAAGTCCAGAGAGTGTGCAGCAGCCCTGCTTTCTTTAAAATGTGCTAGAGCAGAATCAGCCTTGTTACCAAACAGGCGAGTACCGTCGAAGGTGATGTCTATCAGGGAGGATTGGATGTCACCTGAGAACCCAGTTGATCACAGCCAAAAATGTCAACACTGGTGCCGATGGCTCGACCAAAGGAATTGGTGGTGTCCAAGACAACTGGAAGGAAATGCCTCTTTTTGTACGTCACCCCCAGGTTTTTGGAATGACGCTGCTGTTTTTTTTACTTAGAGTGCACGAAGGCCTGTTAACCAGACTTCAGTGATTGCGCTCTTACTCTTAAACTGATATGTCGAATCGGTTCCTCCCCAATTGGCTGAGCTAGCTAGTCCCTAGTAAATGGTACCCAGGGCATGTAAGCTTAAGTGTCCCCCCCCCCCCAAAGGAATGCAGCACTGGTGCCATCCTGGGTGAGATACAAGGTAAATGAGAATCCCAGTCTGCCACTTGCAGGCTGGAAGAGCAGTTTCCTTGCTTGCCCAACTTTGCCATTTAAAGCAATGGCAAAGCCTGACCTCCCCATGGTATATGTGTAGGTCACCCCTATGCAGCAGCGGTGACTCCTCTGCTAAGGCGGAGGAGTGTCGCCCCACAGAAAAAATAAATCACCACGTTATTATCATTTTATTTTGCAGAAGGCTTTGAAGGTGCAGGCGGGGCTGCCCACAGAGTAGGGGGAGGAGTGGTGAGCACTTTCTAAGTGAGCATGAAGGTTTGGCCAGCCATCTTGGGCCATCTAGACATGCGCACTTAGCATGTTCTCCACCTGGCTGTATTGCACAGGCTGGGTGGATAATATGCACAGGCTCGCACTGCCTGTCTGAGTGCACTCCGACCAATCACAACGCTGCTGTCATGCTGGTGACAGTAGAGTCATGATTGGCTAGGCGAGTCTGCTTCCTGCATCGACTGAAGAGGATGGAAAAGTGGCGGGCTGCAGGTAAGTGAAATTTTCTTTTTTTCTTAATCCCCCACCACCACAACTGCCCCATAGCAGCCGCTAATGCCCCTATGGCAGGCCTTGCAAGTCCTAAATGGGAAACAGCGTTTAAACCACATGCTTTAGATCGCATGCCATTACAACCCGGTCGTTACAATGACTCCGTTGTTACAACACGAACCATTACATCGCAAGTCATTACGACGACTTGCTGTAGGGGGCAGAAGGTGTTGGATTCACAATCCAACACATTCCCTGCTGTTGCACAAACTGGAGTAGGAATAGTAAATTATACTATTCCTAAGTCCAGGGCGCCCCCTACAGCAAGTCATTGTAACAACTTGCGATGTAATGGTTCTTGTTGTAACAACCCGGTTGTTGTAACAACCGCGTTGTAATGGCATGCGAGCTAAAGCATGCATTGTAACGACATATATTCGTCCTAAAGGCAGGGACCAATAGTTCATGGGCAGAACATGTATTTTACTATGAAAAAGCATGGTCACCCAATTGGCGAGTGCAGAGTTGCACCCTGACCCCTCAGCTGTGCTAACTCTGGGATGGTGCAGCCAAAATGAGTTATCCAAGGTGTCAAACAACTGGCTACATTAAGCCAGACTTGATTCTCGGGTCGAAATTAACGTTAAAAAGTTGCAGTGTGCTCGGAGTTATGCAACATATATCATGTATATTAGAACAACAATGTAATACTATAGGGAAAGGGATACTGTATTCTATATAGTAAATGTAGCACTGCTGTAGCAGAAGTAGACCATCTGCTCCTCATCCGGATACATTCTGCTTTCTCTCCCTCTCCTGTTCTTATAAGGTTTTATATATTTTATTATCCTTTTTCTTTAACTGTTTGATCACGGATCCTGACAATGCGATATTGCAAACATGAGTCACTAAAATTGTATACATGTAAAGAGTATGGTCATGTGCTGGATACCGGTAACTGGGTCATGTACCGAAGCGATAATATGCTGTGTCTGAATCATTCTGCTAAATGCCGTCAACATGGATTGTTGTATTGATCAGATATACAGTATGGAAACGTTTGAGGTGTCCAAAACGCTAAGCATTTTTTGAAGACTCTGATTGTAAATACCCACTGGTTCTAAAGGTATAATATGTGCTAATCGATTGTACTGTATTTGAAAAACTGTAATAAACAGATAAACAAAATAATAAGTTGCAGTGTGCAACTTTAGCGAAGTTCCTACTTTGCTGCCTAGAGTCCCCTGTGCCCTTACTGGTTGCACATGGGGTCCTGTAGGTGAGACAGCTTTCTGCCCTCCTGGGGAGATGTGCTAATGACTCCAAAAAAAGGATCCAACAGGGGGCGCCTCTGGAAGAAGAGTCACCTCCGTGCTACATGAAGCCACACGGGTGTTGGCCCAAATGGCGAGCTTCAAAGGAGAAGCCACCTTTGAAGGGCAAATGGATGAGGGGCTGCTCAATTGTTCAGATAGACAGGCTGGCATTTGGGACAGGAGAGGGGAGGGGAAACTGTTACCAATCCAGTTTTCCTGGGGCATTTAGAACCCCACCCCCCTTGTTAGCCACAACTTTGTGTTGGGCTACGGAGTTCCAAACACCAGGAGAGGAGTCCTGCCATATTGCGAGTGGGCAGGAAGGTGCATCCTGGGATGCCCAGATGCCACACTTTGCAAGAAGTGGTCATCAGGTGGGAAGGAACCTGGTAGCCCATTGGCTACCAACCACATCCTGTCCAAAGTTTTGTCTGGCCATAAGTACGGCCTCCATGGCACCATAAACTAAGATCTCAACTGGCTGGAAAGAGGACTGAGGGACTGCGCTTCTGTGTCATGGAACCAGCAAAGACAGGCTGCACCGGAGTGGACTGCACCTTCTAAACCTGGTGGCTAGCAAAGGAGAGGGACTGTGCCTGCTGTGTCCTGCATGAGGGTAAAGCAGTCTCCAGAGCCCAGCCAAGAGATTCCAAGGGTCAGAAAGCTGGCCTCCTGTTCACAGCATAGGGACACAACATCTGAGAAACCTGCTGGGGCAAGTTGGTACCCCAAAGTCTTCAATCCACCTCCATGAGGCCAGGGACCAGAACCAGACGCATAAAATTGCGTTCTGTGAGCCCAGGAGTGTCATTGAGGTGCAGCTGGGACCCCCAGAAGGCACATTAACAACCCAGGAAGGATTGGCCTATGACCAAATTGCTCAGCGACTGGTAATCCATAGATGACTGGACTTCTGCCTTGATAGGACTTTGGGGGATGCTTACCCTGTGACTAGGAGCACCTCAACCCATCCGTAGATAAAAAGGAGTAGTCTCAGCAAGACTCCAGTTGACCGCATTGCATACACAGCCTCCTTTGAGGAGTTTTAGCATCCTTCATCTCTTGCATAAGAACCACTTTTATAGGAAAGCCCTGCAACAGACAGAAATGCCTGAATCCGGCCGAGGACTGATCCTATTGAGGTAACTGTCTCTAAGCACCTTGGAGGTCCCCCTAACTTGCACCCCACCAGAGTTGGTCACCTAACGGGACTCCAAGTGACTGCATTCAAACAAGCCAAACTTTTTTAGTGAAAAAGTTTCTGAGTGTCACAATTGTTGAATTTGCCAGTGCTTGTTTGTAGTTGAGTGAAATAACTCGATTTACTTTTCCTTAAAAGTCCTATATCTCTGAACCCCCCTGGTGAATCTTTTTCGTAGCAGTCTCTAAAAATGCATTTCTTTGATGTTTTTTTAATTTCTTCTTTAGTTGTTTTGGTGGCTTAAATGCTTTACACTTGTTCCTTTACATAAGCCTTGCTGCTCAGAGCCACAGCTACCTAGGGTTGAGCTGAAGAGTTAACTATCAAAACCGGAGGGTCCTAAAGGGGTTGGTAAGTGTATTACTCGATGAGGAGGATACACAACCACACCATATAATACACCTCCATTTCCTCACAAAAACTAAATTGAAGTGTGAACTTGGCCGCATCATAATAGTCTTGAATTGCCAGAGTGAAAAACGGTCAGAATTCTTCAGGCACACAAAGGAAGTCTTGTGCCACTGAGTCCCAAAGGGTGTGGGAATAAAGGCCCAGCTGGCATTAACTGATTGGCCTGCTAGACTGGTAGAGGAAAATGAAGGGGCTGCTTACCAGTAGGAGTCATTTTGCAGCTTGAAGAATTTTATGGATTCAGATGCTGTGCATTATTCCACAATCTAGAGGCTGGGTAGGGAAACCTTTGTGACTGTTGACAACCATTTGATGGTAAGTCCGTCCCTTGAATGACATCAACAAACGCCCTGGATAGTCCAGTGAGTGGTTGTCACCTTCAGATTCTTTTCACGTTTCCATTTTGTTTATCTTTTTAACTATAGGTATTGTTCTTCTTCCCGTTTTACTTCACACCCATTTCTGGGGAGGTTGGTGGGTCGTAAGGGAATCAAGGTGATGGTCAGTGTTAGGTCTCTAGTAGACCAAGGCAAAGCTGCTGCCCAATTCTTCGAGATGTGTCAGCAGCATTCAACAGTATCCTACCAGCGCTTGCCTCAAAGGAAGCATGAAATGGAGTTGCACTCTTCCACTTTGTAGTGGTTTAGTTCATTCCTAAGTAATAGATCCTTTGCAGAGCAGTTACCCCCGTTTCTATCTAGCCCTCGAAACCTGCATTGCAGGGTGCCTCAGGGATCTTCATTGAGCCCCACTTTATTTAATCTATTTGGCACCCTCAGTAATCATTGTGAGAGCATGAGGTTTTTAGATTATGTACGCTGATATCCAGTTGATCATCTCCATTGATAAGCAGGCAGAGACTCCGGGAAATCTGGTTGACTGCCTCTCCGAAGTGGCTGGCTGGCTACAGACTCATTGTCTAATACTACTTTCTTGGGGAGCTGGCAGAGTCTGGAATGACTCATGGTTGCCAGTTTTGTTAGACTCTGCTCTAAAACCAAATATTGAATTGATAACTCGCTCACCCTAAAAGTAACTAGAGTATGCAGGATCAATTTGGATCTTTAATACCCTGCAGAAACGTTCACTAGATTTCAGTGGCATGGAGAAAGACTATTGTTCAAGCCTGGATTAGGAGTAGGCTGGACTATGGAAATGCACTGTATGTTGGCAGGGCTGAGTGTTTATTCACACGGCTCTAGAGTATTCAGAGTGCTGCATCAAAATTGATCTGCAACAAATCCATCAGGTGCTCAGCCTTAGCTTGTGTCAATCAGCTGCACTTGCTCCCAGATCAAAAAAGAGAAATCTTTAAGCTAATGTGCCATACGCACAGAGCACTCCATAATAAGGGCCTAGCAATTTTACAGGAGAGAGTCAATTTTTTTAGGCCAGCTCGAAATCTTCAATCAGCCAATCAAGCTTCAATTTCTTGCAGAAGAATTAAGAAAACTAAAATAGGCTGCCCCACTTTGAATTTTTTGGCAGCAAACAACTGGAACAATCTTCCCCAGAATGTATGCACAGTGCCAGATTTATTACAGAAACCCGAAGACTTTACTATATTAACGTTAAGGTCTTAACTGGAACCAGCAAAGTATGATCTAGCGCCGGGATATCCCTTTGCGGAGGAGGGTGCACTTTATAAATACTAAACACAAGTAACCATTTTGTTTTGCTGCATGAATCCTTTTCTGGATTCACATACTGTGCATCAGAATATGTGGCGCTATCCCATTTTTTGGGTTGGTTGGGTTGATGTGTGGATGTGTTGGCAAACAGGTATTGTAGTACTCTGTCCCACCTGTGCTTCCTTGTTCATTTGGATGTCCATACAGTAGTGTTTTCTGAAGGTGTGTGGAGATGACCAAGTTGCTCCCATGCAGATTTAGTCAATGGGTACGTGTGCTAGGAATGAGAGCTTTGTGTCCCTTTTCCTGGTTGAGTGTGCTCTGTGGCGTATGGGTAATGATTTTCCCACTCTGTTGTAGCAGGTTTTTACAGTCTCTATCCATCATGAGATTGTTTCATTGATCACTGGTGATCTCTTGCTTGCTCAGGTAAAAGAGACTAATAATTGGGTTTCCCTTATGAAAACCCTAGGTTCCCTGTAGGTAGTACATCAGTGTCCTTCGTACATCCAGTGTGTACACTGCCCTTTCTTAGGCTCTTGGAAAAAAGCTGATAGTTGTATACTTCGGTTGACATGGAATTGTGCCAGCACCTCTGCTAGGAACTGTGGATTTGTTCTAAAGGACCACCTTGTCCTTGTGGGTCTGCAAGTATGGTTCCTGTATTGTCAGTGCTTATAGCTCGCCGATTCTGCGCAGGGATGGGATTGCTTTTAGGAAGCTTGTCTTTAGGGTTTGAGATTTTAAATCCATCTTGTGCATTGGTTCAAAAGGCTCTCATCAATTGTGTTAGTACTGTGTTTGGATTCCACAATGGAGCTTGTACCGCTCTTGGTGGCACCACCAATTTTGACCCTTCCAGGAATCTTTTCACCACTAGAAATGGGAAGAGACTGCTCTTTGTTGAACCTCTGGGATAAACTACTATTGCGGCAAGGTGAACTTTTACTGATGCATACGTCAGGTCGTTATCTATCAGGTGTGTGAGGTGTGTTAGTAGAGTTTCCTAATCTGTCCTTGTTTGCATCCTCTTGTTGTCTGCGCACCAGCAGATGTAACTGTTCCTCTTCTCCATGTAGCATTTTCTTCTGCTTGGTTTCCTAGCATACCTAAGGATTTCCATCATAGGGGGTTAGCCGTAGATTACTGTAGTCTAGGTATTCAGGAGCCATGCTGCCAGACTGAGAGTGGTGGTTCCAGATGGTTTACACTTCCATTTTGCATGGTTAGCAGGTCCTGTTCTGCCCTTATTGGGATCATTTGCCCTCTGGACATCTCAAGCAGGTCCGAGTACCAGGTTGGTCTGGACCATTGTGGGGCTAGAAGTATGAGCGATGACCCTGGCTGCCTGGCTTTGTCCAGAACCCTTGAGATAGGGGGAATTGGTCGAAAGGTGTATGCAGATTTTCCTGACCTCTTTATCAACAAGGCATTCCCTTTAGTAGAGTGGGAACCTTGATGTGAATCTTGGCATTTTGCACGTTTGCGAAGAGGTCTATGCTTGTTGTGCCCCAGATTTTGAAGACTGTGTCCAGTACCTCCTGCTTCATCTCCGATCCGTGGGAGGTGCTGTCTGCTTTTATGTTCTGCTTCCCTGGTAGGTGGATTGTCTGTAGCGTGATTTCCCTTAGGATCGCCCACCTCCATATCTCTTGTGCAAGTTTGGACAGAGGGAAGGGCTTCATTCCCCATGGTTTATTGAGGTAGAATAGTTGTGTTGTCCATATAGTCCGTCCCATTATATGCACCTGGAACGCTTTCATGGCAAAAAAAAACCTCTCCATTTTTAGTTTATGTGCTTTACAGCATCCATAGGGTTCAAAAGTACTCTGACCTTAATTTTGCTGAGGTACTCCCCAACCCTTGTGGGATGCATCTGTTGTTAAGGTCACGGTGGGAGATGGTATCTTAAAGGGTCTACCTATGTGCACATTTGCAGAGTTCCACTTGTTTATTTCCTCTGTACCTTTGCTGTGACAACCACTAAAACGTCACAGCAGCTTGTGACTATCCGTTGCAGATCCATTCCTGTGTGGGGTGCATATGCTGTCTTCCATTCGGAATGAATGGGACGCATGATACCATCATGCCAATCTACTTGACAACAGTCCTCACTGTCAGAGACCAACCCCCCTGGTAAAAAAATGTTTGCTCTGCAATCACCTATGCTCTTTTGCGGACTGGGTACACTCCTGCGTTTCTTGATTTTATGATTGCTCTCCAGAACACCTTCATGTGTTCTGGTTGTGGTGAAGACTGGTTTATTATGAACCCTGAGCTGATGCAGTGTTGCAATGACTGTCTGCATTCTCTTGTGGCATCTTTGCTTTGAGTATCCTTTTACTAACCAGTCTTTTAGGTATGGGCAGACATGAATGCCTTGTCTTCTTAGGAGTGCTGCTACCGCCACTAAACACTTTGTCAATACTCTTGGTGCAGATTTTATGCCAAAGGGTAGCACCCTGAACTGGAAGTGTAGCTTGTGCGGAACTAATCTGGGAAACTTCTTGTGTTCTTGGTACATAGGTATGTGTATGTAGGCGTCCTTTAAGATCTAAGTTTGCCATACAATCCCATTTGCTCAGAAATTGTATTACTTCTTGTAGTGTTCTCATCTTGAAGTGTTGAGTTTGTATGAACGTGTTTAGAAATCTGAGGTCCAGAACGGATCTTAGTGTTAAGTCTTGTTTTGGTACCAGAATGTATGTCGAGTAGATGCCACTGCGCCCCTTCCTGGGGGATGGGGGGGAATGGGAGGGGGTACCCTTTCTATTGCTCTTTTTTGTAAGAGCTCCGACTTCTTTTCGCAGTTGTGTGAGTTCCTGTCCCTTGAAGTTCTTTAAACCCGGGAGTCTGTGGGGTGGTGTCCTGGTGAGTTCTATGCAGTAGCCATGTTTGATTACATTTAGCATCCAGTTGTCCGATTGTACTCCACTCCGAGGAACCACCCTCTGCCTATTGGTGTATTGTGGTGGGGCTGTATGACAGAGTCATTTGTTTGTTGGTCCTCCTCTGAGTCAGGCATATCTCCTGAATGTTGTGACTGTGCACATCTACCTGCTGGCTGTGTCTGCTGCATCCAGGGCAGATTTATGGCAGGTGTTGGTGATATTCTTGGCTCCCTGGATCACGGTATTTGCCCTTTTATAGTACTCCGCCAGAAGATGTTGCATTAGCCACTCTATCTCGTCCCATTGCTGATAGCCACAGCGGTTAAGAAGCACATTAGAGTTAGTTATTCACCACTGTGTGGCTGCTTTCCTCTCCATCTTCCTCCCCACTGTCTACCGATTACATATATTTTGTCCGATCCACACGACATAATGGTCCTACACAGGTGACCTTTTACCTAGTAGCTTACTTCTGTCTATTTGACACCAGGCTCTCGGTACCCTATCTTAATCCCTGTACCTGACATACGTAAACATGTCCCCAGGCACGGCAGATTTATTCTGTATAAGGGTCACCACTTTTTTCATCCATGGCCAACAGCCAGCTGTGCATGATCATTTTTGTTTAGGAAAGGATTAGCAAAGGATTAGCGAATGTTTTCAAAACATTTCCATTTTAGAAGAAAGCTTATAGTGACCACTTTAGTATAAAAGACCTTACAAAACAGAGGAGAATTCCTTCTAGTTTGGACCAAGACTACAGGCTGATCCTTCGACAGGCAGAGACCTGACATCCCTTGCGGGGTGCCATCCTCAACGAAGAGACGGGGTGCTTCATTCTAAACCATCAGGTGAGGGGTTAGGACTTCCCCGATGGATTCTTGGCTCCAATAGGATATATCCTAGCACTTACATACACATGCTGTTAAAAGGATTCTGCACATACACAGAACTATGCGCAGGACACCAGGACCTCAATGTGTAGTGGTGTACCAAAATACCCACCTCGGTGCCCAGAACCCCAATCCGACTAGCTATAGTGTTTTATTTGTTCTCCGTGCTACAGCGAAGCTACCAATGATTAGACATCCTAGAACATGTTACTCTGTCCCTCTCAGGATACGTGGGAACAAGAACACTCTTTCGTTCAAACTCTCGTACTTGTCCACAACATGAGTAAATAGAGCCAAAGAATAGTTCAAAATTTTTATTTTAACTAAAGTGGTCTATAATGCAGTACACTAGCCAATACTAGCAGCAATATGCATAAGATCAAACAAATCAGCATTCTTACAATTCGATATAGAACAAAAGGGGAAATCATATTATAATGATGGTGGAAACAGGACTATAGCGCCTTGCCACCCTCCACGTGCTAGAAGCTAGTTTATTATAATTATAGAAGATCTCCAGGCTTTGTCAGGGGGACCCCATACCTCAGAGTTCAGATGCAGGAATTTACATCTCCGGACAAGCACAGCTCTTCTATCCTGGAAAGCATTTCTCCAAGTACCTTAACATGCATGCAAGGCAATATTAAAAGCACCAGATTTCCAGGTTTGCAGCTGTGTTCTATGTTATGGCTAGGGACGTGAGACTGACCAAAGCAAATAAACAGAGCTCATTGTTATTTGACCTTGAACACGCTGTACAGACAAGGAGCAGAGTGTTCAACTAAATATGTGAAATGCAGACAGTTCTCATGTGAAAGCTAGCTAGCAAAGTGTTTACGAGAAATGTGGCATGTAGTAACGTGAGCAAAAGCGGCAAAATGGCAGCCAAGCATATACTAACTTATGCTAACTTAGCAATGTCCACAGGTGTGTCCATATCCTCACTACACCCTCCCCATGGTCAGTCCATCGGACAGTGATCTTAAAAAAAACAGAGCTTTCAAACAAAGTCTGAGCAAGAATCAAGAGCATTTCTATCAATGATACCTCAGATTTGTGGGGAATACGGGAAGAGAAAGAGTAAAAAAATAGTTTGTGTCTAAAAAGGCACACAAAAAATAAAAAATAAATCCAGCAAGGTGGCTGAGTCACTCCAGCAAGGTGTACGAACAGTAGGTTGCGATAGCCTCCAAGAGGAAGTCATTGTTATAATCAGAAAAAAGTGATGCCACGCGATCAAGCAGAGTGAATGCACATATATGTTCCTCAACAATGGGTGTTTCCAGCACCATCAAAGGACAACTTGCGTGATACTCGATGTAACTCCGTTGTAGGAAATCCTGTGCCGCTGCACAGATATCCCATTCAGCCAGAACTCCCAGTGCAGCTGCGCAGGCCATAATTCCAACGTCGCAACATTCTTGCTCGTGGGCCACTAAGGGACTCATTAGCAGTTCAAAATCAGGTGGAGGAAATGCCGTATTGGAGAGGCAAAGATCCAATGCCCATTGAAAGGAACAATCCAAGTAGTTGAAGACAGGTTGCATGCAAGTGTAATAGGCAAAGCGAAAAGATAATCCATAAGCCACCCTGAGTGTGGCCAGGGGCAGAGTACCGTAGCATTCAAGCAAACGGCTTCGGAACATCTGCAGCCGGTCTTGGCTGTGCAGGACCACAGGAAGAGCATCCATTTCGTAGCAGGCAAAGTAACAGCAAAATTCCAGCGGCTAGGGCAAGTAAAAGTGGCAAGCCACCGAAGACGCTGGAAAAAATAGAATGGATAAAAGCTGGTATCACACCAAATATAGTTTGGAAAGAGATCAGAAGGCCAGAGCCCACAGCTTTAAAAAAAAAAAATGGGCAATTCCTGTAGTGTTAGAAGCATTGAAGATAGTGTGAATCAACGCACCGAAATGTAGTGGAAGGTCAGTATTAAGAAGCGCTTGTACCTCTGTACGGGTGTTAGCCACATGAAGGACGAATTTCTCACAGGCATATGTGAGTGAAACTTCTTTTTGGGATAACAATGCTCTTATTCTGCTCAACTTGTTGGAGTCTGCCTTCAAGGTCGGAATGGAAGGCCAAATCGAGTTATCGAGCCTCCTGTGTGGGGGTGGGAAAAGCACATTTTTACAGCAAACCACACGCTGTGAAACCATTACAATGTAAGGGATGCCGGCTAACATGCCGCAACATTTTTTAATTATTTAAAAGCAAATAACTACTGTTTGCAAGCAGAGTGAAAGTGGGTGTGATAGCTGGCACAGGTATACCTTTTAAAACACATGCAAGATTCGGGCCGTAAGGTTACAGGCACCATGCAACTGGATGTTCTTACAAACAAGAGAATGACCTATCGTGGTATCACATGATTTCCTAGTTAGGTATACTTCTTTGTCATACCGTAGGCATCTGTATGTGAATGGTAATGACCACACTTCATTTAGAAACGCACTGCCTAAGGGTTCGAAGCGGCCTAGTGGATAGTGTTTCATGCAAGAGGTAAATTTAAACAAGGAAAATGGGAGAGTTATTACCCCATGGATGAGCCAGACAGCTGAGTCTGTTTCTGCCACAGAGAACGGTAACGGATCTAACTTTTCAATATGCAAAAGAGAATACGTAGCATCTTTCATGGACATAAACTGCTGTTTTGTTGTCAAGTTAAAGGGCAAAAATAACGATGAGGCGTTCAAGTAATCCCATGGAACTTTCTGCATCTTAAGAGTCTGTAGAGTCCACGCAAATTGCATAACTGAACGCAATTGAGTTTGACCATGATACAAAACAGAAACTTCCTCTTGCACAATGTCAACAACAGATGAAACAATATTGTCCAATATGTAAATGCGGGAAGAAAGTGTGTTAATACTATTATCAACAACAGCAAACACTTTTTCAAGATTTGCCTGATCAATTGCTCTTAAACGTGAAGCTGCTTCATTTTGGGAAAGCTTCCAGATTTCATTGTAGGCTGCATAAAGAAATCTTTTTGATCTTATACCAGCAGGTCCTTTTTGTAAAATCTGTCAAATCAATGTCACCTGATAATAACGAAAAATGTTGTTTCACTGAAGTTACGAGGTTTGCAACCTATTTTGACATAACTTTCCAACGGAATATGTAGTAACTGAATGGGAGTTAGCAAAACGAGGATCAGGCCTATCCTGTGTGTAGCCTTGTTATGGAAACGAAGTTGGCAAGTATCCGAATTAGTTTGCCAAATTAACCAACCTAGGGGGTCTAAACTAGAAAAATTAAAGGTGTCATTGGTAAAAAGTGATTGTAATTCAGCCATGGAATAATTAGTCCAATGGCTCCAATTCTGATATTCAGCTAGAGCAGGAATAGCAGGGGCATTCATTTGCTTAGAAGTTGCCAATCCAAAACAAGTAGTTTGATAAATCGATTCATTTAAAAATTGAATCTGTGATGGGATGAGGCACGGGTGGTGTAACGCTTCTGAGCCTCGCACTTGCCAGGATTTAGATCACCAAACAGATTTAAGATCAATTGTGGACTTCCACAGATTATAGCCACCCACTGAAAATGTATCAATAAAGAACTCAGAATACAACAATTTAGTGTGGGTGAGCATTACTTTAGAATTCGATGAAGCATTTAATTTAAAATAGAATGACCCGGGGTTTGATTTATCAAACTTGGTAAAATATGTGAATTTTTTCAAAAATTTTAGAGCTGCCTTCCAAAGGAGCAGGGCAAGGTTCCCATTATGTATAATTAAAAACATTTCTAAAAGTATTAGCTTTATGCAGATAATGATGACCATAGTGCTGATAGCAAAAACAATCCGCATAATTTGCAGTATTCAAATACAAATCTTCAGCATCAAATGCAGCATAGTATTTCAAATCTGAAAACAAGGATTGTACGGCTTGTATGTCCCAATCATCAGACCATATGTTATGTTTCACTACATCACCCATTGAAACACGAAGCACATTTGGCACATTAATTATCTCTGTAGGGCCATGGATTTGAAAATCTACAGCATCCCAAACTATGCCGTCTATAACTGGCCAGGCAGTGATGTTGACAAAATTCTGGTCTCGCTTCATTATGTGAGAAGAAGAGTGCGGAGCCAAAGTTCCATCGACCAGTTTAACAGCAAAGCGTTCAGGAAGGTAGTGACCATTGATTAGAAGGAAAAAAAATGTCACAAAGCCAATGGACATGAACACAAAAATTGCGATGAGCACAAACCAGATGTATGTCCAAGGCAGAACCAAATAAGTTCGTTTAAACCAGGCGACAAAAATAGAAAATTTGGAAGGGGCCTTTGATGATGTGGAATGTGAGTCAAACGAAAAACGTGATTAATTAATGGCCACAGGTCGCAAACCAGTCAATGACACGGTAGTGGGATAAGCATATTCAGTTTCTTCATTATGAGTGGAAACAGGCGGGAGCAGCACAGGATTGTTAACAGAGTCCAGCTCAATGGCGGTGACATCCTGCGTGTTGTTAGTAGCGTGTAAGACTGGATCTCTCGATACAGTTGTTGTAGAGACCGCTGGCGTGATGCTATTCAGGATCGGCCAGATGTTGTAGCTTGACATTGTCCACAGAGATGTATCTGTTGTCTTTTTGATCAGGAAGCAACGGTAAAATGACTGTACGAGTACCCTTCACTCCAAGCACTGGAACAGGTGCACAATATGAGGGTCCAAACTCTTTCTTGTTCTCCACCTTCTCTCGAACCAGGTCTCCGATTTTGGGTAGCCAGCCGACTACCGGAATCTGCAGCGCAGCATCAGTGGGTGAGGGTAAATGTGCCTTTGCAAGACTGTCACAGGTCTCTTGTAGTTTCCGTAATACAGCAGAATGATTATCTACGTCAAAGGATGCGGCTGACGCCGCCATGTCTAGTCCATCAAGGTCTGGCACAAACATTTTCATGCCGAAGAGCTTTTTGTATAGGGTCTGCCCTCCCAGAGATCTTCAAGGGAGATTATTTAGTGCATGCTGTACGCTATACAAATGGGCGAACCAGTTTCTGCCAGTCCCTATGACCCTAGCTGTCATGCATTGCTTTAAGGCACGGTTCATTCTCTCCACAACCGAACTGCCCTCAGGCCTGTATGGAGATGAAAATTTAACCTCATGGTATCCTTGTACGACTTAGAGGCGAATGCCGGACCCTGGTCCGAATGGAAGGTGTCACATGCAAAAATTCCCACAAAAACACGCAATTCCCTGATGACAGTTGGGGCGTCAGCACTGCGTTGTGGCCAAACCCATAGAAAGTGTGTGCACGAATCAACTGCAACTAAGATGAACTTATAAGCAGTATCTGAAGAAAAAGGACTGCAGTGATCTAAATAAACCCAACCGAAAGGTTTATTAGAAATGCATAGCTGTGTTTGTGGTGGGCGTGTAGCTTAATCTGCTGACAAATGTCACATGAAAGTACGTAATTACGGGTTTGTTTATATAAGCCGCGCCACCAGTAACGCTGCTGCAAGATAGAAACAGTCGCACACACTCCAGCATGCTCAAGCCATGCCTTTGTGTGCGGCTGTTATTAGTCAAGGTCTGCGGTCCACATTGGGTATCAACCTGTCACCAACATCGTTATTTTCTCACGTATGGAACATTATCGTGACTTAAATGATAAGAGTATTTGGAAGGGAAACCCTGCGGGTAATTATCACCCCTCTCTGTAGCAGCTATTGCTGCCAAAATGTCATTATCAATTTTATTCATGGATCTTGTTAACTGCTGCAATTGAACACGTGGCTACTGCTGATTTGGCATCTTCATCTGCCAAACTGTTGCCAACTGCGTGTACTCCTAAGCGCTGATGACCAAGAGTATGAATTACCTGTGTGAGAGGCAGACGGTCTTTAAGATCTGTGACTCAAACCCAAAGCATTTTATGTTTAATTGCACTGCCTTCGGAATCACGATAGTCATTTTGAGACCAAAAGAATAAGTTGTCATTGAAAGACTGAACACAGTAATACGAATCGCTGACAATTAACGTAGTCACATTTGGATCTGCAAACTCCAGAGCTAGTACCGCTACTTGGGCTGTACAATCTCCTCGTGCCTGTGTATGGACAACATTGGATTTGAACTCCCAGTTCACTATGGTACCTGCCACTATAGCACAGGCTGCCGAGTAAGAATGCTTCAACCCGGTTGCCGGTTGCGCTAAACTGTCGGTGTAAATTATATATTGGTACTGCTAGGGGGCACATTGACAAAGGAGGAGGATGAACAAATTTATACTGCAAGAACTCCTGTGTAGCAATGACGAGTCAAAAATAAACGTGACATCCGGAGAGGTCAACAATGTGGCCTATTGTATCCAACGGGGATGGAAAGCCTTTGAGTTTTTGGTACACTCGCCTTTGTGACCGCCTCAAGAGCGGGACGTGGTGTTACAACCAAAATCCGTTTCCCCTGTGCCAGTGCGCGTTCCTTTAGGATCGCCATCTGGACAGCTGTCAAAACTTAATTGAAGAAAACTGCAATTCTGCTGAAGTGTACAAATGTTATTTGTAAGCAATAGGTACTGTGTCTCCTTCATTAAATGTCAAGTAAGTGAAACCCACATGGCCTGTGACGATTCGTATCACCAGGTTTGTATGGTTATCACGAGTCAACAAGAATTTTGATGCAATAAAATCAGACTGCAAAGATTGCAGTACAGTAGAATGTTCCGGAAGCCAGCAGGATTTGCTGGGCATAATCAGGAATTTAAGTTCGACCGAAATTTTGAAAACCCAGCAAAGACTGTCATTTTTTCAGTGTAGTCGGAGGGCGCAAACATGCGCATTTTTCCAAGAAGTGAGGTGCCAAGCCTCTTCCTTCATTGTGGAGCTCATAGCCCAAAAACAACACTGTGTACTCTGCATTGTGTGATTTTGCAAAGTTAAATTTGTAACCGTGGTCTGCAAACAAAACTATGATGCGATCCACGCGACAAAGATGCGGCCATAACTCGTCGTCTGTTAGATAGATATCATCAATGTACGAGTATGCGTCTTCGTCTATGCTGTCTAACAGAGAGACAATACGGGCAGCGAAAACACCAGGGCTATTTTTGTATCCCATTGCCAAACGAGTAATTTTTTTTTGTTTTCTGCTCGCTGTGAAGGTGGTCCATTGACTGCTTTCAGTTGATAGATTGAGTGTGAAAAAGCCGTTGGAAATGTATAGTGCAGTGTTATATTTTTTACGAACAAGACTGTAGACTAACGCAGAACTATGGGTATTCTGCACCGCAAAAGTCCAACAATGTGAGTTCAAATGTCGGTAATCCAACACTAAGCGGTACGACCCATCGGGGTTTGCTACTGTAAATAGAGGATTATTCATTGGTGACACACATGCCTCAATTACTCCTTGATACTCTAGTTGATCCAGAATATTTGCATAGGGAGCTTTTACCTCCCGCCGGAGGGGATATTTGGGTTGTGGCTGTAGCATAGACCGTAATGGTATCTCATGCAGGGGAGAATCTTTATCCCAGCCCACCTGACTATGGTACAGAGCCGGTGCAAGCACCAAGTCCCACTCTTCTGCTAAAGCCTTTGCTTGCTCCTTGGAGACGTTACGTGAAAAACTGGGGAGCATAACCTCCTCACCCCTGGGAGCGGCTAGAACAAAAGGCGGCGGCCAATCTTTCTCTGCCAAAAGTATGTCATACGAAGAAGTCAGATTTTCCCCAAAAATCCCTTTTATTACACATTGTATGTCAGCTTCAATTAGAAGAGCTATATCATATAGTCTGTCAGTCGGAGCCACTCGGGTGTCCGCTGTTTCAACTGTGATGAATGCTTCAGTTGCTGTCACCTCCGGAAATGGACGCAGTGCTTGCCGCACTATTGTAACCTCCGCTGCGCTGTCTAGCAGCGTTACTGCCCATGTTAGGTTCCGGAGCTGGGTTCTCACCGTCTGTGGCATATCTCGCTGTTAAAGCAGCAACTTTCTTTTTCTGAAAAAGGCGGTCGCGGACGAGGAAAATCGTATTGTTTCCCTTTGCTTTCAGTCTGACGAGGCTGCTCACGACCTTGCAGGGCACCTCGACCTCTGCCGTGATCCTGGCGTTCCCCTCCACCGGCTAGTGAGCCTGATGTTGCCTGTGAAGAACGAGGAGAACGCTGATCAGGAACCTGAAACCTGTCAGGAGACCTAATTCTCGCGCGGTCGCACAAATCATAAGTGTGCTCAAAAGGTTCGGGAACTGGTGATGCTGCACGCGACCCTTGTGTTTGTTGTTGCTTATCCAGTTTCTTATTTTTCCAATTCCGTTTTGGAAAGTTTGGACGGTCGTCTTTAGCAGACAGTGTCGTCTGTGGTTGCTGTTGCGCTGGAATTCTAGCGAAAAGCTTAACACCCAAACTATTGCGCCTAATTGTCCTATAAGCTTCTGCAATAATTTCTGGTAATTCGCAGGGTTTCTCCTCATCCCGGACAAGGCGCAAAGCATTAGGCAATTGAAAGTTAACCGCATCTCCCTTGATATTAGCAATGATCAGATCAGCAACTACGTCAAACATTCCAACCAACCTCATCCCCAACTCCACAGCCGCCTCCGGTCCGTGTTCACCCTGAACACGTTTAATCACAGAGGGGAGCATAGTCATTGATGGTGTACCAAAACATTTTGCATACACTGCCGCGAACACTTTACCCCAATTTTCAGTTACTTCGGGTATTAAGTCTTTCTGCAAACTAATAGTAAGAATCCTGTGTTTCTCCACAGGAGTTGTATTCGGAAATACCGCTTCCAGCTGGTCAAATTTCTCTGCAAGCCAGTAAGGTAAATCTTCCTTATTCTGGGGATGCTTGCACATGACCAAATTAACCATAACGGACTAATAGTTAGTCCCACAGGTCCAGCGGGTTGCGCAGCAACCCCAGGTGCTCCCACCTGTAGATTGCTATTGTACTAGAGCCCTGTGCATCTCGATCAAGTAGGTGTGTAGGACGCGTAACTCGTCGACAGCGACTACTAGATAACGTGGATGTGGTGAGTACCCGGCCAAAACTGGCCAAGTGGCCCCTGGAATCGATAAAGGGCCTAACCGGACCGGGGTCACGGTTTGGGGTAGGGCGCCATTAAACCAAATACGGTGTTGCCATGCTGAAATCGGAACTTCGAGAGTCGTATATGGCAGATACGCTACAGGTATTGCAGTGGGAGTGTATGTATGGAACAAATTATCATCTCCATTCACTGCCGGAAAGGTTACCCAAGAATAAAACACCTCAAAGTGGTGAGCTGCATTAGCCCCTACCACAAAAATGAGTGAGATACCCGCGTCGGGCACTCCAAAAAGTAGTCAAATAACGACGGAGCGCCCCGTGGCTATGTGTCGCAATATCTATATCAGCCATATCGAGTAGAAAAGAACAACTTATAGCGTGGCAGCGCAATAGGGTAGTAATTCAAAAACCATTTAATGTATCAAGCTTGAAACGAAACCTATAAAAACGTCAATATAGGTAGGTTATGCCTTCACAGCTGTTTACTGGAAAACAGAAGCAAGGGTTTCATGGACAAGAACAAGTACTACTAAAGTGCCTCGTATATAAGAACCAGACCAAACGTCAGGTGCGCCATGTTGCAGGGATTCTGCACATACACAGAACGATGCACAGGAAACCAGGACCTCATTGTGTAGTGGTGTACCAAAATACCCACCTCGGTGCCCAGAACCCCAATCCGAGTAGCTATAGTGTCTCATTCGTTCTCCGTGCTACAGCGAAGCTACCAATGATTAGACATCCTAGAACATGTTACTCCGTCCCTCTCAGGAAACGTGGGAAAAAAAACACTCTTTCGTTCAAACTTTCGTACTTGTCCACAACATGAGTAAATAGAGCCAAGGAATATTTTTAAATGTTTATTTTAACTAACGTGCTCTATGATGCAGTACACTAGCCAATACTAGCAGCAATATGCATAAGATCAAACAAATCAGCCTTGTTACAATTTCATATAGAACAAAAGGGGAGATCATATTAGAATGATGGTGGAAACAGGACTATAGCGCCTTGCCACCCTCCCCGTGCTAGAAGCCAGTTTATTATAATTATAGAAGACCTCCAGGCTTTGTCAGGGGGACCCCATACCTCAGAGTTCAGATACAGGAATTTACATCTCCGGCCAAGCACAGCTCTTCTATCCTGGAAAGCGTTTCTTCAAGTGCCTTAACATGCATGTAAGACAATATTAAAAGCACCAGATCTCCAGGTTTGCAGCTGTGTTCTATGTTATGGCTAGGGACGTGAGACTGACCAAAGCAAATCAACAGAGCTCATTGTTGTTTGACCATGAACACGCTGTACAGACGAGGAGCAGAGTGTTTAACTAAATATGTGAAATGCAGACAGTTGTCATGTGAAAGCTTAGCTAGCAAAGTGTTTACGAGAAATGTGGCATGTAGTAACGTGAGGAAAAGCGGCAAAATGGCAGCCAAGCATATACTAACTTAGCAATGTCCGCAGGTGTGTCCATATCCTCACTACAATGCTTCACCTACATATCTAGGCTATGTACATTTAGGTAGGCTACGCATCGTAGGAGTACGTCAATGCTATTGTTTTATATAATCTGCTAATATTCATGGTAGAAATGTATCTACTATTTACGTTATTGGTGCTAGCAATCACATTTGTCTGCTCTTGTCTTTTGATTGTCGCAGCTAATATGTTTCATACTAGACTGACGCTTGACCAATAAATGATTTTTGAAAACCGTTCCAATCGTCATTCTATGTGCATTCTGAGAAGAGTAAGCACGAGTGACTGAGCGAAAGCTACCGTATTGTTTCCCTCAATACCTGAGGAATCAGGGTTGTCATGTTCAGTGGTTGCTAGAAACTACATACACCACTATAGAATACATGAGGGTGGTAGTGGCACTGTTGAGCTAGCTAGTCTAATGTCTGACTCATCCTGTGAGGGTGTCCAGAGTCTGTCTGCACACCAAGCCCTCAGTTTAGGTCATCCAAAATGCACAAGTCCTGGGGGGTCCTAGGAACTACACGACATGGCGCCGCCAACGTTGGTTTGGTTCTTATATTAACAGTAAAATCTGAGTAGTTCAGTCTTGCTTTCTCAGACAGCCCTACTCACACTTTTCAGAGACGTCAGAAGTGGGAAGGGTTATCTGCCTCAGCTGAGCAGGTCCACCCTGAGATCAAGCATCTTGGACTCCTTCTCTGGTTCTGGCCTCGATGTGGGGGCATTATTTATTTTCCTTGTGATGTAGACAATGATTGATTCTGCAGGAGGTTGCCTTTAATATATTTAGCATCGGAGTGGAATGTTTATATTTTTTCTCCACTCAAGGGGTTATTGCTCTTGCTAGGGCCGGTCCGTAGAAGGCCTCCTTCCCTTGATCGAGGATGCTGGGGAGCGTAGGTAGGTAGAGGTTCACTTTTTCACACAAGTCAAGTATACTTCCTCCATTTCCTCCTCTAGTTGCACCCCATTGGTGTCTGCAGGCTTTTGATGAGGCTGTTGTGCAGGCACAAGTCGTCAGGTGGTGAAAGCCGTGAGGAGTAACTGTCTACCCCTTCCACAGAGGACTAGGCATCCTGCTATGTGTTCTCGAACTGTGTTCCTCGCAGACTGCCGCATCTGTGCCTTCGTAAAACTCTTGTTCATCCTTGTGTGGATCTGGGGTTGCTAGGTCTTCCATGCCAGCTTGTCTTTGACCTGTGTGCCGGAGGTTTTGTTGGGATGTGAAACTCCCTCAAGGAGTCGTCGCACTTCTTCCTCTGTACTAGGGCCACCATTTCGGCCTAGTGCCTTTGCTTCTTCCGTTCGACCTCGTACACTGTTTGGCGTCGACCATGGGCAGTGTCATTTTCGACTTCGAGGGCTCTCCTGACCCTGAAATTTGTTCCTTCTCCCTTGAACTTGCTTGCATCTAAGGTTTTGTCGATGACCTGCCCCCATCAGTATCCTGTGGTAGGGATGAGTGTGGCTCTCTGCGCTTGTGTGGACCTTTGGGTGTATCGACGCCGAGGCTGCCTTTAAGGACATTCAGTCCAAGGAGTTGGCATCCATGGCTTTCGGTGGTTTCAGCACCTTTAGCAGTTTCTTCTCTTTTTTTTTTTATTTTTTTATTTTTTTATTTATTGTTTTGCCCCTTTTTCTCAGAATACACATTGTATTACATATTTAACATTTGTACATTTTCCAGCCAATTTTGGAAAAACATCCATAATTTCACTTTATCTGATTTGAAATTTAAACAATATCAACTAACAAAAAAACACAGGTTAAAGAACAGGTAGCAAATAGGCCTGTATTGCATTTTATGTTGCAGTACCCTGTATTACCATAGTCTCTTTCCACTTCCCTATTGGTTCCCAAATTTTTAACCCTAACCTTCTTCCCCTTTTCCCCTTGCGTGCATATATTGCTTTCTCAAGATTATAGCTAGCTAATAAATTTGCCAACCAACTTTGCATTCCCGGGGGGATCTTTTCTAACCATGCTCTTGCTATCGTTAACCTCAGAACTGCAGTGGCCATAAATATAAACTCCTTATATTCAGGTCCATCCTGGTTATCTCTCCCAAACAAAATCCTCAAAGGTGTCAATTTTATTCGTATGTCAAGAGTATTAGCAAGAAAATCTTCCACATTTTTAATCAAACTATACAGCTGGGGACAAGTAGCAAACATATGGATTATATCTGCATCCCCTGCATTACATCGGGGGCAGGTGGAACCAGTGGAGCCTCCCCATTTAGCTATTCTAGCGGGGGTATGATACAATGAGAATAAAGTCTTGTAATGCTGCGATTGTAAGGGTCCCGAACACAAAATATAACAGCCCATATTCAAAGATTCTTGAAAACTTCCGGGCTCCCCCCCCCCAATTTTCCAACCCACTTATTGCTAACTTTTTCCATATCATCCATCTTTCCTTTTACTAAAAATGCATAAAAAGATCTAATTGTACAGTCCCTTCCTGTTTTTATTTTCTCCAGTACTTCATTACTATCGAAGCCCATACTGCCACCCTGCTTACGACAAAAAAAACTCCTTAACTGTAAATATTTGAAAAAGTCCCTTTTCTCAATACCATACTTAAGGGTGAGGTCTACAAACTGTACGATCCCATCCTCGTCCATTAAATCTTCAATCTGTACTATCCCTTTTTGAGACCATCTTGCCATTATTGAATCAGCGAATACTTCTGTAGGAAAGGACTTATTCTTATACAGCCTTATATATCTGTTATATCTTCCGAGTCCCATTTTTTTTAAAAAGGCATTCCATATCCTATATGCTGCCACTACAGTCTTAAATCTAGTCCTTTTATGGTACCCAAACTCAACCCTGTTTAAGAAGTTATTTTCTGCCTCCGCCCCCAGTACTATAGAATAGACTTCCGTAGACATGGTCGTAACCCCTGTGTCTAGCCCCCCGCCCCCAATTAACCCCTGCATATACTGTAATGCTGCAGCCATTTGATATAACCTAAAATCAGGGGCTCCCCATCCCCCTCTTTCTCTTGGGAGGGTCATAAATCTGTAGGCCCGCCTGGTTTTCCCATGCGCCCAGATAAACCTGTTTAGTACTCTCTCTAGCATGTTAAACCATTTGGCTTCAAAGACCAGAGGGACAGAACGAAAAAGATATAAAAATTTGGGCAAGATCAGCATTTTAATTACGTTAATACATCCCAGCAAGGAGAGATGTAAGTTATTCATCCTCTCCAGATCCCTCTTCGTCTTATCCATCAGGGGGGTCAAATTCATTTCTACGATTTTATCCAAATCCGCCACTAATGATATCCCTAAATACACTGCCGCGTTAACCACCCTATCATCATTACATACAGCGTAAGTATTTTTTATAATCTGCGTTTTTAATCTATTTAAACTATAGCCCGATATCCGTCCAAACACATGGGCCTCTGCCTCGACTTCCTTTATAGCTAAAGTGGGATTCGGCGTTAAAATAGCTATATCATCTGCGTAGGCTAAAGTCTTTATCATACTGCCATTTACCCACATCGGCGGTATTCCCTGATTAGCTTCCAGTCGTCGCAGTAGTGGTTCGAGATATAACGCGAAGAGGAGGGGAGAAGAGGGGCAGCCCTGCCTAGTCCCCCTAGCAATTTTAACTGTATCTGACAGCCCTC
Organism: Triturus cristatus; assembly: GCF_964204655.1. Taxonomy (NCBI): domain Eukaryota; kingdom Metazoa; phylum Chordata; class Amphibia; order Caudata; family Salamandridae; genus Triturus; species Triturus cristatus. Next base: position 280,033,338 of record NC_140590.1, read on the forward strand.
CGTTCACTCTAATTCTCGCTATTGGGTTACTATAGAGTATCCCTATGGCTTTAACAAAGGGTTCCCCTATACCGCACCACCTCATAACCTGCCAAAGGTAATCCCAGGAGACCCTGTCGAATGCCTTCTCAGCATCTAGAAAAAGTGCTGCGACAGGGTCCCCTAGGATTCCTGCAGAGTCGAGCATCGTAACAACAGTCCTGACGTGCTGCGTTGTCCCTTTCCCAGGAATAAATCCGTGCTGAATGGGGGTTACCAGCTGCTCGATGATCCCAGCCAACCTCTTTGCTAAAATTTTAGAGTATATTTTAATGTCCGAATTCATTAGTGTGATTGGTCTATATGATCCTGGTGCTTCTGGTGGCTTCCCTTTTTTCAAAATTACAATTATGTCAGCCCCTCCCCATGATTCCGGGCTGGCTTCCCCTCGTTGAGCTTGTTGCATTAACAAAAACATATCTGCCACAAGCACTTTTTTAAATGTTTGGTAAAACTCAAGCGGGATTTGGTCTGGTCCTGCTGCTTTACCAGTTGGTAAGCTACCAAGGGCCTCGTTAAATTCTTCCAACTGTAGGGGCCCATTTAATAACTCCTTATCCTCTTCGGACATTAACGGTGGAGAGATATCTCTCAGATATTCTTCCACCTCTCGTAATCTTGTTGGACCCTCTGGGGTATACAAATCTGCATAGAACTTTCTAAACACATCCCTTACTAGATCAGAGTCCATAACCATATTTCCACATGCATCCCTGATTTCTTTTATTCCCGCTGCAGCCACTCTCTGCCTAGTTCTGCTAGCCAGGACTCGACCCACCTTCTCACTAAATTCATATGTCCTTTCCTTCTTTGTCAAAAATTGGTCCGCAGCTTGTCTAGCCAACCCTTCCACTGCTTCAGCTTTTAAGGCAATAATTTTGAGCAAATGCTCTTCTAAAGGTAAGTTATTTACTATGGCCCTGCTTAGGTTCCCTTCTTCTCTTAATAGTCTCTGCCCGATCTGCTCTCTCTTGTCTCTTTCTCTCTTTTGTCTTCTTAAAACAAAACTAATTGTTTCTCCCCTTACTCCTGCCTTAAAAGTATCCCAGACCACCCCTGGAGCTGCTGTCCCCCTGTTAATATCCCAAAAGAATTTAATCCAAGCTGTCATATGCTCCCTATATACAGGATCTTTTAGCAGGCCTCTCTCAAAAGTCCACTGCGAAGGCATTTTGGGTGCTTGATTAAATTTAACAGTGAGAATAACCGGACTGTGATCTGACATCAGCCTAGGTAGCTTCTCCACTTGTGCCCCAGAGAGGAGACAATTAGAGATCAGAAAGTAGTCTAGCCTAACCATAATCTGATGTGGAGCAGAGAAGAAGGTGCTACCATCTAAGTGGGGGTGTAGCTTCACCCAGGGATCAATCAAAGCATTATGTATGACCATATCAGCTAATGCCCTGAACACTTTCTTCTTCCTACCCCGATATACCGCATCTGGAAGTGTAAATGAACTCTCTGGATCATGGATGTTAAAATCCCCACAGCATATTAAGGGCTCAGGCCACTGAGCTAACTCAATATCAAGAAACTGGAATACGTCTGGATCATCTTCCGTAGAGCCATAGATCGAAACAAGAGTAAATTTCTGGCCCCTGAAACATACTTCTAGAATAACCCATCTCCCCCATTGATCTTCCTTTTTCTTTCCTACAATCACATCCCTTTGCCTACCCAGAATAGCTACCCCTCTGGTCCTAGACCCCTGCTTAGTACAAGCCAATACATTAAAACCTAATTGCTCCAGAAGATATGTCCTCCCTGCTTCTATATGAGTCTCTTGAAGGCATATCAAATCTAATCGCATAGGTTTCAAATATGCTGCTACTCTCATCCTCTTACTCGGCTCGTTAAGACCACATATATTAATTGATGCTATCCTGCACGCCATATCATTAACATTCGTTGATCCAGCCAAAAATAACCTTTATTCACCGTCTTCAAATCAGCTTGTGTACATCGAATATCTCCTACGTAGGTAGCAATGTGCCAAACATTCTTTTTTAAAAACTCAATTGTTGCTGTTTCCCCCCCCTGCCTCCTCCCCCTCCTTCTCCCCCCCTGCGTTGCTCCCCCCACCCCCCACCCTCCTACAGGCAAATAGGTCAGCAGACCTATGTGTGCCCGCCTTGGTTGCACTAGTCGCATCCCTCTCCCGCCAAGTACCTTACCTATGCTGCGTTACCCTTTTTATCCCTTCTTATCTCTAACACAATCATCTATACTCTGGGAGTACTCTTATGTATGCAGATCCCCATATCCCCTATCCTCCCTTCTGCTTCCTCATTTCCTCCAAAAAAAAGCTCGGCTTTGATCTCAGAGTTGAACATCCAAATTTTCCCCCTCACAATTACCTTGAGCCTAGCCGGGTACAGCAGGTATGCTTCCAACCCCAAGGCTTGAAAGGGAGCGATCATCTGCCTTAACTTCCATCTCCTCTCTACGGTGAAATGGCAAAAGTCAGGCCTGGCAAAAAAAGTGTTGCTTCCAAAGGTCTTCCTACTGTCTATTCTTGCCTTGCTCAGAATCTCCTCCCTAAGCAAGAAGTTCCCAACATAGACTAGTATTGCCCTCGGATGATTTTGCTGACCGCCCCTCCCTGCTCCTCCTGTAGCCTGGGCTTTCTTTATTGTGAAAGGAAACCGGTGTGCCCTCTGTATTTCTGTTTCCCACTGCCACTGGGATTCTGGGAAGGCACCCTTCAAAAGATTTATCACAAATTGCCTGACATCCTGCCCCTCTGACCCCTCTGCCACACCCAGCAATCTGACATTGTTCCTCCTCTGTCTGTTTTCAAAATCCTCCATCTTCCAACGCATGTCCTCTGCCATTTTTTCCTGTTCTGTCTTGAAAGAGTGCCATCTCCCAACATCATCCTCAAGTTTGCCGGTGCGCTCCTCAACCTCTGTTACACGGTCCACAAGCTCATCATATAGTTTATTGACCTTCTTCGAGCTACACTGGATTTTCTTTGATGCCTGTCTCGCTCTGCGACTTTCAGCTCTTGCTTCACTTTGCATCTGCTTGAGAGTAGTAAACAAGGTATGAAAGGGACCCCCCTGGGGGGGGGTGCCGCCTGCTACCGCAATCTCCGTAATATTGCCAGAGTTGTCCTCCTCCTGGTATACCTGCGAGGTCGCAGAATAATCCCACAGTAGCCGTTTCTCTGAGTGCCTGGACAAATTGGGTTCCTGCCTCCTTGATTTTGCATGTCCTTTCTTAGTTGTGGATTCTTTCCCTGGAGTGCTAATATCCGACTCAGTACCATCCTGGTCATCCAGATCATCCTTCTCCTCCGTGTTAGATTCTGATGAGGGAACTGACCCGGAGTCTTCGTTTACAGAAAAAAACTCCCCTTCTAGAGAGGTACAATCTCCTCCCTCCAGAGGGTTCTTGCCCGTGTTTAATTCCCCCATAAAATTCTGATTTACAAGGCTGTCCCTGCTGCCCCCGAAGCCAGCCTTTTCCTTTTCCTTGGATGCTTTCAGCTCTTCTTTAACCAGCATTATAGCCCCCAGCATGTCTGCAGTCGTGCCACCCGGATTCCTATTGCTGATAGCCAACGCCCCTCTAGACTCCCCTCCACCGCTGCCTTCGAACTCATTCTGCTGCTCACCTCCAGTGTTCAATCTACCTGCTTCCACTGGTGTCACCGGTATCTCAGGTTCCGCCGAATTCCGCTCCGTTTTCGGCGCTTCCGACGCTTCCAACACTGACTCAGCTCGTCGCCTAGCAACCAGACTCTCTGAGTCTTCCGCTGCGTCCTCGAGGACGGCTCCCAAGGCCGAAGAGACAGCGTTCGTTCCGTGGAGGGGATCCAGTGGGTCTAATGGCTCTGGAGTCTCTGAAGTCCCGGGAATCTCGGGAACCTTCGCAGACAGTATCTCTGATAAGGTAGGCTGCCACATCCCCGTGTCATGATTCCTGGTTTTGGTGTCCGCGCACGGCTTCCATGCGTCTCCCTTCCTCACTTTCTTTAGTTTCTCCATCAGAGGGGGGGGGGGGGGTACTTTCCTGATCGCGCCCGTGATAATGTCTATTTTGGAGCTTCCAGCTGTCTTCGCTGCTGGAGGGTCAGATGTCTTGCCCCCCCTCTCGGCCATCTTGCCTCCTGCCCTTTAGCAGTTTCTTCTCTGCGTATTTCATCACCTTCATCGCTTCTTGCCTCTTTTCGGCATAGACTGCGAGTCTTCAATTTCAGACTCCTCTCCTTGTGCAGGTTTGGCCTCAATGTTTTCCTCCTCGTTGCTTAATAAATTGAGCTCTTAGGATTTCTGCATCGTATGAGTGCTAGCCATCGCGTGGTGTTCTAGCCTCTGTCAGCTTCATACCTTGTGTCTTCAGTACACGAGGCGCAGGGCTCGCAGCCTTCATCTTTGTTGTTCCGTGATAGGCAACGGTTGCATACCTCGTAGGTGTGTCTGCGCAAATTTGTGGTAGCAGAACTTAAACATGGGTATTTTCCATGACCCTCTACTGCCTCTCCCCTCATCGTTTTCCGGCCACGTGGGTATTACAGGTGAGGCGCCCCGTCAGGGTTGAGAAGGTACCCCTTCTCCATTCCTTGGATCTTCATGGCCTTCAGTGATTTTTCGTGCTTTTGTCTTTCACTCTTCTCTTGTGGTTCTTTGGAGATCCTCTGTCGTGCTTCCTCACCAAACGGCAGAAAAAGGAATCTGAAGATAGCGACCACGCACAGAGCTTCAGAGGCGATGTCTGACGTCACACAAGGGATGGACTTACCACCAAATGGTGGTCGATGCTGCCCAACAAAAAAAACCGAAAAAACAACAGGTTTCAGGACCCGATCACTAGATGGCAGAACAATGTACCGCATTTAAATTCAGAAAAGGATTCATGCTGCAAAACACGTTTCCCAAACATTTCCACCTGCCTATATTCCACACCTGTGAAAATGGTAGGGACAGTGTTCGGGTTAGACCCGCTCTTGGAGGCATGGACTACTAGACTTTCAGAGGAAGTGTGCAGCAAGAGAAAAGCAGGGTCATCTGGATCAGGGTGATGGCACCTGGCAATTTTGTCAAACAACCTGGGTGCCAGAACAAGGTTCGGCCTGAGCCCCCAATAAGGTATCTGTCAGTGCCTCATTAAATGGAAGAGGATAAGAAGAGGTCTGTAGTTGTGCCAGGAGGCAGAGTCACGACTGGAGCCGGAGGTAAGACTGACTTGGATGGTCCAACTGGCACCAAGGGGAAAACTGCCAGCGGTACTCTAGATGGAGAGCCTCTCAGCTTCTTTCCATCACTACATATAATCAACCTATGGTAGTGTTTGTAACGATGAGAAGAAACGCTTATTTTTATGGTACACACCTAGGGGTACCTGTATAGGGAGTTTGATTATTCTTTCTTTTTTTTTTTTTTTTTTTTTAAATAAGGTAATTTCGGTTGCACATGGCACTTTTTGGTTCTGCATGTCACTTTTTCTAAGGTACCTGGGATGTAATATCTATTGGGGTGCACCTTAGTTTTTATTGTGCCTGGAAATATCCTTACAGTTTGTATACATAATTCCATCAGGCCCTTCGTTTTCTTCCATTCTGTTCTGAAGAGGCCCATACTCATAAGCACCAAAAAACACGTCAACATTTTCAATCGGAGGAGTTTTCAAGCTGATAGGCCTGAAGTAATAATTGGGACCTACACTAAAGGAATAGAGGGCAAAGGTGTCTTCTGTGCATATATCCCTCGAAGGACTATCTCAGTTTGTGGACTTTTGGCTCAAGATCAGAGAAAGACACTCACGTTCCAAGTGATTGGCAGAATGAAGAGAAGTTACCCTGCCATTCATTGTTGTGTATTTGCGGTAAACATAGTAGTATTGTGATTGAGTATTTTTTAGTTTTTTTGTGAACACCATGATGTTTTGCATATGCATTGTAATATGTCAAAAAAGGTTATTAATACATGTTTTCTCCCCAAGTAGGATTACCAAGAGTAATGGTGTTGGAAGAATAATGAACTATGTTTTGTAATAAACTGTTGACTAATTATCCTATTATAGCATTTTTTTATTTGCATTTTCTCTAGGCTCCTTGGGGCAGAGGTCCAGAGAGCTGGAGTATATCTACGTGAAACTCTGATGTTGTGCAGCCTTTGGCCCCAGAAACTGGTTGTACGAGACTTGGGGATGGAGATTGAGAGCTGTGAAGCAGCCCAGCGCCCAAGTGGCAGGAGGGTACAGGCAAAGGTTTGGTGTTTTGCGTTTTCTGTAGTGGCAAAGAAGTCTGCATCATGAACACCCCACTGACAGAACCAGGGCATGTCATGAAAGTCAAGGAAGCACTCAGCTAGGAGGTGTATCAGATAGTGAATGACTCAATGATAAACGAGCTGCGTCAGTGGAGAGCGCCCGCCATCCTCCTTGTGCAGAGTACATGGCCTCTATGTTGTGTGTTATCAAAAATACCGTAACCTGAAAGTACTCTGAGAGCTAGCTAGGTGATTAATGTGGATAGCTGGTTGGTGAGGGGACCATGTGCCTTGGATTGCAATAGCCTGGCAATGAAACCCACAACCCTGAGTCTGACCCGTCCATGCAATACAACTTATGGAAGGGAGTCCACGAAGGGCCCGCCCTTCACAGGGTGTTGTTCCACCACTGCAGAGAGCGGTAGGTGCTGCTCCCGGTCAACACTAGATTTCCCAGTGTGCCTCCACTTGTGACCAGTGTGCAGAAAGGCACCCTTGCCCCATACATGTGTACCTAGGCATGACGAACTGACTATACAAGAAGCCATCATTCCCACGTGGCACATCACTGTTCTGCATGAGCGTTCACAAGGTGTGCTGAAAAAGAGAGGAGAAAGGAGGTGCTGGAATGCCTGTACACTTCGGTGATTGGGACAGGTCTTGGCAATCACGGTATTTAGGATGGACCCTAGAAAAGGGGGACTCTGAAGGGGCTTGAGGGACTTTGTGTTAAAACCCAGGATTTGTAAAAGGGAAATAGCAGCTGGGTGCGGGCTAAGCACTGCTGCCTGCACTCTTGACTAGTCTTTTGTACTCTTGACTAGTCATTTGTAGAGATGGGGGGCCGGGGGCACTATAGTGGCACCCCCTTCTGATGTGGGCGAATACCAAGGCTAAGCATTTGGTAAACATCCTGGGTGCTCTGATGGCCCTAAATGGTACCACCTTGAATTGGTAATAATGGCCATCTACAACGAAGAGATGAGCTGGGTGGATGGGAATATTGAAGCAGACATGAAGTCAAGTGTGGTCATGAAGTCACCTTGCCACCGCAGCAGCACGATGACATAGGATAGTCATAGGAAACTGTTCCAAAGGATGTACCTCTTGAGGGGCCAGAGATCTAGTATTGGCCTTAAGGAACGGCTTCTTAGGGAGAAGGGAATATAGAGAGTAGACCCCTTTGTCTTGGTGATGCGAGAACCGATTCTATGACCCTTTTGAGGGAGAGAATTCAAACTTCTTGTAGTAGGAGCAGCTGCTCTGGGGCCTGAGGGTGTGTGAGAGGTTGAATGTTTGGTGGGGGCTGAGGTGAGCTTGAGGCAGTAGCTGTGCTTGATGACTGATGAATCTTACTGATCTGAGGTGATTTCCCATACCAGTATGGAAAGTGGGAAAGAAATCCTTGAAGCCTCTCCCTACAGGTGCTGTGTGATAATGGAGGGAGGAGGTAGAGTCTCTCTGGGAAGTAGTGCATCTGCTTAGTCTTTTATAGTCGTTACCCCGGAAGGTACCCCAATGTGTATCCTATACACCCCCACCCCCACCCCCTCTTGCTGGTGGCAGACATGCTGCAGACACTGATATCACTGACTTTGGTCAAGTGAAGACAGGCAGAAGAGGTGCTTTCCATCAAAAGGCAGGCTTATGAGGTGTTGCTTGACTTCTCCCTGAAATACAGTCTGGAGTGGAGACAGGATAATGGAAGTGGTTACCCTTTTGCGGCTATATCAACTGAATCGAACACAAACCATATAGTGGTGTTAGAAATGGCTTTGCACTTCTCTACTCTGTCTTCCTGTGATCCTCTGGGAAATGCAGCAGTAGGGCTTCCATCTACTCGCATTAGATAATGTACTACTGTGACAGGAAGTCTGCTACCCTTTTGCCAGCTGCGCCAATGTGTTTACTCTGCTTGTTAGGAGTGAGGATTGTCGCCTGTAGCTTGGGCCGCAGCTCGCTTACAGGTGGTAGAGGCCACCAGGAAGTCCAGGGAGATGTGCCCTCTGATGTACAAGGGACCAGAGGGTGAAGATTTACGTTTCTTTTTTGAGTATTGTAACCCAGGCTTTATTTGCTCTCTAAGGATGTCTAAGACTGTTTTAATCATGCCCTTTAGCACTATGAGGAACTGAAGGAACGCTCGGTCCCGGATAATGTCTCCATTAGGAAGTCATCATCCACAGGCATGATGAGCATGGGTACTATACAGTAGGCAGCTGCAGGTTGATTTACTTGGTGGTATACAGTTGTGACGTGGAGGTGAGCCCCCACATGCTTGAAGCCTTGGTCCCCAGGGGCTCTACATTGTAATCCTGCCATGCATCATGTGTGGTGTGGATAGCCGGGCCAGTCCTCTAGTGGAGAATAAGGGCCTGCATTCGAAAGGGACTGCAGAGAGCCTTGTGGGGGGAACCTGGAAGAGGTTAAGGCAGTGTTGGAGGTACTGGAAGGCACAGGATGAGGTGGGCATCCAGTTATTGAGTGTCCTCGAAAGTAAGCCTCCTCTTGTGCAAAGTCTGTCCTGGGTTAGTGAACATCTTGCAGCTGCTGGGTGGATAATCCACCGTTGCCTTTCGTTGCGCTCCTACTGAAGCATAGAGAATGGTACTCCCTGTTCAGAGACGGAAGGATTCTCAGCTCCAATGCTTTTCCTCAGTGCCAACCAGGGCCCAAGGGCAGTGGCAGGTCTGGAGAGACTGCGGTTTACACATGCCCAACATTGATGGGTTTGGTGCTCCTCCTCCATGTGAGGTATTTTGTGAGCTTTGGTGTCTATACAATATGCTATATGAGCAATGTCGTGTTCAGGCTAAGGCTGCAGCAGAACTTAACAGTACATACGGAGAAAGCAAAACTACGGGGTCTACAAGATACTTTACAGAATGAAAACAGACGTAATCATAATTAAAGCTCAGGTGCAGACTCACTATGTTGCAGAAAGTAGCATCCCTTGACCCAGACCAGTCTATAGCAAATAACTATTCAGGTTCTTGACGAGCGATACCGAGGTCTAAAATTGTTGATTGAAACGGTTAGCCTGATGTTCAAGGTCCGTCTCCCAGGCATATGGATTTACCAAGTGCAGGTAGACTGGGCAAGAGGACGCCATTCTGCGGCGCTGAAGTGCAACAAAGGTAGTCAGCACAGGAGGTTTTCTTTCTCTGCAGCAGTCTCCACATCAAGTATTTACTTCGAAGAGGACACTTAAATCCGACTTGGAACATTAGTCCTATTTCAATTTTATTCAACGGTGCGAGTGGCAGTATCGCTCTCTCAGGTTGCCTGACAGGGGTGACGTCTCTTTCTACGATAGATGCGGAATCGGGCATCTTAGAGAGCGATACTGCCACTCGCACCGTTGAATAAAATTGAAATAGGACTAATGTTGGAAGGACATGACTCGCTTGAGCTACTTAGCAGATAACCTTTTCTTTTGAAATTGAAATCGAGGCACACACCCCTTTAATAACACTGATTGGTGTTTCCTGTAACATGACAATTGAAATAGAGAAAGATAAAAATACTAAGAATAATACATCAATCCTTTCGCCCTGAAGAAGTCCCGAGGTGGACGAAACCCGTCGGCTGCTTTGGCTGTTTTGGATGTTTTATTGTGTATATGACAAATAAAAATAAAGAAGATTGCTTTGAAAAGAAACATCATGGATATGGACTGATTTAAATTATATTGGACATTTTGAGTGGTGCAGCTTGTGCTGTTTTTTCGCTATCAACAGGGTGATCTACAATTAATTGTTATAAATGCCACAATGTTAAACCACCTACAGAGAAGAGGACTTTTGCACCCAAGATTCAGAGCCCGGCGCAGTAACTATTTCGCCACATCTGCTGTTTTCTTGAATGGCCTTTAATTTTTAAAATTGAACAAACACTTTCTTGGCAACATAAAGCAAAGTTGCAACTAAAGAGCAGACATGTTTATCCTCTTTAAAGTACTTTAAGATTTTTTTTTTTTTAATGTTTATTTTAAACTGATAACACGCAGTAACATACATTGCTTCGTGCCTACAACCCTGAGGCCGGCTGTCATAGCTTTGTAAGTTATATTGCATCACTGCTTATCCCACATCCCTGAGGTCGGGCATCGCTGTGTGCCAAAAATGCAATGCGTTAGATTCAACAAATATTGCGTCATTGTACGTCATTTCTATAGCCGCTTTCCCTACGGGAAGACGTAGTTTTCTTATTTAAGTACTTTAAGATTTCACCTTGTTCCATATTGGCACAATGGTTTCCATGTTGAACTTTCGCTTGACATCTTAATGCTTTCTGGGAACTACTTTAATTAAGCTACTAGGATGAACTCATTTTTAGAAAACAAAAGATTTATAACCGAAAAGCTGAGGGCTAGAAAGTATAGTGTTTTGTAGAAGTGCAGAGTGAGCAACTCTATACTCACATAGCTGCTAAATGACCGAGGCCATGTTGGTCATTTCCTGCAACTCCTGACCTATTAGCCGAACATCACTTTAAAGCCTGCATTTTTTAAACTCTTTTTCCAGTGTAAGAATCTCAGAGTGAAATTTATCACTGGCTAAAAACACAGAAATAGACATAGATGTCTAAAAAGCAGTTGCCTGCGTAGTAAGTAGTTTGAGCCCCTACTTAATTGAAGTATGCATAACGTGCAGACAGGTGTGCGAATTCGGCCTCTCTGGGTTTTCCGCAGATCGTTTAGTCCAGCTCTTTGAAGCATTTTCTGTAGAGATTTAGGTTTACTTAATACAAATTCTATTCAGTTTGTGTAAACTCAACTGTTTATCCTTTTCAGGTCGATTAACTTATTAGTCTTCAGTTGGATGGTAACATTCACTGCTGCTCTACAACATAGTTTAAACACATTGCCAAAGCCAATAGCTCTGGCTAAACACTTAGAAAATTCAAAAAAGCAAGACCTATTGGCTATTCCAATGCTTGTTCACATTTGTTGCACTGCTTGCCACTTAAGGGAGCCAAAGCAGTACAAAACATACTGAGACTCCCCGCAATACACTTCACTGACATCAGAAGTCAGTGCTCATTGGCTACTACGGAGGAGATAATGTCATCAACCAGTGAGTTGAGGACTTTAGTGTCTGATTCACAGTCATAGGCATGTCTTGTGGCGAGCTGCAGTTTGAGGAAGAGGAAAATGCTACTTACCACAGGAGGCGTCTGTTCTTGGCATTTAGAGCTGTAGAATCTCATGCTATGCATAGATCGCCATCTAGTGTTGGGTCCGGATGTTTGTACTCTGTTTTTATTCAAATAAGTCTTTCCAGTTACTAGGTAGGTGACTCCTCCTTTCGGTGATAGTGCGCATGGGCATCGACTCTATCCTTAGATTGTTTTGTCGCAAAGGGTGATGATGGAGTTAATAAAAGTAGTAAAGAGAGATGTCCATGTATATTGTATTTAAGTAAGATAGTACTGCAACAAGTATAGGTACCCGGGGAGGCAGGCGGGCACATGAGATTTTACAGCTCCACATGCCAAGAACAGATGCATACTGTAGCACTTTCGGGTCGAGGCATGTGAGCTGTAGATCCCATGCTTTGTATAGACTATATAGCAGTTATCTCCCAAAGCGGTGGCTAGCCTGTAGCTGTTGCAGCTGTCTGAAATAGTGTACGTAAAACTGCCTGGCCCACGCTAGCTTGTTATCTTGCTAACACAGGTACACTAAAGTGTTTGGTGAATGTGTGTGGTGTAGACCATGTTGCAGCTCTGCAGATATCATCTATGGGTATATTTCCTAAGAATGACATAGATGTGCGTTTAGCTTTGATGTAGCAAATCTGAATGCACTCAACTATCCACCGTGCAATAATTAATTTTGATATTGGATTGCCTTTATGTGGTGGAGCAAAAGCAACAAAAAGTTGCTTGGTTTTTCTGAAAGGTTTTGTCCTTTCTATATAGTAAAGTAATGCGTTTTTGACATCTAAAGTGTGAAGAGCATGTTCTGCCACTGAATCTGGTTGAGGGAAGAACACAGGCAACTCAACAGATTGGTTGATATGAAAAGCAGAAATTAATTTAGGTAAAACTTTGGAGTTAGTCCTTAGAACCACTCTGTTTTGGTGTATTTGTAAAAATGTCTCTTCTATGGTTAGTGCCTGAAGCTCACCCATTCTCCTCAGAGATGTGATGGCTATGAGGAAGACTACCTTTCATGTGAGAAATTGTAGTTCACATTTGTGCAATGACTAAAAAGGGGACCCATGAGTCTTGTAAGAACAATGTTGAGATTCCACACTGGAGCAGGTGGAAGTCAGGGTGGAATGATTCTTAAGTCCTTTCACAAACGATTTAATAGCAGGCACAAAAGAGACAAATGTTTGTTTTGAAGATATGCATCTATTGCAGCAAGATGTAAGCGTGTAGATGTGTACACTAAACCGGAACGCTGTAGATGTAGTAGGTAGCAAATGATGTTTTGAATTGAAGCATCTAGCGGATTGATTTTATTGTTGTTATAGTAAATGACAAACCTTTTCCACTTTGCTGCATAGCATGCTCTTGTGGTAGGAAGTCCAGCCTCTTTGATAATATTCATGCAGTCTGGTGGAAGATTAAGATAACCAAACTCTAGGATTTCAGGTGCCAGATTGCAAGGTTGAGATGACTGGGATCTGGATGCCTTGTCTCTCCACAGAGAGGATTGGAAGTAAGGTGTAGTTTTTTGTGAGGAACTACCAATAGCTCCAACAGGGTTGTGAACCAGGGTTTGACGGGCCCATGTGGGAGCAACTAGGATTATTGTCAGGGACTGCTGTCTGAGCTTCTGAACCCCTAATGGAATGAGTGGGAGAGGCGGAAAAGCGTAAGCAAATATCCTTGACCAGTTCATCCATAGAGCATTACATTTGGACAATGGGTGTGGATACCTGGTTGCAAAAGTTTGGGCATTTGGCGTTTAGGTGGGTGTCTAACAGGTCTATCTCTGGGAAGCCCCACATTTGGAAGAATGGGAGGAGAACTTGAGGGTGGAGTTCCCATTCGTGGATCTTCTGTTGTTGGCGAATGAGCAGATCTGCAATCTGGATGTTTACTCCTGCCAGGTGTTCTGCAAGGAGATATATTTATTGAGGTATGGCCAATCTCCAGATGCTCTGGGCTAGCTGGTAGAGCTGGAGAGAGTGTGTCCCGGCCCTGTTATTGTATGTAGTACATTGCTGTCATGTTGTCTGTGCGAATCAGGACAACTTTGCCTACTAGATGAAGTTGAAAGGCTTTCAATGCTAAAAAAATTGCTAGAAGTTCTAGGTGGTTTATGTGGAGTTGGTTCTGTTGCCGAGTCCACATGCCCTAAATGGTATGTTTTTGAAGATGAGCTCCCCAACCAGTGATCGATGCGTCTGCCGTTAGCACTATTTGTGGAACCGGGTCGACGAATGGACGCCCCTTGGAAAGATTTTGTATGTTCAACCACTGCAGAGAGCGATGAGTGCGGCCATCCACCAACACTAGATCGGATAACCGACCTTGAGCCTGGTTCCACTGTCATGCTAAGCATTCCTGTAGGGGAGGCATTTGGAGTCTTGCGTAAGGAATTATTAAAATGCAAGATGCCATCATCCCTAGCAGTTGCATGAACACTCAAGCTGATAATGAGTGTTGAGGCTGAAACTTTGATATTAGAGTGTGCATGTTGCAGATTCTGACTGAGTTGGGACATGCTAGAGCTTTCTGAGTGTCTATTGTGGCTCCTAGATACACTTGTGTGTTGGATGGTTGGAGATGAGACTTGGTGAGGTTTACAGTGAACCCAACGTCGTGAAGCAGTTAGACTGTTCTTCAAGTGTGGCATAGGCAGCAGTGTTGCGATCTGGCTTTTATTAACCAGTTGTCTAGGTAGGGGGAAGACATGAATGTGCTGTCTTCTTAGATGAGCCGCGACTACTGCTAGACACTTTGTGAAAACCCTGGGTGCTGTAGTTACTCCAAATGGGAGGACTTTGAATTGATAATGTTGTTCGTCGACCATAAACCTGAGGTATTTGCGGTGAGCTGGGTGAATGGGAATATGAAAATAGGCGTCCTTTAGATCCAGAGTGGACAGAAAGTCACCATGCTGAAGGAGCGGGAGAACCTGTTGAAGTGTGACCATGTGAAAGTGGTCTGATTGGATGTAGAGATTTAGTTGTCTAAGGTCTCTTATAGGTCTTTAAGAGCCATCCTTCTTGGGGAATTAAGAAGTACAGGGAGTATACCACGGTCCCTTGGTATTGTAAAGGGACAGGTTCTATAGCTTGTTTTTCTAGGAGTGAGAGAACCTCTTGCTTTAAGAGTGAGAGATGTTCCAGTGACATTGCATGTGGTCTTGGAAGGATATTTGGGGGACTTGCTGTAAGTTCTAGGCAGTAACCATATTGGACAATTTGCAGTAACCATTTGTCTAAAATGATAGAGTTCCAGACAGGGAGAAATTGGGAGAGACGTCCCCCGACATAAGTGGATTGATCGGGGGTACGGGATGGAAGTCACTGTTTGTTGTTGGATGGGGAAGAGCGTGTGGAGTTGCCTCTGTTTCTTCCCTTACCATTGTTCCCTCTAAAACCTCCTCTGAAATAACCTCTTGGTGAGGGGATTGACAATTACCCCTGTAAGAGGAGGAGGTAGTATCTGTGGATATGTTTTTAGAGCCACCCCTATAAAAGGAGCGGCGGGTCGCGTGGCCAGGCAACCGACCAAGAAGGCCAGGCAGCACTGATGTTCCGGCAGGAGATTCCAAAACGATTGTCCTGTCCCCAGCCAACTGCAACTTAATCCATCCATAATGCGGTCGCAGATGTGGTGGAAGCGGTTGTGATCTAGCGGAGCTATTTGCCGCCGCCACCATAATCACCCAGATTGTCCAGTTCAGTGCCGTACAACATATGTGGGCGGAGCCTGCTACCGTGACGAGTATGGGCCTGGAGTGAATCTGCACCATGTTGGAGTGTGGCGTATCCAGCCGGATGGTGCCGGGAGCCCTGGATTGCGAGGTGAGCGTGACTGGACTGGGACTGGGACCGGGACTGGGACCGGGACTGGGACCCCTCCCCCCCAGCTCCACTATTGCACTCCACTCCTGGTAACTCTGCTGGAACATGAGTGCCTCCCGTTTTGCTCCCGGAGGACCTCCAGTGATGGGGATTGCAGGAGAGCCTGGGAGGCAGTCACCTGACTGCTAACCGGTTTGCGGGAGGGGTTCGGCGGGGTTGGGGGCCCGGGCGCACACCATCAGCCTGCAGCTCCTGGGTGAAGGAGCAGAAAGATTACAACGGCGAGCTCCAAACCCAATGGAGCACTTAGAGCGTTTTCATTGATTGCCTCATTTCCAGCAGAAAGTATACAGCTCACAGCAGCGTCCAACTCCAGCAGCTCTAAGTGGTGCCCTGTAATCCCTCCTGCAATTAAGCCATGATTTGGGGCTCCCTGGAGGTGTCTTGACAATCCTCAGATCACTCGCACGGTGTGGCAGCTAGAGATCTTGCAGCTCAAGTCCTGTCCTGATCGGGCATGTCCCCTGCCCCTGAAATGTTAGGCGATTTGTGGCATACGCTGCTTGTTTGAGACCCCTGCAGTGTGGCATGGGCCGTAAAGACCCTAAACAGCGATTGCTGGAATTCACCAAACCCACTGGTAAAACAGCAGGCTCAGAAACTACCATGGCAGAGGGTGTGCTGGGCGTGTCTTCTACAGGAGGCCCCTCATTGGATTCGGCCTCATTGCTTGAGAGGTGGAGAGGTGTGGTGCAGCAGCGATGGCAGCTGACTTCGGAGCACAGGGCTCACGGTTCGATACCTGGCTCCGGCGGCAGCTCAGCTCAGCACTATGCGACTCTGGGCAATAGCTCACTTAATTTCCACAACGGCCCCCAGCACCTTGAGACCTGAAGGGGTGAGTAGTTAGCGCTTTACAAATATGGATTTACATTTATTGCTTTAGGAGTTGAGGGCTGGCTTTAGTGCTCTAGACAACCGATTTGACTTCCTAGATAAATGCCTCGACAGTATAGGTGCAAAGCTGGATTCACATGAAAGGTGGCTTGATACGGTGGAAGGTAGGGTGTCCAACCTAGAGGACAGTACTGCCCAGGCAGTTAAGCGCGTAGAACGAGTAGAAAGAATTCTTGAAGATGTCACACTTAAAAATAAAGATTTAGAATTGCGCAGTAGGCGCAATAATATTCGTATTTTGGGTGTGCCGGAAACGACCTATACTGGTCGTATGGATCAGTTTGTGGAAACCTTGTTGGTCGACATCTTCAGTAGGGACTGCTTCACCACCGGCTTTGCTTCCCTGGCGTGGCGTTGTCACCCCACATGTGTGTAACACGTTCACTGTGTAACATGGTGGTAATGTACCCAATTTATATACTATTGAATTTGTTGCTTTGTTACAAGGTTACATACGGTTGCCCATTTCACGGGACATTTCCCTGCAATGGGGTGTGCAGGGATGGGTGGGTGGACGAGTTGATCTCATTACTTTGCTGCAGCAGTTGCCTTTGCAGCAAACTCACTGTTTATTTTATATGGTTTGCTGTGACATTCAACAGCCGATATTTATTTTCATTACAAATGACTGGCTTGGATGACTTATCTAATTATTTCGACCCGTCTCTCATCACATGGAACGTCAGAGGTCTCAATGCTCGAAAAGGTAAGCACGCCTAACACTACACGCAAAGACACGAAATAGACATTGCATTCCTTCAGGAAACCCACTTGCTTAAAACTAAAGCCACTTCTTTTGCATCTAGCTGGGGTCCCCACCGACATTTCGCGAATTATAGCTCTCATGCCAGAGGCACCACGATACTAATACACAAGCGTCTCCCTTTCCAGCAACACACTGTACGTAATGACACTGACGGGCGCTACACAATGGTATCGGGCTACTAATGGGTTACAGAGTAGCATTTGTGAATGTTTATGCCCCCAATGTGGATAATCCTGAGTTTTTTCATGACCTCCAAGCACAATTTCTACAGTTAGACGCTGAATATATATGTATGGGGGGGAGGGGGCTTTGATTTATTAATTGTCCCAGCGTTTGATAGCTCATCTAGATCCGCAGACTCCAAACCATTGGAGTACATTGCTGTCATGTTGTCTGTGCGAATCAGGACAACTTTGCCTACTAGATGAAGTTGAAAGGCTTTCAATGCTAAAAAAATTGCTAGAAGTTCTAGGTGGTTTATGTGGAGTTGGTTCTGTTGCCGGGTCCACATGCCCTAAATGGTATGTTTTTGAAGATGAGCTCCCCAACCAGTGATCGATGCGTCTGCCGTTAGCACTATTTGTGGAACCGGGTCGACGAATGGACGCCCCTTGGAAAGATTTTGTATGTTCAACCACTGCAGAGAGCGATGAGTGCGGCCATCCACCAACACTAGATCGGATAACTGACCTTGAGCCTGGTTCCACTGTCATGCTAAGCATTCCTGTAGGGGAGGCATTTGGAGTCTTGCGTAAGGAATGATTAAAATGCAAGATGCCATCATCCCTAGCAGTTGCATGAACACTCAAGCTGATAATGAGTGTTGAGGCTGAAACTTTGATATTAGAGTGTGCATGTTGCAGATTCTGACTGAGTTGGGACACCCTAGAGCTTTCTGAGTGTCTATTGTGGCTCCTAGATACACTTGTGTGTTGGATGGTTGGAGATGAGACTTGGTGAGGTTTACAGTGAACCCAAGGTCGTGAAGCAGTTAGACTATTCTTCAAGTGTGGCATAGGCAGCAGTGTTGCGATCTGGCTTTTATTAACCAGTTGTCTAGGTAGGGGGAAGACGTGAATGTGCTGTCTTCTTAGATGAGCCGCGACTACTGCTAGACACTTTGTGAAAACCCTGGGTGCTGTAGTTACTCCAAATGGGAGGACTTTGAATTGATAATGTTGTTCTTCGACCATAAACCTGAGGTATTTGCAGTGAGCTGGGTGAATGGGAATATGAAAATAGGCGTCCTTTAGATCCAGAGTGGACAGAAAGTCACCTTGCTGAAGGAGCGGGAGAACCTGTTGAAGTGTGACCATGTGAAACTGGTCTGATTGGATGTAGAGATTTAGTTGTCTAAGGTCTCTTATAGGTCTTTAAGAGCCATCCTTCTTGGGGAATTAAGAAGTACAGGGAGTATACCACGGTCCCTTGGTATTGTAAAGGGACAGGTTCTATAGCTTGTTTTTCTAGGAGTGAGAGAACCTCTTGCTTTAAGAGTGAGAGATGTTCCAGTGACATTGCATGTGGTCTTGGAAGGATATTTGGGGGACTTGCTGTAAGTTCTAGGCAGTAACCATATTGGACAATTTGCAGTAACCATTTGTCTAAAATGCTAGAGTTCTAGACAGGGAGAAATTGGGAGAGACGTCCCCCATGACATAAGTGGATTGATCGGGGGTACGGGATGGAAGTCACTGTTTGTTGTTGGATGGGGAAGTGCGTATGGAGTTGCCTCTGTTTCTTCCCTTACCATTGTTCCCTCTAAAACCTCCTCTGAGATAACCTCTTGGTGAGGGGATTGCCAATTACCCCTGTAAGAGGAGGAGGTAGTATCTGTGGATATGTTTTTAGAGCCACCCCTATAAAAGGAGCGGCGGGTCGCGTGGCCAGGCAACAGACCAAGAAGGCCAGGCAGCACTGATGTTCCGGCAGGAGATTCCAAAACGATTGTCCTGTCCCCAGCCAACTGCAACTTAATCCATCCATAATGCGGTCGCAGATGCGGTGGAAGCGGTTGTGATCTAGCGGAGCTATTTGCCGCCGCCACCATAATCACCCAGATTGTCCAGTTCAGTGGCGTACAACATATGTGGGCGGAGCCTGCTACCGTGACGAGTATGGGCCTGGAGTGAATCTGCGCCATGTTGGAGTGTGGCGTATCCAGCCGGACGGTGCCGGGAGCCCTGGATAGCGAGGTGAGCGTGACTGGACTGGGACTGGGACCGGGACTGGGACCGGGACTGGGACCCCTCCCCCACAGCTCCACTATTGCACTCCACTCCTGGTAACTCTGCTGGAACGTGAGTGCCTCCCGTTTTGCTCCCGGAGGACCCCCAGTGATGGGGATTGCAGGAGAGCCTGGGAGGCAGTCACCTGACTGCTAACCGGTTTGCGGGAGGGGTTCGGCGGGGTTGGGGGCCCGGGCGCACACCATCAGCCTGCAGCTCCTGGGCGAAGGAGCAGAAAGATTACAACGGCGAGCTCCAAACCCAATGGATTGCCTCATTTCCAGCAGAAAGTATACAGCTCACAGCAGCGTCCAACTCCAGCAGCTCTAAGTGGTGCCCTGTAATCCCTCCTGCAATTAAGCCATGATTTGGGGCTCCCTGGAGGTGTCTTGACAATCCTCAGATCACTCGCACGGTGTGGCAGCTAGAGAACTTGCAGCTCAAGTCCTGTCCTGATCGGGCATGTCCCCTGCCCCTGAAATGTGAGGCGATTTGTGGCATACGCTGCTTGTTTGAGACCCCTGCAGTGTGGCATGGGCCGTAAAGACCCTAAACAGCGATTGCTGGAATTCACCAAACCCACTGGTAAAACAGCAGGCTCAGAAACTACCATGGCAGAGGGTGTGCTGGGTTTGTCTTCTACAGGAGGCCCCTCATTGGATTCGGCCTCATTGCTTGAGAGGTGGAGAGGTGTGGTGCAGCAGCCATGGCAGCTGACTTCGGAGCACAGGGCTCACGGTTCGATACCTGGCTCCGGCGGCAGCTCAGCTCAGCACTATGCGACTCTGGGCAATAGCTCACTTAATTTCCACATCAGCCCCCAGCACCTTGAGACCTGAAGGGGTGAGTAGTTAGCGCTTTACAAATATGGATTTACATTTATTGCTTTAGGAGTTGAGGGCTGGCTTTAGTGCTCTAGACGACCGATTTGACTTCCTGGATAAATGCCTCGACAGTATAGGTGCAAAGCTGGATTCACATGAAAGGTGGCTTGATACGGTGGAAGGTAGGGTGTCCAACCTAGAGGACAGTACTGCCCAGGCAGTTAAGCGCGTAGAACGAGTAGAAAGAATTCTTGAAGATGTCACACTTAAAAATAAAGATTTAGAATTGCGCAGTAGGCGCAATAATATTCGTATTTTGGGTGTGCCGGAAATGACCTATACTGGTCGTATGGATCAGCTTGTGGAAACCTTGTTGGTCGACATCTTCAGTAGGGACTGCTTCACCACCGGCTTTGCTTCCCTGGCGTGGCGTTGTCACCCCACATGTGTGTAACACGTTCACTGTGTAACATGGTGGTAATGTACCCAATTTATATACTATTGAATTTGTTGCTTTGTTACAAGGTTACATACGGTTGCCCATTTCACGGGACATTTCCCTGCAATGGGGTGTGCAGGGATGGGTGGGTGGACGGGTTGATCTCATTACTTTGCTGCAGCAGTTGCCTTTGCAGCATACTCACTGTTTATTTTATATGGTTTGCTGTGACATTCAACAGCCGATATTCATTTTCATTACAAATGACCGGCTTGGATGACTTATCTAATTATTTCGACCCGTCTCTCATCACATGGAACGTCAGAGGTCTCAATGCTCGAAAAGGTAAGCACGCCTAACACTACATGCAAAGACACGGAATAGACATTGCATTCCTTCAGGAAACCCACTTGCTTAAAACTAAAGCCACTTCTTTTGCATCTAGCTGGGGTCCCCACCGACATTTCGCGAATTATAGCTCTCATGCCAGAGGCATCACGATACTAATACACAAGCGTCTCCCTTTCCAGCAACACACTGTACGTAATGACACTGACGGGCGCTACACAATGGTATCGGGCTACTAATGGGTCACAGAGTAGCATTTGTGAATGTTTATGCCCCCAATGTGGATAATCCTGAGTTTTTTCATGACCTCCAAGCACAATTTCTACAGTTAGACGCTGAATATATATGTATGGGGGGGAGGGGGCTTTGATTTATTAATTGTCCCAGTGTTTGATAGCTCATCTAGATCCGCAGACTCCAAACCACAGGCACACCGGGCATTCCTAAATTTATGCGACTCCCTTGGCTTGGTGGACATTTGGAGATTATGCCATCCGGCGGACCCTGGGTACTCCCATGAATCTGCCCAATTCGACAGCTGGACCAGACTGGACTACTGGTTAGTCTCCCCAGGTCTAACTACTTGGCATAGATCTTCGCAGACATTGCTGAGAACTTATTCGGATCACTCCCCGGTGGTTATGAGGGTGAGGAACTGAGGATCCCCCAGGCCTGAAGGTTGCGAGAGGCAGTGGAGATTCCCGGGAAGGGCCCTTTTGGATTAGGCTTTTAGGGCAGAGCTGCGTGACACAATAGAGTACTTCACTCTCAATATTGGCTCTGTAAACTCCTGGGCAGTCCTCTGGGAAGCATTTAACGCTTATTTACATGGGGTGTGTATCTCCAAGCATTCAGGTGTGTTGAGAGACCTCAGGGCCACAATAGCACGTGTTGAGCAGCAATTAAGGAAGGTAGATGACGAACAAATAGCCAACCATAATCCTGCCCAACCTAGTCAACATCTTTCTTTTAGCAGAATTCAGGGAGGCCACAGAGAGGGAAACCCATTTCTTAACTAAACATGGCCTGGCCTGGCAGTATGGTGAAGGGGACAGGCCTAGCAGAACACTATCTCACCTGTTGAATTCTTCAACTGGTCGACCATGCATTTCTGAAATCCGGTCCTCTACGGGACAAACTCTCACGAGCAGCCCAGATATTGGAGAAGAGTTTCTTGACTACTATAATAAGTTATACATATTCAAAGCGACCTACACCATAGCGGAACTGAGGAGCTACTTCGATGAGTTTGCCATGGTTTATATGGAACTGTTCATGTATGATTTCCTGGCGGAGCCCTTCTCAGCGGAGGACATAACTAGCACCATAGATGCAGTGAACGGCTCCACAGCCCCCGGCCTAGATGGTTTTACCGGAGATTTCTATTAGGCATATAAAGACCCGCTGGCACCTCATCTTTTAGAAGTTTACAGTGAGGCTTTAGAGAGACAGCAACTTCCCCCCACCCTACGGGAGGCTGTAATAATACTGCTACCTAAGCCTGGGAAAGATCCGCTTGATCGTGGATCGTATAGACCTCTTTCCCTTTTAAACCTAGACTACAAAATTCTGTCCCAGATGATAGCGCTACGGTTAGCCCTATTGCTGGACCGCATTATCTTCCCGGCACAAACAGGTTTTGTCCCGCACAGAGCGAATGCCCTTAATCTGAGAACGCTGTTCGCAGTAATGTACGGGATTTCACCCGAATCACCAGTAGCAGCAATTCTCTTACATACCGAAAAGGCCTTCGATTCCCTGGAATGGCCCTTTTTCCTTGAGGTGATGAAGAGGATGGGCATGCCGAGAGGCTTCATTAACCTCACGGCGCTGCTCTACTCCTCCCCCACTAGCCGATTGCACCTGAATGGCACGATTTCTCATTCTTTCAGCCTCTCCCGGGGTACCAGGCAGGGGTGCCCGCTTTCCTTGCTTCTTTTTATCTATGTATCCTCTGGTTCGACAGTTTCAGGAACGACATCTGCACAGAGGCCTTCAATTCCAGACTGGTCCCCTGCTCATCTACCTCTATGAAGATGATATTATTCTATATGTGAGGACCCCCTGTGATAACCTAGAGCCTCTGATACAGGAGATTATTCCGTACGGTGGTTTCTCAGGCCTGGGCATCAATTGGGGTAAGTCAGACATTTTCTCTCTAACCTCGGGCACCACGAGATAAGAATGTGAATTTCCCCTAACGTGGTGCGAGGCCTGCACGAAGTACTGGGGGATCCACATTCACAAAGATACAGAACAGATTCTTCAATTGAATTATGGCCCTGCAACGCTCAAACTTTAAGACCAGGTAGACGCGACTTCCAGTTTCACTGGCAGGTCAAGTGGCGCTAATAAAAATGATCGTACTCCCCAAGTTCTTATATTTATTTCACAACATACCCGTCCCGAATAGTTTCTTTTTAAAACTACGCTCTCACCTCATTTGTTTTCAATTAGGGGTTGGGGGGGCAAGAACCCCAGGGTCTGTTGGGATGCTATGACTCTTCCTCATGCAAGAGGGGGATTCGGAGTCCCTAACTTGCAGAACTTATTTAGTAGGGCAGTGTAGCTACGCACACTCCTGGTACCACCCGGATGCACGGATCCCCTATGCCAGGCCAACTTGGTTTTGCCTGCCACCTTAAACACTATATTGCCACAGGGATACCCCAGGGACTCGCGGGATATCCAAACGGTTTCTTCTAACAGTTGGGCTTGGCGGAAGCTGCAGAAAGTCACCAAGGTAGCCGTACTGTACTCACCCGGTTTCCCTTTATTGAACAACCCATGGATCCCCATTATGCACGAGAAATTAGTGCAACGCACCCTCACCAGATATGTCATAACGACAATTGGGGCATTTTCACAGAGGGACACTTTTTCTCCAGTACCGACGAGGGGAGGTTTAGTGAGGCAACATTCTTGGACCACTTTATTTTTAACAGGATCCGCAGTGCACTGCGAGCAGTTATTCCTGGGTTCCCCATATTTATTTATTTATTTTTAGCATTTCATAAAGCGCGAACAAATGCCCGCAGGCGTCTCGGCGCTGTACTATGTGAACTCTCCTATGCTTGGCTTCTCGCTCTTAGAGGTTAAACAACCATGTTTTCAGTATCTTTCTGAATGACAGGAGATTTGGGCTAGATCTGATGGATTGAGGCAGTGTGTTCCATAGTTTCGGGGCGGCTACCAGGAAACGTCTGTCTCCCCAGTTGACTAATCTGGTCCGAGGTACCACCATATCGTTCAGTTTGGCTGAGCGAAGTGGTCGAGGAGGACAATAAGGAATAAGGTGGTCTTTCAGGAATTGAGGGGCTTGCGAGTGTAGCGATTTATAAACTATACATAATGTTTTAAATTTGATTCTATTCCTGATAGGGAGCCAGTGAAAGCTTCTCAAGGTATCAGTTATAGGTTCAAATTTAGGGATGTCCGAGAGGAGTCTGGCCGCTGCGTTCTGCACTGTCTGCATTTTCTTGATGACCCTAGTTTGGGCATTGATAAACAGGCCATTGCAGTAATCCAATGCAGACAGGACTAGGGCACTAACTAAAGTCTTGCCTACACTTTTGGGAAGAAATGGAAGGATCTTTTTTACCAGGCGTAATTTGTAGAACGCTGTGGAGGCCGTCTGGTTGGCATGAGCCATAAAGTTCAATTTGTCTTCAAAAATGACGCCTAAGTTTCTCACCTTCGTGGTTGGTTTAGGCAAGGCTCCAAAAGAGAACGGCCACCATACCGAGGACCAATTAGGGTTAAGATGACCAAAGGTTACCACCTCAGTTTTGTCGGAGTTCAGTTTCAAACAGTTTGCTGACATCCACTGTCCGATGGCCTGCATGCCTGTTTTATAACTCTCCGCTACTGTTTCCCCATCATCTCTGATGGACAGTATCAACTGGGTGTCATCCGCATATGAGGTAAGGTTCATCCCATGTGCTTTGATTGTCTTAGCGAGGTCCGACACACAGATGTTAAATAGTGTCGGACTGAGGGATGAACCTTGAGGTACCCCGCATGGCAAGGACAACTCTGCTGATTCGAATTGTCCTAGGATGACTGCCTGGGATCTATCCGTCAGGAAAGATGCTAATAGTTTCTTCGCTAGGCCTTGCACGCCCATGCTTTCAACACGATCGACCAAGATCTTATGGTCGACCGTGTCGAAGGCAGCCGATAAATCTAGAAGCACCAACAATGCTGAGCCTCCTTGATCTCGTATTAGTCGGATATCATCCGCTACTTTGATTAGTGCCGTTTCTGTTCCATGAAACTTGCGGAATCCAAATTGGGTTTCATTGAGCAGATGGTATTGCTCGATAAATTCCGCAAGTTGAGTATTCATAGCTTTTTCTACTATTTTGGCTAGAAACGGGAGGTTGGCTATAGGCCTGTAGTTTTTTAACTCCGTTTTATTTAGGCCAGCTTTTTTCAGAAGTGGCTTTAGTAAGGTCTTTTTTAAAGGGGAAGGGAAGATTCCTGTGCGGAACATTAGATTACAGACTTGAGTTATAACTGGCACCACTGTGTCCATTAATGGGAGGAGAGTTTTCACGGGACAAGGATCCAGTGCTGAGCCGGACTTAATGGATTTGATGATGTCCTGAATTTGGTTTTCTGTGATTTCCGCAAACTGTGAAAAGATGTTTTCAGTATGTAATGTTATTATGTTATCGGTGCTTTGATTATCAGTAGAGTTAAATGCTGAGAAGATATCATTCACTTTAGTGAAAAAGAAGGATGCTAATGAGTCACAGACACTTTGTGAACAAGGGGGGTTCAAATCAGGAACACCTCCTACAAGCTGTTTAGTTATGTTATAGAGCTTTTTATTAGAGTTTTTTGCACTTTCAATTTGCTCGCTGTAGTACTTTTTTTTGGCCTCTATGATCAGGCGTTTATACTGAATTTGAAGCTCCTTATACATATGTTTGCTTTCATCGTCATAGCTTTTCCTCCAATGTCTTTCTTTGTTTCTACATAGCTGTTTATGTTTTCTAAGTTCTTTTGTGTACCAGGGTGCTGAAGGGGAGCTTCTGTTACTGGACATTCGTTTGACTGGTACTAATTTATTAGTGGCCTGGTCCAGCCAAGCTTGGTATTGCTTTGTAGCTATTTCTGGATCAGTAGACAGGGTGAGCTTAGAATTATCTAATGCTACCTTAAGGTTAGGAATATTGATGTCCTTCCATACCTTAAAAGGTTCCTGTCTGGGAGTGGGTGTTTTAACAATGGCGGTTTCACTAATTTTTATAGTACTTAGTACCAAGTAATGGTCAGTCCAAGTCATTGGGAGGCCGTCAGTAATTAGGAGATTATCTAGATTAGTGTATATTCCATCTAATGTATGCCCTGCATTGTGGGTAGGTCCCGTCACGAATTGTGATAGGCCAAAGACCTCCATTTCCGACTGTAGGGATATGGTGTCTTTATCTCTATTACAGTCCAGATGGAAATTAAAGTCTCCTAGCAGTGTTATAGACTTCTCGATTGCAAATGCTTCTAAGATAGTGGCAATTTCTGTGAGAAATCCCAACCGAGTTTCTGGTCGTCTATATAATAGTATGCCTCTGAAGTTATAGGAAGGCGATAAATAGATATCAAAGTGAAGCGCCTCACATGTAGTAGTAGGTATTGCCGTGATGCGGATTTTGAGGGTGTCCCGTGCAATGATTGCTATCCCACCTCCTCTTTTGCTTGTTCTGTCCAGCCTATATACTTTAAATCCCTTTGGGACGGCTATTACAAGATCTGGGTCCGATGTTTTATCCATCCAGGTCTCTGTCAGGAACATTATATCAATGTTCCCGTCCAGAAGTAAATCGGCAATTTCTTGCCTGTGTTTAGCCAACGAGCGAACGTTGATAAGGGCAGTTATAAAATTTTGTGTTACCTGATTTTGATTGTCGTTTCCCACCGGTTTATTTAAAAGGGGGATGGCCGCCTGACAGTGCTCACATTTTAAGATTGTAGTGGAAAATATAGCTTCCGGACTGTATCTAATACATCCTTCCATGGCTCGTGGACGTAGATCAGTTAGTGAGGAGTGAGTGTAGGGTGGGAAGCGGGCGAATTCGGTAGAGCCAGCGGTGGTGGCCCTAGGCCCGTGTCCGGCGCGGACGGGCGCAGACGGGCTTGCCTTTGGCGCGCCCGCCCGCTGCGCGGACGGGATGACCCCATATTTTTATACAGTGCCGAGGAGGGTGGGAGGCGTCCTGCCACTGGACCGCCAACCCTTTCTCCCTCCAAGATGGCGCCTTTACCCCGCGTCGTCAGCCCCTAATCGGCCACGCCGGGATGGAAAGGTGAGAGGAGCGCGCCTCGGTGCTAGGCAAATCTTGCACTCGCTAAGCGCAGTTATGCAATGATTTTTAAAAGCGCCACAATTAAAATATTTACAAGTTTTAAAAGTTAGCCCAGTAACACCGCACAGGGATAGAAAGTAGAACCCCCGGCTTCCGCCTCAGGGGAGAGTAAACTAGTACCTGAGCCTGCACCTCTTACCCCGTTGTCCATTGTTATTGCCGACTCTGCAGGTGAACACTTTAAAAAAAAAATGCTTTAATCTTTTTATTGGTCACCTTATAACAGGTATTACCAAGCCCCAAGCCGGGACCCAGCAATCAGTTGAGATAAGCATTTTACATTTATAGAACCAAAACCCCAATCAATTAACAAACACCCCACCCCTGCCACCCCGTCCCTGAATATTTCCATTGAACCAGATGTTATACACTATTGGAGACATTGAACAGGCCTCAATAGCATCCACAGTCCGACTGCCTATAACAATTAAGACCACATTGCAACTGTCAACTGCAGATCAGGATTGCTCAACAGGTACCCTGTTAATGGGGCCCAAAAATCTTTAGGCCGCGAGGCTTCAGGCAGTTCCGCTGCATAAGTTCCCAACTGGTCCCTGCAGTACAACAGGTCACGGATCCATCCTTTCACCGTCGGGCGAGTTCTAGCCCCCTAGCATTTCGCAACTGCCCTCTTGGCAAATAAAGAGGAAATAGCTACCAGTCTGCAATTGCATGGCTTGAGGTTTTTAACCCATCCAAGGAGACAGACATCAGGCACACACTTCACAGCACCACTTCCGTGAGCACCCTTGTGACTTTAACCCAGAAGGTCTATATGCAAACACAGCTCCATGCAAGATGCAGAAAGTACGCATCATCCTGCCCACACCGCACACAACAAGCGGTCTCTCGTAAACCAAATCTATGCAATTGTACCGGTGTGTAATAGAGTTGATGCAAGCATTTGAAATGAATGATGCGTAGGTTGCAATTCGCTGTCAGGTGGCCCATTAGTTCACAGCAACATTTCCAAGCCTCGGTGGACATGGTAGCCCCAAGTGTCGTGTTCCATTTATTATAGGAGGGGCTGTCAATTAGATCTCACTCCCTCAAGGATGCATTATAGTCTTGTTATCAGTCCTCTGCGCGAGTCGCTTGCCAACACCGCCTGCAGTGCCACAAGTGTTCTCAGCTCGGATGGGTAGTCTGAGTATATCGCACGTACAGCTTGCCTTACCCGTACATATGTGAATCCCAGCATCAGGTCCTGCCCCCGCCCTTTCTGTATATCTGAGAGTGGTCGGAACTAACCCTGCCGGTAAAGGTGTCCCAGCTTTGCAATCCCCACTTTTTTCAGTGTGTGCAATGCAGCCTTTTCTTGTGCAGCAGAGATATCCGGGTGTGCAACAACTGATTGCGCCGGGGGATAGATATAATCTAGTTGCGCCCTGCGGGCCAGGTCCATCCACGCCCACGCAGTGCAGCGTACCGGGTTGATTTCAGCCTGCGGTCCACCGTGCCCACCCAGCAGTGCGGCCGCCTCCAGTGACACAGGCAGCACCGAGTCTGCCTCGATGGCAATATGTGGCTGGAATCTTTGCGGGTGATACCAGAAATGCGCAAACTGCGCCTGGGCGCACAGATAATAGAGCCTGATATCGGGGGCCTCAAAGCCTCCACACTCAAACGGTTGCACCAGTACCTCCCAGCTACAGCGGGGTTTCAAACCTCCCCATACAAAGGCAAGTAAAGCTGATTGCAGTGTATTAAATAGTGCAAGATGCAGACGAATCGGGATGTTAATGAATAAATAGAGTAGCTTAGAGAGGATCGTCGTTTTAACTACTGGTATTCGATCTGCTAGAGAAAGCGGCAGCTTAGCCCATCTTGTCGCCTGGTCTGTGATTTTAGTGATAGTGCGGCCATAATTTGTGGTGATCACCACCTCAGGGTCTCTGTGTAGCCACACCCCAAGGTACCAAACTGGGTCGGTGAACCATGCAAGCGGAAAGTCCAATTCCACCTCGCGGGTGCCAGCCGTCAGTGGAAACACCGTAGATTTCGCCCAATTTATACCCAGGCCTGATTACCCTTCGAAATTCACATATTCGCGGAGCAATTCCAATAAATAAATTGCCGGCTCGCGGACGTACAGGAGCATATCGTCCGCGTACAGTGAAACCACAAATGGACACTGACGGAACTGCAACATCGCCTTAGCATGCCATTGGCGTAGTTTACAAGCCAAAGGCTCTAGTGCGAGCGCAAAGAGTATGGGCGAAAGGGGGCAGCCCTGTCGCGTGCCTCTGTGTATTGAAAAAGCTTCTGACACCAGGCCGTTCACCCATATGTGCGCCATTGGAACATGGTATAGCAGATGGACCCATCTGAGAAAGAAAGGTGGCATGCCCATGCGCAGCAGCAGCATGAACATGTACTCCCATTGCAGAGAGTCGAACACCTTGCGGCATCGACGGCCCTTATGTGGCTCACATCTTTCCTCAAGGATCGATCCCAGAGAGTGCAGCTGTCCGACCATGTGTCCGACTCCGGCAAACTCTCGTGCGGAGTACCACAGGGCTTGGCGTTGTCACCTCTCCTATTCAACGCCCCGGATTGCTGCATTGAATCTCATGGAGTGTCAGATTTATAACTACACCGACGACACGCAAGTTATCATCCAGATAGACAACTCCCCGACCGCCCACACTAGAATGCAAAACATTCTAAAATTCATTGTCGACAGGATGACGGCCAACTCCCTCAAAATTAATCCTGATAAAACCGAGGTTCTGGCCGTCCCCACAGATGCTAACTCCTGGAGCGACCTTTTTTGGCCACAAGAACTGGGCACAAATCCTGAACCGGCCCCGGCCGTAAAGAGCTTGGGCATCAAAATTGATGCCAAGCTTTCAATGACCCAGCAGGTGTCGGCAGTAGTAGGAACATGTATCGGCATGATGAGAACGCTATGCAAACGAGCCCCCCTCCTCACATTTGCCACACTTAGAATGGCGGTATCGGACATGATACTATCACGCCTAGACTATGGGAACTCCCTATACATTGGCCTCCCAGGAAATCTGTTGGCCAGATTACAGGTCATCATGAATGATGCCGCCAGATTAATTTTTAGAGTGCCTGGGAGGGCTCACGCCACCCCCCTCCTACGTCAGTTGCATTGGCTCCCGGTTAGGCAGAGAACCAAGTTCAAGGGCCTCTGCATCGCACATAAAGCCATCTATGGCAGGCCCCAATGCACATCAAAAATCATCTAGTCAACTATACTCCTAACAGGGTGCTACGGTCCTCGGAGGCCGGCTTGCTGGCCTGCCCCTGCTTTAGCTTGACCACTAAAGGAGGAAGAGCATTTTCAACCTCCATTCCTCAACTCTGGAACAAGTTGCCGGAGAATATTTGCAAGGAACACGTCCTTCTCCCCTTCAGGAAGAATTTCAAAACAGTCCTTTTTGCGGAAGCCTGGGGCAAAACCTAATTATTAAACATTTCCTCACGTGCTAGGGCAGGGCTCTCTTCACAGCACTTAGAGACCTTACGGTGATAATGCGCTCCACAAATGCGAATTACAATTACAATTGAGTAGTACCGCTACCGCCTGAAAGTCTGGCTCAAAATAGTGTAGTGTGGCAAACACAGTCTGTAGGTTGTGCATAGTCGATCTAGCGGGCACAAACCCAGACTGATCCGGAAGCACTAGACTGGAACCAGGGGCTGTAGCCTGCTGGCAATCATCTTTATCCAGTATTGTGGCATCTATATTAATCATGGAGAGAGGCCTATAGAAATCACATGCATTGGCTTCTTTACCAGGTTTCAGGAGCAATACGATAAGTGCCTCTCTAAGTGTGGGTGGAAGAGTGCCAGTCTCGTATGCCCCTGCAAACTCATCTAATAGCCTTGGGGCTAAGTCCTTGACATAGGCTTTATAGAACTCTCTCAGGAGCCCATCCAGGCCCACAGCTTTACCTGTCGGGAGAGACATTATAGCGAGTTTGACGTCCTTGACGTCAAATGGCTGTGTAAGGTATTCTCGCTGGCCCTCCGACAGCCAGCAAGTACTATGTTGTTGATCTCCGGTGTGGTGTAGTGCACCTCGCCCTCCTGGTCTTGCAATTCAGTGATGACTGCTTGGCTCCGAGGTGCCACCAAATTCTGCCCAAGAGATCGACTGGGTCTTCCTCCCTCCCCATAAT
The DNA here is from genome assembly GCF_964204655.1 of Triturus cristatus. Lineage (NCBI taxonomy): Eukaryota > Metazoa > Chordata > Amphibia > Caudata > Salamandridae > Triturus > Triturus cristatus. Next base: position 280,064,669 of record NC_140590.1, read on the forward strand.
AACGTGCGTGCTACGGCACGATCTATGTGTCATCTCCTGCTCTACAATTTTTTCATGCTCCGTCACTAGGTCCTGTATTGCAGCTAACTGCTCTGGGGCGGGCTTCCGCTCGTACTCATGCTCCAGATTGGAGATATCCACCGCTAGTTTACTGATTCGAGGGCATAGATCTTTTAGAATCCCAGCTTGCGCACCTATGCATACACCCCTTATCGTGCCCTTAAATGCTTCCCACAGCACACCCGTCATCCGTGCCCCCATTCTCCTTAAAAAAAATTGTTGATCACCTCCCCCACTGTGCACCTGAAAACCTGATCAGTCAATGAAGCCTGTTGCAGTCGCCAGGTGAACGGGGGTGTATCATATTCAGGGACACACATTTCCAGCAGTACCGGGGAGTGATCTGAAAGTATCTTCACCAGGTGCCCAACATTATTCACCCATGTGCAGGCAGTTTCCGATAAGAGCCAGTAGTCCAGGAGAGACCAGGTGCCATGCACTGTGGATATGAGGAAAATGCTACTTACCAGTATGCATCTGTTTTTGGCATGTAGAGCTGTAGATGTGCACACTGTGCATAGATCGCCATCTGGTGTTGGGCCCGGATGTTTGCACTTTGTTGTGGTTTTTGGAAGAAGTCTTTGGAAGTCACGAGATAGGGGACGCCTCCTTTGGACAATAGTGCGCATGGGCATCGACTCCATTGTCAGATTGTTTTTTCGCCAAGAAGGGAAATGATGGAGTTTTGTGATAATCAGAAATAGATGTCCATGTATGTCGTATCTAATTAAGATAATACTGGAACAGATAAAGGTAGCCGGGGAGGTGGGTGGGCGTGTGTGTATCTGCAGCTCTACATGCCAAGAACAGATGCATACTGATAAGTAGCATTTTCCGTTCGAGGCATATGAGCTGTAGTTCACACACTGTGCATAGATTGCATAGCAGTACTCCTCCTTAGCAGCGACCACCAGTATCTGTTGCAGTAGTTTGAAATAGCGTTTTGAGTACAGCTTGGCCCACACTAGCTTGTTGTTTTGCCTCCACATCTACACAATAGTGTTTTGTGAATGTGTGCGGTGTAGACCATGTAGCTGCTTTGCAGATGTCGTCTAAGGGAATGTTCCCTAAAAATGCCATTGAAGCCCCTATCTTTCAGGTAGAGTGGGCTTTAGGGAGAATAGACAGTGTACGTTTTGCTTTGTGATAGCAAATTTGTATACGTTTGACAATCCACCTTGCAATCCCAGACTTTGATATGGGATTGCCTTTATGTGGTGGTGAGAAGGATACAAAAAGTTGTTTTGTGAAAAGGTTTTGTTTTGTCAATATAGTATAGGAGTGCTCTTTTCACATCTAGTGTATGAAGAGCTCTTTCTGCTACTGTTTGTGGTTGCGAGAAGAACACTGGCAACTCAACAGATTGGTTGAGATGGAAGGGAGAAATAACTTTAGGAAGGAATTTGGGATTTGTCCTGAGAACCACTTTGTTATGATGGAGTTGTAAAAATGGTTTTTGAACAGTTAGTGCCTGTAACTCACTGACTCTTCTAAGAGATGTAATGGCCACAAGGAAAGCGACTTTCCATGTAAGAAATTGTAGCTCGCATTTATGCAGAGGTTCGAATGGAGGACCCATTAATCTTGTGAGGACGATATTTAAATTCTACACTGGGGAGGGATGTACCCTGGGAGGAATTATTCTTCTGAAGCCTTCCACAAATACTTTAATGGCAAGCACCTTGAACAATGACAGATGATGTCTGTTTTGTAGGTAAGCTGCAATGGCAGCGAGATGTAATCTAATTGATGTGTATGCTAGATTACATCTTTGAAGATGCAGCAGGTAACATATGATGTGCTGAGTGGAGGCCTCTAGAGGATTAATGTTGTTATTGTTACAGTATATAACAAATCTTTTCCACTTGGCTGCATAGCAGGCTCTGGTGGTGGGGTGCCTAGCTTCTTTGATAACGTTCATACAATCAGGTGGAAGATTGAGATAACCAAACTCTAGGACTTCAGGAGCCAGGTCGCCAGGTTGAGCTGTGCTGGATCTGGGTGTCTGATCTCTCCATGGCTCAGTGTTAGGAGCTGTGGGGAGAGGTGTAGTTTTTGGTGCAGGACTACTTATAGTTCCAGCAATGTTGTGTACCACGGTTGTCTGGCCCATGTTGGAGCAACTACGATCAGTGTTAGTGACTGTTGTTGCAGCTTGCGCACCACTAATGGAATGAGTGGGAGAGGTGGAAAAGCATGCACAAATCTGCCTGACCAATTAATCCATATCGCATTGCCTTTGGACAATGGGTGTGGATATCTGGCGGCGAAGCTTTGGCATTTTCTGTTGTAATGTGTGGCGAAGAGATCTAGGTCTGGCTGCCCCCCACATTTGGAAAAACGGTTGAAGAACTTGTAGATGAAGTTCCCACTCGTGAATCTGTGGTGTCTGTCGATTTAATAGATCTGCCATGTGATTTTGAATTCCTGGGAGGTGTTGGGCTAACAGGAATATGTTTTGAGGAATGGCCCACCTCCATATGCTCTGTGCTAATTGAGAGAGCTGGAGAGAGTGCGTCCCCCGTTTTTGTAAATAGTACATTGCTGTCATATTGTCCGTGCGGACTAAGACAGGTTTGCCTGATATCTGTTTCTGAAATGATTTTAATGCCAGAAAGATTGCTAGTAACTCCAAATGGTTGATGTGGAGTAGCCTTTGCTAAGGTGTCCATGTGCCCTGTATGGTGCGATGAAGTAGATGAGCTCCCCAGCAGGTGAGCGATGCGTCTGCTGTTAGCACAATCTGTGGAACCGGCTCTAGGAACGTCGCCCTTTGGAAAGGTTTTGGGTGTTCCACACTGCAGAGAGCGATGTGTGAGGCTGTCCACCAACACCAGATCTGTTAGCTGACCTTGAGCTTGGTTCCACTGACGTGCCAAGCATTCCTGTAAGGGGCGCATCTGGAGCCCTGCATAAGGTACTATGAATATGCAAGAGGCCATCATCCCTATGAGTTGCATGAACACTCGAGCTGGAAGGGAGTGTTGCGGCTGGAATCGTGTTATAAGGGCTTGCATGCTTGCTATCCTGGCTGGACTGGGATATGCAAGGCTTTCTGAGGCGTTTATTGTGGCACCTAGATATTGTTGGATGCGAGATGGTTGGAGGTGAGACTTTGTGAGGTTTATGGTAAACCCTAAGTCGTGAAGTAGTTGGATTGTGGCGTGTGTGTGAGTTGCGCACTGGGTATGTGACTTGGATTTTATGAGCCAGTCATCCAAATATGGGAAGACGTGAATTTGCTGTCTTCTTAAGTGGGCTGCTACCACTGCCAGCCATTTTGTGAAGACCCTGGGTGCTGTGGTGACTCCGAATGGGAGAACCTTGAACTGGTAATGCTGACTGTCCACCACAAACTGAAGATATTTCCTGTGAGCAGGGTGAATGTGGAAGTAGGCTTCCTTGAGATCTAATGTGGCAAGGAAGTCGCCCTGTTTGAGTAGAGGGAGGACCTGTTGAAGAGTGATCATATGGAAATGGTCTGATTGTATGTAGAGGTTTAATGGTCTGAGGTCCAAGATGGGTCTCAGGGTTCCGTCCTTCCTTCGAATGAGGAAGTACAGGGAGTAAACCCCTATGTTTTGGTGATGAAGGGGAACTGGTTCTATGGCATGTTTTTCTAGGAGGCAAAGCACCTCTTGTTTTAGAAGCGTTAAGTGGTCTGCTGACATTGGACGCTGTTTGGGTGGTATGTTGGGGGAGTTGAAGTGAGCTCTAGGCAATAACCTGATTGAATGATTTGCCTGATCCACCTGTCTGTGGTAATGTTGTTCCAGACAGGTAGGAACGGTAGCAATCTTCCCCAGACCCTAGAGTGGTCCGGGGGGAGTGGAGGAAAGTCATTGCTAAGGGGTGGAGGCGGTGCGAGTATTGGTAGTTTTGCCTCTACCCTTGTTATTGTCCCTGTAGCCTCCTCTGTAATAGCCTCTATTAGATGAGGTCTGGATGTGACTCTTGAAAGAAGTGGAGGGGTTATCAGTGGTAAAACCTCTCGAGGCGCCCCTATAAGAGGAACGACGAAAGAAACTTCTGGGAGCTAGCGATTGCAACGCTCCGATTGATTTGGCAGTGTCAGTATCCTTCTTCATCTTCTCCACAGATGAATCTACAGTGGGCACAAATAAGTGTTCCTAGTCAAACGGTTGATTTAATATGGTGGTTTGAAGCCGGAAATGCGTAGCCAGACATGTCTACATAAAAGGACACTGGTATTAATAGCCCGGGATGCTGAGTCTGCAGCGTCCAGAGCACAACGAATGGAGGTATTAATTATGAGCTTGTCTTCCTGGATGAGATCATTGGCTAGTGTTTTATATTGGTCTGGAAGGTGTTGTAGTAGGGATTCTAGCTCGTCGTGGTGTGCCCCATCGTATCTAGCGAGCAAAGCCTGTGTGTTGGCAATCCTCCATATGTTGGCCGCTTGGGACGCCGTTCTTTTAGCAGATGCGTCCAGCAGTTTTGACTCCTTATCAGGAGGTGGAGCATCTCCTGTGGTTTGGGAATTAGCCTTTATCCTGCCTTTGGAAACCAATAAGGAATCCAAGGGTACCTACCCTTTCTTTAATATAAATAGGGTCAGCTGGTGCAGGCTTGTACTTCTTCTCTACCCTGGTGTTAATGACTCTGGCCTACAGGATCCTTAAACACTTCAGGAGCATGTTTGATTACCCTTTTTAACATTGGTAGAATGGAAGTGGACCTTTGGGATGGTGCAAAAGTGTCCATGATGAAATCTTCCTCTACAGGGTCTGTGTGTAAGTTCACCCCGTGGTATTCTGCTGCTCTGTGTATGAGCTGAGTGAATCCTATAGTGTCCTCCGGAGGGGATAATCTAGATGGGTAGATGTCATCCTGTGGTGTGTCTGGGACATCTGGTGTGTCATAATCCTCCCATGGGTCTTTTGGGGTACCAGGAGGACTAGGTTCCCCTAAAGGTTGATCATCCCCTTCGTCTTCAGAGGTGTCATCATCATCATCCTGAGGTGGAGGAGATGGTGAGGGCAGTGAATATGGGATAGGAGAGTAGTGTGGAGGAGGTGGTGGAGAAGGAATCCTTAAAGGAGAAGTTGCAATGTCTCTTTTTTAAAGGAAGTGGAGCTGCTACAGGTTTGTCCATTTTTCTTTTCTTGGAATAAATTGAGCTGTCTTGGGGTCTTTTTGAAGAGTTTTTTGGGTTGGATCAGGTCGAAAGAGCTCCTCCTCTGGAGTGTGTTGTTTCGGTGCCGATTTCTTCGGGACATTTTGTTTGTGTGGCAGAGGTTTTGGAGTCGTTTTGTGCTCCTTAGGTCTGGAGGTCTTAGGCACCGGTTGTTTGTTCGGTTCCGATGTTTTTTCGGATCCATAGGTTGAGCGCCAGTGTTCTTCGGAACCGTTTTTTTGGTGGGTTCCGAGGGTTTTTTGGGCTCCATAGGCTGAGCGCCTGAGGTCTTTGGAACCGGGTGTTTACTTGGTTCCGACGATTTTTTCGGAGCCGGGATGTCAGTACCAATGGATTTCAGCACCGAAGGCGACGATGTGGAGCTAGGCGTTGGTGCGGAGGAAGGCAGTGGTTTCTTTTTTGGTGCCAGGGATGGCGTTTCGGCACCAACTGCAGGCTGGCTCGATCCCGAGTGACCCGTAGGCTTGTGTATCGACTTCTTTGCCGAGCCCAAAGGCGGCGCGTGAGAAGTTTTGTCCTGGTATGCACCAAGGCCCGAAGGTGAAGGTGTGAACGAAGCCTTTTTGGGAATGGGTGGTGGGGAGGGGTCGACGTCAGTACTTACAACCCGCTACCCCGGAGTGATATCTTCGACGTCAGAGTCGTCGGCTTCGGAGGTGCTGATGTAGCCCTCTTGGATCTACTCCTGCTCCGGTACGTCGATGCCTTCCTGGAAGATGTCCGGAATCGATGTCGATGATCGAGCCATGGTTCTTCGAGCTCGACGATCCCGAATTGTCTTCCTGGAGTGGAAAGAGGCACAAGCTAGACAGTCTTTGGCCTGGTGCTCGGGTGAAAGGCAGAGGTTACACACCTCTTGGAGATCGGCGTGTGGAAACTTGGATCCATATTTAGGACACTTTTTGAAGGGAGTCCTTTCCATGAGCCAAAAGCCTAATGGCGCAGGTAGGGCCGAAGGTCTGCTTCGACGACCGGAATTGAAGAATTCAAGTTTGAAGAGACGTGCGTCGAATGGGAACGCGTTCAATACAATACCAAAGAATGGGTGAAGGATTTCGCGTCGAAAAGTAGATTGGTAATGACACCGAACTGGAGAGCGATGAACATATCCGAGCCCGATGGCGGAAAAAAACAATCTGACAATGGATTCGATGCCCATGCGCACTATTGTCCAAAGGAGGAGTCACCCATCTCGTGACTTCCAAAGACTTCTTCCAAAACAACAACAAAGTGCAAACATCATGGCCCAACACCAGATGGCAATCTATGCAGTGTGTGATCTGCAGTTCATGCCTCGAACAAGTGCTTTCTCTCGCCGCAGGCTGTCGCATCCGCCAAACATCGTGTATGTTCCCAGCTTCTAACAAGCACACCAGTGCATCTGTTGCTAGCCTGTGTCGTGGGGCCTGCTCCCCAATCTGTTAATATCTACATCTAAGCAGGTGTTGAAAATCCCCTCCCCTTAGGATCTCAACTGGAGGAAACTTGGAGATGCGCCGCCATACATCAGTAAAGAAGGAATGGTCATCCACATTCGAGCCATACACATAGACCAAAATCACCTCCACGCCTCCAAGCTTGCCATGTACAAGGGCTAGCCTGCATTGGTCGTCCATCTCCGAGCTAATTACAGTGGACTCCCTTCTTAACCAGAATCAGCACCCCAAAGGAATAGGAGGAGTATGAGGAAGCAATTCTGGCCACTGCCCAGCGCCCACCCACGTTCCTCTCAGATTGTGATGTAAGATGTGATTCTTGTAAGAATGCTACTTGAACATTGAGACTGTCTAGGTAGGCCTCACACATTCCATGTAAGGAAATTTATATTACCACCCATGCCATGCAGCAGAAATAATATATTTATGAATGTAATGCCAAGTTACAGAACAAGAGCATAGTGCCAACCAGTTCCCCCCCTCCACCCCCCTACTTCAGCAACCCCAATATGCCAAAGACATCCCATCCCTGTTTAAACATCCCCCAACAACCAACTCTAACAGTGTCAACATGTGGGGCCTCTAGAGAGCTACTTGCCTCCCACGGAGTAGGAGGTGGCTGATCGGGTCTAGGTAGCTGTGCTAGAAATGAAATATCATGACAAAGTGTAGACTGCATCAAAGTCAACCATTCGGAATGAACCTGACCTGCTACCACATTTCTGAAGCGATGAGTACTAAAACCCCAAAACTATAAATCAAAGCATATCGCTTGTAGAACACTTCAATCAGAACCAAAGTTCGGCATTGCATTCTTGTCCATTGTTCTTCCTCGTCCGAATCATTCGGGGCCTCTCGTCTTAGGGGTGGTGAAGATTTTAAAGTCCCCCCCCCCCCCGGCCCACGTGTAGGCGAGCAGGGTACGGCATGGCATAGGGAATGCCCTCGGATTGCAGAAATGTCTGTACTGGGCCAAACTCTCGCCTTGCCACCTGGACTGTAACAGTAAAGTCCGGAAAAAAGGATAGCGAGTTCCCTTGGTGGTCAATGTCGCCTTTTTCTCTGGCAAGCCTTAAAACAGTATCACAGTCCCTGTAATTTAGTAATCTGGCAATTATAGGGCGAGGTGGGGTGCCCGGCGCAAGTCTCGCAGCCAGGGAACGATGGGCCCGCTCCATTATAAACATGTTGGAGAAGTTCTCAGGTCTAAAAAGGTCTTTGAGGAGGGCCTCAATGAAGGTCTCCATCTTCCCAGTGTTGGTGGACTCTGGCAGGCCCGTGACCCGGATGTTATTTGCGCGAGACAGGCCTCTAAATCCTCGTTCTATGCTTGGATGAAAGCTTTATCTGCCACTTCACTTAAACCTTCCTCCGCAGTGGCGACCCCTTGTTCCACCTCCCCCATTCTTGTGTTTTGTTTCTCGAGTTGGGAAGACATATGGTCAAGTCTATGGTTTATGGCAGCCATGTTGCCTTCTATGGCTTGGAGGGTTTTCTGCATGGCGAGTAGTGTCAGTTCTATCGTGGACGGGCCATCACCCTGGGCGTTGGCCTCTGAGTCGAATGCCACCTTTTGCGTCTTGCCACTTTTTCACGCCTCGAACGTGAGGCGAGGCTGAGATCGATCAGTCTTCCCCATATTGGTCGTAGGGCAATATACGTGGAAGTTCCCACCACCGCCGAGCAGAGATAGTATTCTGACCCCAGTGTTCGAGTGAGGCACAAATCTGCAGTCCTGCTGTGTACACTACAATAGTGGCATCCCACGTGCAGCTCTCGAGTTGCTTCCGTTATGCGCCCAAGTGGTGGCCCGGCCTGTTTGATGCTGGGTGTCCGCTAACAAATGTCGTTGAAAGGGCCACCGCCCCTAGGGCATTGCACTGTTTGGGAGCTGCTGCAGTTCAGCCCGCAATAGGGCCCAGTGGGCATATACTACCACAGGTGTCCTGCGCGCTCCTCCGCACAGCCCGCTGCAACAAACAGTTCTGACCCAAGGCAGATGTATGATGGTGCGGGTGCACGCCAGGGCTTCAACAGCCAGGCCCAAGCAGTCGGCTATGCCCCAATGAGTCTGCAGGCAGTATCTGGATTTGCCACACAGCTGCGCTTGGAAAATACGCTGGGGTTTTCTGAGGTGGGCAGAGAGGATGCAAGGCCCCTCAGCCGGCTCGATCTACCGTCACAAGCCCCTTTCCAGAGCGCCACAACCAGACGGGCCTCCGCCCGCGATATTGCCAGCGGCGGGTGGGAGCACTCAGGAGGGCCCTTTCTCAATACCCACGGTTGTTCAAATATTTGCTAGGCAATGGAGGCGGCGGCAGATTTGGCAGCGCACCAGGTCCCCACAGTGCCGGTTGATGTTGCAGGCAGAGCTTAGCAATAAGCGCGTACTGCAGCCAGCCCCGGCTTGCAGGGCACGGCCAGGCTCCTAGGCCCACACCTGCTGCCGCAGACCCGGGAAAGACTGCGCTTCACTTACCACTACTGGCACCAGACGCCGCTTGCAGTGCGATGGTCCACGTCTGCCTTCCCGGTCGCTGACTAGCATCTGCACTTCCCCTCCGCTCCTCAGGATCATCACTTCCACCTGTTTTGGGCCAGCCGGGCCTGTCACTCCGCCATGTGCCTCGCCCCTTCGCCGCCAGGTCTATCAGCATCCAGTGACACACTAGCCAGCAGGGGCTCTGCAGACATAGCCCTCCTCTGTATCGCGCCCGGGCGTTATGGGCCAGCTCACCGCGGCTCTCCAGCGGACGCCATGTTGCTCTCCCAACGTCGAGATCAGTCCCAGCCCTTAGCAGTCGAATGTTGGGGTGCTGTACGTCCACAAAAGCACCATTACATGCTGGAATGTTATTTTGCGCAAGTCAATGGAGTTTGACGCCATGATGACGCAATTTCTAGCAGATATTTGACGGATTGAGGATCAGCTGGGCAGAGCTACACTAAGGCGCAGCCATATTGCCGTACGCCCTCTAGCGCCCCTGTAGGTGAACAATTGATCCCTAAAATGTACAGGGCGTGTATGACCCTTGTCCCCAGTAGCGATGCCAAAATTAGAGAAGCATGGGAGCGCGACCGCGACCTAGGACACCCGCTCCAGGACTCGCACTGGGAATTTTGCTGTACACAAATTAAGGAGGTCTCCCTCACTAGCAGGCACAAATTACTACATTTCAAGTTTCTATGGCGAATCTACATGACCCCCAAGAAAATGCATACGCTTAACCCAAACAGACCACACACATGCCGTAAATGTAGAGCACCCCATGCTGACATTTCACAATTGGTCTGGAATTGTGTCAAAATTGAGACTTACTGGGGTGCGGGTCGTAAGAGGTTGCACTGATGGGATACATGGTTGGATTTCCAAAGGGGGTGCGTCGGTTCACTTCAATTGTGCTATTGTTGGCAAAAAAAAATAAAAAAAAGAGATTGCACTTATATGGGGGCAAAGGTCCTCTCCCACCGTCAAATCATGGTTGCACAGTCTTGCATACTGTAACACGAATAGTGAGCTATTTGCTAACATGCAGCCTCCGACCTCTCGGCCAAAAGATATTCGGTGCCCTTTAAAAAGCTACCTCCTAGAGTTAAAGGCTGGCCCAACCATGCAACAGCCAGATGGAGTTGTACCATCTGGAGTGGGTTAGGTGGCCCTAAATTGGGTAGTACACATTTGGGATTCATGTCTCGCTATGCTTACAGGTTATTATGCTGTATTTACAAGATTTGACATCTGAATGTATTGTATGTACAGGTTGCCTGACCCAATGCTACTGCTCATATTTAGATTGTGATATTGCCAGCTGCATAACCCATTTGGTAAGCAGGTTGGAATACTTTTATATCTGGAAATTCATGGCATTTGTATGAGCCATACTGGTCTTTTTTTATCCTTTTAATGAACAAGCCAAAAGTGACTACATATACACTGTATGTATTGTTATGAAAATGATAAAGTTTACAAATAAATAAAAAAACAAAAAAGAGAAGCGAAAGAAACCTCTATTGGTGGGTAACTGCAAAGCCCCCATGGACTTTGCGACCCGTATCTTTTTTCATTTTTTCCAGCGAGGTGTCAACTGCTGGTCCAAAGAGATGTTCCCTATCAAAGGGTTGGTTAAGGATGGAGGTTTGTACCTCAGGGTTGAAACCTGAAATTCTCAACCAAGCATGCCTCTGTAAGAGTACACTGGGGTTAATTGTACAGGCTGCTGTGTCTGCCACATCTAGGGCACAGCCGATAGAGGTATTTGTAATGAGCTTACCCTCTTGAATAAGGTTGTTAGCCTTAGTCTTGTGTTCATCGGGTAAGAACTGCACGAGTTTCTCCAACTCTTCATAGTGAGCCCTGTCATAATGAGCCAACTAGGCTTGAGTATTGGCAATAGCCAATGGTTAGCTGCTTATGAAGCCACTCTTCTGCCCGAGCGGTCAATGAGCTTGGACTCCTTATCTGGAGGAGGAGCTTCACCGAACGTTTGGAAGTTGGCTCTCTTGCGAACATTAGAGACTACAAGAGTCTAGAGGTGATTGACCTTTGATGTATGTAGTGTCAGTGGGTGCAGGCTTATATTTGTTTTTCCATCCTAGGAGTAATAATTCTTGCCCTGACGGGGTCTTTGAAAAGGTCATCAGTGTGTTTTAACATGCCTTTGAGCAAGGGTAATGTATGAGTGACTGAGAGGAGCCAAGGGTCTCAAAGGGGAAGTCCTGCTCTAACGGTTCTGAATGTAACAACTCTGTGATATTGACTAGGACTATTAAGAAGCCCAACATAGCCAATGTTGTCATCTGGTGGGGAGGGCCTAGAGGTGTACAAATCTGGATCTTGATCAGTGTGATAATCCTGCCAAGGATCAGTGTCCTGTGGGGGATCTAGATTGTCCTCCCCATCTTCTTGTGGATTAGGTGAAGTTGGTGGAGGTGAATTTTCAGGTGAAATGAGTAGATTGGAATTAATAGAAGTAGATGGGATGTAAGGAGAAGCAGGGTTAAACTTTTTCTGCTTCGGATCCGAAATAGAGTGATCGGGCCGAATAGAGCTCTTTCGACTGAGTCTCTTTATCCTTGGTTGCCTGTTTCGACATCGAAAGTTTCAGTTCAGCGCTTTTCGGCGTGTTTCAGTGCCAAAGGGGTCGGGTTGGCACAAGGATGGGGGTCGGTTCGAGCCTGAACTGGAAGGTTTTTCTTTGTTTCGGAGCCGGGCCCAAGGGCGGGGCATTGGAAACTTTGTCAGTGCCGACCTTGGCCCGAAGGCAGACGAGGGACTGGAGCCTTTGTTTTAGGTTGTTGGGGGGGGGGGGGGGGGGGGGGGGGGAAGAGGGGAAGAGGGGGGCAATGGGTTGTCTTCACTCACAGTACGCTGACCTGGAGTAACTTGCTCCTCTTCTTCGCTGAGTCGGCTTCAGACATGGAGAAGTGTTCTTCTTTGGCTCCCTGGGCATGATGTTCAGAGTCAAAATCCTCTCCGAAGATGTCCGGTTCTGAGCCGCTTTGCTGTTGCTTCTCGTGATGTCGGGCCCTACGATCACAAACAGTCTTTTTCGATCGGAATGATCGGCGCGCGTCGCAGTCTTTCTCGAGGTTGCACACTTCATGCAAGTCGGTGCATGGAAATTTAGCACAACACCCGGGACATAACTTGAAGGGAGTCTGTTTCATCGACTGCTACAGCGGTCAGCGTGAGTAGGCCCGACAGCCTTCCACGAGTTTGCCCATCACAGATGCTGAAGTTGAGATGAAACACGACGAATGGGGATCCGCGATCGATAACAATACCGTTGAGGGTATGGATTGCGTGTCGAAGGGGTCAGAGAAATGGTGCCGAACCGGAGCGCAGCAATACAGATCCGAACCAGATGGCAGAAAAAAGCATTTCAAGGATGGAGTCAATGCCCATGCACACTATCACCGAAAGGAAGAGTCACCTACCTCGTGACTGGAAAGACTTCCTTGAATAAAAACAAAGTGCAAACATCCAGACCCAACACTAGATGGCGATCTCTGCATAGCATGTGATCTACAGCTCACATGCCTCGAACAAAGTTTTCAGCTGCTTGTAAGCAATGGTGTACCCTACCTAGCTTGCCCCGCCGTAATTAATCCTGGGACTGGACCTCAGTGATTCCCTTGTCAGGAGGTGGTGCGTTTCCTGTTGTCTGTGAATTGGCCCTTTTACGTACATTAGACACCACCAGGGAGTCTAGAGGGACCGGACCGTTGATGTATATTGGGTATTTGGGAGCTGCCTTTTATTGTTTATCTATTCTAGAGTTAAGAACCCTGGCTCCGACAGGGTCTTTAAATACCTCTGGTGCGTGTTTAAGCAATCCCTTCAACATTGGTAGGGGGGTGTGTGGACTTTAGTGGCTGAGCGAAGGTTTTCAATAGGAAGTCTTCCTCTAAGGGATCTGAGTGCAATTGTACACCATGATATGGTGCAGCCTTTGTGATTAGTTGCGCAAACCCCACATTGTCATCCGGAAGGGATGGGTGAGATGGATGTAGGTCCGGGTCGTTGTGTAAACCTGGATCAATATTGTAATCCTGCCAGGGATCTGGATCTTGTGGGATGGTATGTGCGTCATCATCATCATCCCCTTGTGGGTTTGTGTTCTCCCTGTCCCCATCCCCGCCCCCACCCCTACCCCCATAATCACTATCGTCGTCTAGTGGTGGAGGTGAAATTGAGGGTTGTGGGTAATTCACTGGAGAAATTACTAGATCGGGATCAGTAGGAGGAGGAGAGGATGGAGGAGGTGGAGAGGTATTAGTGCCTATATTACTTCTCTTATGAGCAACTGGCGAATCCTGTGAATAGTCCGATATCCTCTTTAATATGGAAATGATAGAACCAGTGTCTGGATCAATATGTATTGTTTTCTGTTTTGGATCTGTAAGGGCCAGTGCACAAAAGGTGTTTGGATCCAGTGTCCTTTTTTTTCAGAGCAGAAGATTTATGGTCCGCATGTTCCTTTTCCTTCTGAGGGGTTTTATCCTGTTTAGACTTGGGTGTAGGAGTTTTCAGTTCAGGGACGTTTTTCGGCTCTGTAGACTTCGGTTTAATCTGTTCTGTAGGCTCTGAATGCTTGGTTTTTGACTGTTTTAGCTCCGAAGACTTCTCCTGTCTGTTTCAGCACCAAGGACTTCAGCGTCAAAGGTGTTTTCGGCGTCAGTGGTGGCACATTTATGTTTGGACGTTGGTGCTGATGGTGTTTTATCGGTACCGGAGCGGGGTTGGCTCGAGCCTGAGCTGGGAGGCTTATCTTTTGGTTTCGTAGTAGAGCTGGAGGGCGGGGCATCTGAAATCTTTGGTCAGTGAGGACCTAGGGCGAAGGTGTTACCGGAGCCTCTTCTATAGGTGTGGGTAGGTCGGTACTCACGGCCCATTGAGCTGGAGTGATTGCGTTGTCGGAGTCATTTCCCTCGGAGACTGAGATCTGTTCTTTCTCGGCTCCTTGTTCTGGAAGGGTATCAGGACCTGGTTCAAAGATGTCCGGAATCGATGTGCTTCCCCAGGACATTTCGTGGCGTTGAGCCAGACGATCACGGATGGTTTTCTTGGACCTGAAGGATAAACAGGCGTCGCAGGTATTTTCTTCGTGCTCAGGAGAGAGGCAAAGATTACACACCTCATGTAGGTCCGAGTGTGGGAATTTAGCACCACACTGGGGACATTTTTTTAAAAGGAGTTTGTTCCATCGACATCCAACGTGGGCGCGGGTAGACCCAGCGGCCCGCCTCAGTCTAGGTTGAGTAGCTCGATTGTAGAGTATGCGCGTCGAAAGGGAAACACTGTCGAGCCAATTCCATCGAGAGGCGAGGGATTGTGCGTCAAAGGGGTTTCAATAAAGACTCCGACCAGAGCACAGCAATTCACATCCGAACCGATGGCAGAAAAAAACAGTATAAAAATGGAGTTGATGCCCATGCACACTATCACCAGAAGGAGGAGTCACCTATCTTGTGACTACAAAGACTTCAACAAAAACAAACTGCAAACGTCCGAGCCCAACACCAGATGGCGATCTATGCTAAAGTATACAATCTACAGCTCATATGCCTCGAACATGTGTTTTAGAGTTCGCGGTCATGAGCTCATCATAATCATTCTGAACTGCCACGCGGCAGCAAGTCTGTTAACTGAACTAGTTTTCAGTGTTTCTCAGTCACACTAAGCTTGTTTTTGGGCCCAGGTCCAACATCAACTTTACTTGCAGTGCACCTCCAAGTTAAAGTCTGGCTCTGTGATACAGGAAGGTAGCAGAACACCTCGGGGTAATTATTTTTATTAGAGTGTACGCTGCTAAACTAGTCTTTTTAAATCCATTGCAGTGTGTCTGGTGAGTTTTCAGTTTGGGTGGGAATATATGTATCTGCATGCAGCCACATCACATTTCATTATCATGAAAAGGCTGTATGCTGTGCCAAAGCCATGTTTTCAGAGGTATTAAACTCTTGTTTTTGTGCGAGTATTGCTCCCTTAAGGGTTTCCTCTGTCTAATCACGTTGTTGGGGTTTGAGAGACAATCCAAGTTAGGCAGATGACATACCTTTAACAAGACGGTCAGCTATACATAATATTGTATTTGCTAAAGATCACTCATGCCATGTGAGCATATGCACACCTTACACTACAGAACACTTTTTGGTTGGATGAAACTAGAAAGAATGAAAATGTAATAAAAAGTGCTAATTATAATGCAGCAGATACTAAATTATGACATGTTTTGAATATGTAAAGTGCTCCGATACCTTTGGGTCTAGCCAGCACTATATAAAAACTCATATAGGGCTTGTATTCAAACCGTCAAAAAAGCACTGGGCCCCATTTGAGGTGCACACAGAGGCGGCCCTTGTTCCAATCGCTCCCTTGACAAGAAGGAAATATGCCGCCCTTGCAGCAGCAGCGGGTAAGGTGTAGATGGGAGGGCAAGGTAGAGGGTGAATAGATGCTAAAATACATTGATTGCAGCATGTTAAGAATAGTTAAAAGTACTTTAAACTGAAACACAAGAGCCAAGGTAGGTTTGGCCACGAGCGCTTGCTCTTTCCTTCCCATGTAAACTTTTATCTGTGAAAAAGCCCTCTCAACAATGTTGCTCTTCATCTTTCATAAAGTTCAAATCTTGAACATTTTTAGCTTTGTGGCTGGGCCACTGCAGTGCTCAGCATCTCGGCCCTACAGATTCTTCCCTTCTTTCTCTTTAGCTGGTCGAAAACACTGGGGCCAGAATGGTGTTCAGTCCAGCCAGACAAGACCATGCAACTCCTGCCTTAACTTCACTCCACCGGCTCACTGTTAAACAATAAGTATTTTTCAAACACTCATGCTTGGTACAAGAAACCTTAAATGTTATGTTGCATGCTCCCCTCAGATTGTGAGTAACCTTTCAACCAATCAAGTTTTCAGGGGACTTCTGGTTAGGAAAACATCAGAGGATCCTCGCAAAACCACAACGCCCTGGACTCCCGGGGTGTCTAGTTTTCAAAAATGTCTAGATTTGGTAGATTTACCTAGATGGCCAACATGCCTGGAACCAAAAACGCAGGAGATCCCCTTGCAAAACCAAGTCGTTTTGTGATAATGTTGATGTCTCCACAATACGTTTTGGACCCTTCCAGTTGCGCGTACTTGACCCACTCACACAAATGGGGTACCATTTTTTATCAGGAGCCCTGGGGGTAAGGCGGAGTGGTAGGAAATTTGTGGTGGCCCAGTGATTCTACAACTTTCCCACACAGAAAAGTGAATATTTTTTTTTTAAAACTATATTGGAGTTTTCCTGGGGATTCGGGGTAGTACAGTGAGCAGACCGATTCGCTGCAGCGTGGCAGCTCAGAATGAATGGAAAATGCTACTTACCAGTATGCATCTGTACTTGGCATGTAGATCCACACACTTATGCATAGTTCGCCATCTGGTGCTGGGCCCGGATGTTCGCACTTTGTTGTTGTCCTGGAAAGTCTTTGGAAGTCACGGGATAGGTGGCTCCTCCTTTGGACAATAGTGCGCATGGGCATCGACTCCATCGTCAGATTGTTTTTTCGCCAAGAAGGGAAATGATGGAGTTTTGTAAGAAACAGAAGAGACGTCCATGTATGTTGTATCTAAATAAGATAATACTGGAACAGATAAAGGTAGCCGGAGAGGTGGGTGGGCGTGTGTGGATCTACAGCTCTACATGCAAAGAACAGATACATACTGGTAAGTAGCATTTTCCATTCGAGGTATATAAGCTGTAGATCACACACTTATGCATAGGTTGCATAGCAGTACTCCTCCTTAGCAGAGACCACCAGTGTCTGTTGCAGTAGTTTGAAGGAATATGCTACTTACCAGTATGCATCTGTTCTTGGCATGTAGAGCTGCAGATCTACACACTGTGCATAGATCGCCATCTGGTGTTGGGCCCGGATGTTTGCACTTGTTTTTGTCATGGAAAGTCTTTGGAAGTCACGAGGTATGTGACTCCTCCTTTGGATCATAGTGCGCATGGGCATCGGCTCCATCCTCAGATTGTTTTTCGCCAGCAGGGAAATGATGGAGCTTAGTAAGAAACAGGAAAGATGCCCATGTATGCTGCATCTAAGTAAGATAATACTGGAACAGCCGGAGAGGCGGGTGGGCGTGTGTAGATCTGCAGCCCTACATGCCAAGAACAGATGCATACTGGGAAGTAGCATATTCCGTTTGAGGCAGATGAGCTGCAGATTACACACTGTGCATAGATTGTATAGCAGTATCTCCTCCTAGTGGCGACAACCGGTATCTGTTGCAGTAGTTTTAAATAGTGTTTTAAGTACAGCCTGGCCCACACTAGCTTGTTGTTTAGTTAGCACAGACACAATAGTGCTTTGTAAATGTGTGCAGTGTAGACCATGTAGCTGCTCTGCAGATATCATCTAAGGGAATGTTCCCTAAAAATGCCATTGAAGCCTATCTTTCGTGTAGAGTGGGCTTTAGGAGGAACAGATAATGTACGTTTTGCTTTGTGGTAACAAATCTGTATGCATTTGACATTCCACCTAGCTATCCCAGATTTTGATATGGGGTTGACCTTGTGTAGTGGTGAGAAAGACACGATTAGCTGTTTTGTCTTACGAAAAGGTTGTGTTCTCTCTATGTAGTACAGTAGTGCTCTTTTGATATCTAAGGTGTGACGAGCGCTTTCTGCAACTGGTTGTGGCTGCGAGAAGAATACGGGTAGCTCCACAAATTGAGGTGGTAGGGAGAAATGACTTTAGGGAGGAATTTAGGATTAGTTCGGAGAACAACCTTATTAATATGCATCTGCAGAAAGGGTCCTTGAATGGTTAGTGCTTGCAGTTCACTAACTCGTCGTAGAGAAGTAATGGCTACTAGGAAAGCAGTTTTCCATGTTAAGAATTGTAGCTCACGTTTATGTAGAGGTTCAAATGTAGGCCCCATTATTCTTGTGAGAACGATGTTTAAATTCCACACAGGGGAAGGTGGTACTCTGGGGAGGAATTATTCTCTCGAGTCCCTCCATAAAGGCCTTTATGGCAGGTACACTGAAAAGTGAGAGATGTCTATTTTGTAGATATGCTGCTATGGCAGCAAGATGCAGTCTGATAGATGTGTAGGCTAGGTTGCATCTTTGGAGGTGTAGTAAGTAGCCTATGATGTGTTGGATAGACACATCTACGGGATTAGTGTTGTTTTTGTGGCAGTACATCACAAATCTTTTCAACTTGGCTGCATAGCATGCTCTAGTGGTAGGCCGTCTAGCTTCTTTGATGACGTTCATACAGTCAGGAGGAAGGTTAAGGTAACCGAATTCTAGGACTTAAGGAGCCAGATCGCTAGGTTGAGCTGAGCTGGGTCTGGGTGTTGGATCTCTCCATGGTTCTGGGTTAAGAGGCGTGGAGAGAGGTGTAATTTTTGGTGCGGAACTACGGAGAGTTCCAGCAGTGTGGTGTACCATGGTTGTCTGGCCCAAGTTGGAGCAACTAGGATGAGCGTTGAGTGTTGCTGTAGTTTGCGCACCACTAGCGGAATGAGTGGGAGAGGCGGAAAAGCATACGCAAATCTGCCTGACCAGTTCATCCATATCGCATTGCCTTTGGACGATGGTTGAGGATACCTGGTGGCAAAGTTTGGGCATTTGGCGTTTTCTTGGATGGCGAAGAGGTCTATCTGTGGTTGCCCCCACATCTGAAAAAACGGTTGAAGAACTTGTGGATGAAGTTCCCATTTGTGGATTTGTTGTGTTTGACGGCTCAACAGATCGGCTATTGTGTATTGGACTCCCGGGACATGTTAGGCTAGATGAAAAATGTTCTGAGGTATAGCCCACCTCCATATGCTCTGTGCGAACTGAGAGAGCTGCAGAGATTGTGTCCCGCCTTGTTTGTGGATATAATACATGGCTGTCATGTTGTTGGTGCGGACTAATACAGTCTTGCCTTATATTTGTTTTTGAAATGCTTTTAAGGCTAGGAATATGGCTAGTAACTCCAGGTGTTTGATGTGGAGTAACTTTTGTTGAGGTGTCCACCTGCCCTGCATGGTGTGATGTAGTAGGTGAGCTCCCAAGCCGGAGAGCGATGCGTCCGCTGTCATGACTATTTGAGGAACTGTCTCGAGGAACGGTCGCCCTTTGGAAAGGTTCTTTGTGTTCCACCACTGCAGAGAGCGATGGGTAAGACCATCTACCAACACCAGATCTGTTAACGGACCGTGAG
This sequence comes from Triturus cristatus, assembly GCF_964204655.1. Taxonomy (NCBI): domain Eukaryota; kingdom Metazoa; phylum Chordata; class Amphibia; order Caudata; family Salamandridae; genus Triturus; species Triturus cristatus. The sequence goes on from NC_140590.1 coordinate 280,084,037, forward strand.
CCTGGTTCCATTGGCGTGCTAAGCACTCTTGGAGGGGACGCATCTGGAGTCTTGCATGAGGCACTATGAATATGCAAGAGGCCATCATCCCTATGAGTTGCATGAACACTCGAGCTGGAAGAGAGTGTTGCGGCTGGAATCTGGTGAAAAGAGCTTGTATGCTCGCTATCCTGGTGGGACTGGGATAGGCGAGCGCTGTTGAGGTGTCTATTGTGGCACCGAGGTATTATTGTGTGTGGGACGGTTGCAGCTGGAACTTGGCATGATATATTGTGAACCCCAGGTTGTGAAGTTGTTGAATAGTGGCATGAGTGTGTTGTGTACACTGATTGTATAAGCTGGCTTTTATGAGCCAGTCGCCTAGCTATGGGAAGACATGGATGTGTGGTCTTCTTAGGTGTGCTGCCACCACTGCTAGGCACTGGGTAAACACTCTTGGTGCTGTGGTGACTCCAAATGGGAGTACTTTGAATTGATAGTGCTGACCGTCCACTACAAATCAGAGATATTTTCTGTGAGAGCTGTGAATGGGAATGTGGAAATAGGCGTCCTTGAGGTCTAAAGTAGCAAGGAAGTCGCCCTGGGAAAGCAGAGGGAGGACCTGCTGAAGTGTGACCATGTGGAAGGGGTCTGAGTATGTATAGGTTTAGGGGTCTGAGGTCTAAAATAGGCCTTAGACATCCGTCCTTCTTTGGTATGAGAAAATATAGGGAATAAACTCCCTTGTTTCGTTGGTGCAGGGGAACTGGTTCTATTGCATTTTTTTGTAGGAGGGAGATTACCTCCTGCTTTAATAGTAAGGCAAATGCTACTTACCAGTATGCATCTGTTCTTGGCATGTAGAGCTGTAGATCTATACACTGTGCATAGATCGCCATCTAGTGTTGGGCCCGGATGTTTGCAGTTGTTTTTCCTCTTGGAAAGTCACGAGGTAGGTGACTCCTCCTTTGGATCGGTTTGGCCATGGGCTTCGGCTCCATCCTCAGATTGTTTTTCGCCAGCAGGGAAAGATGGAGCGTAGTAATAACAGTGAAGCTGCCCATGTGTGTTGTATCTAAATAAGATAAACTGGAATAGATAATGGTAGCCGGGGAGGCGGGTGGGCGTGTGTAGATCTGCAGCTCTACATGCCAAGAACAGATGCATACTGGTAAGTAGCATTTGCCGTTCAAGGCATATGAGCTGCAGATTACACACTGTGCATAGATTATATAGCAGTACCCATCCTTAGCGGCGACCACCCGTATCTGTTGCAGTGGTTTGAAATAATGTTTTGAGTACAGCCTGGCCCACACTAGCCTGTTGCTTAGTTTGCACATCTACACAATAGTGTTTAGTGAAAGTGTGTGGTGTTGACCATGTAGCTTCTCTGAAGATATCATCTAATGGGATGTTCCCTAAAAATGCCATTGAAGCCTCTATTTTACGTGTAGAGTGGGCTTTAGGGGGGGGGGGGGGGGGAAGGATAGCGTTTGTTTTGCTTTGTGGTAGCAAATCTGAATGCATTTGACAATCCACCTAGCTGTTCCCGACTTGGAGATGGGGTTGCCTTTGTGTGGTGGTGAGAAAGAGACAAACAGTTGTTTGGTCTTACGAAAAGGTTGTGTTCTCTCAATGTAGTAGAGTAAGGCTCGTTTGACATCTAATATGTGAAGAGCTCTTTCTGCAACGGTCTGTGGTTGCAAGAAGAATACTGGTAGTTCTACAGATTGGTTTAGGTGAAAAGGAGAAATGACTTTAGGGAGGAATTCTGGCTTGGTATGGAGAACAACCTTGTTATGGTGCATTTGGAGAAAAGTTTCTTGTATGGTAAGTGCTTGTATCTCACTGACCCTTCTGAGGGAAGTAATGGCTACAAGAAAGGCGGTTTTCCATGTTAGGAATTGAAGTTCACATTTGTGTAGAGGTTCAAAGGGAAGCCCCATTAGTCTGGTGAGAACGATATTTAGGTTCCACACTGGTGAGGGTGGTACTCTGGGGGGAATTATGCGTTTGAAGCCTTCCATGAAGGCTTTTATGGCAGGTACTCGAAAGAGTGAGAGATGTTGCCTGTTGTGTAGATAAGCTGCTATGGCTGCAAGGTGCAGTCTAATAGACGTGTAGGCTAGGTTGCATCTTTGTAGGTGTAATAATGAATATGCTACTTACCAGTATGCATCTGTTCTTGGCATGTAGGGCTGCTGACATTCATATCTGTGCATAGATCGCCGCCTAGTGTTGGGTCCGGATGATTGCACATTGTTGTCCTGGAAGTCTTCGAAGTATCACGAGATAGGTGGCTCCTCCCCTGGACTACAGTGCGCATGGGCATCCTCTCCATCCTCAGATTTTTTTTCGCCATTGTGGCAGTGATGGAGTAGATACCGTAAGTGATGACCATGCTATACAGTAATTCTGAGTGCTGCAGCCGCTACAGGCGCCGGGGAGGAGGGTGGGCGATATGGATGTCAGCAGCCCTACATGCCAAGAACAGATGCATACTGGTAAGTAGCATATTCAGTTCGAGGCATGTGCGCTGCTGAATTCATATCTGTGCATAGATTATATAGCAGTCCCTCCATTAGCGGCGGCTGCCCGTGCCAGCTGCAGCACTCTGAAAAAGGGTCTTGAGAACAGCCTGTCCTACAGCTGCCTGCTGTTTTGAATGTACATCTACACAGTAGTGTTTTGTAAATGTATGTATAGTTGACCATGTGGCTGCTCTACACATTTCCTCTAAAGGAATATTCCCTAGGAAAGCCATTGACGCCCCTAACTTTCGTGTTGAGTGGGCTCTGGGAGGAATCGTTAATGTGCGTTTAGCTTTTTCATAGCAAATTTGAATACATTTAACGATCCATCTGGCTATCCCTGCTTGGAAATGGCGTTGCCCTTGTGTTGTGGAGAAAAGGCAACGAACAGTTGTTTTGTTTTCCTAAAATCCTGTGTTCTGTCTATATAGTACATGAGGGCCCTCTTTACATCTAGTGTATGGAGCATTCTCTCCGCGACATTTTCTGGATTTGGAAAGAAAACAGGCAGTTCAATAGTTTGATTCATGTGGAACTGCGATATCACTTTAGGCATGAAAGTGGGGTTAGTGCGTAGTACAACTCTGTTTGCGTGAACCTGTATGAATGGCTCTTGAATGGTTAGTGCCTGGAGTTCACTAACTCTTCTCAACGAAGTGATTGCCACTAAGAAGGCTACTTTCCAGGTGAGGAATTGAATCTCACATGAATGTAGAGGTTCAAAAGCTGGACCCATCAATCTGGTGAGGACCACATTCAGGTTCCACACCGGTGCCGGTGGGTGAGTTGGAGGAATCACTCTTTTGAGTCCCTCTAAGAAGGCTTTGATGGCAGGCACCTTGAATAAAGAGAGGTGCTGCCTGTTCTGAAGATAGGCCGCTATTGCGGTTAGATGTATACGGATGGAGTTGTATGCCAGATTGCATCGGTATAAGTGTAACAGGTAACAGATGATGTTCTGAATGGATGCATCCAGCGGATTAATGTAATTGTTTTTACAGTAAATGACAAACCTTTTCCATTTAGCCGTATAGCAAGCTCCGGTCGTGGGTCTCCTGGCCTCCTTGATGATATTCATACATTCTGGAGGCAGGTTCAGGTAGCCAAACTCTAAGACTTCAGGAGCCAGATCGCCAGGTTCCGCTGTTGCGGATCTGGGTGCTGAATTTCACCATGGTTCTGTGTTAAAAGTTTGGGTGTTAGCCGCAGTCTTTGAGGCGGCACCACGGACAGTTCTAGTAACGTGGTGTACCATGGCTGGCGGGCCCACATTGGAGCAACCAGGATAAGTGTCATTGAGTGTTGCCGTAGTTTGCGTGCCACTAGCGGTATTAATGGTGCTGGGGGAAAAGCGTACGCAAATCTGCCTGACCAGTTCATCCATATCGCATTGCCCTGCGACTGTGGATGCGGAAACCTGGCGGCAAAGCTTTGGCATTTTGCGTTTTCCCTTGTGGCGAATAGGTCTATCTCTGGATGACCCCACTGCTGGAAGTACGGTTGGAGTACTGATGGATGTAGCTCCCATTCGTGCATTTGGTGGCTGTGTCTGCTGAGCAGATCGGCCATCTGGTTGTCCTTGCCCGGGAGGTGTTCCGCCATGAGGAACATGTTCCTCTGAATGGCCCACTTCCACATGCTCTGAGCCAGATGAGACAACTGTGGAGAGTGTGTTCCTCCCTGCTTCTGTATGTAGTACATGGCAGTCATGTTGTCCGTTCGGATCAACACGACTTTGTTGCACAAGTGTACTTTGAATGCCTTCATTGCCAGGAAGATAGCCATCAGTTCCAGAAGGTTGATGTGCATCTTCTGTTGCTGTGTCGTCCATAGTCCCTGCACTGTGTAATTGAGTACATAAGCTCCCCATCCCTGGAGAGACGTGTCCGCCGTCAGTATTATTTGTGGAACAGGCTCTTGGAACGGGGCTCTTGGAACGGTCGGCCCTTGCAAAGGTTGTGTGGATTCCACCAATGCAGAGAGTTGTATGCCCGACCGCTCACCAACACTAGGTCTTTCAACTGTCCTTGAGTCTGATTCCATTGACGTGCCAAGCACTCCTGAAGCGG